>NW_017729025.1:84296850-84338086 GCF_001723915.1 Gavialis gangeticus | reverse complement strand
ATCTTGGAGTCAATAATGACTCCAAGATCTCTTTCTGCAGAGATCTTAGTTAGTCTGAAGTCAGGTAAAAAGTAGGGCAGGGTTGCCCCTTAGACACCTGCTGGTTCAGGGAGGTATGAGTGTTTTTAAGCAACAACCTACTTCATCAGATGCTGTCATCTAACCAAATGGGTTTCTGTTTATGAAAAACAATGCCTCCCTGAATGAGTTAATCTTTAAATAATTACACTAGTCATCACTAAGGCACTAAAGAAGTGATTTCTTTGGCCAAATCAAGCAAGAGTTTTATCTCTTCACTATTTGCTTGTTAAGTAAATAGAAGTCTTAACTTATAATATGTGCGAATAAAGTGGCAAGCGCAGATATCATCTTTGTGTTGCCATAAAAATTAGCAAAACTTTCGCCACAACAAGAGGTGGTAAAAATTGGTGCTGCTTCTTTGCAGTGAACATCTGTTTGCTTTATGGCAGGAAAGAATTTCTAGGGTGTGTAGGACTGGGCCCCAAAAGTGCCTCCTTGCTTTACAAAGGTGCACCCTAGACATCCCCTGCCAAGGATCCCTGGGCACATGTATCATGCTGGTGTGCTCCATCTTGGGGCACACATATACAAGTGGGGGATCCTAGGGTCCCCCTGTTTGTAGCTGGCCTGCAGGATCAAGCCCCAGAAGCAACAGGGGCCTAACCCTGCAGGGCAACAGGCCCCTGTCACCTTCACCATCCTGATCACCTTCACCATCATCTGACCAAATGGGTCAGATGAGCTGATCACCTTCACCATCTGCCGTAAAGCTGACAAGTCAGTCAGTAATACAGAAGTCCTTGACTTCAGGAAAGCTGACTTTGACAAGCTCAGGAGGCTTGTCAGTGAGGCCCTAAAGGGCCACAACCAAAAGGGGAGGAGAGTGCAGGACGAGTGGTTGCTCCTTAAGGGAGCAATCCTGGATGCACAAGCAAAGTCAATCCCGTCTCGGAGGAAAGGCAGCAAAAGGGCACAGCAGCCCCCTTGGCTCTCCAGGGAACTAGCAGACCTCCTGCATCCTAAAAGAAAGACCTACAAAGGATGGAGGACTGGATGCACCACCAAGGAGGAATATTCTGCACTGGTCCAGACCTGCAGGGAGCAAACCAGGAAAGCCAAGGCTGCGATGGAACTCCAACTAGCTACAAATATCAAGGCCAATAAAAGGTCCTTTTTAGATATGTGGGGAGCTGGAGGAAAAGCAAGGGCAACATTGGGCACCTGCTAAACCAGATGGGACAACTGACAACTGATGCCCAGAAAAAAGCAAACTTGCTAAATGGGTACTTTGTGTCAGTTTTTTACTAGTCCCATGGGATCCCCCTGCCCACTACAGGACAGGGAGGCCCGGGTGAGGGAGATCCCTTACCCTCCATAAATGCCGACCTTGAGAGTCTGGATACCTTCAAGTCAGTCGGCCCTGACAGTTTACACCCCAGGGTACTCAGGGAGCTGGCAAGCATCATAGCCCAGCCCCTGGCATGGATCTTCGAGAACTCCTGCCACTCTCGTGAAGTTCCCAAAGATTGGAAGAAGGCCAATGTGGTACCTATCTTCAAGAAAGGGAAGAAAGTGGATCCGGCAAACTACAGGCCCATCAGCCAGAGCTCTATCCCAGGGAAGGTCTTGGAAAAAATTATCAAAGAGGCCATCCTTAACATACTGGCTGACGGCAACATCCTGAGGGATAGCCAACATCCTGAGGGATAGGGGTTTGTTGCAGGTAGGTCTTGCCTAACCAATCTTATTTCCTTTTACAATCAGGTGACCTATCACCTGGACAAGGGAAAAGAGATTGATGTTGTATATCTTAACTTTTAAAAAGCCTTCAATCTGGTATCCCACAATCACCTCTTAGCAAAACTGGCCAACTGCGGCCTCGGCCTCACCATGATCTGCTGACTGGGGAATTGGCTCCGTGGTAGGACCCAGATGGTGGTGGCTGACAGAAGTCAATCGTTGTGGTGCGCTGTGACCAATGGGGTCCCTCAAGGCTCTGTCCTAGGGCCTATACTATTTAACATCTTCATTAATGATGTGGATATTGGTGTCAGAAGCAGACTGGCCAAGTTCATTGATGATACCAAACTTAGGGGTAAAGTATCCACACCTGAAGACAGAAGGGTGATCCAGGCTGACCTTCACAGGCTCAGGAATTGGGTGGATGAAAACCTGATGGTGTTCAACAGTGAAAAATGTAAGTTTCTCCACCTTGGGAGGAAAAACCTACAGCACACTTACAGGCTCGGCAGTGCTACGCTGGTTAGCACTACAGACAAAAGGGACTTGGGGGTCATGATTGACCACAAGATAAACATGAGCCTTCAGTGTGATGCTGCAGCTAGTAAAGCAAGCAAAATGCTGGATTGCACCCATAGATGCTTCTTAAGTAAATCCCAGGATGTCATTCTCCCCTTGTACTCGGCCTTGGTGAGGCCACAGCTGGAGTACTGCATCCAGTTTTGGGCTCCACAATTCAAAAAGGATGTGGAGAAGCTTGAGAGGGTGCAGAGGAGAGCCACGCGCATGATCAGAGGTCAGGAAAACAGACCTTATGACAACAGGCTGAGAGCCATGGAGGTCTTTAGCCTGGAAAAGCACAGGCTCAGGGGTGATCTGATGGCCACCTATAAGTTTATCGGGGTGTTCACCAGGATCTGGGGGAACGTCTGTTCACCAGAGCGCCCCAAGGGATGACAAGGTTGAATGGTCACAAACTCCTCCATGACTGTTTCAGGCTGGACAAAAGGAAGAACTTCTTCACTGTCCGAGCCCCCAAGGTTTGGAATAGACTGCCACCAGAAGTGGTTCAAGCACCTACTCTGAACGCCTTCAAGAGAACACTTGGATATTTATCTTGCTGGGATGTTATGATCCCTGGTGACTTCCTGCCCCTAGGGCAGGGGGCTGGACTCGATGATCTTCCAAGGTCCCTTCCAGCCCTAGCGTCTATGAATCTACGAATCTATGTCTGTCATCCAGTGAAACAGATTAGCCATGCTGGGACACATCCTGGCACAGCTGATCCCACTCCAAGGATGTCTGTTTACAACCTGAGCTATACAGACCAAGCAACACAGTCATGCTTATATATACCCTTGGCTTTTTTATGTGTGTAAAAAAGCTCCTGGTGCCACAACACATACAGTTGTATAAGTAGCAAAATGAGTGTCAGCACAAAGAAAATAGTAGCGGTGCACTTTTGAACTAAAACACCTTGGCAGTGCTTTAGTTCAAAAGCACTCCACTGCCATTTTCTGCATGCTGATGCATATTTCACTACTTATACAACTACAAGCGGTGGATCTCCAGCGTGTCGCGGGAGAAAAAGGCACATGTATAAACACCCCCTGATTTTTAAATTCCTTATTTCTGCAAACTTTAACACTGCATTAACTCTGATTTCTATAATGTACTGTTCAGGTTATTTTTAGAATAACTTGAATAAAAAAATCCTGCAAATCATTAGCTTAATACTATCGACTGAGTTGTTAGGATTGTGCTGGTCGTGCCTACTCTACCCTAAACCTGCCAGTCTCATGATCTTCTTTGGGGCAAGCAACACCCTAAGCACTGCCTAACAGTTCTCACCACCAAGATTACAGTTGGCCCCTGTGGGAAAAGCTTCTGTTTCCCAACTGCTTCAAATCCCCTTGCCAGTTTCCAAGTAGATGAAGAAAGGCCAGGGCAAGAGTGGAGCTGGCCTAGAGCACATGTACCTATTTAAGGGGTGGCAGAGCTGCTACTCCATTGTGTTTTTCCCCTTAGTCTCAAGAAGAATTCTGCCTGAACCAGCCAAAATGTCTTTTCCCTCAGGCCAGGTACAGACATTACACTTTTACTGGCATAAGCAACTGAAAAGCAGAGCATACATGCAACAGAACAGAAGTTTGGCACACATAGATCAGGTTCTTCCATTTTTAAACCAGTCTAAGATTTGCAACCCCCCTTCCCTCCCATTGCCCAAGTGCGAATGTGTGTTCTGTTCACTACCGATCTAAACTATGCCAATTGCAGAAAACCGCATAACTTAGACTGATTCTTCCTCAAGCTTTTTGAATGTCTGTACCTAGCCTCTCTGCTCTCCCCACCACTCCCTGTCCCTTAAGCTGTCTGCAACACAGTTTGTGTTTTAAAAGCTAGAATCTGCCCCATGGACCATCATTTACCCTGATCTCTTTTGCTATTCACTATCAACAGCATCCCCAGGTCTGCTCAACTGTCCAAGCTGGACTGTCTTAAATATCACTTTTATGTGATAGTTCATTGGTAAATGACATTAAAACAGGGTGGTATTCATTCAACCAATGGATGACAACTATAGTTGAAAAGGACAATTGAGAAACCAGTTGAAGGAAGGCTGGTCACACAAACTGTAGTAAAAATTATTAGTTTCTGTTGACAGTGAATTTACCTGGTTCCTTGTATTCCTTAAACGTGTCATTCACCAGAGGGAAATGGATCAGCATGGGAGCTCTAAGGTTCTCTGCATCTGAAAATACGTAACACTCCTTCGGGTTCTTCTGATCTTCCTCACTCACCTCAATTTTGGGGAACGGGATTTTTTGGACTTTGCAATATGTTTCTACCATCTGTAATTGCTGGATGGACACAGAATAAGACCAATTAGATCCAAAAGAAAAGAATGGAATGCAGTTTTCCGGAAGTAATAATAGGTCACACTGAGTTACATTAAAAATATCTATATTTTTAGATATGAGACAGAGCACAGGATATGAGGCAAGCAACACCAGATGTCTGGATAAAAGTCTCTGCCTTATTAATGCTTGGGGGATGGAAATTTCCAAAGCATTTGGCATTAGTTTGACTTCCAACCTGGTGGCTGAGTGGAAACAGAAGACTGGGGTATAAATCTTTAAAGTGCATATAACTTAATCCACAAAAAGCCCTATAGATTAAAATTAATATGAACTGAAAGCTAATGCTGTCTAGGGAATAAATAATATATATGTCTCTTGAATAAACCACCATTATGGAATTTAATATTAACTATGATAAGTATTCACTGGAGCAGGGACTAGAACACAGGTCTCACTTCCCACACGATTGCCTGAGCCAGTAGGGGTTAAAGGGTGCATCTACACGTGTTGCTATGGTGACATTGTTACTGTGCTGTGATTTAGTCCTTCCAATTAAGTACTCTGGCTTGCATCTAATTTGTATAGCCCATACTGAATTGTATGTGTGGCACGCATTTATTTTTAGCAGCTATTTCACCGTAACAGCACACTATCCCGGGGGAACACGCCACTACGGTGATGTAGCTGCTGGTCATGTGTAGACACCCACAAACACTACGTCGCAGTACCATCACAAGTAGACGCCCAGAGTTACCTTCACCACTGCCCCCTCTCTAACCCAATGCACTTGAATTATTTTATGCAAAGTGGAACAGCTTCAACAGAAGAGAATAAAAGCCCTATTGTTTAGGACACTCCCGGGAAGTAGAAGATGTGGGTTTGAATCTCCATAGGCTGGCATTTTCCATAGTCTAAGGGAGTGTTCTAGCTATGGGATAACACAAGATTCTTCCTCATTTTGTGCCATAAAGGGCTTGAGTGTTTAATTCCAGGAGAGATTTCAAGCCTATGAATTCCTGGTGAAAGGAGGTGCCACCCTGCAGTCCTGAGTACAGGATCGAGGTCTCAGAGAGGACCAGGGCACATCATGCCCTCCACCTTTTTTTTATTGACTCGTTTAGGTAGCTCCCCACAAAGCATTCTGGCTTAGGAGCCTTCCTCTTCCCAAACATAATACAGGGAACTGAATTCCTTTTGTGGCTCTAGACCTCACTGCAAATAAGGATGGGTAAACCTCATTAGAATATTAAATCTCTTCAATGTAATTTTTATTGACATTTTGGTAGATCTTGGCATTTATTGGTATTTCAGTAGATCTTACTGGAACATGGCTTTCTTATCATAAACACTTTTCTAGGCTTCAAAACATTTCTTGTTCTGCAGTATGACAAACCTAAGACTTAATGGACCTCAGAAAAAAAAAAGGCATCAGAGACTGAGAGCCACAGAAAAGTCAATACCCCAGAGTTAAGGCAGACACTGGATGAGTCTCTAAACAGCGTTATCTGAAAAAGGTGCTTACTAGGGCTACAAGCAATAGAGGATATGAATTTTCTCACCTTGAAGAACCCACCCAAACTGTAATCAAGTGATATAATGACGTCCACATTTCTCTCAGGCCTCAAAAGCGGTGGGCAACTGGTATTAACAAAATATCCAACATCTATTAAACAAAGGTGTTTCTCCAGTGGTGTCAGTTGGTTTGGAGATGCATCCAGCACAGTGTCTGAAAGATAGCTTCAGTTTAACCAGCTCTGTATAGCCAGGAAAGATAGACTTGCATTATTTTGTTTTGGAGGGGGTTCCCTTCTAAGACTTAGAAACAAACAAGGACAAAGAAATTACTGTGCCAAGCTACTGGGAAAAAATTATCATCCCACTAGGCAATGTTGTACAGTAAAAGCCCGTGAGTGGGGAATGGCGGGTGCCAGGTATCTAAAATTTCCAGTTACCTGAGGCTGACAGTTTTTGGCCAGATGCAAAGTGGGGGTAGGGGAACGAGGGGAGTTGCGGCCAGATGTGGAGTGGCAGCAGCACAGTGTGGACATTTCAGCTGGATGCAGAGCGCAGCAGCGCACAGTGGTGGATGGTGGCTGTGGCCACCAGGTGCAAGCTTCCCCCACCATTCCCCTGCATCTGGCCGGCCGGCAGGAAATTCCAGTTAAGAGAATGCCAGATAACAGGGCTTTTATTGTACTAGTTTTCTACCTATCAAAACAGCCTCTTTAAATAACGTTCTCTCCATAGCCAGTTTCTTTTTATACTGTTCTTCCCAGCACAGCAACACATCAACTGGAGGGTTTTCTCCTCTCTTCTTGATATTCTTTAAAAGTTTTTAGTTTATCAAATTGAAGTGAATTTCTTTTAACCAATGTTTCATAGTTTCATAGTTAGTAGGGTCGGAAGGGACCTGAGCAGATCATTGAGTCCGACCCCCTGCCTTGGCAGGAAAAAGTATAGGGGCCAAACGACCCCAGCAAGGTGTTCATCTAGCCTCCTCTTAAAGAACCCCAGGGTGGGAGCCAGCACCACTTCTCCTGGAAGTTGGTTCCAGATCCTAGCTGCCCTGATAATGAAGTAGTGCCTCCTGATGTCTAGCCTGAATCTACCCTCTGCCAGCTTGTGACCGTTATTTCTAGTCACTCCTGGTAGTGCACGGGGGAACAGGGACTCCCCCAGTGCCTGCTGGTCCCCTCTGACTAGTTTGTAACAGGCCACTAAATCCCCCCTCAGCCTTCTCTTGTGGAGGCTGAACAGGTTCAGGTCCCATAGCCTCTCCTCGTAGGGCCTGCCCTGCTGCCCCCTGATCATGTGAGTGGCCCTCCTCTGGACCCTCTCCATGTTGTCCACATCCCTTTTGAAGTGTGGTGCCCAGAACTGGACGCAGTACTCCAGCTGCGGCCTGACCAGTTGCATTTGCCATCTTAGAATAAAAGACTCTTCTCCCTACTTGAAAATCAGAATGTAGTCTGCCTAGTATAACACTCAACTCCAAATAAACTGAAACCTGTCTAAGATGGAATCTGTAAAAGCTGGAAACCTGCTCAAGCTGGAAAGTTTCTACAGTCACAGTATGCCTTACAGGGAATTAAGTAATATTAGTGTATATAAAATGGAAATCATCCAATGTAGAAATGGAAAGAAAATGTGGGGCCTAGTTGTGGAATCACCCTGTATATCATGGAAAGTAATTACTTATCATGTGTTTGCGCACATAGTGTAAGCCGGGGGCAGAAGGGCTGGGTTGGAAGCTGAGAGACAGGAAGAAATCATGGAGCAGAGAGGCTGGGACACAGCAGAAAGCATGGAGCAGAAAGAGGAAGCAGAGAGCAGCAGGGCTGGGAAATGCTCCTTATAAGATAAAAAACTATTTAAGCTGGAACTTTTTCCTGGTCCCCCGTGATTTCATCTGAGACAGGTTTCACTGTACTTGCAGGCTGTCTTGTCTGGCGTTCTTGTGTTTCCAACAGCAACAGACTACTGTGAAAATTACAGCATCTCTTAACATAAATACTTTATAAAAATTAATTAAGCCTCACACTATCTCCAAAAGACAAGCAAATAGTACTGGATGGGTTTTTACAGATAAGTAAACTGAGAAATTAGAGAAGTCAGGAGCTGGACCTTACTGCTTTACTCATACTGAGCAGCATTCTCATTCCACTGGAGGCCCATGGGGTTCCTCGTAGTCAGTGAACTACTATTCCCAAATGGTAAAACCCTTTTTCCTATTTATGTACCATAAGGATATCAGAATCTGGTCCAAAGTGATTTGGCCCAGGTTGCAAAACATGTGAGTGGCAAAGGCAGGAAGAGAATCCTGGATCCTGACTAGTTTGTAGTCAGAGGCATGAGTTAACTCTTAGAGCACACTGACACCTTCCTGTAAGTTACAGTATATTTCATTTCTTTCAGCTTTTCTGCTCTGCAGTAGAACCATACCATAGTGTTGATTTAAAATATGTGTAGCTGCAAAATGTTCCACATTTTGGAATGCTTGACAGCATCTTGAAGTAATAACTTATTATGTTTCCATACCCCACTGTCAGAGTTGTACAGAATTATTTTACATTCACAGCTGCTGGAAATTCACAGATCCTGATGTAATGAGATAATCATTTGCAGATTCACACAGCAGAAACAAGAAAGAGTGCGCACTTCAGTTCCCTTTGTGTGGGTGCATATTAGTTGTTTAAAATTCCTCTCCCCCATCTGCATATTACCATATTGGGATAGTACTGCACTTTCTTGAATAGAAATCTGAATTACAATGTTTACACTCAATAAGAGACTGGAAATGAGCCCTTCCCAATACATTTATTCAAGGGAAAAACTTAGACTCATTAACTGTGTTGGTACTTTATAAATCTACCATAACGAAAATTAGGCTATTTCATGAGCCCTCCTTTTCCTTCCCCCCAGTGGCTACCCCTACCACTTCCATGCAAAAATGCTAAGTTCTGAAGTATCAGGCAGGCATGATTTTCAGAAAATTCAAAAACAAAATAAAACAACCCCTTGACCTAGGAAGACCACCTTTAGGTCATATTTGCCTATATAGCTAACCTTTCCCACCACCTCCATTCTGAAGATGAAGCCCTGACCTGGCCTGTTCTTGGTTTCAGCAGGGGCATTTGTACACACCACGGGAGTTTACTTCAGTTTAATTCTACCTAAATTGAAGCGGTGGGTCTTTAAAAACACCACTTCAGTTTAGGGTGAAGTAAACCCCCGTGGCATGTACACAAGGGACCCGACCCTTACCTACCTCTCTGGTGGCAGGGAGAGGAGGGCAAGCTGCTGGCAGGCCAGGTGGTCCCTGAGCTGCGTGGGGGAGGGGGACTGGTGCTTCCCTCCACGGCAGCAGCAGTTCCACCCCCAGGCAGCACCCTCTCACAAGCACTCAGCCCAAGTGGTCCTGGAGGGCACTGCAGCTGTGGAGGGAAGCACCAGGCCCCCGTGCAGCCCAAGCAGGCAGGCAGGCTCCAGGGGGAGGAAAACAAAAAGATCAGGCTCATCGCTTTTTTTTTTTTGTTTTCCTCCAGTGGAGCTTGCCTGCACAAGCTGCCTGCACAGCCACCAAGATGCACGAGGCCTGGTGCTTCCCTCTGAGGCAAACTAAAACACCTCAGAGATGTTTTATTTTGCTGTGTCCCAAAGTCATTTACGTGCATTATGCCACTGACACATGCAAACAGCCTGCCATTAAAGCGCATTACGCCACCAACACATGCAAACAGCTGTGCCATTAAAGCGGTGGAAAAGGGCAGTAAGTTACTTTAAAGGCCAATTTTGTGGCATGTACAAATGGCCTAAGATAGCCAAAAGAGGTTTCAGTAGCTTTGAATTTATTAACTGCTCCTAAGCAGGCTTTGTGCTTTCACAAAATCATAGAAAAGTAGGTTTGGAAGGGACATTACTTCCAGCTGTACTTCAGGAGGTCATCTAGTACAATCCCCTGCCCAAGGCAGGATCATCCCTCCCCACACCATCCCATACAAGTCCTTGTCTAGCCTTTCTGGGAAAAGCCGTGTCACACAGTGGAAGGCACATTTCCCAGAAACACCAAGAACACCCTAACCTGTCACAAGTAAGGCAGGGCAGACAAGGACACTGTTAATGTGCCACCACTGCAAGCGTTAAATTACACTTGAGAGATCCAAGGAAGAGGGCCAAGCTCACCTTATAAAACTGAATATCCTCCCTCACTAATATCTAAGAGCACTATCCTCTATTCCTCCACACCACCTGCTTATGCCAGTTCCCCATGACAAAACTGCCAACTATCAGAGGTGAGTCTTACCTCCTTGCACCTATACCACCGCCACCACAGCACAAACTGCTTGGAAACAGGCTGCAATACAGGCTGTTGCTCTGGGGTGCGGGGCAGACCAGAGCATGTGCGTGGGGCAGATGCATGCTGACCACTGCGGGCTTGTTCTCCCACCGTGCTGCCCTCCACAGGCTGGCAGGTGTGACCCAGTGCTGCAGGGCAGAGTGGGTCTGTGCAGGAAAGCTGCTTGCCACTGCGAGCTCCACACTGCCATAGCAACATGTCTGCTACATGCACAGCAGCAACAGGGGTGGTGGTGTGGGGTTGTGCCCTTCATTGCTTCTGTGCACGCAGGGGAAGCATTGCCAGGGCAGGACAGAGATCACAGCAGCAACCACCTTTCTTGCACAGCCCCTCTCTGCCTTGCAGCACTGAGTTGCACCCACTGGGCTCTGGGAGAGGGCAGCAGGGCAGAAGCCTGAGCCTGCAGTGGGCAGCCCACGCTTGCCCCCACCCCATGCACAGATCTGGGGGTCACAGGTCCCCCCTACCCTCTGGAGTCCACACAGCAGTGGGGAGCCAGCCCCACCTCCTAGATGAGCCACCCGCAGCCCCATCCCATTCCCCACTAGAGCCCTGTGGCCACACATTGCGGTCCTGGGCCCCAAACCCCACACACTGCCCAACTGAGTAGCAGCCCCAGCCCTGCCCAACTCCTTCCCTCTCTATGGGAGCCTCAATCCCCACCTTACCTACAGGAGCTGCTCTCCAGGCTGCCTGGGGCCATGTGCATATACATGCACATGGCGCTCCCTGCCTGACCACCCTCCTTCTGCTCCCCACCGCCCCTTGCAGGCTGGAACTCTGCCAGCCTGCAGAGAGCTCTTTGCAAAACTGCAAAATCCACAGGTTTCTCTGGTAAAGTAAGAAATCCTCGTTTGCTTCCGGAAAAAGGTAAAAATCCACTCTTTTTTCCATTTTTCCATAGGAAATGGAAAACCTGGATCCCTGACGAACACTTAATCTGACCTGCTTAACACACATCATGAGAATTCACTCACCAAGGAATTTCAATATCAAGTCTTTCATTTTTGCTTATTCTATGACATACCCAGTCTGAACTTGCAGAACGTTTAATTTCTAGCCACTGGACTTTGTTGTCATGTTCTGCTTGATTAAAGAGAAGTTCCAGAGTGGCTTCATCTGCAGAACAAAGGCAGCATGCACAAGCAAGTTCATAATTTCAAGAAACCAGTTACTTTCCCCTGATGCGTAATGACCTTTTTATATTATTGATATTAGTCATGTTCTTTGACCTGAGAAAACTACTGTTTCAGGAATGCCGGAGAGAATGGCAAACATCTTGCACAAGTGTTTGTTGTATCCCAGGTCTCTTCAGCCATCAGAAAGTATGATTCATGAGTTTATTTCAGGATAATTTCAAGCTGTAATTCTCAGGAAACAGATGCTTAGAACAATTCTGGAGCTTTTCCCTCCAAAGTCTGACTAATGTTTAGCTAAAGTTACCTTTCCATTTAGTAAACTCTTTCTGTCGGAAATAGCCCTTGTGAAATTCCAGGCCTTTCAGGAAATTATGGGTTTCTCCCAGTAGTGGGCGCTTGGTCATAATGTCCTCAAAGATTTCACAGAGTTTTCCTGACAAAGTTGGTGGAGGCTTGATGACAGTGGAGTAGATGTCAGAACTATTTTCTTTATCTGAAATACAGAAGGGGGAGTGAGAGGGAACTTTGTCAAAAACTTTGTAAAAACCCTGTAAGTGTCTTTATCCCATCACCATCATGTCATCTTTATTTGCATATCAACTTCTTCTGTCAGTCTTCACATCTTTCCCTCTTCCCCTCTCTGCCCCAACACAAACATATAATCCCATTTTAAAGAACCAGTTTAAGATAGTTTTGTTCTCTTTTTAAAAAGGCACCTGAAGTAACTACCACCTCCAGTTATCCTTGAGGGACAAGCCTGTCCTGGCTTACAGAGACCCCCTCAACCTCCAGAGACATCTCCAACAACAGACTACCTAACTCCAATTCTCACCAAGCCTTGCTATGGGGGAAGATGCCAGATCCCTTAGATGCCTCCCTGAAGTTAGTTTTTAAGAGCCAGTTAAGTCCTGCCCTGCCTTCTGCTTGTCTTTCAAGTGGCAAATGTTTGCCTCCTAACCTTATTGAGGATCAAAGGATCACTGACAACCTTACCCTTTGTAGAGTTACAGTTTAAGTGAAATAATGAGTCAAAAGTAAAATTACAACTTTTTTAAAATTTACTCCTAAAAATGAGATTAAAAAGACATGTCTGGAATTGTTATTGAGTAGAAAGATGGGCCAGAAATAGGGTTTGACAGGTGTAGGGAATAACAGCTTTTTTATTACCCCAACACTCAACAGCTACTAATGTACCATCCCTCCAAAAATCTGTCCAATCTCTGTTTGAATCTGGCTAAACTGCCAGCTTCCACAACATCTGGTGGCAATGAATTCCACACTTCAGTTACACAGTGGGCACATCTACACATGCACCATCAACCAAAAATTACTGCGCAGTACAGGCATGCATCTACACCCATGTGCGCGCCCATGTTGCACAGTAACTATGGGAAATTACATTAACTCAGTACCGCTACTTGCATCATGCAGGTAGCAAATTTACTCCTGAGTAGTTACTGCACAGTAAGGCACATGTAGATGCCTAACTGCACAGTAATCCTGTTTGTGTGGACTAATTTGGGAATAATTTTACTCCCTAGTTGGTACATGCACAGCCATACTGAGCTGTAATGACTATACATGTAGACACCAGCCGAAAAACCACTGACTGCACAGTAAGTGCACATGTAGACACACCCACTGTATGAAAAATAACTTCCTTTTGTTAATAGTAAACTTAATACCTACTAGTTTCTTTTTATGACCCCTAGTTCTTGTGCTGTGAGACATAGTAAATAATAAATTCCTATCTACTTTCTCTTCAGCATTCAGTATTTTGTAAACCCTTATCATGCTCCCCCTCAAACATATTTTATAAACTGAATAGGTCTAGCCTCTTTCATCTCTCCTCATATGAAGGCCCCTCCATACCACTAATCATCCTTGTTCCCCTTTTCTGTATTTTCCCGAGTGCTTCTATACCCATTCTGAGGTGTGGGGACCAGAACTAGGCACAGTACTAAAGGTGTGGATGCATCACAGATTTATAAAGAGGAATAATGATACTTTCCATTTTGTTTACAATTCCCTTTTTATAACCCCTAATATTTTGTTTGCCTGTTTGATGGCTTCTTGTCCTACATGCCCTCAATGCAGAACAAAGACCACGTCTTTCTGAAGAAGATTTGCATAATACCACAATGTGAGGGTGTATTGTGCCCTCCTCCAGTGGCGTGCAGTTGCCTGGTCAGCAGCCCGCAGATAGGGCCCTGGCCAGGCTGGGTCATGGGACAATCAGTGGCAGTGGGAGCCATCCGCCTGCACCCCCAGATGAGCCACCAGACTTGGATTGTCCCACAACCCAGCCCAGCTGGGGCTGCTGTTCCCTGCTGCCCTGCTTCCCTCCCTTGCAACACGGCATGGCAGGGAGCAGAGAAGCCATGTGGGGATCTCCTCACCTGCCGCTGCTCACCTCACATTGCCCTGGCGATGCACCTCCTGCAGACTGGGCTGCATTGAGTGCAGTGGCGCAGGGCTGCACCCCTCAAACCAACAGCAGGCACAGGAGGCACATTGTCAGGAAAGCACGGGGTGAGCAGCAGCAGGTGAAGAGATCCCCACAGGACTTCTCTGCTCCCTGCCACTCTGGGATGCAGGGGAGGGAAGCAGGGCAGCACAGAACAGTGGTGATTAGGCCCGGTGTTCCCTGCCACCATGGGTAGGGCAGATCCCCAGCAGGGCCAAATTTTCGATGGCTTCTTGTCCACTGTGCACATCTCCAGCAGGGCTGGCAGGCACCTCCAGCTGGGGCACCAGGAACTGCAGGGGGATGGGTTGGGGAGGAGAGGCATGAGCAAGGCTGGGGGGGTTGGCAGGTTGATGCGCAGCCACAGAAAACTGTGGTTACTCAAAACTGTATACCGTAATAGCCAAAATGGTATACAGAATATTAACTGTGGATACTGAAAACCATGGCTGGTGAGGGAAACCTGTAATAACTACAATGACATAAAAAAACACAGGTAATACATTGGTGTCTAGGAAGAGTTTATGAGGACTCAGCAGCCAAAGTAACAGGAATGTATCTTCCTTCAGTCTTCTTAATGTATGTCACTATGCCTATAGTCAAAAATAAAAATAACCTGAAAACTCTCACCCATATCTATCACGTCTTTGGCCCATCGATCCCAAAATTCTTCTGGATTTGAAGACCAGAATAAGCCATCCAACAAATTCCGAGTAAAGACATTAGTCCAGAGACCTGCAAGTCCAACCACATGGAAAAAAACTTTTCATGAACTCAAGTTATCCAGTGGGTTATACCTCACCTATATTTTCCTTACATCAAGAACACATTAAATCTGAGTTGACTGTGCTATGATGTTGTATTTTTCATTAAACAGCAAGTCTGGGACTTTGGCTGTGAAGACTGGCAGAGATCTGGCATGAGGCTGATGCATTAAGACTGGCCCTGTCGAAACCAGTTAATGATGTGAGAAGCTCTAGACCTCTCAAATTTCAGCCCTTCCTAGAAAAATCCCTTTCCCTCTTGTCCATCTTCTGCATAGACCAGCCAGTCAGGGTTGCTGTAGGAGGCTGACTGAGCTCCCTCATATCCCTCAGTAACAGGGCCAAATTTCTGGCTAGAGGCAGAGCAGAGGGGGCAGCTAATACCCTTTTTCTAGGAGGAAAGAGGAGACAGAAAGAGCCTAGTAGCTCTATATAGTTCCTTCCTCCCCTTGAGGTCTTTCTCTTTCCCCCCTACCCAGGGCTGGGAAATGGAAGACATCTACACATGCAAATAATCCTGGAGCAGTTTACTCTAGAATAAAGTACTCTAAAGTAAACTCTCCTGGGTACATGTGCAGGGATGCGGGAGTATATTTGCTGCTCCTAGCAGCAGACTACTCCCATTCCCTGTGGCCCTGTACCGGGCCCCTGCAGCAGCTGAAGGGCGCTCTAGCTCCCCCTGGGTGCTAGCCCAGGGACTGGCAGGGAGCATGGGGCCAAAAGACTGCTATCTCCTCACAGTGTTTGGGACATCGTTCTCTGCTCCCGGGAGCTGCCTGCTGCTGGGGCAGGCTCTGCCACTGGAGCCTGGGTGGGGACAATGTCCCCCTGCCCTGGCAGTAGGGAGCTCCCAGCCTCTGCTTCATGATCAGGGAGCAGGGGCTGGGAGCTCCCTGCTGCCGGGACTGAGGGACATAGTCTGGGCTCCAGTGGCAGAGCCCACCCTGGCAGCAGGCAGCAATCTCCTGCCTCCTGCTGACTGGAAGCACATTTGCTCCCAGTCAGCCATCTATATGTGTGCTACTATGCAGTAAGTAATCAAGAGTAAATTTGCAACTTGCATTTGCAGGATCCCCACTGCCCCACTCTGCCACGAGTCCCCAAACTCCCACCCACTGTCTCAGACCCCCTCCCCACCATGGCTGCCCTGCCTGCTCCAGCTCCTGGGCCTTTAGAAAAAAAAAAGAAAAACAATCCTGGTCTCACTGGCTCCTGCCCAGTGAGGGCCAATCCCCACTGCCCCACACTGCATGGGGGGCTCTTCCATGAGTCCCCCAAAATGCTGAAGCCACTGCAGCAGACAGTGAGTCAGGGTTTTTGGTGGGAGAGGGTTTAAAGGGCCAGGAGCTGGGGCAAGCAGGGGAGCCATGGGTGGAGCTGGGAGAGCAGGCGGGGGTCAGAGGGCTCATGGCAGAGCCCCCCACATGGCATGGGAAAGCAGGGGGCAGCAGGGATCACCCAGCTGCCTGGTAGCAGCTGGTGAGTAGGAGCCTTTTTTTAAGCAACTGGGAGCTGGGACAGGCAGGGCAGCCATTGGAGGGGGGACGCAGGCGATGGGGGAGTGGAAGGGGGTCGGGGGTGCTCAGGGGAATGGGGCCTGGCCTCATGGTTTCCCCCTGCCTTCCAGACCCCCACTCCCCCACCCATACTTACCAGCATGGAGTCCGGGTCCATCTCCCTGCGGCAGCAGGCAGGGACTGCCCAAATCACCAAAGCTCTCCAAATCTTTTCTGAATCAATCCAGAGAGCTTCAAATCGATTTGGACCATTTAATTGATTCCCTGATTCAATCTGGATTCAGAGACTCAGCCACGCAATGAGGCTGAATCTCCTCTGAATCTAATCAGCACCCAAAGCTTTGCACAGCCCTACATTGCACCTCTTCCCCACCCCTGCCTCAGAGGGAACAACACATTCCTGGAGCTGCAGGAGATGCAAAGGCACACTGAGGAACAAGGGGCTGAAATGTGTCAGGGGGCTTCAAAGCTGATATGGGGAATGAAATATGTCAATAATTGCTGGGCAGGGACTAGGCAGATGTGACAGGAAAGAACTAATGTTGAGGTTGAGGGTTAAGGTTAGAGTCTGAATGAAGATTTGGGCTCTGGCAATATTGAACTCCATTGGTTCAGAAGTAAACTTGGCCTGATTTAGCTAATTCATACTGCAGAACATTAGCCACTGGCTACTCACAACCACATTTTTTCATTAGGTTATTTTCCATTAATAAAGGTCACCTTCCAAATAGCAGATCCGGGACTCTGGGAACTTCTTCACCAGCCTCCCCATGTAGAACTCACTGTCAAAATTTTCTGAGCGAATGAAGGCTCCATATTTTGGGAAACCCACTTCATAAGGTGAGAACTCCACCCATTCTATAAAAGGATTGACACAAAAGATGTTTATTATAATGCACAGAGCATGGAGAAAGGGAATGACACTTACATCAATGGATATAGTAAGTCATAAAAGAAAATATGGTATTCTCAGCTGCTCTAGGCTGACTATAGCTTATAACCCAAATTACATACCCACATCTATAAAAACAGAGAGATGCTGCACACAGAGAATGAACTGACTTTTTCAGTTTTTCCAGAACAAAGTTGGGAGATCCATTGTTGAAGCCTTATGCATTAACCTGAATTAAACTAGACACTCAGGTCAAGGTTTTCAAAAAATTGGACCTCAGAATTACTGCAAAGCCCAGATTTAGTTTCTAGAAATAAATAGCCTACCCTTTCACTTGTATCTCTAGAAATAGCAATGTACTGTCATCAAAGACATATTCATCGAACTCAAAATTATTAATCTGTCCAGCACCCCATTGAAGTCAGGAAGCCCTATTCCCATTTTTGAGATGTGCCACTGAGACATGAGGTAGATAAGGGCAGAGCCAAACTATTTACTATGAGATAAAATGAGATAGCTGTGTGTCAGCTGCTCTGTGGTAACTGCCTGTGTGCATGTTCTTATACTGTCATAGATGAAAATTAGGCAGTGATATTTCAGCTCCCAATAAACGAGGAATAAGTTACCAGGATTTCACTTCAGGAGGGAGGGTCAGGGTGAACAACAGCAACATTCATCACCTGAGCTCCAAAGCCATGTAAAAGCAGGGGGCTCTGGCTACAACACACCCCCTCCCTCCACCACCACCGCCCAGTTGGTGAGCTATAAGCTCCAGCAGGAGCCCATATTAACTAGGCAGTAGTAGGGTTGTGCAAAGCTTCAGTCCTTGATTCAATTTGGCAGAGATCTGGGCTGATTCAGTGGCCGAATCTCCAAATCCAAATCAAATCAGAGGACACTTAATCTCTCTGAATCAAATCGGAACCCTCTGAGTTGATTTGGGGAAATTAGGAAAGATTCAGAGATTTGGACATAGACACAGCTTTAAATGTTTTTTCTACATACCTCTAGGTAGTAGGAGCTCATGAACGCTGCAATGCTGGGGTGCATGGAGCATCCCACAGAAGCACAAGGGGCTTCCCAGCAGACCCCAAAGTGGACCAGAAGCACTTCCAGTCTACTTCCGGGTCCACCAGGCTCCCCGCCCCCCCACCTCTCCGGCTTGGCGACTGGTGCCTCCTGGGTCTAAACAGGGCCACCTAGGGTCCCCCTGTGGCCGATTGCCGAGCCAGAGGGTGTGGGTAGACCACCCAGGGTGCTCCCCAGCGAACCCAGAAGTGGACCGGAAGTACTTCCAGTCCGCTTCCAGGTTCACCACCAAGCACATGGAGGGCCCCCCCACACTCCTGTTGGACGATCCATGCGCCCCAGCATTGCAGTGATCACAAGCCGCACCTGCTACCTTAAGGTACGTAGAAAAAACTTTTAAAGTTGTGTCTATGTCCGAATCGCTGATTGTCCAAATCTGCATTGAATCTTCAGATTCGGATTTGGCCAAATCAAATCAGGAACAGTGATCTGAATCAACGAATCAAATCACTGTCCCTGATTTGGGCTGAATCTGAATCGGATAGAGCCTGCTTCGCATACCCCTAGCAGGCACTGAACTCAGAGCTCATTGCACATACACAGTGCAGCCAAAGTGACAGGAGAGCATCACCTGTCTTGCCCTGTTCCTGGATTCACTACTGTCTGAGTCCACAAGCAAGAGTCCTGCCAATTACATTATCTGTTAGAGCAGTGGTGCTCAAGCTTTTGGCCCTGAAGGCCAAATGAGTAGTGTGGGGCCAATCTATGAGCCAGATGGAGCCGTGAATGCCAGGAGTGGGCCCTGTGCAGCTTCAGCTGGCTCCCCAAGCTGGGATCGAGCTGCACTCTGACTGGGATCACACCCTGGGTCCTTGCTCTGTCATCGCATGCAGGGATTTTGCCCAGGCAGCCCATGCCACACCCACCCACCCTACATGCCAGGATTGGGCCCTAGGATCCTGCATCTTTCCTGCCCAATCCTACGCACCAGGATCAGGCCCTAGGGCCTGGCAGCATACCCCTTGTCCCCACAGGCCAGGATCAGACCCCAAGCACCCAGCCCTGCCCCAGCCCAGCCTGTGTACCAGGATCAGGTGTCCAATCTAGCATGTAGGACCCAGGGTTCCTCATAAATCTGGAAATTTGGCAGCTGGGGAGTGGTGCCACCAAATTTTTGGACCCACAGGGAGCCCTGCAGGCCAAATAACACCGCCCCAGGAGCTGGAGCTGGCCTACTGGCTGGGGATTAGGGACCCCTGAATTAGAGTATCCTTCCTATCATCCTCAACAGTAATAAGCACACAACAGCTAGAGACATGTCATCTTTCTGCACTCCAGTGTGTAAGCCCACCTTAGTTACAGTTTAGCAGGAATTTTTTTATTTATTTTTTTGCCAAAATCTCTTCAAGTTCCTCTGCTTCATAGAAGCAGATGTCTTCCCTCAGCCAGAGAAGGAGGTGTTTGAAGTCTTACCTCTAAACTTGTAAGTGCTGACTTCATTTTTAACATTGAGGGCTACATAGAAAGGCAGGGGGTTCTGACCCTGATCCACAGCCTGACGCTCATCTGTGAGTTTATGCTTATTTGGCTAACCGGAAAGACAGAAATGACAAAATAAACTATCTGAAATCCAGTTAGATGAAGGTGCTGACAGAACATACCTGGATAATCACAGAAAACAAATGTGTTAATACCTGAAAAGAGAAACCTGTTGGACACATTTTCAGAAGCAGCTTCTAAACTTGTGTGCCTGTGCCTTCTGCATAGCTATACTTTCAAATGCACCTAAGTGACTTAAGCAATCAGGGCTCATGGTAGAGGTGAGATCTTTTATTAAGCCAACAAGATTTTTGCACAAAAAAAAAAATTCTTTAATTGCAAGCTTTTGGGCACGAACACCCTTCATCAGGCATCAGAGAAAAGATTGTAAAAGTCCTCCTGGGTAGAAATGACTTAGGCACCTCAGTTCTATTGGCCTTTAAGGAGGCTTAGGCCAAGATTTAAAGAATAAATAGTGATTTCTGTTCCTCAGAGTTTTAGTGCCTGATTAAGACATCTGTATAAGGTGACTGCTCAGCACTTTCTGAAAACCTAATTATTTAAGATGCCTCAGGCATCCAAAGCTCATTAGAAGCTTCCAAAAATCTTGATGTTAGGCTCCTAAGTCACTTTTGAAAATAGGACTGAGCCTTTTAAGTCACTTAGACATCCCAGTGAACTTTATTCACCCACAATGCAGAGCATTTGCATTTTGGGATCCTAGGTTTGTGTCCATACATAAAATACAATTGAAGACCCAAAATTAAAAAAAAAAGGATTTTCCTTAGATATGAAATAACGCACTGGCTCTCAAACTTTTTGGGACTGCGTACAGTACTCTTTCTTAAGGTTGTTATGCTGCTGTGTATTGTTATGATTCCATGTTGTGGATTAGAAAAAAGTAACACTTTATGTCACTGTAACCTCTCCAGTGGCTTAAGAGATAATATAGAATATTCTTCATTTTCTTGTCTTCCCTGTTCTCCATGTATACTTCTCCTTTCCCTTCTTCTGCTTGCTCATTCCCTCCTTCTGCATATCCATCAGTTTACAACATGCCCCTAGGACTGTATATCCTTGTGTCTGAGAAAGATTGACACAGTTGGAAAATACTCATGGAAGAATTGTACATACCTCATCATGTAAAAACATTTCCTGAATAAGTGCCCACAGTGCAGTAAAAGAAGAGAAGAGCCCCTCTTTTACCCTTTCAATCAACTCCTTGTGATAATAATTCAGGCGCTCTATGGATATAATATTTAGCTTGCATTTTGTCACTTGTTTCTTTATTTCTTTTAATGGCCCTTCCAGAGTTTTCTCTGACCAGTCGCTATTTCCATACAGATCTGTCATGGTCCTGAAGAATAGAGATGAAAGGTTAACAAAACAATAATCCATGGTTTTTTATTTATATATATATAATATATATAAATGCACTACATATTTACCTAGCATCTTCCATAAAACAATTTCAAGGCATTTTATAAGTGTTAAAAAACTAAACATCATCATCAAGTGGCAGGTGAAAATATAAAATAGATGGGCTTGGGCTTGATCTGCAGTGTTCAGATACAGGTCCAATCTGCCCCAAGATGTTTGGCGGTATTTGGATCTGCAGGCTTGGTCTGGTTCTTATCTCATCCATTTACGTTCCTATTTTACAAACGGAGAAGCACAGGTGCAGAGTGGTGAAGCCTATGCCATTAAATCAACGGGGATTTTATACTGACTTCAGTGGGATTAGGATTTAGGTGTTAATGTAAAAATATGAGTACCAGAAACATAACACAGCAGCTGGGCACATAGGGCAGCATCAACTTCTGGTTCCCAGTGCTGCTGGTACAATCACGGCAGCTGATGCTACTTTTCTGTACCCCTGCAAAAATCACACCCCCTCCCACCCCCAGAACTGCTGCCCCAGTTGCCTCACCTTAGTTACACTACTGAGGAGTGCCATACTGGGTCAGACCAATGGTCCATCTTGCCCAGTATCTTGTCTCTGAGAGTGGCAATAGTGGGTGTTTTAGAGGGAGAGCACATGAACAGGGTACATCTAGAGTAGGGGTGCTCAACCCCTAGCCTCCAGGGCCGTTCTGGCCCAAAATCATGTCATTCAACCCGCAGGGTTCCCCACAAGTCCTTGGGAAGACCCATGGGCCTGTGTGTTAGAGCACACAAGGCAGTGCAGGACCCCATCCTGGCGTGTAGGGCCATGCAGGGGTGACATGGGGCACTGGAGCCAAACCCTGGCATGTACAGCTGGACAGAGGCAACGCAGGCCTATTCCCAGCACATGTGGCTGGGCAAAGGTGACACAGGGCCCCTAGCCTAGTCCCCATTCATGGGGGCAATGTGGGGCCCAGTCCTGGTGCCTGGAGGCCAGCCAAGACTGGAGTGTGGGCCTGATCGTGGCTCACAGGGTCTGATCCAGACCACAGATTGGCCCTGTGCTCCTCATCTGGCCCACAGGGCTAAAAGATTGAATCCTACTTATCTTGAGTGATCTATTTCCTGGTATACCTTTGTTGGCCTCCACTGGCTTTGGTTTAGAGATGCCAGAAGATACTTCCACCCACCTCTGCTCTGACCATTAATGTTCAGGGTATTCCACTTAAAATGTTCCTCTCTCTGTTTATGGGAATCCTTCGGTTTCATTAGTTGAACACTAAATTTCCTATCATCAGGAAATTAAAAAAAAAAGGTACCCAACTATATGTAAATATTTTTATTACAGATGAAAATACAAGCAACTCCCACTTAATGCTGTTTTGTTTAGCACTATTTCACTGTAATGCTCATTTTAAATTCATACCTGATTCCACTTAGCACTCAGCGAGTTTCATTATAATGCTCCCAGGCATCGAGCAGGGACCATACACTAGTGCCACAGTGCATCAGTGGTGTGCAGCCTCATTGTGCAATTTAGCTCACCTGTGCTCAGGCCAGGCACAGTGGGGCTACGGCTCATGCTATGACTTGCGCTGGGGGAGCCCTAGATGCTGCACCCCACTCCCACCACCTGGAGTGACCATGACTGTGGTCATGACCACCACCACTCAACATGGAGAGGACTAACAGCATCGCCTCTGCAACCTGGGCTTGAGCAGGTGGCAACACATGTTATCCACGTATCCACCTTGAAGTAAAATTTATCTAGCTCATGTTGCCCCAATTTGCTTATGAGGTCAGGTAAGACTTTATAAAAAGGCTTATTAAAGTCCAAGTATTCTATGTCCACTGCCTTCCCCTTAATCCACACAACTAATTACTTTTTCAAAGACGATCAAGTTGTTTTGGCATGATTTTTTCTCAATAAATCCATGCTGGCTGTTCATAATAGGCTTTTCACAGATTTCATTGACATTAGGGGCTGGAAGGGGCCTCGTAAGATCATTGAGTCCAGCCCCCCTGCCATAGGCAGGAAGTGTGCTGGGGTCAAATAATCCCAGCAAGATAAGCATTCAAACGCCTTTTGAATGAGTTCAGAGTAGGTGTTTACACCACCTCTGGGGGGAGTCTGTTACAGAACCTGAACACTCAGACTGTAAAGAAGTTTTTCCTTATATCCAGTTTAAATCGGCCTTCCAGAAGTTTGTGGTGTTAGACCTTATTATCCCTTGGGGAGCTCTGGTGAAACAATGTTCTCCCAGATCCTGATGCACACCCCTTATATACTTATAGGCTGCTACCAAGTTCCCCCTGAGCCTGCGCTTCTCCAGGCTAAAGAGTCCTATGTCCCTCAGCCTCTTCTCATAAGGTTTGATCTCTTGGCCTTTGATCATGCAGGTGGCTCTCATTTGGACTCTCTCAAGCTTATTCACATCCCTCCTGAAGTGGGGGGCCCAAAACTGGATGCAGTACTCCAGCTGAGGCCTCACTAAGGCCAAGTAAAGTGGCAGGATGACGTCCCTGGTTTTCCTCCTCCAGATGCTCACAATCTGACTTCTTTATAATTTGCTCCAGCAATTTTGTGGGTATCGAAGTCAGACTGACCAGTGTATAATCCCCCAGGTCCTCCTTTTAGCCTTTTTTAAAGAGAGGCACTATGTTGGCCCTTTGTCAGGATTCTGGAACTTCACCTGCTTCCCAGAACTTTATGGCTAGGGACAGACATTCAAAAAGCCTGAGCCTTCTCCACAAGAGAAGGCTAAGGGGGGACCTGGTGACTGTCTATAGACTCACTAGGGGGGACCAGAAGGGTTTGGGGGAGACGCTGTTTCCCCTAGCGCCCGCTGGCATAACAAGGAGTAATGGGCACAAGCTGATGGAGAGGAGGTATAGATTGGACATCCGCAAAAACTACTTCACGGTTAGGGCGGCTAGGAGCTGGAACCAACTTCCAAGGGAAGTGGTGCTGGCCCCTACCCTGGGGGTCTTTAAGAAGAGGCTGGATGCCTACCTGGCTGGACTCGTTTGAGTCCCGTTTCTCTTTTTGGGGTTTTTTGTTGTTCTCCCGCCCTGGGGGGGGTCGGGCTAGAAGATCTACTAGGTCCCTCCCGACCCTTAATCTATGAATCTATGAATCGATTCAATCTTTGCAGGTTAGTCTAACCAGGCTAACATAAATCCGTTTGTAACTGCACAGACATCCCAGAAATGCAGGCACATGCCTGCAGTGGCTCAGGCTACAAGCCAGGAGGTGTTAGAGCAGCCCTCCCTTCCCTTCTACAGTGCTGACCTGGGGGTGTGGGGTTCAGCCAGGCCCCAGCAGGACATTCTAATTATGGAGGGGTTCCCCCCCTTAATAACAGAATATTTATCAGTTCTGTTATCAGCATTTATCATCCCATAAGAAAACAACAGCCTCTCTCATTGGTTTAAGCTCTTCTTAAACAATTTGTTCCAAAGAAGGAATGGAGGGACATTACCAGCTGACCTGTTGATTAGCTCCTAAAGCCCTAAGTGGCACTGTCCTGCCTGCCTTGTCTCCTACAGCATGGACCGTAGCCAGCATGTGGTCTGCTAGCTAACACTGAGAGGTGTCTGTGTAAGGCAGAAGGGAGGGGTAATGCCTGCTTAGCAGAGAGTGGAGAGGGGAGCGGCGGAGCAGGGGGAAGACAGGCAGATGCCTATAGTCTCTGCTGGAGCTGCAGCCAGGGAACAGAGGTGAGGGGCTAGCTCTGCTATGGAGCAGAGAGCCCTACCCATCCCAGAGAGGATGCCAGGATGCTGGGGGAGTCTGGTTAAACTTAAAACAGCAAGGGGTCTGGGACAGACATTGCATAAACCATTTTGACCCAAATCAGTTCAGTCTGATGCTACTTTCAACCAGGTTTATCTCAAACCAGTTTCACACATTTTCAAACTGGTTTATATGCACTGAACATCTTTTTCTGTTACAGGTTTAAACCAGTTTCTGATCACTTAAAGCAGTTTATGTGTAATGTCTGTCCCTAGCCTATAAATATTATTCCCAATGACTCCAAGATTCCTTCTGCAGTTTCTTTCAATGCCCTGGGATGAAGTTCATCAGGCTCTGCACACTTAAATTCATTCAAACTCATCAAAAGCTCTCTGATATTCTCTTTCATTATCATAACCCAAAACTTTTCCCCTTTCTTGCCTACATAATCTTTGTTCTCAGTTTATTGTGGCTTGTTTGTGTGAAGCCTGAGGCAACATAGCTGCCTTTTTGCATCTTCTTTAAGTCACTCACCCTAGCTATCTAGTAGTGAACCCACAGCTTCCTAAGTCTTTCTTTCCTGACCAACATATTTAAAGACCTTGCCATTAATTTCCTTAGCTAAGTGTTACTTGTTTTTTATCTTTGCTTCCCTGATTTTGTCCTTGCATGTTCTTGAGGTTACTTGATATGCTTCCTTAGTGATTTGAACTTCCTTCCATTGCCTATACATATTATTTAGTTTGAGGCTTTCACAAAGCTTTTTGTGAAGCCGCATTAGCCTCCTGCCATTCTTCTTGTTTTTCTATCACACTTGAATAGCTTATTCTTGAGCTTCCAGTACTTAGAAACTGTCAGCCCCACTGGGATGCCTTGTTCTTCAGTCTGTCTCCCCATAGTACCTAACCTGGAATGTCCCTGAGGCAATTAAAATCTGCCCTCTTGAAATCCAGCATCTTTTGTTGACCTCATGTTTTCCCCATCTTAGAATCATGAATCCAATCATGTCATAATCATTGCCACCCAAGTTTCCCATCACTTTCACATCCTCAACTAATTCTTATCTACTGGTCTGAACAAGTTCCAAGAAAAATATCTAGGGGGTATTTCTGACAAAGGAACATTTCTGACAATGAAAATGCATAGCAAATGCAATTGAAGGCAAATTGTTCTGATAATACAGACATTTCTGGCAATACCTGACAATGCAAAATCTACTATAATTTAATTTGAAACCAATTGTCTAGTGTAAGTATTCCTGTACAAGACAGTGAATTTTAACTTTTTCAAATATATCGTTTGGCTCCCCTGCTAAAACTTTGGAGTAAGTCTAAGCAACATGTCTATTTAAAACAGGGTCTCAGCTGGGAATATGCAAAAATAGTAGGGAGGAGCAGATACCGTCTTGCTGTTGAGCAGAACTTCTGTGTCAATAGAGTTTAAGTTTTTCTAAAATTATTTTCATTCTTGTAGAAGGACAGTGGTAAAAAGGAAATAAAACTGTGAGATTTAGCAATCCCAAATGGAATTTATTTTAAATAACTAATTCCAATGGGTTTTAGCAATTAACTAGAGTAATTCATTAACAATGAGATATGCATTTCTGCACCACCCACCTGGCCCACAGGGCCAAAAGTTTGAGCACCACTGCACATAGCCATTCCTTCTAGTAATATAAAAAAAAACCCTAAAGCATTCTTAGCCTCACCATGTGGAGCCAGATGTCCCAGTGATGTAAGTTGTGCAATTCAAAAGATTCAGCTTCTGGAGAGATGAAAGGTGGCCATACATAGAAGTCATCGCTCTGAGGCCTCCACCTGATGTCATAACAGCAATCACTGGAACCTGTTAAAATAAGGAAGCACTATCCTTAAAGAAATGTAGCCACTTGTCTACACAGAAAAGTCCAACCCCATGTCCCATCAGTAGATTTTACTGTAGAACACTTAAATGAAGTCAGTTTCTAGCCAATCTTTAGAAGTATAGTTTCATCCAATGGTGCCCAACATTTTTGTGCCATGGGTCAGGTGGGCAGTGCCCAGGTTGTCCACAGATCAGATGCAGCTGTTGGGCCCAATCTGGCATGCAGAGCAGGCACAGTGAGGGCCTAATCTGGCGCAAGGGGTGCAGCAACAACCCACATCCATTCTGACCATACCAGGAGTGGCAAGCCCAGTGATCCAGCTGCATACGGAGTGTGGTCCACCCAACCCCAATTCAGCCATGCTGGGAGGGCCTGGATCCCGCTGCATGGCAAAGGCCCAGCCCAGCCTTGCCCTTGGCTGCCTAGCAATGACTTGGCTCAGGTAGGCTAGACATGATCATGTGGCAGTGGCCCAGACTGGGCCCTTAGCCAGCTGCATGGGACTTGAAAACTGGGCAGTGGGGTAGGGATGGCAGTGTTAAGTGACATCGCTTCCCCACCACCAAATTTCTTGACCCACAGGGAAGCCTGCAAGCCAGGTGCCATGGCTCCATGTCCTGGATTTGGTCTGTGGGCCAGGGGTTGAGCATTGCTGGTCTCATCCAGTTAAAATAGTGACAAGTGACCTTAAGAAAATGTTCGTGGAATTCCTTCATTTGAGCTAAACTGTGAAGAAAAAAAAAAAAAACTTCAACACTTTTAAAATTCCTTTCCTCCCCTGATCTGCTACCGGTGAAACTACAAAGATTTATATCAGATCAGAATCTGACTCTCAGTGGCCATATCTACATGAGATGCAGACTACACAGTTGTTACTGTGCAGTGATTTCATACTTGTATAAACTAGTACTAAATGACTGTGCAGTAACTAGAGTTACTGTGGAGTCGCACCTAAAAATTGCTGTTTTGTGATGCTAGCTGTGCAGTAGCTTGTGACTACTGCCCAGTAGCATTGCATCATGCTTCCTACCACGCAATGCTACTGCGCAGTAGTCACGGGCTACTGAGCAGTCAGGGTCTCATGTAGATGCGGCCAGTGTCAGTCAGGTAAACTGGAATAAATCAAATGATGAATGGATTCAAATACATCATAATCTACTCACTGCTATTAACTGAAACATTATTAAACAAAATGATTTATGAAATATCCTAGTAGAAATACAGCAAGGAAGGGAAGTATTAAATTCAAAATACATCTGGGGGAACAAGTGTCATTTAGATAATGGTACTGCCCCTCTCCTATGGAGCATTTTGACTTTTTGGTTAAAAATGAGAAATGGAGAAATTTTATCTGAAAACCCAAATTTTGAGTGTGAGCTGCAATAGGACAGTCCCACAGGTGCTCAAGTTCAGATACTCCATCCCTTTTATGGACCATGGTCTCTGGCCAAGCTCCATTTTCTGTGATGCTACAGGGTCTCATCTCTTGCTGAGCCACCACACTGCACATAATGGCCAACACCTTGACCATGATACATCCTTGGAGATGTATGTCTGGCTTGGGAACTCTACCCACTGAAGAGACTGGGGGTAGGAAGTACTATAGAAGCATTACTGGAATGAACCCTTCTACTTTCAGACTTTTTTGGTTTCAGTTGTAGAGTTTGATTCTTCAGCATAAATCAAAATGTTGTGCAGGAGGCTGACATTTATTGTTTGAAAAAGGAAAGAAAAAGAGGTTTAGTCAAATACCCAGTATTGGATAAAATGATTTGGAGCCACCCTAATATAACCCCAAGGCAGCTATTTCTAACTACAACCCAGAGTCCACATTTCCAACTTTCTTTTTCCCATGGCAGTTTGGCAAGTTTCCGTTCTATTCCAGTTCCACTGAATTCAAAATATTTGTCTGCAACATATAAGGACTAAAGGGGAGAGTTTGCACGGAACTGCACAGATCCATCCTCACAACGTTTGAAACATAGTTTCCCTTCTAATAGCCCCACCCTTAGTCACTTGTTCAGACCTCATGCTCATGTAGATTTTCCTTCAGCTGGAGAACCTTTTTCAGGGCACTAGCAACCACCTTCTTTCTTTTGTGCAGGAATTCTTGCTCATCAGCACAAAGATCATACCCTAACCGCACATCCAGATTTTCTGAGCTGGAACATACAAAAGGACATGCAATCACACAGGCACAGCGTCAACCATCAGAATTGATATGAATTTATTTTCATCAGCTGTGGTTTGTCAAACTCCATAAAGAATGATGATTCACCCTTGCAGTTTACAGAGACAAACCCAGACCCACATCTTTGGAGTAAACAACTGAACATGCTTCTTCATAAACAGCTTACTGCTTCTGCTTGGTCTTAGGAACCTTTCCATTTTTCTCAACAGAAAGTCCAGGATCTGTTGAGGACAGGTGAAGTGGAAAGATAAAAGTATGCTCACATCTTTAATTATTTTTGTCAGCTAAAACTCTTCTATTTCATCTGTGACATGCCTTTTCTGAGATAGGGTGACCAGAACATAAAACAGCATTCCATGTGAGGTTGTACCATTGCTCTGTATAAAGGTGTTATATTTTTTGTACTTTTTAAATTATTTATACATACTAACATTTCAGCTGCTCTAATTTATGGTCCTTTTTACTGACTTCACTGGCACTCAATTGCTATTTTCTGAAGAGCACCTCTTTGACTCAAATAATCTCTTGAATCTTGACATTTCCGTCATATCCACCTCCCTCCCTTACATTCCTGATTTTGTAACTGTTACGTTAGGTATCCTCCATGAGGAATCTAAGGAGTTTCATATCTGCCCTTTTGACTAGATGCCTCCTCATTGTTTGAAACTGCCTTTTCTAAATGTTAGCATCATGAAGCTAAATTTGTTATAATTTACCTCAAACATGTATAATAATATTTTGATGGCTCTTATGTAACAGCAGATTCTAGTCGCGGTGTGTGTATGATTTAGAACTAGATCAAGAATATCTTGCTTTAGAATTAGCCATTCCGAAAAAGCAACAAAACATTTTATAGAGAAAGTACATCTTCTTACCAGTCATTTACTTGCAGATGCAACTTCATCTGTGTCTTCTGAAAGCAAATAATTTCAGTATGAATCAGACAGTTAAGAAATGAGCAATGGTGGTTCTCAGAGGCAAGTAATTTTTCTGCCCCTCACTCCAAGTGCTTTCTGGTGTGAGTGACTTCCCTCTTTCCTAGCTCTGTTTTTGGACAGGGATAGTGAAAGGACAGCAAATAAGGATCCTCACTATGGATCCCCAAATGGGCTGATGAAGCAGAAAGTCTACCTGAGTCACAGTACCACATTTCCTCCTAAACCAAGGCACATGGTCCTCAAGGAAGGAAGGGGTCCTACTAGTTTTCTAACACTGGAAAAGAGGAGAAATAAATTACCAGGTCCCTCCAAAAGGTTGCTAAAGATAAAAATGGAGAGCCCAAGAGCTATCAAAGAGGCAAAAAATGAGGGTTTTAGGAGGAGGGGGATCCAGAAAAGGTAAGAAAAAAATAATAATTTTCTCTTCTCCCTGGCGGAAAGACTAGTAAGGATTAATTTTTACCCTCCCTATGTTTACCAACAGCCTTCTGTGAGGGTTGGAAGAAGGAAAATGGTAGCTGTTAGCAGATTAAGAGATGACTGGATAAGCTATCTTTCAGCTCTCCCTAGTGTAGTAGAAGGCAAGGTAGATTTACATGTTGTAGACTAAGCAAAGTGTTTGTGTGGGTGCATGTGTGTGTGTGTGTGTGTGTGTGTACACTAATCAAAATAAATAGATATGAAGTGAGCTATAGCTTAGGGTTCAAAGAAGGACCACCCACTTGGTGAGAGGGCAGTGGGACAGGCCCTACAAGGAGAGACTGAGGGACCTAAACCTGTTCAGCCTCAGCAAGAGGAAGCTGAGGGGGGACATGGTCGCTGCCTACGAACTCATCAGGGGAGATCAACAGCAAATAGGAAGAGCCCTTTTCTCCCCAGCACCACCTGGGGTGACAAGGAACAGTGGTAATAAGCTGATGGAGAACAGGTTTAGGATAGAGATCAGAAGGCAATATTTTACAGTTAGGGTGGCCAAAATCTGGAACGATCTTCCCAGGGAAGTGGTCCTCGCCCCTACCTTGGGCAAATTCAAGAGGATGATCACCTGTCTGGGGTCTTGTGAACCCAGCATTCATTCCTGCCTGTGGCAGGGGGTCAGGCTAGATGATCTGTTCAGGTCCCTCCTGACCCTAGCTACTATGAAACTATGAAAGCTTGTAAGATATCCATGCATCTATAGATAGATATAGATATAGACTTGCACCTTGTAGACTAACCAAAGTAGATGGATATGTCTGATAAGGTCAGCATCTGAAGAAGGAAACTACAGCTCATGACAGCTTGTTATATATATCATTTAGCTTGAGATAGATATATATATAGCTTGATTTTTTTATTTAGCTTAAGATAGATATATAGATATCTATATATCTATCTCAAGCTAAATATATATATATATAAAACATACCTATAAATATATAAAATATATATATATATATATATATATATATATAAAATAAGCTTTCATGAGCTGTAGTTCTCTTCATCAGACGCTGACCTTATCAGACAGTTTACTAGAACCAATTCGTAGGGTAGACCAAAAAAAAAATGTCAGCCATCCAACAGTTTCAGACTCATATCTCAAACTATGCATCTAGTCAGATGGCAGTGCTACTCCTACTGCTCAGGAACCTCAGTTTGGGGCTCATCCCACCCCTCATTATTCTCATCCTCTGCATATGGGATGCCCCAGACTTGTTTTTCTAGGGCTTGTCTGCCCCACGTGGAATCATCACCAAGAAGTACAACCTGTCTTCTCACTCCTGCTCAGCACACACCAGATCCCAGGAATGAGACAAAGTAGCTGGCTTAAAGATGTCCTGAGCGCACACACTAGCACTGCCGTCAGGATCTCTGTCTCTGACGTGTTGCTTGGCAGGGGCTCAGGCAGAGTAGCTGCAATTTTCTCTTTCCTGGGGTTGGGTGGGTGTTGAGCAGAAGCGAGTGGACGAAACATGCTCCTCAGCTGTGGCCCTGGGAGTGACATGGAAGTGGCATGGACATGCCTTTAGTGCCCCAGTGCTGAATGTTGAGATCAATAAATATCACTAAAGACAAAATACTCTTCAAGCATCTACAAGACACTGATAATTTAACTGCTGTATTCCAGTTTTCTTCCCACCCCACCCCACTGGCTGAAAATGAAGAGATAAAACCTGCTATTAAGAATTTCAGCACTGGCAGCCAGAAGACTGATAAGATGTATTGACAGCCAGAAAATTTCTTCATAAAAGCCAAAGATGAAAGAAGCAGAGCTGGCTGGAAAAAGTGAATCAGGATAGAAAGTCCAAGCCACAAAGGTTTGCATGAGAAGAAGTTTCAGAAAATTCCATTTTGGACAAAACAAAGGGAATTTTTTTCAGCTTCTCTGTGCTTTGCTGAGAAGACTCTTGGCAAAATCACTTTCTCCCTGCAAGAAAACATTTCTATGAAAATTGAAATTTTGCCATAGAAAATGTCAAATTTGCAAAAGCTACTCCAATGGAAAATTTCAGACAAACTCAAATGCTGAAAGATTTTTGATGGTCATAGTATCTAATAGTCATTCTACTATGTTAATTAAGCTGCACTTTATCTATGCTCACCTTAGCTGAAGTCATTGTAAATCATGAAACACTTACATCTTCTAAGAGCATGCCAACTGTCACTTTCTGTCCAACAGGAAGTAACTTCAGTGGGACTGTTAATGAGTCACGTGAATTGTCTTCCTTTTCTTCCTTATCCGAAATTTTCTGGGGAATATAATAATTAATTGTTTTATCTAGGTACAACAAACATTTAAAAATGTTTGAAAATATAAACAGCGTTGTTTCAATGTAAATTAATAAGAGTGATAGATATGTGAGAAGGAATCATGGCTATTACCTGGAGTCTGGCTTTTAGTATGGGCTCCCAACTCCTTATGCAGTGGAAGTGGAAAGTATCTACATCTGTGGTGGTTTTCTGTGTTCCTTCATATGACGCATGCACCGTAAGCACTACATTTTTATTCTCTAGAAGAAATGGATTTGCATGAAGAATATTACCATTATTCAGGTAAAACATCCAACAAAGTAAACTAACTTCCTTCTGTGTGGTCTACATGCTTCACAACCCACCATGTGCTGCCATGTGGACAGGTCTCTCAAGACACAAGCAACCAGAGAAGTGATCACCAGCAGGTATTCTTATGCCAATGTATCTCGAATTTCTTTTTCTTGCTTTCCCATTGTACACTTGAGCACTCCCAACATGAGCATCCTATCACATTTTTGCCCTCCCAACCAAGATGGGTGCCAACATGATAGCTTTAAGGAAAAAGGACAGTGTTAACAGGTAAAACAATGTGCTCGTCCTGCAAAAAAAAGCCAATAGCATACTGAGCTGTATTTACAGGTGTGTGATTTGCAAGTCAAGGAAACTGATTCTTCTGCTCTATCTGACACAGGTGAGGCCTCACTTTGAGTACTGTACCCAGTTGTGGGCCCCACACTTCAAGAAAGACGTGGACAAATTAAAGAGAGTCCAGTAGAGAGTAACAAAATAGATTAGAGGTCTAGGAAACATGACTTTATTAGGAAAGGCTGAAAGAACTGGGATTATTTAGTCTGGAGAAGAGAAGAAGGAAGGGGAATTTGATCACAGTCTTTAAATACCTTAGTGTATACAGGGAATGGTGATAGACTATTCTCTGTGGAAACAGAGAACAGGACAAGGAACAATGGCCTTAAGTTGCAGCAAGGGTAATTTAGGATAGATGTTAGGAAGAAGTTTCTCATTCGAGGGTGGTTAAGCATTGGAACAGACTACCCAGAGAGACTGGAATCTCTATCCTCTGTAGTTTTAAAAAATAGATTAGACAAATACTTGTCTAGGATGGTTTTAGTCAGGGATGATCATGCCTTGAGCAGGGAAATGCACTAGATTACCTCCTTCCAGCCCCTTTGATTCTATAAAACGGGAAAAGGAGAAATGCTGAAAAGGACAGTTCTGAGATTTTCAGTGAACCCTACTTTATTGTCATTCAAATAGAGATGGTCTTCACTGTGAATTAAAGTGCCTCTAGCTGGAATTGGCAGGCTATGAATACAGTAGATCTGGCTGCCTGCTCCCTTAAGCTAGGAAATGGACTTACCTTTCAAATACCTTTTATTCTCCTCCTTCTCCACCTGAACTTCCAAGCAGCACATTTCACGAGACTGAGAAAGACAATCAGTGAAAGAATGGATAATCACTAAGAAACCGATTTAAAGTGCTTCTAATGGTTTGAAGGAAGAAGAATTAGCTGATGAATTCTTTCTACAACGTATGAAAGGTAGATTTGACATCAGTGTCAGTGAGGACAGGATTTCACCTGCAGGAGGGATCCAGAAGTCTGTTATTGCATAGAGAATGCAATGCTGAAATCCCTCCACTCCTAGACTGTAGGCGTGTCCACCCTTTTCCCTATGGCAATGTTGTTACTGCACCGTGCTTTAGTACTCGCAAAAGTACTAAAGCACAGCACAGTAACCACCCATATTGTGCTGTATGCGCAGTGCATGGTTATTTTTAGCAGCTACTTAGCCATAGTGGCACACTAAAGCAGTGGAGCATGCTGCTATGGCAAAGTAGCTGCTGGTCACATGTAGACACCCATGGATGCCACCGCAATGTAGCATCATGTGTAGATGTGCCCTGTCTTCTTTATTTTAGGCCTGTGTTCCTATTTATCATGTTGGCAGTATATGGATGGATTTGGATTTGGCTCAGTTTTAGGCACGAAGGAAAGAAATAAATTAGAGAAAGAAAAAATAATGAAGAAATAAAGGAAAAACTCGGATTTGAACCTTACCACAAGGACACCATTTGTACTGAGGTTTTCAGGAGGTCCAGGACTGGAAAAATAGAACCAAAAAAAATTTTTTAAACATAAAAATGTATTGAATTTAAGTATATTTTTTAAATGAGGGCTTGCAAGCATACAGTTAAAAGCAAACTGTTTTCCATGTTAATATATTATTGTCAAAACCTGTATTTTGAGAATCCTAATTTATGAAGCCCCATTAGCAGTGATTTTATATTTTCATCCAGATCGCTGTTAAAGATATTGTATAGCACTAGGTCAAGAACATATCCAAGCAGAACTCCACTGAAACTTCCCCATCAATTGACAAATTCCCATAGCAGCTTAACCAGTTTTTGCATGTCGCAGTTTTTTATTTGAATGTCATCTGACAGTAAGTCAAATGACTTACAGAACCCTAATGATCATGTCAACAGACCTACCTTTAGCAACCAAATTTGTGTTCTCACCAAAACTGACATCAACTTTATTCAAGGAGACTGTTTTTGGATAAAATTATGTTAGTAACATTAATTTAACTATCATCTTTTACTCTCCACTGATCGCTTCCCATATTGGCCTATTCATGGTTCTATTTATCCTTTTTAACATTGGTACAATGTAAGTTATTTTGGGGACTTCCCCAGTATTTCAAGATTTGTAAAAAAAAAAAAATGAACACTGGTGGCTCAGGGAGCTCCTTTGCAATGCTCTCACATGCAAGTTATCTGGCTCTTCCATTTTTAAAATGTTTAGGGAGCAGGTCTTAATTGTCATAGAGGGGGCAACAGCTATGCAGACCAGATCAATGGAATGGAGGCATTTTGGGAGATGGAGGTGAATTCAAAACAATTGAAGAAAAAAAGCAGCAGTCCCAAATCTCCACTTGCAAAAAGAAGATACATTTCAAGACAGCACATTCATGTTGATCCATATTTGTTATTACCTTCTTACCAGATCCATACCCACACATCACTTTTGCATTTTACTCACATTTTTTCCATCTTAAATTCTACTTCCAAAGACTCCCATTTCTGAAAAGATTTCTGTTTCTGAAAAAAAGAAAGGGACAATAAATATTAATCATTTGTAACCATCCTGTGCAGTGTAGAACTATCCTAGCTTTTCTTAATTTCTCCCACCAGCCCTTTGATGGGATTTTATCAGAATAAATTCCCCTTTCTTCATGGTCAATAAAAATGAGAATGAAATGGGGGTAAGCTGTGAAACCTGAGAAAGGGAACTTACATAAAATGACAGTTTAACTTAGGAAATGCATGAGTTTTGTTCATGTTTTTCATCAAGCATTTTCCCTTTCTAGCAGGAAGTATTTGAGCAAGGTAAGAGTAAATTTAAGCTGAAGGAGGTAAAGCTATTCATCTGGAACACATAAGATGAATAGCACTCACTGCAGACCTCAGTGATGGCAGGGTATCAATGCATTTTTGCTTCTCACACAGGTGGTGGTCTACCTGAGAGAGTAATTTTTTTCTCCTGAAGTTATGAGAAGAGCTTATGCATGTCACTGCTAACTAGCATTTAATGTCTCCCCATGCAAACACAACATCCAGTTAATACATGGTATAGATGGGGGCTGTAATAGACTCTTCAAGTCTTCCTGAAATTTCAGTCCTTACCTCCGATTTCAAAGAGAATATTTCATGAGCTACCACTCCAGGCCTCACGTTAGCAACATCAAAGAGAACAGTGAACTGGATGTCATCTTTGGTGACCGGGTCCTTATCAAAGACAGTCAGTTCCAAGATATTCTGGGAATAAAAGAAGAGATACGTCACAAGTCTGTTCTCTTTAACAGCCACAAAACCTTACGTCATTTCTGCTGCAAATTCCTGTATCACTGTGGAGATAAAGGAAGGATAAAGGAAACAACATTCATGCACACATGTAGCAATGTGGGACTCAGGGCAGAATCCATATTGGCCCCATAAGTACCACTACTAAATGAACATAAATAGTGCTGGGAAACAAGGACCAAAACTCAGGTGTCCATCCTCACAGGTTATTGCCGTTATCACTAGGTTACTGTGTTAGGCTCCTTCTTGCTTGCTTTCTGTCTGGCCTCTGGACTCTGGCACCTTTGGCTGTACAGTGGCTCAGCTTCAACAGGAAGATAGAGCATACTTCAAACCAGACTGTCCTGTAACCTAGTGGTTAGGGCCTGCTGGAAAGTGAGAGTTGAAAGTAATAATCCCCTCACGCTCAGAGAGACCTAAACCCCAAGTCTTCTACTTCCTAGACCAGTGCATTTCCACTAGGCTCTTATAAGAAAGATGAGCAGTGGAGGCACCATCCCAATAGCCTCCTCCTTCGGCTGTGCATACAAATAACTAACTAACTACAACACTTTGCACTGATATCAATGGGCATTTTTAAACATGCGCTGGGGGTGGGGGGGTGGCGCTTTAATTAGAGAGGCTCCAAAAGCCGCTCTAATTAAAGTGCCTGCAACATCTCATGTACTCAGCATCCTCTGCTTCAAAATGGCAGTGGGGGGCGCTTTAACTAAAGTTTGTTTCATGAGCTTTAGTTAAAGCACTCCTGCTGCCATTTTGAAGCACAGGAATGTTGAACGCACAAGATGCCACGGCTAATTAGCATGCTCCAGCAGACTCAGTTGAGTCTGCTTCAATGTACTGTAATTATAGCATGTCAGAGCAGTATCCCTGAACGTCTACAGGCACCCAATGCTGTCAGTGTGGGTTAAGTGTGTCCTGAGGGCACCTAAAAGACTTGGGCCCACTGGAGAGACCGGTGAAATCTAGATGTTGCCCAGCACCCTAATGGATTTGAGTGAATTTTTGATAGGAGCCAGGTCCTTAGGAATCATTATCATTCAAAAGGCAGGTACTGAGTGAACTTAAGCTCTAAAGGTGTATACAGAAGTTTTTGGTTGTTTTTCTTTGTTGCCATCTAAAGTATTTTATTGCCATGACTTAATAGAAGTGCACAGCTTTACAGCACTTTAAAAATGTGTACAGTGCTTTAAATTACCCCTTGTTCAATGAGGTATTACATTTGAAGCACTCTATTTTACAGCACTTTAGCAGCCTGCAGCACTTTAAATAACTTCTGTACGCTGGTCTAATTTCTGACCAGTGGAGAAGCCCCAGGAGGCTTTATAGTGCTATACACATGCTGTAAACCACAGCGCTGTAAGATGTGCACAGAGCACTTCTGTACACACCTTAAACATTTTTGTGGCTGCTGCAGCACAGGTGTCCTGCATCACTTTTTGCCTTTTAAGCATTTATATTATCCTTAAGATTAGGCTTTTTGTTTACCAATGAGGATTTGGCCCTCGAGTATTAATTAAATTTAATTCCAAGAATCTGGATGGGATACTGTGAATGATGGTCCATTCTGTCTTTGAAATTATGTTTTGTAGAATTCTAAATATGCTGATCTGGAGAAGATGCTCTCTCTCCCAATGCTCCTTGTCCCTAGAAACCTATACTTTCAATTTTTCCAAAACAAAGATGGTCCTAAGGAAGCCACTCCTCTCTGCTACTTTCTTTTACATGATCCACAGCAAGCTCTGTCTCACAAGTATTTCCCTAATTTGTTTAGCATGTTTGATCACCAGGACTAGAAATGAAGCCTCTGGGCTTTTCAGGAGAATGAATTCTTATTTTCTTAACCACCTTGACTTCAGTCTGGATCCTGAAGCAGAAAGTCTCATTCCAGACGGGGTCATCAGAGTTCTCAATGGTTTGGGTCTGGAACTTTCCATTTGAAGCTGTTGGCAGCCACAGGCTCACGTAGCAATCAGATGCAGTCGCTGAAGCAGAAAAAGACATGATATAGCAATAGTGTATATCAATACTTCAGACTTGTTTCAGCCTCAGAAGCAAATGGCATCACTCAGCAGCCTTTGGACAGGGAGGAAGAACTGTCCTTTTGACAGAGTAGAATTTCTTTTGAAGGCAGGAATTGCCACATCATATCAGAGATCTCTGATAGCCACTCTTGGCTGATGGTACAGAACTGTACATTACTGCTCACATTACTAATGCTGTACTGAAAACAAGTTCATTACTAATACACATCTGCATTAGACAGTTGTTGGACAATCCGGCCCACAAGGTAAGTCTCTTTCCAGGTACAAAACTTTATACTACAACAGTGGTTTTGAAATATTTTTAAATGTTACCATGTAAATCTGGATATCTATGCATGCTTATATTTGAATCATTAACAGCGTGTGCCCCCCGGCGGCTGTGGGGGCGCAGCAGTGGCAGGAGTGCAGTGGAGGCAGCGGGAGCAGTGGGAACGCGGTGGCGGTAAGTGGGGGAGCTCCCGCAGACACTGCCAGTGCTGTCGGCAGCAGGAGGGGCGACCACTGACAGCGCTCAGGGGTGCGCTGCCACGCTCAGGGGGTGCACATGCACCTGCATGCACCCTCTATGCATCACCCCTGAGTTGAATCACCGTGGTAATTCACTCAACTGACTTTTTGCTCAAGAGATTGATTAGAAAATTTCCAAGACATAAAGGGGAACTCAGTGATACACATTGCTGGTCGCTCTTATGGTCAACTAGCAGGTGATCCTGCTTATCTCTGTGAAGAGAAATGTATTCCATACCTCACCTTCAGTGGACTGTCTTGTTTAGCTGGACAAATCAACAATGCTTTCATTAGATGCAGGAGAGGAGTCTGAAGCATGTGGAAAAGGGGTCTTAAGGTGTTTGTCTTACTGAGATTGCTATAAAAGATCTCTACAAATGGGCAACAACAAAGTGTCCCACAGCACATATTTCCAAAGGGGTCACTGCTGAGGAAAGAAATGGAGGGAATGCTAATAAAAAAAAAGCATTGCAAAAGAGGCCCATTTTAGCTGTGGATTCAGCATATGCCTAGGGCTGGCCCTGCAGGTCACTTTTTCTTATCAAGGACAAATCAGTCATTCTGTGTAGCTGAGAATCTGGACCACAAAGACCCCAAAATATAGAGGAGTTTGCAATGCTCAGAATTGTCTAGTTTACCCTGAGGCACACTCCTAGGATATGCCTGTATCACAAAATGCCATCTCACAAGAGTAAATGAGCCTGGACACAATTCCATGCTGGCCATACTCTTCTGCTTACATTACTTAAGCTAGGTTTAAAAAGTATCTCCATGTGGCACTGTGCTGTGCAGTGAAGCTATTTGAGGCACTCTGACTGCTCATGGTAGGCAATGAAAACCTTTGATAGCATATTTGTAGCACCCCAGCTGTCTGGTGTGACTCCAATCTATGATTTAATTTATAGACATGTGAAAATCAGAAACTACTCCAAGCTGATTAACCAAGTGCAATGTCATCACCCTGCATGCTTTGCTACTTTACATTTTTCATCTAATACAATCACAAGGAAACTTAGATGGTAGTTTGCTGTCCCCTAAATAGATTCCAACTACTCCCTCTACTCTGCTAATATTTCAGGTGCTTCAGGGCACCCAACAAAAATCCAGGTCTGTTACTTCATTATACTACATTTACTTGTTGCCCACAATCCATAAACTATGGAGAAGACAGAAGGAAAAATACAACTCACCTAGGTCCCTTGATGTAATGTTCCTGGCTCGTATGACTCTTACAGAAAGCAGGCAGTTGGAAGAGCTTTTTGTCTGCAGAGAAACCAAGTAAAATGCATTTCATCAACATAAAATATGGAAAATAAGCATATTTCAAAAAGAGTAAGGGAAAAGGCCTCTCCCTTTGCTGGTTTTCTGTTGTCAACTTTTAGAGTGGAAAGCTATTTATAACCCACCAGAGACCCCACTTTCTTTCAAATGGTTTCCTTATTACCCAGTTCATTTAGAAATGAAGAAACTGTATACTAATGGGAATAAATGATGCCTAGGACAGGCTGTTTAGGTGAATGGAGGCACATGGATGGAGGAAGTATAGGCCCAGCTTCCAATGAGGAACAACATTTGCAGTCATCTTATAGCCCCTGCCCCTTCAGATCTCCTGGGTGCATTTGTGACTGTGGAATATGACTGCACTGAAAGTCTGCTGACAGCTTTGTACTACAGACCCATGTTGGGTTAGAAATGGGGCTAGCATAATATCAGGACAAGCAGCATGCAGCTACCAGCATGAGCTCCAGTTAGGTATTTATACTGGATCTCATAATGATTTCCGGGCACCTAATACAGGCTTCTGGTCTTGTCTTGACACTGTATTATGAAAGTACTTTGCTAGGTTCTAGGAAATGGGTCCAGGTGTGTGTGGACAAAACCGGGTGTTTCATCTACACACTAGGCGTGTGTAGATGAAACAGGTGCCCTAAATTGAAGCGAAGGGTTTTAAAAAAAAACACTGCAATTTAGGACTGATTAACCCTCTTCGTTGTGCGCACACCCCACTGACCCCCTGCCTCTCTGGCGGTGGGGAGGGGAGGGCGAGCTGCCAGTGGGCGGAGCAGTCCCTGAGCTGTGATAGGGGGGACTGGTACTTCCCCCTGAGGCAGTGGCAGCCCCCCCC
>NW_017729025.1:84273344-84296508 GCF_001723915.1 Gavialis gangeticus | reverse complement strand
AGGCTCCCATGCAGCTTAGGCAGGCAGGTAGGCTCCAGGGGGTGGCGGGGAGGTTGGGGGAGAAAGATCAGGCTCACCGCTTTTCTTGGGCAGAGCCTACTTTCCCAGGCTGCTTGCAGGGCTTCCTGCAGAGCCTTGGAGCTGCACAGAGCCCTGTGCTTCACTCCGTGGCTGTAGGGGCAGCAAACTAAAACTCCTCAAAGGAGTTTTAGGTTGCTGCGCTCCAAGTCATTTAAGGTGCATTACACCGCTGAACTTCCTACAGCAACTGGAATTAATGTGCAATACACTGCCAAGACATGCAAATATTGACACCATTAAAGTGGTGCAAAATCATTAAGGCCACTTTTAAGTGTCGTGCATGCATGTCTCTCCTTTCATCTACACACAACTAGCATCCCTTAAGGTGGACCCAGTTCACTGTGTCTTCTTTGAGGCACGCAAATGACTCCGCTAATAACAGCTGTCTGTACAAACTGAATGCCCTTGGATTCATTAATCACACCTTTAATTAACTCAGATGAATTTTGTTGAATATCCCTGTATAAACAAGCCCTGGAAATCATTCATTTCTTACCCTATAAAACCTCAGGACCCTTGTCATAGCTTTTTGTCATTTTGACTGATCAAGGCATTTTTTCCTGTGAATGCAGGCTGCCTCTCTCACAGCTGTCTGTTACCCAAGTATGTTTTATTCCAGTTCAGGGTGAAAGTAAATTTCAATATGTTTAGCTTTGCCACAAAGTGGAAGTTCCAAATTTCCCTCAAGCGTTCCTCTCATTAGATTGCAACAGTTTGACATGAATCTTCCCTGCAAATACTTACTTAGCATAGAAATACTTACTGTATTATACAGTCAGCACTTCTGGCAGATTTCATTAACAGGAAATACAGGATTTCATGCCAACCATATAGCTAAATAGTTTTAATTAATATGCTAATTAAGCATGTTACATATTCAACTCTAACTCTTGCACTATATGTGTAATATAATTGACTATACTTGTTGCACAATATGAACTGGATTTTCCTCTCAGGTGTTGCCTTCACTGGAGAAATAGACCACCTTTGTAAATAACAACTGTTCCCCTTTGATTGCAAACACATCTCACATTCATATACAAAAATGCTGAGCACAACAAATGACCATGGAAAAACACAACCTCTAATTTTGCATGACAATTTATATTGACTTATCTAGGTATACAATTCTGCATTCTATATAAATACATTTGTGCAGTAGTTCATAACACATTGCCTCATCTCAGGGGGTTTCTTTTTGTTAATTACTTACTTTCAGTACTGAACCCATTCTAGCAATGCATAGGAGCCAAAGAGGTAATAAGTATTGCATGCAATACAAGATTCAAAATGTCACCTGCTCAATGGATATCTTTTTATTCATGCTGAGACCCACATCATCCTCCTTTCTTAAGACAAGACTCTGGGACCTGTACAATATTTATACAATAAATGTGCTAGAAATCTAAATTGATAAACAGGCATCATGGCACTTTCCCAAATTTCATCAAGCTGCATATGGTTTAATAACCTGGAAATCGACATTGCTTACCAATTCCCAGGTACTCTTAGAGTAAATTATTTCCTCATATCTAGTGTCAACCTGAGGAGGAAGAGTTTGGTCTTCTTTCTTCATAGAAGGGTAAGATTATGTTATCAAGGTGGTAAAGGTCCCTAAGTAAACATACAGCTTGCATCAGTATGTTCCAATTGCTATTCCTGTAAAGGTGTTTCTGAGTTGGATGTGGAGTTCATTCTGTATTGTTTGGATGGAACAAAATCCAGGAACCAAACTGGCACTACAAGAAGTCTTGTCTGTCACCCCTTCCCTTAACTATTGTAAACTTCTCCTGTTTGTTAATGCAAACTTAAAATCCACCCCCACCCCCTCCCCTTGGATCAGAGAGTACAATGACAGGTATCAATCAAGTATTTATATGAAAAAATATGAAATGTCATGGGTAGCTTCATGTGTCAAAATATCAAGCTCTACCTATCCTTTCATTTGGGCCAAATCCAGGGCTATGCTAGAGACTACTCATCCTTACTTGTATGTCTCAATTTTGAGTCAAGTTTAAGGTCACAGTCCTTTACTTCAGGTAGTTTAATGGCCCAGGCCTGACATCTAAAAGGTAATTGAAGGCCCTGGGATGAAGAGCAGAGCGAACTCCACTACTCAGGTGTAATAGAACCCTCTAGCTCAGGCGTAGAGCTCATCTGTGCAGGATAGGTTTACCACACATCCGGGTTTTCCCGGATAAGTCCTCTTTTTTGGCCCCCTATGCTGCATCTGGGTGGGTTGTTTAAATAAGAGCAAAATGTCTGGGTTTTTTGCTGTTCCTCTGCCCTCTCAGGCTGACTGCTTGCAACTGGGAGCAGCGGGCAAGGTGATTGGCTGTCATGACCCCAACAGCCAATCACCTTGCAGTAGAGCACAGGAACAGCAAAAAACAGCCAGGGGAAGGGAAGGACAGAGAGAGCAACATGGGAGCTGCTTGGGCAGCAGGGCTGGGGGCAGGGGATGTGGGTTGGAAGTGAGGGCCACCAGCAGGGCTGGGAGGCAGGGGGCTGTGGTCAGGGGTAAGGTGCATCACTGGGTAGGGAGGCCATGGGTGGGGAGTGAGGGGCACCAGCAGGGTTTACAGGGGCAGGGGCTGCAGATCTGGGGTGAGAGGCACTGCCTGAGCTGCTGGGGGGATGCAGGTCAGGGGTGAGGGGTACCAGCAGAGCTGGGGGGGGCAGAGGGATGCGGGTTGGGAGTGAGGGGCACTGGCAGAGCTGGGAGGGGTGCAGGGAGCTGCAGGTCTGGAGTGAGGAACACCCACCAAGGCTGAGTGTGGATCGGGAGTGAGGAGCATGGGGGATGGGATGGATGACTGCAAGTTGGGTATTCAGGGCACTGGCAGTGCCACAGGGCTGTGGGTTGTGAGTAAGGGACACCAGCAAGGGGTGGGGGGCAGGGTACTGCCATTCGGGAGTGAAGGGTACTGGCAGTGCTGGGGTCAGTGGGTCTGGAGTTAGGGGCAGCAGCAGGGATGGGGGGGATGTGGTTTGTTGGTGAGGGACAACAGAATGAGCAGGGGCAGGGCACCAGCATGTCACTGCCCATCCCCAAGATCATATTCTGCCACCCCCCACACACACACGTGGACAGGTGTCCTCTTTTTTGGACCTGGAAATATGCAGGAACTAGTTTGAGAGCTGGTCCAAGATTAGGACATGAACTCCCACAAGAACCAAGATTCATCACAAATATCACCATTTTTTATTCCAAATTCAAAGTTCACTTTCTCAACTTACCTCCTCTAACATAAATATCTAATATGGTGTACATTTAAAAAATAAAGGCCTTTCAAGATAAGTCATAACATAGCAAATACAGTTCTCTATATGGAAAGAAAGGCTGCATGATCTGTGACAATTGGTAATAACCTCACTTACTGTACTTCTAAAGGGTGCTTAAGGATAAATTTGTAAAGTGGTTTAGGCAGGACTCAGTCACCTGACTTCCACTTTAGGTGCCATAATAAAAAATGTAGGTCTGAATCACTCTCTCAGCTACTACCTAATGCCAGAGCTATTAACACTACCAGCACATAGGCAGCCAGACATAATGACAGGAGCTGAGATTTTGGAACTGGAATCACACAGTCAAGGGAGAAACTGGGCTCAGCAGCCAGGGTCAGGAAGGCAGAGGCCAGGAGCAAAATGTCCAGGAACAAGATGTAGAACCCAAAGGCATGTTTGTTGAACAACCTACAGACTGTTGCTTCTGGTGGGCTTAAATAGGGGCCCTGCTGCCCCCCTCAGCCAATTGGGGGAGTACAGTCATGGCTGGCCTAATACAGCAGCTGATCAATCGGCCCAGGCCTGGCTGCCTGTTCTAACTCCTGAGAGAAGGTACCTAAACTCTGTAGGTACCTCAGTTTCTAGCATGAAGGTTATCTAGGCAATCTCTGACTAAACCATCCCAGACAATGCTGGCCTAACCTGTACTTAAAAACTGGCAGTGATAGAGATTTCACAGGATCTCTGCATGATGTGTTCCAATGCTTAAACACCCTCAAATTTAAAAAAAAACTTCCTAATATCTAAAATAAATTTTCATTTTTGCAATTTTGGCCCATTATTTCTTTTCCCTTCCCCTGCTGACACAGGGAATAGTTGGTCACCATCCTCTTTATAACAACCTTTTTTGTATTTAAAGATTGTTATCAAGCCCCCCTCAGTCTTCTCTCCTCAGGTGCCTATAGACATGCTCAAGGGGGCAGGGGGGTGTGGGGAGGGTGTGTTTTAATTAGATTGGTTCCTGAAGAACTGCTTTAATTAAAATGCCTCACAGTCATGTGTATTGAGAATCCTGCATTTCAAAATGGCCACGGGGGTGCTTTAACTAATGTTCTTTCAATGAGTTGTAGTTGAAGTGCCCCTGCAGCCATTTTGAACGTGGGACGTTTAATACATGTGACAGTGAGGCATACTGAAGCATTCTAGTTATAACGTGTCAGAGGGAAAAACCCTCTATCTGTTGCATCTGCCTCTCTTTTGAAACGTGGGAAAATAACTTGGACTGTTAACAATTCTGATTACTTGTCATAAAAAGAGTCTCAATGAATACTTAAAGTGCCACTTACTATTAGGAAAACTCAAGTCCAAACATGATGAACGTCCATGAGGACTGTGGAGGCTACAGACATTATCTTAAAGACACAATCTCTGCGCTACATTCAACCGGCAGTGATTCAATCTGCAACTTGCGTGACAAAGTGCAAGCCACACAAGAGCTTCCAGATGAGAACTGTTAACAGTCTCTCCTACTATAGGGTCTCTGATCATCATTAAGGAAGTGAAGATAGTTGAGATTTTCTTACCTTATATGATGAGTCCCCCATTACTTACAAGATGAGGAGGATGATCGCAAAATCCCAACTAGCACTTGAGTAACAGATCTGTTGGCTGACAGAAACATTCACAGCTTGTTCTTCTTTATACTGACACATCCCAAGGGATAAGTAATTATTCAGACTCTGAACTCCGCCCTCTGACTCCTCCATGTGGAGAAAACAGTCTATGAGTGCACCAATAACATCTTCAACAGCACAAATGTTGCAGCTATTTTCATTTTGGGGGATTTTCATTTTGATCGAAGTGTTATATAACATCATTCATGTTTCCATATATGTGTCGGGGGGTGTCCTTGAAAAGCTGATACATCTGATTTTGCTTTGATACAAAGTTTTAAAGAATTTCCTACTAAACCGGCACCTTTAATTGTCTTCAATACTGATGCTTCAAGACGAGTGCTAAGGAAGCACATTAATACTTCCTTAGTATTAACTGCTGCAGCACATCCCTGCAGCTGTGAGGATATCCCTCTACACCACATCCCTGCGGCTGTAAGGACACAGTATAGACATGTCTCTTAGGGTTTATCTGCACCAGGGCTCTCCAGCTTTGGTGTGGCTGGCGGCTGCAGATGGTGTCAGCATGTGCCAAAAGTCAACATTTCTGCGGGGCAGCTGTCCCAGAATCCACCCCACCACACAGGCCATGCCAGTGCCACAGAGACCTGCACTGGCAGCCTGCTACCTCCCTACCCTCCACTGCACAGCAGTGGAAGAGGCCATATTTTAAGAGCTCATGGACTATATGCAGCTCTCAAATTGCCTGTTGGACAGCCCTGTCTAACTACAATCCTGCTGTGACAGTCACTTGTGTGGACATACTCAAGCTAGCTTTAAACTAGTGGGCTCAGGTACTGGTATCAGTACAGCCACAACAGCACCAGGATGAGCATAGGCTGCAAAGTCCACCTGAAGAGCAGCATAATCCTAAAACAGTTTGCATACACTGCACTCTGTGGTGTTGCAGCATTCAGAATACATTGTTTCAATACACCCAGCACCTGAGGCAGTTTAAAACTAGTTCAGGTAAGTCTACCACAGTGAACTGAGAAGCCATAGGAGAAAAGGCAGTGATAAAGTCATAGCTGGAAGAGGAAGGAATACAAAAGCAGAGAAGACAGAGACAAGTTAACTCCATTAAAAGTGAAGTGTGTGTTAAGAAACAGAACTGCAGGTAAAAAACAGAGTAGCTACAACCAGGAGACCCAGACTTCATTGAAAAAGAAAGGGAATACACCATCTCAAGAGCAGCTGTAAAAGAAAAAAAGAGCTGTCCAATAGTCATAGAATTAGAAAGAAAATAACAAAGCAAAGGAGCAATAGCTATTTTCAGAGGCAATGGAGCTTTTTTTTTCTTGCAAATTAGGATGGCCAAAATACATAAGACATTTTGTGTTGCATCAGCACTTGTCAACAAGCATGATGGGAGGAATCAAGCACATTTCTTCATTGGCACAGGGAAGGTAAGACAGATAACAAAGAGGTGATTTAAGGCCTCATTGTAGATCTGAAAAAGTACAGGGTGCAGAAAGCAAGGCAAAGAGCATCAATTATATTAAAAAACAGGCAAAATTAAAAAGCCATGTCTAAAGCAAACAAAAGAAAGAAGCACAATGCATTAGGGAGGCTGCTTACTAGGGAGCTCACCAGTTCTGAATGTCTACCCTGCCCTCTACATAACATTTATGATTACATCGTGTTGGGTGCATATCAGTGTGTTCTAGATTCTCATAAAATAAAAATAGATTTGTGATTATGATTTATGAAGGGTGTTTCTGCAGCAGAAAGAGAAAAGAGCTGTTAGAAGGCATTAAGGGTTAGTATTGTATATCTCCTTACATCCAACCTCTTGCTTTATTTCCTGGCTATCACGAAAGCATGTTTTGGTGTCATATAGAAGCATCACTCTTTTTTTCTGTCTGTATTCCAAGCACTATTATGAATATTTTGGGGGAAGGCTGAAAAAGAAACCAAAAGTAAGAAATGTCAGTCAAATCATGTAACACTCAGGAGCACACAGATATTAGTGAGGAGGGTGATATAAGAACCTATAAAGACTAGGAGGGGAGTAACCCAATCCTTTTTCCAATACACGAGAGCTACGTTTTACTTATTGCAATACTCCAGTTAATACAACCTGTCACTTTGCAGCCCCTACCAAGTGGCCACTCACAATGACAGCTCTGCTGGTACTGACCATGAGTCCTGAAATAAAATGGTGCTGACTTCATACAGCAGGGAGATTATTTTGCTGCCAGTATGAATTTTAAAAGATTATTAAGATCATGCTTATGAAAGGTACTAAACTGAGATCCTTGTGTAATGAAGGATGTTATTTATTGAGGCAATGGCACCCGCAGAGCAAAGCTTCTTCATAATGTGGCTTAACCCTAATTTAGAAAGAATGCTCCCAGAGCTGGAAGGATAGTTAAAAAGTGTCTGAAAGCTTGTAATTCCTTTGTTCTAATGCCCCTGAAATAAGACTGCTTGTTAATGCAGTGGTTCTCAAACTTTTTAGACTTGAGTCATCTCTGGATAGATATTCACAGCACACCTCACAAAACACCAACTCTTTAAGTTTTCACTCTTTTTTTGACTACAGAAAAATAATACAGCACTTTTTCTGTTGCAAAGAACTCAGAAAGACCACAACTATGGATTTCTATTTGAAATCTTTGGGTTTATCTTGTGAATCATGTTTGCAAACCTCACAGCACCCTTGAAAGGATCTCAAGCCCAGGCACCCTGGTTGAGAATCACTGCATTAGTGGAATACTTATCTGCAAGGACCTGGATTCAGAACTTTATTTATATCACGTAAGGTGCAGAATAGATTGGAACACTCCAAAACAATTTTTAACATTTCAGCAAAACAAAAATAAAAATAGTATTTTGGTACAATCCAAAACAAAAAGTTTTGTTTCATTTTAAGGTTATTTAAACCCTTTCCAAAACCTTTTTCATTTTTTAAACTTCTAACCCAAAAAGCCATTTGAAAAAAAAATCAAAAATAGCATTTTTAAAGTGTCAAAATAAAACATTTCAAAATGGCAACATTTTGAAAATGTTAAATTGTCATGGTATTTTCAAAAGTCCCTCAAGTGCCATTGCTTTTTGGCCAAAACTATTTGTGTTTTTATACCTGCATTTGTGAATAGGTTCAATCCCTTCAAACTCCATTAACAGTGAATTTACTATGTACTGCTGAATAGTAATCAGATGGAGCTCTCTTCAGTGGCAAATACCTTATCTAATTTGTTAGATATGAATCTGTTTCAGAAAAAAGAGTTCTATATATCTTTGTTTTGCTCTCCCAAAATAAAGCAATCACCACTTCCTGTGCAAATCTAACCAAGGGTATTACAAGGTACCCAAAAGCTTGTCTGTGTCCCTCCCAGCTATGAAGTTGGTCCAAAAAAAGATATCACCCACAAAAATCTATTGCGAACAAAAGCATTTGTCACTTGTTCTTTAACCTATATTTTGTCAATGAGAAAACATGATTAGGTAATGTGCAACTGTATGTGCAAAGTGTAATCCTGTTATGATCTTGTCATAAGAATTTCAGGTGGGAAGAAGTTGTTTGCCAGTTGCCAGTTTTCATTTTAGGCTTGCAAGCTTACCTTTCTATAATATGTCATTAAATCTGCATGTCAAAACACATTCTGCATGTGTTTCAAGACTGATTTTCTTCTATTATAATAGTAAAGAAAATTTGGTGATCCATCTCAAAAACTGAGTAATTATTTTTCAATATATTTTCACAGGGGACAGTTTCTAAGAACTTTAAATTAAAATTTTATTCAATAAATCTCCAACTGGCATCAGTGTGCATTTATCTCAGCATATACCCCTGTGTTTGGGTAGATATTACATTCAACTATACACCTGAGAGGAAGAATTGGTTTATGGAAGTATGATGCATGCATCAGTGTTTTTCTGTTGAAATTTAGACGTCAAATCCTGAAGGCCTTACTGAGCCATGGCTCCTGAAGAGTCAAATTTGAAAGTCCTTTTACATAAGTGTTTTATTCAATGGGAGCTTGTCTGAGGAGAATCTAAAGAGGTAGCTTAGAATTTGGCCCAAGGAGGGTTCAAGAATCAGAAGCTGCTGATTTCAAAGAGCCAGATTCTGCCTTTGCATCAAGGCAGTGAATAAATTATAGGAAAATGAAACAATCCTCACAGATTCTACAGTACTGAAAAGATCTCCTTTGAAATATCATCAAGAGAACTATGGACAAAGTATGCAGTGGACTTGGGAAAGCCAGCTACAGCCCCTATGAGCAGGCCATCACCTGCACAGGGAAAATAAGAAACAATGAATTTGGGCCCAACTGACTGAAAGGATTGCAGTGAAATGTGAAGTGAAGAAAGCCAGGCCCAAATGAGCAGAGAAGCCATGACAATGAGACAGACAGACTATACCCATAAGCTTAACAATTGTTAAGGTCGTGGAAGTAGTAGTATTGTTAAGTATTGTCATGGAAGTAGGAGTGCCAGTTGAAGGTGCTCCAACTTACTGAGTGACCCACCCCAAGATGAATACAACAGAGCTATAAGCCACTTATGCAAAACGCAGCAGACACATGTAAGTCACAGGTGTTAAAACAGGACTTGAGGTATGACTTATTACTGAATGGTATCTGTGAGGTATCCAATCAGGTATATACAAAACAGCCAATGAGACAAGGCTCATAGATATATGAAAACTATGTCGGAGATGGAAAAAAATTAGATCTTTCTGTCTATAATCCTGCCCACTCAGAATTGATCGGTACCATTCATTCTTTGGTGGTTCATCCAGCCTTGTTTTAAGCAGTATGGCCTTCACCATTTCCCTCAGGAGGTGGGTTATTCCAAAGCCTGAAGGATTACACAAGTCAGTTTGAGCCTAAGTTTTCCCTGCCTTTGTTTTAGTTTATAACTTGACTTTTCTTCCAGTAACCACATTCATCCTTTCCTATGACATCAACCTATTTGTGGAAGAACATTAACAACAATTTAAATGATGTTAATGACTTAGAGATGTGTGGAGTAAAGACAGCTTTTTATAACCTGTTTTGTTCTGTTCTGTAGGCAACACATGAGGAAGGTCAAAGACCATCAAAATCAAGCATTCTTGTCTTGTCAAGCAAACTCTCAAGGGCTGTTCCAACTTATATCAGGATTGAAGTAGTCCCCAGGGACAGAGGATCACAAGGATGACTCCTTTCCATCCATTTCACATTCCACGGTGAACATATCTCAGCTCGAGACAAGGATTTTTGTCCAGTTACTGGAACAGTAACCTAAGACCTGATGTCATTAGGCAGTGTTGCAGCAGGACTGTGCCCATAATTCTTAAACTGGTATCACAGAATCCAGTGCTAGCAAAAAGAAGTTTACTCCTGTACATATACAAAACTATATTTTTAAATGCCCATAACTCAGTCTGTTCTACCAGGAAGAGGATTAAAGGAGCTCAAAGTGTCAAAGTTCAACTGTTTCTGAGATATATGCAAGCAAAAAAAATCCTAATAATTATTTTATTTTAATAGGAATGGTAATGCCAAAGAAATATGCACTGGAAAATTAAAAATAAGCACAGCCAAACTTCACCTCAAAAACACCAGATAGGGTTTTATACAAATACTAGCCAATTGCCTATCAAGAATGACAGAGGAGGGAGGGCGGGGTTGAGGGGGGCAAAGATGGAGCACCACCACCCACCACCCCATGGTGGGGAGAGGGGGAAGCTTGCCCCGCTGTCCCCTCTGTCCTTCTCTGCCAGCACCTTGTGCCACCGCCACCTCCAGTGCCTCTGGCCTCACCCCCACCCTCACCCCACCAGCCCTGCTCCTCGGAGATGGTGGAGCACCACCATGACAGCAGGGATGGAGTGGGGGGGGGAGAGGGCCAGGCCAGCAGTGCTCACCCCCCCCCACTCTGTCATAGCAACTTTCTGCACTCTGATTGGTTGTTTCACTAACCAATCAGAGCGCTCCAAGAGTGTTATAGGCAGACAGACAGATGGAATAAGCCCTTTATTTATATAAGAATTCTACCCAAGAAAATGTCACCCCTGGACCGAGCCCAAGAATGCAGAATTTCAGCTTTAAACAAGATTTTTTGCCAAAGCTTTTCAAAAGAAAAGGCACTCCTTTGATAGCCTGAATTACAGGATACACTATTAGGAACCCCCTATAAAATGAATCAGTTATTTAAAAAACTGGTGCTTTAGTCCTGGCAAAAATATGTAAAAAATAATATTTTTTGCTAAAAAAAAATTGTAATAAATGAATTAATTAAATTATACAACTACTTTCCAGTACTGCTTGTATCCAGATAATCATACAAGTATGGTTTAAAAGCACATAAAGACAAGAAAAAAAAACACTTTTAAAATTTGATTGAATGAATGAATTTAAAAAGCTAGGCAGATGGATTCATAAGTGATCAACGCACTGTCTCAATTACTTTTGGCACAGTTGGTGTTTTTAATATTTCAGACACCTCAGCAGCTTATTAGGCACATAACTGACATTCTAAAAAATCATATTTAGTTAGAAAGGTCATAATTTTTGATTACTGATGTATTGATTTCTCTCCTCTGAAATCTTTGTTTTGATTCTGCTCTGAGACTTCTGGAGCTGCTGAACTATCAATATACCAGCTCTTGAAATCCAAGAACCCAGTATACTAACTCCTAGGAAGCTGATGATAACTCATAACAGCTCTGAAAAGAAGCTCAATTTTATTTAAGTGCTTAACTATGGAATTGGGTATGTTGCTTTAGGCTACCAAGTTTGACAGCTTTGACTGAAGGGCTAACATGGAAGGGGTAGGCAAAGAGGACTAGAGGATACAACTCAGTGCAAGACACGTAAGCCAGGTCTGTTCCAAATACACCATGAGAGTCAGTCAGACTGCTTGGAACAGGAGCACAGTGATATTAGCTTCCTCAACTATTTGTTTGCTAAACTATTCAGAGTCAGGTGACACAGGACCAAGTTTGGTCCTGCCAGTCCTAGAGGGAATGGGCTGAGTCTGGAGTTGCTAGCAACAGTGAGGCTCCTATGGAAAACTTCAAGAGATTTCCAAAGGTGCCTTCCCCCATAGAGAACTCAAGAATCAAGTTCCTATCCTCCTACCAGTAGGACCACGGATGCATAAGACAGCAAACTGCAGATGGTGCTGTCTACACCATACGTTATCTGTACCCTGTCTCCCCCAGTCTAATAGAAATGGATAGAGCAAAAATACCAAAATGGCACAAAGTATGATTCAAACTTATTAATACCCAATCAATCATTAATCTGATAATTACTGGCTATTGCTCATTTTCACATATACTGACACCCTTTGTCAACCACATACTATTAAGCAAGCAGTTCACCCAGAGGAAGCACAACTTCATGTGCATTCAGGTGAGTGGAAGATTCATATTAAAAAACAACAAACAAACCCTTTAGTTCCCAGTCAGAAGTTAAACGGTTTCCGAGTAGATTTAAAAATAATCCATTTGAAAGCACCCCAAGGGATGGCAAGGTCGAATGGTCACAAACGCCTCCATGACCGTTTCAGGCTGGACATAAGGAAGAACTTCTTTACTGTCCAAGCCCCCAAGGTTTGGAATAGACTGCCGCCAGAAGTGGTTCAAGCACCTACTTTGAACACCTTCAAGAGACAATTGGATGTTTACCTTGCTGGGATCCTATGATCCCTGCTGACTTCGTGCCCCTGGCGCAGGGGCTGGACTCGATGATCTTCTGAGGTCCCTTCCAGCCCTAATGTCTATGAAATCTATGAAAAGAATTACAATGTTTTTTCTGAAAAGTTCTGGGCTAGCTCTCAGGATCACTAGCCAGTTCCCTATCTGCCCAGCTAGTTTGTTGCCAGATTGGCAGTCTAGGGAACTGGTAAACAAAAGAGTTGGGGGCCCATGGATGTTGGGCTCCAAGGAACCAGACAGCATCATCCCTAGCAACTGGTAGCCCTGGTAACTCAGAACCTGGCCAGCTGGGGAGCCAGATGCCTTAACTAAATGACCACCCTCCTGCTGGCCAAGTACGCAGTCCTGTGAGCTGGTCAGTAGGGGACCTGGCTGTGCAAAGATCTGGGGAAGCCTAAAGCCAAGGATCACGGGGAGTAGGCAGTCAGTGGATCTGGGTGGCTTGTATCCCAGGGAGCAGGGTGACTTAGCAACTCATGGAGCAGGAGAGCCCAGCTGGCAGTCCATGAAGCCCTAGGAGTCAGACAGCCCACAAAGCCAGAGGACTGTTAGGCAAGTTCAATGGATTCTACACATTCCACAGGGACAAATCCATTCCATCAAATCAGCATTTTTCAGCAGGAAAAGAACTGCATTAGAAAAATTTCAACTAGCTCTAGTCATCAGCCATCACTTCCTTGCATATTTTAAAACTGCGACCAAGAAGTACTTAGCTGCTGCAGCTTTTCTTGTATTTCACCCTCCTCAACAGATGCTATATATATAGACAGCTAACGATATGGATGGTTCAAACATGAAATGAAGTGTGAAATAATTGTATGCTGTTGGTTAAAAGAAAATAAGGAAAAAGAAGCTAGACATAGCATCTTATTCCTCTCCTCCCCCAACTCTAGCTTGAGTATTACCACCAGGCTGTAACCTGAATGACTGTAAACTTGACGAGTCACTTTATCTTGATTTCACAATTGTACAGCAGAGTGAGGCTAATAATAGCTAGTATTATTAACAGGAACATTGTGACTATTGGAATGGCTCAGATAAAAGGCATCATGAAAATGCAGAAAATGATTACCATATTTCTGTTATGTAGGGATGTGTTGTAGATATTCCTGTTACACAGAGGTAATTATAACTCATCCTTTACATGAAAAAATTGTTTTACCATTGTGTATGCTGTTAATTTTTATTAATCCATACATTTTTCCAGCATTTACATAATTTGAGGAAGACCAGTATCTCTATCTATAAATGCATGGGCCAGCTTGGAGACCTCGATAGGAATTTTCCAGAAAGTACTAATGTGCACAGAGGCAGTAGTTCAAGTCAGAAATGTATCCCTCCATCGAAGACACAGTTCTTTGGGTAAATCTGATATGTTTTAGTAGACCAACTAAATAGTTGGAAAAAAAACCATTTTTTTTAGCAATCTTTCAGATTTAAAAACCCTTTGTCAAGTTGAGGAAATCTCTGCAGTTGGTGTGTGCTCTTCCTGGATGGAAGGAATAGTAAAGAAGCCAGAGGCTGGTCTGCATGCAAGACAGCCAGTCAGTGAAAATGTAAATTGAGTCAGTGGGTGAGAGACAGGCTTGGGGGGGTGGGGAGGGGAGAGAAAAAGGGGATGAATGTAGCAATTAAATAGTGGAGAGGTACCTGGGGAGTCAGATGTCAGAGAGGTTATAAGGTGTCATAAATCCAATGTCTAAATTTAGTCCATGTTTTTTTGTACCTAGGAGGCTGATGAAATGAAGTTCATAGGCTTGTCTGTGCAAAGTGTTTTGTAAACTCCATTTGAGGATTAGAACTGAGAGACTGGAGAGACAGTGGTTTTCTTGTGAGAAATGTGTCCCCACAGATAATTGAGTGCTCTTGTCTTTAATAGATTTCCAGTGTGTATTGGATTTCAAGAGCTGGTATATTGATAGTTCAGCAGCTCCAGAAGTCTCAGAGCAGAATCAAAACAAAGATTTCAGAGGAGAGAAATCAATACATCAATAATAAAAAATTATGACCCTTCTAACCCAACAAGTCATCAGAAGTTATCAAAAGGGAAGGAGAATACAAAAGCAGATACTAGAGCCTGGGTCCTCTGCCTGGGTTTCTCATTGTCCCTCCTCACTGTTTCTCCTCCTCCCGAAGAGGGGTCCCCATCCCTCAGGAGGGTCCCTGAGGCCACCATGGTCAGAGGGCACACCAGCAGCCCATCTCATCCACCCCACTGGGGATGGGGCTTGGCATCCCACCTCCAGGCTGCTGACATCTTATACCTAAGAGAGAGCCTCAGAGTGAAGACTGCATCCTGTCCAGATGTATTTTGACTCTGATGACAGCCCTAGGATTTGGTAGATATATAGAATTGCTTGATTGTTTATATTGCTTCTTTTCTGTTATCACTGTGTATCAATAAATTTCCCTATTATCAAATGAAAAGGTCATGGTCAGTCTGAAGGTTGTTTGACAATGCCCTGGTCGGAATGATATAGTTTGGGCTGGTCCTGCTTTGAGCAAGGAGTTGGACTAGATGATCTCCTGAGGTCCCTTCCCACCCTAATGTTCTGTGATTCTCTGATCATTCCACACCCAGCATCCATGAGTTTCCACTGCTACATGGGGTGACACAGACCCTAATAGCTGTCTATAAGGGTTAGGGGTTTAACCTGACACAGGTAAAGCAAGGGAACCACAGCAGCCAGTGTCATGCTTGTAAAATGTTGTCAAGATACAATCAAGAGGTCCTGGGCAGAGGGCCACACCCCTCCCCTACAGAGGAAGGCAAAAACTACCATAGTCTATACCAATCTGACCGTGGGGTAAAATTCATTCCTGATCCCAAATATGGCAACTGGTCTGACCCTAAACAGAGAGGCAAGACCCTCTAGCTAGGAACCTCTGACTTTATTTCTAGCAGAAGAATCAGCACGCCCCAGTGGAAGCTGTAGGAAACAATCAATGCTTCTGGGGAAACTTAAAAACACCCTGACACATGTAGAAGGAAAAAAAGGGCAGACAGGGGGCTGGAGCAACCAGCAAAGCCCAGAAGCATGGGAAATACCTATGGTAGAAAATACACATAGCTATGCAAAATCATTCCTGACCACTGGCTGTCCAACCTCTTCTTGAACACTCCAGTGATGGAGAGTCCACAGCTTCCCTAGGCAATCTCTTCCACCACCTCACTATTCTCACAGCGAAGAAGTTTTTCCGGATATCCAATCCAAATTTACTTTGTTTTCATTTCAAGCCATTGGTCTGCATCCTCATCTCTGCAGCAAGACAGAAAAGGTGGTTTCCCTCTTCTTTATGGAAGCCCCGGAAGACAAGACTGCTATCATGTCCCCTCTTAAGTACCTTTTCCACAAACTGAACTTGCCTAGCTCCTTCAGCTTCTCTTCATATGACTTGCCTTCCAAGCCCCTGATCATCTTTGTTGCCCACCTCTAGACCCTCTCTAATTTTTCCACATCCTTTTTAAAATGTGGAGCCCAGAACTTCACACAATACTCCAGATAAGGCCTAACCAGTGTCAAGTAGAGAAGCACTAGCACCTCCCATGTCTTGTACCTAATGCTTCTATTGAAGCAGACAAAAACCTCATTCACTTTTTATGCAGCTGTACCACACCGCCGACACTGTGGTCTACCAAGACTCCCAAGCCCTTTTCCATAGAGCTGCCTTCAAGCCAGGTTTCCCCCATTCTGTATTTGTGTTTTTGATTATTCCTCCCAAGGTGTAGCACCTTGCATTTGTCCACATTGAGCTTCATCCTCTTAGTTCTAGCCCAATTTCCCAATCTGTCGAGATCCTTCTGAATTGTGCTCACATCCTCCAACGTGTTCACAATCCTTCCCAGTTCAGTGTCGAATCAGTAGGATAATTCACACAAGTAAAATCAGTCACATGCAGAAGTATTTGCAGCACCAGTCCACAAACAGACAAATGAACTGGCAAGACATCACCACAATAGCCACCTCCCTCCAGCCCAGCCCAACCCAAACACACACACATGAACCTTTCAATGTAATATTTGCTTCTCCACTTTGCTTCTCTTGCCCATTCACCTCTATTGGTGCATATTTTCCATTATTTATTTAGACTGTAGATTTCTTCTAGGTAAGGGATGGTCCTTGCTGTATTTCTTTATAGAACCTGGAAAGATGGGGCCCACCTCTCACTTGTGGCTTCTAAGTGCTACAAGTAATAATTGGTTGTCACCCACCTTTTGTTTACAGTAACTCCCTCCCACAGCTTCCTTTCACATCTTGGCCCTTAACTTTTTCCTTAGCTTCCTCCCCACATTTCCCTTCCACTAAACTTCCCATTTAAATCAAGGGTGGGTATTTGTCTTTTCATAAGGGTGTGATCTAGCTCAACCAGAAATTATGGTCTTGATTCCCCATATGAAATTCCAAGCCTGCTTTATGGAATTGATCAGACAGGAGCAGTGACGATGCCATCTGTACTGGAATAAAGGAGAGTCTTACTGCTTCCATTGCACATGGATTCTCCTTCTTTAATTAGATATTGGTTGAAGCAGCATTTCCTTGGGCTTCATATACGTTGTACTTCCTCCACTTCCCCAGCAAAGCCTCTCCAAAACTGTACCACATGAGGTGGTATGCAAGAGTATTTGTTTTTTTATAGTTTGGGAGGTTGGAGGTGTCCCCTCAGCCCCCAGTCTCTGCCTGTGCACAGGGACCAGCCCTTGGTAGGCCCAGAGTACAATTGTCCAGGGTCTGAAGACCCATAAGGACAGGACCCCAAGACCCACACTCCTCCAATCTCTACCATAGATTTTCAAGCCTCTCCTCCCAAAGCAAATGGTTTGAAGAGAGCTGCAAAAGGTGAACCTTGAAGAGTTTCCTGAGGCAGTTACTGTTCTTCCAAGGGTATTTCCATAGGAGAGGTAGAGCCATTAACCCACATCTGAATTAGATGACTGGGTTTATGCTTTTCCTGTTTGGTAGCACACCAGCATGCAGGCAGCATCATTAGGATAATTATAGTGGTATAGATAATATGATCATCATATCCTCTTTCCACACCACCACAAGAAGTACAGGACATAAGTAAAGGGTTAGCAATGCTGTTTCTGTTCAAAACTTGCCTTCACTTGCTCAGATATCTTGGAACGCCTGCTTCTTTGAACAGAGGTAGTTTCACACAGCATTTCCTTTGCACTTCACCTTTAAGAAATTTCTGAGAACTCTGCCAGCCTTCAGGTAGAGCAGCTGTTTTGTTACTCAAGTCGGACGTTGTTCCAGGGGAGGAACATGCAAATTGTCTCCCAGAAACATCAATTAAAACAGTAATAAGATACAAAACAAGTCTGAAATAAAAGTAACTTCCCCTGAAAAATCCGAAATAAAAGTAACTTCATCTGAAAACGCACGAGTGCTTTTGTGCCTGGGATAAAAACAACCTAACCATTAATGTTTCTCATGATTAGGGTTCTGGTCATATCAATTTCTTTAAACATTTGGTGAAATAAGGACAAATTCCTTTGACAACTTTGATAAAATAAGCTTGCCTGTTAGCTGTCAGGTCTGTCAGCCCCTTGTCAGCTTCTCTGCAGCATTTTTTGGGAAGGAAGATCATAACTTCCTTCACACAGTAGCCTTTTTATTCAGGCTGTTCACCTACTCCCATCTCTGCTCTCTCCTCTTTCTCCTTAGCAACCCATTTTGAGTACTAATACAATATTCTTAGACTTAGGACAATTACATAAGGAAAAGAAAATCACAGAATAATGGTATTGAAATAGATGTTCTTTGATTTCAAGACTGACACTAAGTTTCAGTCAAGAATAGAGCATGTACTTTGTTATTCAAGTTGGAAGCTATTGAGAGGAGTTCTCTCCACGCACAGTCTCATAGAAATGTTGGCATTACCAACAGCACGGCACAAAAACGCATTTTGATTTTCAACCTCAAGCTGCATGTTTGTGCCTGTCAGCTCAAACCAGTCACATGTCTCAAAATGTTTGGCTGCTAGTACTAGTTTACAAACTTAGGCATCTTAAATCTTACTTAGCAGTTGGCATTGCAACACCTTCCAAACTAGGTCCACATGTTTATTTTCTTTCAGAGAAGGCTGCTAATAATTAAGACAAAGCATTTTTTTCCTGAAATACAATTTTTGCCTTAGTCATGCCCATTCCTACGTAAATATACACAAACACTTTCTTTAGCTATCCTTTTCATCCATTCATACCAATACTGTGAGTTTTTGAGCCCAATTGTGCTTTGAAGGCCTAAGGACTTTAAATATCAGCTTTTGAAGCAAGTCATTATCCATCATCTAAATGAAGGTAAATTCATTGTAAACAGACTAGCCCACAGTGGAAGGAGTCCTAAATATACTAAACTCCATGACAAAACTTCCTTAGAAGGGTTAGGATGCCATCCCCCATCTTTAAGACTCTGAACATTAAACACTAGGAGTCTCAGTGGCTATACAGAAAGAAAATTTCAGGCAGGACAAGTTTGATGCCATGGATGTCAGCTATTCACACTTAAAATAGTAATGAAAACAAAGTATTCTGTCAGGCTAGTGAGTAAATTTTAGATGCAGTCACTTACATACTCAGTGGATTCTTGAAGTAACATCTAGTCTGTCCAGATCCTAAGAGGAGGACTTCTTCTCTGACAAAACAGCATTACATGTGACTCTGCAACACTGTTGAAGATCACCCACATTGGAAATCAATTTTTGGATAATGCTTATGCAGGGTCCATACACAACTGTTTCTCCCACTGTTGCTGTAATAGCACTTTAAGAAACTCCTTATGCACCCAATCCAAAGGCTTTTGGCACAGGTTTGTATCAAGTGTGTTTTGAAAAATGAGTAAAGGATAAAATGCTTTGAATGGTATTTTGCAGGAAATATAATTTCAAATGCCCTGCCCTACAGAGGCATGACAAATTTTATTCTGCTCAGCAGTGCCCTAAAATGCTTAACAAGTTTTTGTACTGAACATGTTAATTCACATGACTGCACATTCATATATACAAAATCAGAGGGACCAGAAGGGAAGGCTAGATGTGGAAGAAGTCCAGAGTCCCTTGACAGTGAATTTTAATTCTCAGAATCACTTCACACTGCATTTTAATGGAAAGACATATAAACATACTTATGGACACACACATCTGGAAAGCAATGATTGTGAGCTGAAAACAAACATGACAAATTTCAGCCACAGTGCAATATACTTTCTAGAATGGAAAGGGCTTGTTAAACCACTATAATAGCAATGCTTCAGCAAAGTTGGCACACTGCTGTATTCTCTCCTTAAACAATGTCAACTTATCAGTTTTGTACAACTGAAGCATGCTTAAGCAATAATTTAACTGAGGGAAGGACAGCTGCCTCAAGCACCACCCTTGGGATGGGATACAAACATGGTTGCCAACATAGCTGGCAGCTGGCTGTGCTGCTGCTGCCAGCAGCATATCAGCCAGCCCTGGACCAAGCACTCACAATTGCCCAGGACACAGCTGCCCTGTTAATGCTTCTGTGCTTAAGGTTTTATAATCAGTTCAGATGTCTTAAATAACAGTGCCATCCTGTGGCCAAATGTATAGAACCAGAAATTTCACACCCCTACAATAAAAATCAGTAGACACTTTTAAAACTTTTTTTTGTAGGTAAACTTGATTCTTGGCTGTTTAGATACCTTTTAACTATGTTAAGCGTGAAACAAAATACTATGTCATTGGCATGACCAATGACAACTGTATTGAATTAAGTACTACATACTAGTAGTGAACTAGTTGTAGTATCATCTATGGCAGGGGTGTCAAACATACCACTCTTGGGCCAGATCCAGCTGGATCCAGGGGTCGCTGGACCAGCACCATATATTGCATATAAATGCAGGCTGGTCCAGCACACAGGTCAGTCCTTGTCCAGTCCACAGGCCAGCCCAGTGACCCTCACCCAGCCCACAGAGCCAGATGGGTTTGACACCACTGAGCTATAGAATAACACTAGCCAGTAAATAAAATATATAGAGCAATTTGAAGCAGATAACTGATACATTCTACAGAAAGAGAAAGGGTTTTTGAGAAAATTATTCATAGCAAAATTATTCACCCATCTTCAGTATAAACAGTTTTCAGAAAGGGACTGGTCCCATACCACTCATCCAGCACATGGGGCCAGAAGAGCAAGCACCACTAGCGTAGAACATGGAAGTTCAGCTATCTTGATTCAAGTTAATTCACAGTCCTCCAGCATCCCAGGATGCTGTGCAGCCCTGGGCTGTGCTCTCTGCTCCAGCAGAGCAAGGCTGGCCCTGCCCTCAGCTATCACTGGGGGCTTTCCTCCCCCTCCCTTAGCCGGGAGCCAGGCTAATTCCCCTGGCCCTGGCCCCGGCTTTGGCCCTACCCCCTCCTTGGACAGGGGAATCGGTCTGGCTCCCAGCTAAGGCAGGGAAAGGAAAGCCCCCACTGTGGCTGGCACACCTCAGAAGGGGTCCAGAGCCAGGCAGGGGGGTTGGGCATTTTTTCCCCCCACTCCCTCCTCAGCTGGCATGCTGGCCAAGGAGGGGACATGGCCACGTGATCAGCCCAGCTCCTGGCTTGAAGCTTGGGCAGAGGGAGTAAACCCTCACTTCAGGCTTCCCCTCTACCTGTGCCAGGCAAAGCCCGGCTGGGGGTCCAGTGCTGGGTGGAGGAGGGAGGGAGTGGCGGAGGCAGGGGGAAGTTCCCCCCCCACACACACACTCCCTCCCTCAGCTGGCCTGCCGGTCCAGGAAGGGGCATGGCTGGGTGATCAGCCCAGCTCCTGGCTTCCAGCTCGGGTGGGAAGAGAAGGGAAAATGCCCCGCTAGGGGCTTCTCCCTCCTCCCTTTCCCCCATACTGGGGAGACCCAGCTACTGGTCTAGTGGGGGGGTTTCCTGGGCTGAGGAGGGGGCATGGATAGGGGACTTGTCTGGCTCTTGGCTCTGGACGCAGTAGAGAAAGGGAGAAATGCCCCTCTCAGGGCTTCCCCCTCTCCCCTTCTCCTGTGCTGGGGGCCCAGTGCCAGCAGGGGCGAGGAAGGTTTCTCCCCATGTCCACTCCTCAGCCAGCCTGTGGCTGGGGAATCACCTGGCACCAGGCTCTTGGCAGTGGCCGGCAGGCTGGGCAACCTGCTTTAGCACCCCCCGGCTACTGGTATGGGCCCCTGCAGGGGTCTGGCTACTTTTCTGATTTGAAAAGCAAACATCAGCTCACTTACCTATTGGGTCAATCTATGCACTTTAGAGAAACCTGCAAAGACTGAATTGATTCAGCATCCGGCTTTTTGACTGTCTGTACTTAGCCCTAATGAGCAATCAGTCTGTCCACCTGTTTGAAACGGAAAGTGTAGAATTTCCAGCAGATAATGGAAGTTAAAACAGCACAGATGATAATAAAGTTCAATATAGATCCACTCTCAGATCTTAGGTTCTGCTGCCATCTTGTGCTCAATATATTTTACTCAGCTATAGTTAAAGATTTTTTTTCCTACCAGATAGCATGCTTCTTGGCAGTAAGCCCTCAACTCCAAAATTTGCTTCCTAACACTGTCTACCAAAGAAACATGCCACATCCTATAAACCACCAGTCTTACAAGATGCATTCATCCATGTCAAAGGACTGTCCCAATTTGCACACTGACTGACAAAAGCCCTGTGGACTTTGTAGTAGCCTGGGAAGAGCCGGGGCAAACGAATGAGCAACCATGGCCGAGGCATTCTTCCGGCCTCCCTGTTTCAAAGTTTATTCCATCTTTCTAATTACGTGAATGGAGCCTCAGATATTCTGGCAATGGAGAATGGTTTGTATGTTTTTTTAATATAATAATGTTTGAGGAAATATCTGGACCAGTGGTTCTCAAGCTTTTTAAACTCAAGGTACCAGGCACCCCGTGTGAGACTCAAGCTACTGACTACAGAAAAATAATAAATCAATGCTGTTGCAAAGAACTCAAAAAACCCACAACAGGTCACAATGCTTTTCACACTATAGGTTCCTATTTGAAATCCCTGGGGTTATCTCAAGAATCATGTGTAGGTGTGACATCCCATGACACCCTTTTAATGAGTCTGAAGTACCCTGGTTAAGAATCACTGATCTAGACAGCTAAGCCATCATTCAGAGAGATGGTAGCATCACAATCATTTTTACTAAGATTTTTGCAACAATTTGCTTATTCATAGCACTGCACAGATGTTCAATTCTTCCTCACAATAGCCCTGCAAAGTAGGTAAGCATTAATATCCCTATTGCCCTGATTAAAAAAAGAGACAGGGAGATAAAGCGATTTGCCTACATTCAGACAATGAGGGAGTGGCAGATTTGAGTTTATTAGAACTCTTTAGTCCCAGCACTGTGTTCTTGCCTCCAGACCAGTGGTTCTCAACCTTTTTTGTACCAGGACCCATTTATAAACATCAATGGCCAGTCCAAGCCAGTAAATAATTTAACTAGGAAACAGCCTCCTGGCCCTGCTGGTGCCCCTCGCTCCCAAGCCACAGCCTCCTGGCCCTGCCAATGCCCCAT
>NW_017729025.1:84263588-84268344 GCF_001723915.1 Gavialis gangeticus | reverse complement strand
ATCAATGGCCAGTCCAAGCCAGTAAATAATTTAACTAGGAAACAGCCTCCTGGCCCTGCTGGTGCCCCTCGCTCCCAAGCCACAGCCTCCTGGCCCTGCCAATGCCCCATGCTCCCAACTAACAGCCCCCCAGCCCCCAGCCCTGCTGCTGCCCCTCACTCCCAACCCACTGCCCCCCACCACCAGTGTCTGGGGCTGGGGGTGGATGTGTGGCATGGGGGAGCACATGGCCCCCCAGATTTGTGAGCCCACAGTAGACACAGGGCTGCAGCCTGGCTGGACCAGAGGGTGGGTCCCAGTGCAAGAGGGTAGAGTGGGGCAATGAGACTCGTTGCTGCAGCTGCCACCACCATGAACCCCACACCAACCATGATACCAGCAGCACCAAGAGTATGGGTGGGGGTGGTCCACGATGCACTCACTTCCTCCTGTGGCCAACCGCTTGCATTCTGGGCCATGGCTCTAGCCCATGCCATGGCCTGGCCACTGTTGTTCCCCTCAAGCCATGGTTCTACTCCAAGGGGAGGTGGGGTGGTGAGAAGCACAGGCAGCCAGGCCGTGGCAGTGGGGTAGAGCCACAGCCCAGCATATGAGCGGTTGGCAGCAGGAGGTGAGGACAGTGTGGTCCCCCACATCCATTACTCCTTGTGCTGCTGGCTCTGCAGTTGGTGCGGGGTACATGGAAGTGGCAGCAGCAGGCAGTTCCTACCCATACCGGGCCAGGCGGCAGCCCTGTGCCCACTATGGGCACATAAATGTCGGTTGGTATATGCCCCCTACCCCTGACATGTAGCCTGTGCCCTCTCGACCGCTGACACATCATCTATGCCCCCCCACCCCATAGACTTACCTGAGGGGAACTGCGGGAGCTGCTCTGCACCCTGCCTGGCTGCCACATGCATGTATGCACACGCACATGCATGTTGCACCCCATGCCTGATTACCTTCCTTCTGCTCCCTCCAGCCCCAAGCTGCCCCTTGCAGGCTGGAAGTCTGCCAGGCTGCAAAGAGGAAACCTGTGCTTTCCCACATTTTTCTGTGGTTGTTCATGTTCCTTTCAAATATTCTTGCAACCCACTTTTGGGTCATGACCCATGGCTTGAGAAACACTGCTGTAGACAACACTGCCTTTCAAAAGAACCAGGAACCAATCAATCAGAGGTCACAGTCCTGCCCACTCTACAATTCTGTAAAATGATCCTCTTTTAATAAAATAAATTTTAAAATTAGAATATATTAAATAGGAAAGCAATGTTTGTAATATAAACAGCGACCAAAAAATATTCTATTAGATTGTTCAAAGCTGGACAAATCACAGTGGCCCCTGTCATCTGGGTGCTGGCGGAAAATGTAGGCCCTTGTACTTTGTAACTAACCCCTGATTTGAATTACTTGTACCAATTAGGTTTCCATTAACTAGAGATTAGCATGTAGTGATCAGCACTCCAGATTAGCTGCTTCAGTAAGTATGTTGTCATTAGGTAGGGCATATTGAGTTGCACAAGTGAGATCACACATTTATTAACAAGCCCAAATAAAGCATGACAACTGTAATTAAGCAAGGGAGAGAGAAGCAGAATAGAACCAACTAGCATTTCCATTACATATAGAATCCAATGTGAGGAGGCCTGGAGGAGGTTGGTGTTTCACAGACTAACAGAAGGCCATGATACTGTTTTACTTCTCTCCCCGTGGCACTATTTCATGGAGCATTACTGACACTGAATTATCATAACATCTATTTGGCTTATGAATAATTATACTGGGAAAATTTCCCTGTTGCGTTAGATTTCACAGTCTATTTCTTTTGGGGTCTCTAATTCTGACAGGTTAGTGATCCATCTTACTTAATCATTAGCATTTAATTCATTCAATTACAATGTATTATGCATTGCGACTATATATGTATTGTCTGAAACTACAGGACAGGGCCATCCAAGTTCTAAGTGGCTACAGGCTGCACCATGCACAGAGGCAACAGCAGGAAGTAGCAGCCTAGAAGGAAGGTGGTGACAACAGCAGCAGTAGGAGCAGGTGACTTAGGGAGGCGGCAATTGCTGGGGGGAAGAAAAAGTGACAGGAGCCCACAGGCCATGAGCTCGTGAACCATCAGTTGGACAGCCCTGCCCTAGAACATTAATGATCCATGTTTATGGTTTTTTACTTTATACAAGTCAACTGACAGATATTTGTTAATCACTTATGGATAAATTATCTGATTTACGGACACTTGCTGTCACCTACTTAAGCTGTATTTAGGCCTGTGGCCTGCCTACTTCTGCTATGCATACATTAGTGTATGTCCTCAGTCTACTGGTTCATTACTGGCATTACTGCAGAAGCCATATCTTTAAGCATTACCAAGATTCACACAGAGGCCAGAGTGAAAATTGATATTAATCCAGTAATTCCACCAAGGTGAATTAACTCTGTTGATGTTTTCTCCTTTCTACAGCTTTGTGAAAAGCTTGCAGCATCAAGTCTTTGTTATTTTGGACATTGTACTCAGTGACCATTAGCAGTTTGTCAAAGTCATCCTTGCTCTAGGTCAGATTTTCCAGTTTATAAGGTGACGTGGAGCTGACAAAATCTATATCACCTTTTTCCATCTCTGCCGGGCTGCGTTTCACTCCTGCAACAACAACAATAAAATATCAGGAGCTCAGCCTAGAGGTTGCCAGGAGATGGGAAGCTGAATTAAGGTATGTGACTGTGTCACAACACCCCCTTCCATCCTTTCATGCTGTTACCTAAACACTTAGGGCATGACTTTCCTCCAGTAGAACATCATGAAGTAAAAGAAATATGCTTCTGCTTTAGCCCTGACTGTTAGAAGAGGCTCTTTGGAACAAGTTCAACTATCTTCACCGCATTCTGTGAGCACTTGCTGTGAAACCACTACCCCAACACCATCTAAAATCATTCACTCAGCATCAGAAGCAGCAAGAGGACATCGAAGAGCACTGTTAGCAACTTGTAGGGCAATGAAAACAGCATTAGCAGCTTTTTCACCACAATGCAGCCAAAATCAAGGGCTTTTGTTGTAACCAGCCCAAAATCAAGGATTTTTCTTGCAACAAAGCACAAACTTATTTCACCAGCAAGATTTAGAAAGATCCGACTTCTGCTTACATTGCGAGGTTTTGTCCCATAAAAACTGTTTCTTTTATGTAGCGTTTGATACTGAAATCATCAAACTAGAGAAAAACTGAGGCTTGTAGCACATATGCAACACATCTGATCATTAGGGGTGTGCAAAACAGGCCATATTCGATTCAGATTTGACCCAAATTGGGGGCAGTGATTCAATTCGTTGATTCAGATCACTGTCCCAGATTCAATTCAGCCAAATCCAAATCTGAAGATTTCATGCTGATTCAGAGAATCAGTGATTTGGCACAGCTTTAAATGTTTTTTCTACATACCTCGAGGTACCAGGTACATAACCCCTGTGTGCTTGGCGGCAAAGCTGAAAGAGGACCAGAAGTACTTCCAGTTCACTTCCAGGTCTGGACCAGACGTGCTTCTGGTCCACTTCTGGGTCTGCTGCCAAGTGCGCTGTGGAGCCCCCTCCACTCCTGTGAGACGCTCCATCCACCCCAGCATCACAGCTTTGACAAGCTGCCTGGTACCTTGAGGTATATAGAAAAAATATTTAAAGCTGTGTCTATGTCCGAATCACCAAATCTTTCCAAACCTTTCTGATTCAATTCGGATTCGGAAATTCAGCCACCGAATTGGGCAGAATTGCCACCAGATTGAATTAGGGACCGAAGCTAAACACAACCCTACAGATCATACCAATGCCTGATAAATCAACACTTAAGCAAACTTCCATTGATGAAGATGAGATAAAAATTGTGTTACACCACAGAATGTATTTACACCTTCTGTCAGCCATGGGTTTTTATTTTCTGGCATGGGGCAAAGGGTTCATGATTCTGAGCTACAGTAATTACCTACAAACCCTATTATGGGATGTCAGGCTGAAATGAAATATGATAAGTACCTGTGGAAAGTCAGTCACTCACCAGGTGCCTTGTACTCTTTAAAAGTGTTGTTCACCAGTGGGAAGAAAAGGACAATGGGAACCTCTGGATTCTCATCATCCACAAACACATAGCACTCCTTTGGATTCTTCTTGTCTTCTTCAGTCAGTATGATTTCAGGGAAGGGTAGTCCTTGTTCCACACAGTACTGCCCTGTCTCTTCTACGGACTACATCATCAAGGAGGGGAATAAAATTAGAACCTGAACATCAAAACTAACCTCTCTTGTCTGTCTTGGAATATAAAAAACCAGCTTGCTACTCAGATTCTCTGCCTCTTCTGCACTTTACAAATAAAAATGTTTGAACATGTATTAGCAAGACTGTTTTCTTTTAAATTAAATTAGAGTAGGACTGCAAGCCATACAGCAGCTAACACACTACAGGCAGTCCTCAACTTAAGACCGTTCGAGTTATGACAAACAGCACTTACAACCTTTGTAAATTACAACACTGTTTCAAGGTTCTGACGGGGTTTCAACTTTATGATGCTGGACACAGCTGCCTCCAGGTGGTAAGTCTGTTGTGGTGGGGTGTGGCAGGGGGGGCAGATCAATGTCCCTGCAGCAAGGGAGGGACTGGGGCTGGGACTGGGACAGGCGCTGTAAAGCACGCAAGGGGAGGGTGCAGGGGAAGGTGTCTCCCTCTGCTGTGCCCTGCTGGTCCAGGAGGGTATGAGGGGCATGTGCCCCAGATATGGGTGGGGAT
>NW_017729025.1:84258085-84258588 GCF_001723915.1 Gavialis gangeticus | reverse complement strand
TACAACACTGTTTCAAGGTTCTGACGGGGTTTCAACTTGAGGATGCTGGACACAGCTGCCTCCAGGTGGTAAGTCTGTTGTGGTGGGGTGTGGCAGGGGGGGCAGATCAATGTCCCTGCAGCAAGGGAGGGACTGGGGCTGGGACTGGGACAGGCGCTGTAAAGCACGCAAGGGGAGGGTGCAGGGGAAGGTGTCTCCCTCTGCTGTGCCCTGCTGGTCCAGGAGGGTATGAGGGGCATGTGCCCCAGATATGGGTGGGGATGGGTGGGTGGGGATGGGGCTGCTCCAGGCTGTGTTCCAAGCTGGCAGCAGAAGGTGCTGGGACCAGGAGCTATGCCCTCCTGCCACTTGCCTAGCCTGGGTGGGATGGAGCCGCTGCGCTGCCTCCAGACAAGCAGTGCACAGCAGCCAGAGCTGCCCCAGCCTCCCATGCCTCCTGGCCCCGCCCTGCTCCGGCTGGGCAAGCAGCAGCAGGGCATGGAGAGGGCGTGTGCCCCCAGATC
>NW_017729025.1:84249253-84258074 GCF_001723915.1 Gavialis gangeticus | reverse complement strand
GCCAGGGCGGCTCTGGCCACTGTGCACCACTTGTAAGTAGGTAATGCAGCAGCTCCGCCCCAGCCCCTGTCCTAGCCCCAGCCCCAATCCCCCCCTCACTGTGGGGGCATTGATATGCCCCCCCACTACAACAGACTTACCACCTGGAGACAGCTGTGTCAGGCATGGTAAAGAAACCAAGGCCCCATTTATAACATTGTTCCTATAGGAAAATTGGTTCCAAGTTACAGGTACCCCTCAGACTTATGATGCAATTAGTTCCTGAAAACCATGTCTTAAGTCAAAACTTTGCTTCACCCCACCCTGCCCCAGCTGGGTGAGGGGCAGCAGCAGGGCATGGGAGGGAGTGTGCCCCCAGATTGGGGTGGGTGGCAGAGTTGGGATTGTGGGAGGGCTGCAGTCACCCTAAAATTCCCCATAGCCCCCGCTGCCCGCCTGGAGCACAGCCCAGCCGGGGTGGGGCAGGGCAAGGCTAGGAGGCATGGGGAGGCCCAGACAGCTCCAGCCAATATGCACCACTTGTCCAGAGGCAGCACAGTGTCTCCCCCCTGCCCCAGCTCGGCAAGCGGCAAAAGGGCATAGCCCCCACTCCCAGCACCTTCCGCTGCCAGCCTGGAGTGCAGTCCGAAGCAGCCTTGGCCTAGCCCACCCTACACAGATCTAGGGGTGCGTGCCCCCCCTTGCCCTCCCAGACTGGCAGCACACAGCAGAAGGAGCCACCCCACCACCTCCCTGTGCCCCCTTGCCCACAGGGCAGCCCCTGTCCTAGTCCCAGCCCCAATTCCTCCCTCACTGGGGAGCATTGATCTGCCCCCCCTCCATGCCCCACCACAACAGACGTACCAGCTGGAAGCATCTGTGTCCAGCATCGTAAAGTCAAAACCCCATCGGAACCCCAAAACCGTGTTGTAGTTTACTCAAACAGTCGTAAGTTGACGACTGCCTGTAAAATGTTTTGACTTAAGACATGGTTTTCAGGAACCAATTGCATTGTAAGTCTGAGGACTGCCTGTATAGCACAGTTAATAGCAGTTCAAGTTTCTTTACAGGGACCCACTAATCATGTCTCTCTACCCATCCTTGGGGAGCACCTCTACGTGAGAAAGTTTAGTTAGTTTTCCCTGCCAGCTCAGTATCTGTGCTCTAAACTAACACTTTCTATGAAGGTCAGGCTTATGCTGGGTAGATCTTGCTGATTATTTGCAACCAATTTCTAAGCAAGTTGCCACAAAAGATCTATTGCAATTAGATTAAATGTATTACTATCTTATAATGGAAGACCCAGCCAAACATCTAAAGGTTTCCTTCATTCATGTGTTGTAACCAGATCAGGCAACTGTGATCCCAAAAGATCTGTGAAAGGAATAAGCCAGTAGGCTTCAGTACTCTTTTGGATCATGGTATCACCTGTTTCCTTGGAAGAGATTCATAACTTACATATTATACTATGTCATAGGGGCACAGTTCTACCTCTTGTATCATTTGGCACTTGACCACTGTCCCTACACAGCAATCTGAAAAAAGGTAAACCAGACCCTTCAAAGCATAGTTTTCTCCTGAGGTGCTGGTGCTGTGGATGCCCAATTAGGGGAGAATACAAGAAGGTCACTTTTCAATTGCATTTATTTAGGTCTGTACTTTTAACCTGCATGATTCTTAGTTACGGTCCTTTCTCACCATCCAACAAAGTAAGCTGCTGCTTACAAAAGCTTATGCATCTCTGATTTAGGTAGTCTATAAGGTACAAATCTACCCTGCCTTCCATCTGTTACAGCAACATCTCCTTCAACATAATTAGCATATTAAATAAAACTGAGGTGCTCCAGGCAGCAAAGGGAGCGTGATGGGGTTTGTAAATCCCATGAGGCAGGGAAAAAGTTAAGTGAAGCCCTGGCAAAACGAGGGTCTTGCGGCAGCCAGTCTCCAGACTAACCAATCAAGAGGCAAGTGCAGCATGCAACAGAAGAAATGAAGCAAACCTGAGCAATCTGAAGACACATCTAAGGCAGAGAATGACCCTGAGACTTAGAGAGAGCTCTGACACTAAGACGAGCTCTAGGAAGGGAGCTCTGGGTCTAAGATAAATTCTGAAAACTAAGTAAGGGTGTAGTGAGGGGGGCAGAAGTGGGGGCCCTGAACATTCACAGGGGCAGGGGAAAAAAGGGGGAACCCCAGGAGCAGGGAGGACAAGGGTTCTCCTGTCCCCCCTGCCCCTGGGGCTCCCCCCTTGGACTGCAGGGGCTCCCAGAAGTTGGGGGGAGGCAGGAGTACATGGGGGGAGCCCAGAAAGGGAGTGGAGGCGAGGTGATTCTTACCTTATCTCTACCAGCTGCCCCCCAGCTGTGGGGGAGGAAAAAGCAGCTGGGAGCAGTGCCTCCTGGGATTCCTGAGGACCACTCCCAACTACTCTTGGACATATGACTGCAACACAAACTGCCTGAAATCAGTTAGAGATAATCCTTGATGGAAAAGAATTATCTTCAACCCATTCAGAGCATCCTCAGTTCATGTTTTCCTGCCCTAATATGTGGACTTTCCTGTAAGATCCCTTAACACATATTTAAGGTAACATATAACAACACCCTAACAGAGAGTAACCAACATGTACTAGAGGTAGCCACTATATGATAGGGGGACAGACAAGAATGAAGTTGGCTGGAAAAACTTAATTTCAGGATCCTGGGCTGGGACTCCATAGAGTGGAAAGGCCTGAGTCCTCCTACCTAGCCAGTGAAGAGAACTCATAATATTCATCTGCTCCAGGATTAAGCAAACTAACTGAGTTAGGATGGAAACGGACGCTGCTTGGTTTGCTTTTATGGAGCAAAAGCACAGGCAGCCCAGAGCTGCCCGTGCTCTCCAGGCACCCCAGGCAGGCACTCCCATAACTTAAGAGGCCCAATCCTGCACACCACATGAACTCCCATGGCAAGTTTGTAAGTAGGGAACCCCAGTTTTCCTCACTTACAGAGATGCATCTTTATAAGGAAGAAAGCCAAGTTACTGTGCTTAAAGACACGCTCTGGGGAATTTCCAAGGTGCATCTCTGTAAGTGGGGACCATGTTGCCCATTTTCCCACAGGTTTGGGCCCCTAGCTGATGCAAGACAACAGTCAAAGTGTGTTTCACCCAATTCAGTGGATCAGTTGTGGTTGGACACATCTGCTCAGCTGAATGATATTGGAATGCAAACAATACTAACTTCAACCAAAAAAATTTGGTCAAAAACTTGGAGAAAAAATCTTGGAGATAATTGGGAATGCTGGTCAGGGAAAATTCTCAAAAAAACAAAAAGAGATAAGTCCATACTGTTCACTGACCCATTCCAGAGTGAATTCAAACACTCACTGTGAATCTATACCACCATGCATAAAATGACAAAAACACATCATTTTTAAATATCTGCAAACTGCTTTTGGGAACAATTTTCTGGGCCTTATTTGCAAAATGAAAGCAAATTTCAATTCTACACATTAAATGCTACTGGCTCATAGCAAAAGTACAGCCATTTTTGAGCTTCACTAGATTATTTGAATATTCTCTCATCAAAACATGTCTTCAATAGGCTGTAACCGAAGTACAGGATAACATCTACTCTTCTTCCCTTCCTCAGCAGTGGTGGGCAACTGGTATTAATGAAATCATGTATATGCCAACAGCTCCTAACCCTAACAAAGAAAAACCACAACTCTTTTGGAAAGTTTATGCCACCTGAAATCATACTTGTTTAAGAATGAATGGGATAAAAGATATGGCAATTTTCCAGAATAGTTACTTTGGCTGCTTGTAGATGGGTTGTGGGGAGGGAAGCAGTGCTTTACTTTAAATTTAGCATGCTCCCGTGCCAAGCCCAGCACACACCCTGAAGAGGCAGAGTGTTAGTTGCATCCAACTTCCCCAACATCTGTATAAATCAGGCACTTTAGTGGGGCTTTTTTTTGTGCATTTATGTAATAACTGATTGAATCCACTTTAGATAAAAGTGCTAAAAAGCCCTGCTGAAGCATTTGAGCTATACAGGTACTACGGAGCTGGGTCAAAAAACACTGCTGCTTCCAGTAAAGTGCATTTTTTCCACATCTGTCAGCGTCCTTTGTTACCAGAGTATCCATCATCAAGTCCAAACTAGTCTATTTACTTCTACAAGCTTATGTGTATGGTGAGGGGTACAGAGACTATGTGGGCCTTGTAACCACACACATTTCACCAAGCGCCATCCATCCTAACTTGCCAGCCCTTCTTTTTAAGATTGGTTTCACATTTGCCCAGAGAATTTGATCAGATCTCCCCCATGAAGTCATTTCTGAGTCTGATTTACCATTCTATGTAGAAAATTCCTCATGCTGGTCATAGTCTTTGTGGAACTGGAGACCTTTCAAGAAGTTAGGGGTCCGTTCTTCTGCTGGGCGACTGGTCAAAATCTTATTGACAATGTGTGAGATCTCATCAGGTGGGCTGAAACAAAAAGTCTTCTGAGCCGAGAAAGGTTGTGTAGACAGACTCCTGTTTTTCTCTAGAATGGAAGGAAAAAAGCAATTTGATAGCATCAAGGACTCTGATCAGGCAGACTAGCCCTGGCTAAGTACAGGCTGGGACTCCAAGTAGGCAGGCCAGCCTGGACTAAGTACCTCAGTAGCCACACCTGCATCAAGCCTCACCTAATGAACTGTGCCCTAGTTTAGGAACAGCAAGCATCCCGATTGCCTGCTGGGAGCACCACCTAGCCATTTAGCACCAGCAGTGGCAAGCCTCCTACTTCCTGACCCTAGTTTCCAGCTTATTTCTAGACTTTGGCTCTGCATTTCCCTGCGGTTCTGTTTCCTGGCTCCTAGCCCCAGTTTAACTCTGTTTTTGGACTTTGCCCTGTGGATTACCCCTCAGATTGGTACTTGGCATCTGAACCCTGGATCCTGACCCTGGACTATGTTGTGGACATTGCTTCTGGATTTGCCTCAGGTTTCAGTATATGGCTCCTGCTCTTGACTCAGCCCCAGGCCCTGCTTTCCCTTGGTGGCCTAACCATTATGCCAGACTGTCCACATCCCAGTCCTTACAGATAGTGAACTAAATTCTGTTTTCAAAGGCCTATTATGAATATCTTGATTCCTCTGATCAGTAAAATCTACCCAGCAGAAGCCTGACTAAGAACCAGCTGTCAAACTGGTTCAAACTGAAAGGTCTTCAGTTGATGATGATGATTAGCAAGTATGGGCTGAGGGTAGGCCTAAGAGAATCCTTAACTAGCAGTGTAGACAGCCTTAGCGTCATTGCTTCCCCACAACGCTGTGTCATTATTTACTCTTTGAAGTAAGAGTGGAGGGAACTTTTGGTAGAAAGACAGCTTTCACATGGCAGGTGAATTCTGGGCCAATGTGAGTAACAAGAGGCCTAAAGATATAAAGAGTCCATTCTCATTTTGTACATTTAAATTTGAGAAAAGTCACTTCTTCCCAGTGAAAGATGTCTAAACCTTTATCACCAGCAAGAAAGAGCCAGTAATACTTACAGAACGGTGGTGAGCAAGGAGCAGAGTCCTTGTCCACAAATAAGAATCAATCCCCAGCCCCTCGATTCATCCTTCTAGATGTAGAAACCACCACTGTATTTTTAACAGGATGAATACGGAAACATCTTACCTACCTATGTAACCCATCTCCAGCATAACACCTCCCTTCACCAGCTCTAAAGAGACAAACTCTAGAGAGACATTCATCTTGTGAAATCAAATGAGTTTTACCTTAAATTTTCTTTCAACACAAATCTCTCCCATTAATACAGATAAAATGGATAATATAAAATCCCTATTACCATCCTCTTCCTTCCATTCTGGGTACAAGCTGGTGACAACATTCCAGACATCCAGCAGATTCGCAGAAAAGATGTTACTCCACACTGCTGTAAATACAGGCACATTGGGGACTGAGAATCTGCTAATCAGATCAAAACCTACAAGTCATTTCATTGGCTTTTCTTTTAGCCTGGTTCATTAGAATAAGATAGTCATCCAGGTGGTCATAAGGGAAGCAGGAACCAAATTTGCTTGATTTTTCAAACACCAAGGGCTCAAAATCCAGCTCAACTTTCACATTACCAGATTAGTATTTCTCTTATGAGAAACAGTAAAAAAAAAAAAAAAAAATTGGGGAAGTCAAAGGCAGGGAAAGCTCATTGAAGTCCAACAGGTTAAAAATGGAAATGAATAAAAAAAAGAGAGACTAATACAAAAGAGAAAAAAAATCTAGGCCCAGATTTCCTGTTCTACCACATTCCTCCTCAAGCCAGGAGGGGAAGAGTTTAGTGGGTGGTCAGAAAGCTGGTGACAAGTCTCTGATTCTGATGGGTGATGTTTGTTGGTCCAAGGCCTGGAGTAGGTTAAAGATTCCTGGAGTTGCTGCAGAATTGCTACCACGCCACACAAAATTCTGCTAACACTCGAGCAGGCCAACATTTTTTTTCATTGAAGCATGGTTTGGGGAAAAAAGACTTTTTGACAAAACAGAACTTTTTGTACGCATCTAAAAATGTTTTCTTCAGTCTTTGCTTTTGGTCCCAAATTGGAAATAATTTTGGTGTTGAGCCATTATAAGCTTTTTAAAAACTTGGAATTTACCATTTTAAATTACTTTACTACAAATTTGAAAAATATGAAAAGTTTCATAAGAAAAAATATTTGCCAATCATCTCTATGTGGGATCCTGCCCCGGGGTCCACAGGACCTCGGTAGCACAGGCCATGCTGTCTTTGTGTGTCCAACTGTTCCTCAGAAGTCTGAGGTTTCCTCTATTGTAATAACTTTACCTTCCAAGTAGCAGATCCTTGATTCTGGAATCCTGTTCATCAGGCGTCCCATGAAGAAATGACTACCAAAATCTTCTGAGCGAATGAAAGCTCCATATTTCAGAAATCCCACCTCAAAAGGAGAAAATTCACACCATTCTGTAACAGAACAAGATGTCAGGAATTGAGATGTGTGCAGTCACTAGTCAAGTTATGACTATGGTAAGCTGGCTAAGAACTCATAAATATGTTTTGCAATGTATGCTCCTGATAAACCAGCCCTTTTTTACAGTGTGCTAATTAAGCCACAGAATATCTTAACTGCATTTATTCAAAACATATGCAGAATTTGTCAGCCTCAGCTCCGTAATCCTTCCTCAGTTCAGGAAATGAAGGTACACTGAGGCTGATGTCCAGTAGCATAACTTACAGGGGGCGACTAGGGCAGCAGCCCCAGGCATTGCCTTTGCAGAGTAGGGTGCAAAAACAGCTGCCGCTGCCCTCAGCATGATGGCACCCAACGCTGCATCACCACTGCCTAAGGTGCAGAACTGCCCTGCTATACCCCTGCTGAGGTCTAGTAGTAGTCCAGAAGTATGGCCTGTTGGGAGACATTTTGGGGAAGCTCAAGACCATAGATGGAGCAAAAGACTGTAGGAAGATTTGAAATGAATTTGTTTTATTACTGGAAAGAGTTAGGAATAGAACCTGGCATTGTAACAATCAGGAAAAGGCCATGACAAATTAAGGAAAAATATCTCTCCTCCCAAGTCAGAAGAGGCAAATAATTTCACATGGGAAGGGTAGGTGCAGAAAAGTAAGTGTTTCTTCACATACTCAATATGTGTCTCCTTTAAATCGAAAAGTAAAAAACCCCTATTTGAACATTTACCTTTAAATGCAAAACTGCTCTGCGTGTCCTTTTTGACATTGAGGGCCAGATAGAAAGGCAAAGGGTTTTGCCCCTGATTCACAGCCTGGCGCTGATTGGAGAGTGTGCTGTTATTTAGCTAATCAAAAGAAAAAAACAAATGTAAGAAAATGGCAATGAGAAAAAAATCACAGCGAAGCAAGGAAGATTGCCTCTTTGTATGTCTGATGGCAGTACCATAAACTAAAAAAAATTAATACCAGAGCAGCGGTGTTACATAAGATGGGTATTTTTAGAGTATTTGTTTTTTCTGGTTCTGACCAATGAGGTATCCTTAGACAAAGACTGCAGCTAATTTAAAATGAAACTTATTTAATGTCAGAAGTAGCTGCTCATACCAACCAATGCAGCACTCACATTTTGTATATAAAATGAATCAAACTGATCTATGACAGGGGTGACCAATCTGTGGCATATGAGCCACAAGTGGCACAGGCAGCCTCCATGTCTAGCATGAAGCAGACTAGGGTTGGGACAGGCAGCACAGAGGCAGAAAGCAGAGCAGCAGTTGTGTAGGAAGCATGGGGCAAGAAGCAGAAAGCAAAGCAGCAGATCAGGAAAGAAGCACAGGGCAGTTAGCACAAAGCAGAGCAGCAGATGGGGATTGGAATGGCACTTGAGGAGGGTGTGGGGCTAATCTGTAGCATTCTTGCCAAAAAGCTGGCCCCCAGTAAAAGTAGGTTTTATTCCTCTGTCTGAGAGGCTTCTCTGAATGTGAATTTCCAGGCATAACTCTCTAGTGATAACCAATGCCCCTGGAAGAGAGCTGAAAATAAACAGGACAGCTGGCTGCCCTAAGTACTGGCCATGCTTATTCATCCTTGTTATTAAAATAGACAAGGTGCTTTGGGTAAATCTGATATCTTTTATTAGACCAACTCAAATAGTTGGAAACATTCTTCTTTGCAAGCTTTCAGGTATAAATACCCTTCACTGAGCTGAGGAAGCATTTGCAGCTGACATGTGCTCTTCCTGGATGGAATAAATAGTAAAAATTCCAGAGGCTGGTATGCATGCAAGAAAGCCAGTCAGTGAAGATGTAAATTGAAGAGTCAGTGAGTAAGAGACAGGTTGGGGTGGGGGGGATGAATGTTGCTGGTAAATAGTTTAGAG
>NW_017729025.1:84240905-84244253 GCF_001723915.1 Gavialis gangeticus | reverse complement strand
TGGTATGCATGCAAGAAAGCCAGTCAGTGAAGATGTAAATTGAAGAGTCAGTGAGTAAGAGACAGGTTGGGGTGGGGGGGATGAATGTTGCTGGTAAATAGTTTAGAGGTACCTGGGGAGTCAGATGTTAGGTAGGTTATGTGTCATAAATCCAATGTCTATATTTAGTCCATGATTTTTTGTATCCAGTAGGTTGACAAAGTGAAGTTTATAGGCTTGTATGTGAAAGGTATTTTGTAAATTCCCTTTGAGGATTAGAACTGAGAGGTGACAAGAGAGTGGTCTGCTTGTGAGAAATGTTATTTCCTTGTTATTATGGCACTGGGGTGGTTTCCTAGGTTTCACAGTTCATGGCCTTTGACTAGATGAGACAGTGATGTTCTTACCCTGTTGTAAAGATGCCAACCTTTTAACAGGCTGGTACAACTGTAATTGTGTTGGTTATAGACATCTGACTGTGAGCAGTTGCTGAGGAACAGGGCCCCAAGGAGCTTAATATCCCTGTTATCCCTCTTCTTGTTGATTTATTAACAAAGGTCTATCCTGTTTTTGAAGGCTGATTACGGTTCCTCTGTTGAACCCACTTATAATATGTGGTGCCAAAAGTGGTTTGAGAGAAACTGTTGGTGTTTTGGAAAAGAATGGACCAGATTAGAGTTTCAGTGCATCTGAACCTCTCCAGAAATGCAACAAAAGGCTGGAAGAGATTCAGACAAGAAATAGAATTCTTCTCAAAAGCAAGTAGAGCTACAGAAAAAAGCAAGGAACAGAAAACAACCATTTTTCTGACCATTGCAGGGATGGAGGTAGTAACTTTATTTACCATATTTTCTCACTTACCATGTGCCCCCAAATCAGCAATTAGTAATGGTAAATTTGGCATCAAGAAAGGGAGTGGCTGCAGTAAGAGGTCTACATTAACACCCTGGTTGCTGGCTATCCCAACACCTCCTCCTGCAGCAGCAGCCTCTCCCACAGCAGAGGTTTGAGACTGACAAGGGGACTGGGACTACTGGAATGTAACCCCCATGAGCCCCAAACTGCTCCACCAGCTTTGGGGGACTCCACTACAAACCAGATCCAGTTTCTTTGCTTGATTGCTGACCCATAATGTAGAGTATGCCAAGCTACTGGGTTCAGTTAGCACAGAACACATACTTCGGAGGAAAAACAAGAACCAGCAAACAAAGTTTAGAGCAATGGGAATTAAGCATGCTGCCTTGGTCAAGCAAAGCCACTACTCCAACCAGAAGCTTGTCAACTGATATCAAGTGGGCAAGCACCTTCCAGCCACATGAAGGGCTGCAGACACTGTGGAGGAAAGCACAGACCCAAAGGGGAAAAAACAGGAAGGATAAAGAGTAGAACAAAGAAGTTCCAGGAGCAGAGGCTGAACCTTTGAAAAAACTGATGTCTATAAGAACGAAAAAGCCTATCCAGAGATTAACTGGAGCTGTTGCAGCTGGAATGCTATGAATGTAAACAGATATAACCTTTTATTATTTTTCATAAGAAAAAGGGAGCTGTAAAGAGCCTAGTCCTTTAAGAGAATTGTACAAATGTAACCATGTGGGTTGTGGAGAACTGGCTGAGCAGGGGCTGCAAACCGTTTTTTAATAGCGCTGTCTCCCAGTTATCTCTCTCCCTTAGTTTATTTATGATAAAGTCTAACCTGTTCCTGAAAGCTGCCTACAGCTTCTCTGCGGAACCCAGGCATTACACACTGGTTTAGAAAGTGCTTGACTTGCAGAAGGATCAGGAAACTCCCCTGGCTTAGACAGAACATTCATAATGTCATGGACATAGGGGCAGGAAACAGAATCAGTCCAAAGCCTATCTCGCCAGCACAGACGTTCCAATAGAGGGTACTTAAGTGGTATTTTGGAGCAAGTGAGAAAAGTTATTTTAGACTCTTCCTAAAATAACCAACTCAACCTGGCTGCTTATTTATATCTCCTTTCTCATATGCAGCTGAGCAACTAACTGCGACAGTAACTCCTGGGGACCATTGAGCCATTTCAGCACCTCAGATTTATTTTCATCCTCAGCCCCAGATGTCAAGAAGATCTCTAGGAAGATGGATAAGGACATGGCTCCTCACAGAAATCTGGTAGCAAAGGACAGTGATTTGCAGAGCACATACTTCACCATGCAACATATGTTCAAGTACAAGAGCCCACATGTCTGTGAAAGAAATGAGGTGTCCTTCTTGGGCCCTCTGTCTCAGCTCCTTGATGCAACGCTTCAGATTCTTCCAGGAAGAAGCGCTTGCCTTGCTTTTGGTGATATGCTTTTGAGCTTTGCTGATCGGACCCACCAGATCCTTGTGTGACCAATTAGCATCTTCATACAAGTTACTGATAGCCCTGGGAAAACAGAGATGTTAAGTGAACAATTGTCTGTTAAAGATTGTGCAATTCCAGCATCTGTAATTAATATCTAGGGTTTCATAGTTTCTAGGGTCGGAAGGGACCTGAGAAGATCATCTAGTCCGACCCCCTGCCATGGCAGGAAAGAGTACTGGGTTCTTTGATTAATAACTAGAACTCTACATCAAAAATAGAGGCACTTTAACTGCCTACTCAATTTTTCATATTTCGTTATAATTAAATGGTTAGCCATTTAAAAGGGATAATGAAATATGACAATGTCCATATTTCCTCACATACCATACCCGTTTCCCCCCTCCCCCCAAAACCAGCTCTCTGAAATTGAGGGGCATGTCTTAAGCAGGGAAGAGCTCTCTGATTTTCTTTGCAAGAGTAGGTGCATGGAAGAACAAAATGAGAAAGAAACTGTGCTATTAGATGACTGCCAGCTTCTCTCTCCCCACCAGCAAGCAGGAGGGGGCAGAGGGCAATGTTTACTCTTTCACAACCACTCTCAAATTGGCACCAGTTTTTGGCAAGCTTTATCTCATAACAAGGTTATGGGGGATAAGGTTATGTCTACTTCTGAGCTTGAGCTTTCTGAACTTCCCTTTGAAGATGCCAATTGTTTATATAGGCTCCCAGCTCTGAATCACTCTGAGCCACTTAAGTGCAATCATTTATAGTATGGAGGTTGTAGGCACCCAAACCCAGTCAAACTGAATAACCCTCCTGAGCAAAGTGCTTCAGCTTTAGGCATTCCAACAGCTAAGCATTGGCATACATGGAACCAGCTTGAATCTGACCTTGGGCCTCGAAACACTAAAAATATGCAGTGATTCTCAACCAGGCTGCTACAGCCTCCTGGAGTGCCATGAGATCCCTTTAGGGGCACTGTGGAATGCCTTACAGTATGAGCTCTGTTCTGTGTACAGGCACATACACATGATTCACAAGATAAACCCAGAGATTTCAAATA
>NW_017729025.1:84238155-84240894 GCF_001723915.1 Gavialis gangeticus | reverse complement strand
ATTCACAAGATAAACCCAGAGATTTCAAATAGGAATCCATCGAGTCAAAAACATTTTGACCTGGTGTGGTCTGAGTTCTTTACAACAGAAGAATTGCTCCATTATTTTTCTGTAGTTAAGAAATAAGTGAAAGCTAAGAAATGGCATTTTCTGAGTGGTGCCTTGAATCTAACAAGGTTGAGAACTACTGAACAATGATTCAGAATACCACCTCCCCCCCGACCCCTTTGTCTTTACCAAGTTGAACCAGAAGTTCCAGTAAGATATGTAACACAGTCCAGCAAATTCATCTTCTGGAAACCTAGAAGATGGCCATATAGTGATGACATTGCCCTATAGCCTCCACCTGCTGCCATAATAGCTATTAGTGGAACCTGTTAAATACATAAGCATTATCGTTAATGACTAAGGTTCCTGCCTAATGGAGAGAAGCCTAGCCCCTCAGATGTTCACTTGCCCCAGTGGAAGATTTCTAAAGTATTACATTGGTACAGTATGTTTTTCAGCAGAGGATGTAAAACATCCAGTGTACGTGATTAAACATCTCACAAATTGTAGCCAATTGTGTACTAAAATAAACAGTATATTGATATAGTATCAAATGTGCTTCTCTCCCTCCTATTCCATATATTAAGAGTTAACATAAAGAGCTGAAGAGAAGAAGCCATTTTAGCAGACACAAGTTTTACTGGCCTACAAAAGCCAGGACTATGCTGCATGTGTTTTGGAGATCATCTCCTGCTACCTTATCTATTAACTTCAGCACACTCCTAACCAGGGAATTCTACCTCACAAGCCCCCACACAACATACCTCGTGCTCTTGCAGATCCTGTTCCAGATAAAGACACTTCTTCAGTGCTTCAGCAACTACTTTCTTCCTTTTCCTCAGGAAATCCTGCTCCTCCACACACAGATCAAACCCCAGGCGCACATCTAGGCCTTCCAGGCTGGAACATAGAGATATATGGACACTGATACACCCTGAGGTATTACATATTGTGCATAATGTGACCTCCATCCTGAGGGTGGTACAGATCATGCACCCTCTCCATAGCCCCTTTGCTCTGCTTCCTGCTGAAGAATAGCTCAGCCCCTATGTCCTTTGCGATGGCTACAACCAACTGCTGTACATAATCAAATAAAATGTTGGATCACAATAAGAGGCAAATCTTGAGCTCCAACATCCAAGCTCCAATGAATGTCAATGAGACCAGCATGTGCTCCTAAAGGTGAGCAGTCTTGAAGAATGTTCATAGCTGTTGGTTAACTCCTAACATGCCATTCAACACTACAGCAATTAAAGTATTTGCTAATAGACAGTTACATCACTGTTCAACACCATTCATCCTCAGTCTAGATTATCTCCAACCTTTGTTTGTGTTCCTCCTGCTCCATTCATGACACCACCCCCAAATGCCTCTGTATTTGATTGCTTTAGTAGCCCTTCCCCCCTGAACAAGAAATTTGTTCACCCAAGCGCCATCACCATCTAATATTTATTCAAAACCCTCCTAAAATCTCATTTCTTCCATCTTTCCAGCAAGGAATTAGTTACATTAAAAAAAAATAACAACAGAACTTTGGGAACATGGTCATGATTGAGTGAACGTGCAACCTCATTATTACAAACCTTTTTCCCACTTATTTTTACGTATTGTCCTTACTGTGTGGTGTGTCTGAAACTTGATTCTAAGTTCACTGGGATGGAGAACAGGGCATAAATATTCAAGAGCTACTGATTTTGGGATGTTGAACTTGAAAAGGGGCCTCCTGCTTCCTGTGAATTCAACAGAAAATTCCCACCAATGTCAGTGGAGTAGAACAGTGGTGTCTCGGAGGTCGTGTATTCAGCATTCTGTAAAAATAAGGCCCCTTTAAAGCATCTTGCATCATATATCCAAAACTTCAGGCATAAAAAGTGGATAAAAATTCTTTTAATCTATGTATTTTACATTTTTTTAAAGTTCCTAGCATCTTTGTGTGCTGCAATATATTAATTAAAATAAAAGCAGCCCTACAGGACTACTGCTGTTAGCCCCACATTTGAACCTCTATGACGCTGTTGTTGTTGCTGGTTATTTTGTTGTTGTTGTTGATGATGATGATGCTGTTAGCAGCACACAAGGCTCTTAAAAAATCAAAGTCACTGTGCCCAAAGAAAGGCAGCCATCTAGGAGCATACCAAAGGTGGGTCACCATAATCACCATAACATAGGCTCAATTCTGCAGGGTGCTAAGCACCCTACATCTGATCCAACAAAGGCTTTTACTACCATGTACTCTCATTCTTAAGCACACAGATCTTCCCTTTAAGTTCAGCTGTGAATAGGACAAAGCAGCTTGCCACTCATTGGCCTTCAGCTGTAACTCCAAATGTGCAGGCTGAAAACAAAGGATTTCAGGGTTACATAACTCAGATGGCAAGAATATGAGCATACTGCAATGAAATTCATGGTTATTGCTGAACAATTAGCATACCCTCCAAGAGAACCAGACAAAGAACTAACACAATGGTTGAATTGTCTGCCACTGCAGACAGGAGATAGACTCATGGGACACATCTCCATATGCAAGGGTATGCACTTGCAGCAACAACAACAGTAGTGACACAAATTTGTGCTGCTACTTTTTGTCGCAGTGCACACCTCTGCACTGCCAGCGTATCCATGTCTGCCAGTGTATGCTCCTGTTGCATGTGCCATGCTGCTTTTTTTCTTGCCTTTTTTTTTTTTTTTTTT
>NW_017729025.1:84237597-84238144 GCF_001723915.1 Gavialis gangeticus | reverse complement strand
TTTTTTTTTTGCCTTTTTTTTTTTTTTTTTGTTACCAGGATTTCCTGGTAGTAAAATGTTGCCCTGTACTACAAATCTGCAATGCGGGGCACGTTTTAACATTCTGCACATGTGGTTCGTGGTGCTGCAAAGAGGTCTGCAGTGCCAGAAACAGCATGTGCCTGCACATCTGCATGTGGCTATGTGTGATATAGATGAAGGGGCCATTATGAACATCTAGTCTACCCCCGGCATTAAACAGATTAAAGAATTTCAATGAATGACTGCTACATCAAGCCCAATCACTTCTGGTTAGGCAAAAACAAGTACTTTAGAAATACATCAACTGTGACAGGATAAATGAAATGTAATCGTAAATTATTACACTCTTTATATACTATCATGTAAAGCAGAGGCGGGCAATTATTTCAGGTGGAGAGCCACTTAATGAGCTTTGGTGAGCTTTCGAGGGCCACATGGGTAGCCCTACCCCTTGACAGTGGCCCTGCCCTCTGTTCACCATCTTAAGACTGGAAGTCCCGCCCCTAACCCCTGACCTTTGCTACCA
>NW_017729025.1:84218878-84232597 GCF_001723915.1 Gavialis gangeticus | reverse complement strand
AGTTCAGATGGGGCAGGAGGCAGCAAGTCAGGGGTGCCCTCTGTTCACCATCTTAAGACTGGAAGTCCCGCCCCTAACCCCTGACCTTTGCTACCAGAAATTACTCCCTTTGTCCCTCTCCCCCTACTCCCCCACCAGAAATATTCCTTTTAGGAGGGGGAGGGGTGCCATCTTGGAACCAGAAAAAAAGCAAATCATACACTAAAAGTCAAACATCTACTATAACATATTTGAATTTTATTACAAAAAATATTTTTGTCATGATTTGTGTTTACATACTGTATATAGAAGTGATTGCTTAACAACTCAAAAATAAATTCTAAGTCTTGAATATTGTGTGGCAGGGTGTGGTTGGGGATGTGTGTGTGTATGCTGGGGTGTGGGTGTGTGATAGGGTGTGGGGGGTGTGGCTGTGTATATATGTGTGGGATTGTGGGAGCAGGGTGTGGGTGTGTGGCATTTGTGGGCTGAGGGAGGGTGGAAGGGTGTGGAGACCCCCTTCACACTCCCCCGCATGGCACAGCAGCAGCAGGCAGGAACGCTCAGGGTGGTCGTGCCTGGACAAGTCCCAGGATCTGTGCGGCAGGGAGTGATGAAGGCTTCCAGCTCCAGCAAATGGAGCTTCCCTCCAGTGGCACGCAAGTTCAGGGGCTGCACATGCGTGGCAGGGAGTGTCGATGATAAGGCAGCCCAGCCTGGCTGTGCCCCTCACTGTGATCTGCAGTGCTGGCCAGAGCTGCGTGCCACCAGGCAGCAGCGCCTATGGTGGGCACACGCACCCTGAGCACTCCCACTTGCTGCCACTGCTGCCTGCTGGGGCTGTGCACAATGTGGGGAGTGTAGGGGGTCCCCACACCCCCACCCTCCCTTGCAGCCACACCCTGCCCACCCAAGCTCCGCACTGCCACCACCCCCCTGGGCGAGGGCTCCATGTTCCCACCCAGCTGCAGCTCCCCACCACCCCCACCACTTCCCTATCTGCTGCCCGGAATGAGTGGGATGCTGAGGAAGCTGAACAGGTCCCCTGGCAATGGCAGCAAACCCCCACCTGGAAGCTGTGTGCTGGCTGAGCTGGGCCCTTCCGCCCACGAGGTGGAAACAAGGCGCAATAGGGTATGTTGCGGGGGGGTATACGTGGGTGCCTCACTCCCATCCTAATGGGTGGAAGAGCTGAGAGGGGTACAGTTAGTTGGTGGGCACCATAGGCCAAATAAAAATGCCTGGTGGGCCATATTTTGCCTGCCCCTGATGTAAAGACTGAAAAACCATGCATCTTATTGATTCAGAACAAATGAAATAAGAACTTGATTATTAAAACTAGGTACCATTATATGTATCTGATTCAATAAAAGAAGGAAAAGCACTTATCCATGGATGGATCTACAATTTTGAAAAAAGAAGTACAAATGGAAAGGTACATCATCATCTATAATACATCATCATCTATAACACATCATCATCTATAACATATTTTTCTCCATTTAAAAAGAAACTAGAAGCTTTACAAATAAGCTAGGGACCTAGGGCTTATTATTCAGTTTAAGATTAAAGCAAAAAAAATATTGGAATGTGTATTGATTTGCTATATCATATATGATATATAAAAACACAACAAACTAGGCTCTAAAGACGTTGCTTCATTAGTCCTGTAGCCATTAGAATTAAACATACATCTCTTTCAGATTCATAAAATAAAATCAAGCCTTCTTGAGCTTCTTGACAGTGCATCCAGTGCTTCAGTTAAAGTTATTTCCACACCTGAGTTAGTGTTCACCTAAATTAAAATATCCACACCCAAGTTAATGCTGCCAGGTAGAGTTAAAAACAGTGTTCAGGCCAGTGAAATAGGAGCTACATTACCAGACTGCAGAATTGCAGAAGAAAAGATAGCTTGATTAGTAAAAATATTAAAAACCATTAAAAAAAGAGGGAGGGTAATTAATGCTTGTCCAAGGAAGAGTTTAAAAGGAATCAAATTGTAGTGAGCCTTGAAGTCAATTGACTCATTCACTGCTGCCTGAATAGAAATGCTGCTGCCACTTCCAGGCAGTTGGTTTCAAACTTTGGGTGGAGCAGGAGAAAAGGGGTGTGCGACTGCACCACTGCACCATGCCCCCCCCCAGTCCCACCTCTCCACTTACCTTTTCCAAAGGCAGTGCTACTTTCGTTTTCTGTCCGACAGAGAATGAATTAAGTGGTACTTCCAGGGAGCCACTGGAAGCATCTCTTTGCATTTTTGTTTCAGCTGCACCACTCTGAAAAGAAAATCCCAAGTATTTTGACTGTGGTGGGAAACATTTTAAAAACACAGTAAACTGAAAAAAGTAAATTAACCTGGTGCACGGTATGCAAACATTGTACAAGCTGACAAGTTGATAATGGATAGAGGATGTTACCTCTAGTGTGGCTTTTAATGTTGGCTCCCAACCTTTTATGCAATGCAAGCACAGGATGTCTGAGTCCTCAGTGATTCTTTGCATTTCTTCATAGGATTCCTTCACCATAAGCATAACACTTTCACCTCCTAGATAAATCAGGCCAGTTAGTGTGCATAGGGTTATCAATGTAAGAACATGACAGTGCACCCCTTTGGAACACCTCCCAGCTAGCTGTGTATTCTCTCCCCTGCACACCTTACAAATCCTAAGCAAGCAGCCCTATAGTCCATTCATCCATGCCAGAGCCAAACCATTATAAAATGGGAGGCCCATTTCTCAAATAACCTCATCCCTTCTAAGTTCTATCTGTGTCTCCAGAATTTTTTACAAGACAGGCAATTTGATTACAGAGGAGCAAATTTTTCTATCCAGGTGCTTTCTCTTTCTCTGATAATAAGTTATTAAGGAAGTAATAAGTAATAAGGAAGTCAGCCCTAAGATTCATTATTATTGTTCATTGTTATTAATAACAATGAATCGTAGAGCTGACTTCCTCCAACATTCAGTTATCCCCACTCTTCCACCATTACCTCCTAGTGTGCACATAATATGGTATGAACTGTTTTTTAATCTTATTCCGGAGCAGAGGTGAGTCCTACCAGACATCCCATTGAGTAGAACCTCTTCCCATTTCTCCCATATGATGCCCTTATTCAAGAAAAGTAAATTTCAAGGTGTATTGACTTTGGCACTAGAGACTTAGGCACTTCCAAATGTGGAGAACTGTTGGTCATTCAGAAACATGAACAGAATTAATCATTGATACTGAAAGTAGGGCTGTGCAAGTAATTCATAGGTAATAACATTTTAATGAATTGTACCTCTTAGCTTATTAATACATAGGTGTAAGGGAGGGGTTTTCAACCTTTTGGGGTCATTGTACCCCCGGCAGCTGGTCAAAAAGGCAGGAGTCCCCTGGTGGCTAGACGAGCGGGTGGGGGAGGAGTTCCCCAGCAGCCGATCAGCGACTGGAGGTGGGTGGCACAACTGGCAGCACAGCGGCGGTGGAAGCACCAGTGGCCCCCACCGGCAGCAGCCACTGCCAAATACCCCCTGAGGCCATCAGAAGTACCCCAGGTGTACACATAACCCCAGTTTAAAACCCCTGGTATAAGGAATTCACAATATTAGTAGTGATTTGAAAGTAACCAAGGAATAATTTCAGTGAACTTTTTGGTCTGAAGCTTGTCTATGAGCATTTCCTTGGGGATATCCAATGTATGAAATTCAGACTGCTTTCGTAAATTGTGTGATATACCTCTGATCAGTGTTTGCATGATCATAGCTGAAGTCTACTAGACTTCTACAAACTTTTGAATTGTACTAGAATTCTACAAGGACTCAGTATTTGTCAGGAGACCTGGGTTCCAAACCTTATTCTGCCACTGATCTGTTGTATGGGAAAGTTGCTCTGTTTCTTTTTTGCCTCCATTTACCCTTTAGCCTTTAACCATCTCATCCATTTAGGCTTTAAGCTCTCCTGGATGTGTATGGTTTCCAGCCATGCATCTGGATCATCTAGTACAATACAGCCTTCTCTCACTTGTGGCCTCTATTGAAATTCAAATTATTAATAATAATTTTAGAATTAAATTTCTGAATATTTCTAGTTGCTAAATGTAAATTTGTTTTCAAGAAATATTTTCCAATATTTGTCAATATTCTTACCAATAAGGTCATTTGCTAGAACACATCTGGAAAGTTAGCATAAAAGAGGATGTGAAAATGGTCTAAGCAAACTTGTTTAAAAATGTGAATGCTGGTAAATAAATATTTGGGGAAGTTTGAAAGGGTTTCCCTTCACCATTTACTCAGATCCACATGGAAGACAGTTGTACCAAGGATCAAGCTTTTCTCAACAATTGTTTTTCTTTTGCCATTATGGATATTTGGAAGTAATTCAAAAATTTAATGTTTCTTATTTAGCAAATGTGGGCTGCCAAGTAGGCAGGATTTACTTCATGGTAAACTCACTTTTTAAATGTGCCTCATTTTCCCCTTTGGTCATCTGAACCTCCAAACATGACATTTCCCGGGCCTGTGACAGACAACCCATAAGGATAAAACCAGCTACTGAGAAGCATTTTGTTCACAGAGAGTAGATGTTTGGTCATGCTTTGCTCTTATGCAACTTGTAATAGAATTCTAATGTGCCTCAATACTCCCCCACTAATCCAAATTAAGAAATTTCTTGCAAAACCATTCAAAATTAAAGTCACATAGAATGCAAACTTGAATACCCATCTGATTTTCACATGGCATACAAATTTATCAATTTATTATTTAAAAAGAGACTTTTCCCAGTAAAAATAAAGATTAAAAGCAAAAATGGGTCTATTTTCAAGTGAAATGGGCTTATTTAAACAGTTAAGCAAGTTTTTCCTCTATAAAAATATACATTTATGCATGTTTAATATAAAAATGCAATTTGATCAACACTGCAACACCTAGTTGTGGGCAGGGAGGGCAAAAGCATGCCTTCTAGTTAGTGTGTTTTGTAAAATTGGATATCAAGAATAGTTAACTCAGTTTAACTGTATGCATGATTTTTCCTGATACCAATGCTGCTGAATTCAAAAGTTCAAATTCATGAATCAGACCCCCCAAAATCAAGTATTTTCAGCTGCCTTTCATTTGTTTCAGTTTGTGGGCTTCCTTCGTCCTCCTCTACACCTCCCTCCCAGCTTTTCTCCACAAACATAACGGTAAGAAACATTTCTTTTAAAACAGATTTACATAAAAATCACAAGACTTCAGGAGCTAGGGCTAAAGGAAATTAGAAAACACTGTAAGAGTTCCAGCAAAGTCATAAGAGATGGCATAACACCACGATTCAGAAATCTTACCCCCAGGACGCCATTAGTAATGAGTTTCTCAGGAGGACTGGGGCTGGAAAAAAGGCATTCAGAAAAAAGCTTTTAGCAATGAGGTACATGTATTAAATGTCTTAGTTTTAGGCGTGTTGAAAAGCCAGCTCTTCTAAGCCTGTGCAACATGTTGTTGCTTTATCTGCCTGGGAGGTAAATTCAAAGCTTCCACGGATTACAACATTAAGCCCTTGTTGGTGGGTTTTTTGTTTTTAAGGGAGTGGGGCAAAATGGAGATTTCAGAATTAGAACTGGTCAAAAATCAAAGAAACCCTCTCATACAAATGTCCAGGTTTTGCCATTTGTTTTTATTCTCATGTAGAGCAACTCAGACACCTCAAAACTTATCACAGAAAAAATCCAAGACAGACACCTCCAAAATAGCTATATCCTGGTGGCTTGAGCCCTCACCAGAGACCTGGGAGATCCAGCTTCCTGGTCCCTCCTCTAAATCAGGCAGAGCAGAGAATTGAGCCTGTGTGTTCCTCCACCAGTACCATAATGAGAGGTGGATCATCATGGCACCAGCTGGACACCCACTTAGGCACAGCACAAGAACACAAGCTGCCATTGCAGCTGTTACACCTTTACCCCCAGCATCACCGGTGAGTGCCCTGCTGCTGGGCTACTAGTTATTCCATGAGGTCTCTGTGCCCATCCTCTCACCTCCTTCCATTCTGGACCTGAAAAACTGTTCTGAAAAAAATGTCATTCAAACAGTTTCTGTTTTTCCAGTTTTTCAAAGAAGAAGAAAAATCAAAGAAAAAATCCCAACCAGTTCTAATCAAAACACAAAAGCTCAGAGACATAATCCAGTCCAACTCCTGCCTGAGACAGAATGATTAGTATCCAAATCATCCCAAGCACATCCTTATCTAATCTATTACTAAAACTAAACAGGCAACCCTGCCACACGGCCACAAAGCATAGCACCCTGACTTGCCACAGGTAAGGCCAATATCCTGTTTCTGCAAAGGTTGTTAGAATAGGCTTGAGAGATCCAGGGAAGAGAGCCACATGCCCCCACTACAGAGGAAGGCAACACCCCCCACAGTCCATACCAATCCGACAGTGGGTGAAAAATCCTTCCTGGCCCCAGATGGAATGGGAATTGGTCTGACCCTGAACATAGAAGCAAGACCTACTATCCAGGAACCTCTGGGTTTTAGTCATAGCAGAAGCCTTGGCACAACCTAGTGAAAATCCCCAGCCTTGATCTATAATGACTATTATATTATAGTCACTTATAATGCTCTAATTTCAGAGCAGATAACTTACATGCCTCCCATCATGAATTCCACTTCCAAAACCTCCTTTCCCCAGAGAAGAAGACAACAACAAGTGATCAAGGAAGAACCCTGGTTTATCAAAGTCTCTTTTCTCAGGCATCCCTGGTAGCCAGTATGATAGAACATACGGGATGGGTATGACCGTATTCTTTGATTACAGTGTGACATGTTAGTATAGAATTAATAAAGTGGGACAAACAATTTTTGTGAGAGCGCACTAACAAAATGTAGGCTCTAAGTTGTACTTGCAGCTAAACCACCCTCAAGGTGCTCTCCAAATAAGAACAGTTATTATTCTATTGTAGAAGCTAAGACATCAAAAACAATATCAGCACTAACAATAACCAAACACAAAAGAGCTTAATCATAAAAGATCAGAAAACATGAACTTTGGTGATCTGGTTCTAATTATATGATGTGTACCATTTGAGTGGGAGCTATTATTTTTTATTCTCTTACCAAGAAAGTAAATCCAGCTAGTGGGTAGGCAGCTGATGTGCTTTAAGCACTGCACAGAACCTTACAACTAGGCTTGGCACAATTTGGTTTTTCTCGCTAAAAATTTCACCTCACATGTACAGACCGACAGAAAAATATTTCCATCAGTAATAAACAAAATGTATAGAAAAGGGATGTAAGAAAAAAAAAATCTGAGATGAGGGGGTAAGAAAATCCAGGCTGGGGGCGCCGTGCACAAACACACACATGGCAACCTCTGCAGGTAGGGTGGGGGAAGCCCGGGCTATGCTGCCTGCACACTGTTCTTCTGGCACTGGCTCAGGCAGCCGCTGCAGAAGCTGAGGGCTGTGCTGGGAGGGGTTTGGTTGGCTGCTGGCTGCTGGCAACAGAGCATGGAGGGATGACACCGCTGCAGGGTCGTCGCCAAGAGCCAGAGCTGTTGGCAGCCAAGAGCCCAGTGCCACAGGCTGCTTGCTCTGTCCAGGTCCCAAACGGGTATCAGATGACAAACTCCCATCGAGACTGACCCAGCTCCTGCATGCTCAAGGCAGGGCACATGGGGGTGTCCCCAGGGCCCAGCTACTGCCCATGTGCCACCCAGACGGGCAGGAGGCTATGGCTGGGCTGCCCCTCCACTGGTGCCTGCCAGGCAGGGCTTGCTCCCTAAGGGGCCGTGGGGAGCTGTTTCTCACCTAGAGCTTGGAAATCGCTGTCCCCAGCACAGCGCAGGGCTCGAGGCATTCAGTGGCACTTGGCAGGCTGGAGTCTCCTGACTTGCCTCCCCCTGCAGCAAGTGCCACCAACTCTAGTCAAAACCTACTAGCACCAGATAAGCTAAAAATGAAGGCCATTTCATATTCATATTTTTATTCACTTTAAAACACCTGCCAGTGTCTTACACCTTTTCAGAACTTGAGAAAATTAATGCATCCAAGAATTTGAAAATACATGCAATAAAACACAAACATTAGAAAACTAGGACATTTCACTGTTTGAGTACTGCCTTTTGTACCACACCTTGGTACAGCCTTAAATCAGCCCCCTGGTATCATTGCCATAATTCATGCCTTCGGTAAATGGGGCATTGCTACCCCACCACTCAATCTGTTAATTGGTACTTGTACTCACTTTACCTGCAGTATCAGCCTATATTAACATCCCTGGCAGTTTTGATTTGCAGTATTTTTGTGTATGTAATACAAATGCCAAGTAGAGAAATATTTCCCAGATTTCACTATGCAAGCTTGAGTCTGAATGAAAATTGTCATAGCTCACATATATCCAGAAAAGAAGATTTGAATTTGTGTTTTCAAAACTCCAGGACCAGTTCTTGTTCTCCAAGCTATGGTTTGTGTGGGTTATGCAACCTATGTTATTAAAAAAAAAAAAAAAAAAGATGGCCACAAACTCCTGGAAGATCAATTCAGGCTCAACATTAGGAAAAACTTCTTCACAATCAGGGTGTCCAGACTGTGGAATAAGCTCCCTCCGAAGGTGGTGCAATCGCCTACCCTGGAAATCTTCAAGAGGAGACTAGACAGTCACCTTGCTGGGGCCACATGGCCCCCAGTTGTCTTTCCTGCTTGGTGCAGGGGGCTGGACCTGATGATCTTCCAAGGTCCCTTCCGGCTTTATAATCTGTGAACAACCCCAGCCTGCGGACCGTAGCCGAGCTTCTGCCCCTGTGCTCCACTCCATGAGAGCAAAGACTCCAGCCTGGTATGAATATACTACCACATGAACAGAATGATTTAGAGCTGGTATGCTTTACTGATGTATGGATATTCTGACATGTGCTTTTATAAAGCTTTTGAGTATACTGTCATTTCTAAATTGTCTGCCTCCCATACCCTAATTGCAAACAATCCTGAAAATTTAAATCAATAAAAATCTAAATAAATGCTTAAAAATAAACATTGGTTTTAGCTGTTGAAATTAACAAAAAATTATAATCAAATTCTGCTAAGCCTCATTGTAACCCATCTCACTGTTACCTTACTCCTTTCCTGTCTGCCATTTGTATTGGTATTTCTTCTCCCCTCATGTAATTAAATTAAATATTTGTGTTATAGGGATGCATGATGCCTGGCACAATAGGATCTTGATATTTGATTAGGATCTGTTAATGCTACACAAGTCACATATATATACAAGTAAATGTATTATTAAAGGTTTTATTCACCTTCCCCTTTCCATTTCCAAACCACAATAATTTCTGTTCCCAGGAATAATGAACAGAAAGATCATTTTTGGTAGGCCTTATATAAACATTTTTATTTCTTTTGAAGAGAGAGTAGAAATTTATAGGAATCCCATTTATTATTCTTTTTTTTTAATTTATAGACAATACCATAATATACTTACTTGCTTTTGTTTGGCATGATTTTAGTTTTTGCCTGTATTGAAACTGATTTGAAATGGTTCCTTTTAACTAAATGGGAATCAAGTCATTATAAGCCCGGGACAGAAAAAGCAGCAGACAGTACAGGCTATAGATGAATCAATTCTGAAAAGCTATCACCTTGGAGCTGTATTATCTCCTCTCTCATGCAAATGATAGATCATTACAAAAACTACTAAAAATAACTAGCAAGGATGGAAAAAAGAAGGCCTTTCACTGTTCCTTGGAAATGTTCCTCAGAAAAAATCTTGCTGGAGTCAGCTCCACATGCAAAGTCAAACGAACTCAAACGTAAAAAAGGGTACCACCTGAAAGGAAAAAGACAGCAGCATCCTTCCCAGCTCTGCTTATCATTTTAGGCCTTACCTCTGAATTGAAAGTGAGTTGCTCATGAACTGTTTCTCCAGGTTTGACTTTAGCTACATCATAGGCTACAGTAAAGAGATCATCCTTAGTAACTACATCTTCATCATAGAGCTCCAACTCCAGAATGTTCTGAAGCCAAGGGAGAAGATGGGTAAGAATTCAAAATTATATTTTAGGGAAACCAAGAAATGTAGGTAATGCTCACAATGGCCCTGATGGGTTCAATCAATACGAAGGAATAAGTGATAGGGCTGTGCAAAGCTTTGGTCCCTTATTCGATTCGGCAGAAATTCAGCCCAATTCAGTGGCCAAATCTCTGAATCCAAACTGAATCAGGAGACCCTTTAATCTCTCTGAATTGAATCAGAACCCTCCAAATCAATTCAGAGAGATTCAGAAAGATTTGGCAATTCAGACATAGACACAGCTTTAAATGTTTTTTCTACATACCTCAAAGTACCAGGTGACTTGTCAACGCTGATATGCTGGGGCGCATGGAGTGTCCCACAGGAGCACAGGGGGTTCCTCAGTGCTCTCGGCAACAGACCCGGAAGTGGAGCAGAAGCACTTCTGGTCCACTTCTGGCTCCACTTGGGAGCTCCCCCTGTGCCCCCCCAGCTCAGTGACTGGTGCTTCCTGGGTCTCGGGGGCACCCAGGGTCCCTCCTACGGCCAATCACCAAGCCAGGTGAGCTCTGCGCATTCAGCAGCGAACCCACTTCTGGGTTTGCTGCCAAGCACGTGGGGCCCCCCCGCAGTCCTGTGGGATGCTCCATGTGCCCCAGCATCACAGCATTCACGAGCTCGAGGTATGTAGAAATGGTACCTCAAGGTATGTAGAAAAAATATTTAAAGCCCTGTTTACGGCCGAACAGTTGATTCTCTAAATCAGTATCAAATCTTCGAATATGGCCCGTTTCGCACACCCCTAATAAGTGACCTACCTTGACTTGAGTCTGGATCCTAAAATGGAAGCTTTCATTCCAGAGAGGGTTACTGTTGTCTGAGATGGTTTTGGTCCTGACCTTTTCATGTGAGGCTGTAGGCAACCACAGGCTAACATAGCAATCAGAATGGCTCACTACAGCAAAAAAAGAAATAATATATTGTATTCACATGAGACATAAAATACACTAGAAATTTACTAGTCTGATGCTAATGTTAGCTAATGTGTTTCTGACACTGTAAGAAAGTAATTCTGAAAGCAAGAGAGAGAGAGAGTCAGAATATGCTCAGCCTCTAAAAAGAACTCCATGACAGACAATGGACACATTTTCAAGATCTAACTCCTAAATGTTTGGAAGTGTGTAAGAGTACATGTGGTGACTACCAGTCACTTTGAACTAAAGGGATAGAAATATATAGTTGGTGGTCCAGGGGAGCGGACAGAAGAAAGAAGCAAGAGATTTGTTTCTTTTCGGAGGGCTTCCATATAACTTGCTATGAGGCTTGGGGAAGTCATTTAGGCCAACGATACCCAAAGTGACCTCTTGAAGAGCCACATAGCTAAAATGCATTCAAATAATGCAAAATATTATGATGCATCCAAAGACAAAGCAACACTTATTGCCTAATGTCTGCACTGAGGTAATGAGAGTATCCCAACATTTTATTTGATTTCTTGGTGATTATCACCTGGGAGGAGCCTTAGGTAATAAACTGAGAAAATTAACAAACTATAACTGCCCTTCTCCACCAGACACTACAAATAACTGCCTCAAACTAGAGTTGTTTAATAATCAAGGGAATGTAGCAAAAGAATTTTGCAATAAGTTGCAAACTATTTTTCAAAAAAGAAATTTATAGAATAATCTTCCCATCTCAACCAAGGAAAACCAACAGAAAATCCTGATTAGGAGCCCCTGATTCTTTGAAATGAGTTCCAGCACTGTCCCTCTATCTGTTAGTAGAATACTTAATGAATTTCAGACATTCTTGCTGATTTAAAAGGACTCCTGCTTCTATAATAATCGTTGCTCATACTCTGAAAACTGTAGGGGAAAAAGAATATGAATACTCACATAGGTCTTTGCAGGGAATGTGTCCGGCCTGAATTATTCTTACAGAAAGAAGATACCAGGAAGAGGTTTCCTTCTGTGGGAGAAGTAAGCACACAAGACCGAATTCCACCACCTTAGACTTGTGAGCATTACTTAGAGAGAAAGCTACATTGTTAGTCTCCATTAAAAGATCAAGTCATCTACTCATTTCTGTTGCCTAGAAATTAAAAGCATCAATCACTGACTTTATTCCATTATTTTCTGACTGTAAAAACCCTTTTAGCTTACATTGAAAATGCTACATATCAGCACAATGGGGCTTGCCATCCTTATATATCCAAAATATTCAGTATGTTTGGATATACTGCTCCTGATTCTTTGCTGCTTTCACTTTGTACAGTCAACCTGTTCAAAAGGGATTGTGAAGTGCTACCAGGCTTTCATAAGAACATATCATGCCTACTTTGCAACAGCTAGGCAACTTAAGCTTACATACATGCCTAACAAATACTGTGAATAAATTTATCTTGCTCTTATACGAAGCTTTTAATCAGTATATCTCAAAGTGCTTTATAGATGGGAAAACTGAGGCACAAAGCAATCAAGTGTTCTGCAGGTCAGTGTTGAAGACAGGAATACAATTCCTGAATCAAAGTCTAGTGCTCTAGCCACTGAACAATACTGCCTTGACTTTAGCAGAACTAATCACACATTTCAAGACAGGCACTATCAGAAGCCAGGACAAAAGGAGTAAAGGACTGTCATTAAAGAATTGGATTTGTTGAAAGATGAGTCTTCCAATTAGCTTTTTCCTTTACTCTAAACAACATAAACTACAGGTTACCCATTCTGACACTCCCTAAGTTTGATTTCTTCTACACAGAGGACAGAGCTGGACAAGACTGAGCATGTAAGAAGTGATTAACTAAAAAATCTGACGTCCTGCCTTCATTCTTATTTGTCCAAATGAGAAAAGGTTTTCCCACACACACTAGTGGTTTCCAAATTTCCTTTAGCAGTGTTAGTCATCGCACCAGTACCCCTTCACCACACCCACGACACTGGCTGCTGATTAAGCTAGTCATAAGGAAGCATGTCTAAGTATTTGGAGGAGGAAAGGCTGATAATGAGCAGCCAGCATGGATTTGTTAAGAACCAGTCATGCCAAATCAATGTGACCTCCTTTGAAAAAGTAACTAGCTGGGTGAATTAAGGGAATGTAATGGACTTGAAATTTAGTAAGGCTTTTGATAAACTGTCACATGACCTTCTCATAAGCAGACTGGAGAGATGTGGACTAGATAAAATTATCACAAGGTGGATAGATAATTGGCTCAAAAATGCAAGGAAGAAATAATCATAAATGGCAGTCAGAAAGCCAGGAGTTTTTGAGTGGGCCTTCACGGGAGATCTGCCCTGCATCCAGTGTTATTTACTGTGTTTGTTAACGATTTGCATGCCAGAATTCAATGCTTCCTGGGCAGTTTTGCAAATGACATGAAACTGGAAAGAACTTCAAACACACTGGACAATAGGAACAGAATTCAGAAGGGTCCTGAAAGATTGGAAAGCAGGGCTAAAGATCAAAACAGACAAATGCAATGTGCTTCACCTGTGGAAGAATAAATCAAAAGCACCAATACAGAATGAGAGATAATGGGCTGGGTGGCAGCATTGCTGAGAAGTATCTTGGGGGCTTTTTGGCTCACATACCTAACATGAGTCAGTAATGTGATGCAACTGCAAAAAAACTCCCCAGAAAATGATATTTTGATCTGCATCAACACACGCAAGTATAAAACACAAGAGGTGGTAAAGCCATTCTGCACGTGACTGGTTAGACCTCATCTCGTCGGGGGACGGGGAAGATGAGGGCAGAGGATACACCGGACCGGCACCC
>NW_017729025.1:84189900-84218867 GCF_001723915.1 Gavialis gangeticus | reverse complement strand
CCCTTCCGACCCTAGAAACTATGAAACTATGAAACTAGAGTACTGTGAACAGTTCTGGGCTCCATATTTTAAAAAGGATGTGGAGAACTGAGAGAGGATACAGTGATGGATGGTAAACATTATTAAGGGGTTGGAAGGTAAGCCTCTGGAGGAAATGTTGAAACTTTGCATGTTTATCTTGCAGAAAAGTTGATTAAGTGGGGAGATTTGATAATAATTTTCAAATATTTGAAGGGCTACCATAAAGAAGAGAGAGAATAACCATGGATAACCATGCAGGATATGAAGCAACAGATTCAAATTGGAGAAAAGTAGATTTATATTAGATACCAGGAAACATTTTCCTACTGTTAAAATAGTGAGGTAGTGGAAGCCCAAGGAAGTTGTGGAATCCACTTCACTGGAAATTTTCAAGAAAAGGTTGATGATTTTATGGTAAGAATAACATAGCCTTGCTGATTCTTTGTGATCTGCCCTTAATACTGCTGAACACCAGGTGTTATCTACAAATATGCACAGAGATTGGAGCTACCTGTTTTAGAAACGCCTCCCTGCCTTATATATAGGAACATGGGAAAGTAGGACTGGAAAGGATCTCATGAGGTCATCTAATCCAGCTCCCTGCTCATGAGAGGATCACCCCTAACTAAACCATGTTAGCCAAGTGCTTGTCTAACCTGCTCGGAAAAATTTCCAGGGATTTGAGAGATCCTAGGGAGTAGGATCCTGGGATATTAATTTTCCTAGTGGAGCAGTAAAAGGCTCCTAGCTCTAAATAGGTCTCACATCCAGTTATTCATGCATCACACTCCCATACTGCTCTACTAGGAGATGGAATAGCCTCAGCAGCACTGGACACATCTACACATGCCTATTTAATGCACATTAGCCTGATTTAAGATACATTAAGGGTAATCATCCACAGGTGCACACCTTTAATGTGCCTTAAAAATGGTGAATTTAGGCTAATCATGCTTTGATTTGATACCTGTATAAGCAGGTATCAAATGGAGACACGACTAGTTAATGTGCATTAATGCACGTGTGGATGTGTTAATGCACATTAATGCAGGGACTTTAGTGCTGGGTCTGCCCAGCTACTAGGGGGCTGGCCAGAGCCCAGACCCAGGAATCCTGGCTGGCTGCCTCTCCTCCAGGGCTGGGCTGCTCTCTGGCAGCCTCTAGCTGCAGGGTATAAAAGCCTCCAGCCATTTTGTGCCTTGGGGCACGCAGCATAAGGAGACTGAAGAAGCTGCCTGTCTGCAGGAGCCCACCAAGCTCCATGTGCCCCCCTGGACAGGATGCAGGCAGCCTCTGCCTGTCCTCTACCCTAGCCAGAGCTGCTGCTTGGCCACAGGTGAGTCTTGCAAAGGACTGTGGATTGCTGCACGCCCTGCCCAGCCCTGAGATTCCCCCAGGGCTGCTGGCCCTGCTTGCTATGGCAGCAGGGCCAGCTCCTGCTCCCTGCTGCTGCTTACCCCCAGCTCTCTCTCTTTGCAGGCACTATGGTGAAGCACCTCTGCCATGCAGCTCTCAGTCCCTGCCCGTGCCCCTGTCCTAGGTACTGCTGGCAGCTGTCCAGGGCCAGCATCGCAGGGACAGCTGCATGGAGGCCCAGGGAGCTGGCACTGGGAGCATGTCCAAGTCATCATCCCTGTTGAGCCCCAGCTCTGCCCATGTGCCCACACCCATCCCGAGCACCAGGCCCCCAACTGGACCCAGGAGGTGGTACACAAACTCACGTCACTCTGGAGTGGGGCTGACATCCAGAGGCAGTTCACGCAGGGCAGGTGCTCAAATGTCCATATATATGAGACCATATTTCATGGGATGTGTGCACACGGCCACTCCCAGACAGTGTGGCAGTGCCACATGAAGGTCAAGGTCTTACAGGCACAGTGGCCATGACCAAGTTCAATCTTCAGTCTGGTCATGCCCAAAAGACTATGCCCTTCATTCAGGAGCTGACCCACATTTTGGAACCCAGGAGCCAAGCCACACCCCTGCGAGTGCCACAAGCAGGGGCAGCCTGCCCTTGCCCACACCCTGCCCTGATGCCTCTGGTGATGCATCATCAGAGGAGACCTCAGGCCTTCAGCACCCCACCCCACTCACCTCCATGACTGCTGCATCCACTGGCAGCTTGCAGAGCACTGCCCAGCGGCTGCCTTGTCCTCAGCCCAGCCCCACACTGTGCTATGAGGAGAAGCCAGCAATGTCACTGCCGGCCACCAGCTCCTCCCCAGGGAGGACTCTGGCTGGTAGGCTAGTGTGAAGCAGCTAGTATTTGCTTAGGATTTGGATTCAGCCAATGTGGGGGACAGTGATTCAATTCAGTGATTCAAATGACTATCCCAAATCAATTCGGCCGCCACCAAATCTCCGAATTGAACAGGCCCCATCCCCTGCCCGCTCTGCCAGCCCCCAACCCCATGGCTGCCCCACCTGGCCTCAGTATCTCGGCTCTTTAAAAAAAAGAAAGAAAAGTCTTGCACTCACGAGACCGGGGTGGGGGGGAGGGGTGATCCCTGCTGCCCCCCCACTGCCCTGTACTGCATCAGGGGCTCTGCCACAAGTTCCTATTCCCCGTCCACTATCCCAGCCCCATCAATGGCTACCCCACCTGGCTTCAGCATTCCAGCACTTTTTTTTTTAAAGCCCCTGCCAGGCAGGGAGGGCCCATCCCTGCTGCCCCCCACTGCCCCATGCTGCATGGGGGGTTCTTCCAGGAGCCCCCAGGAGCCCCAGCAGTCACTGCAGCAGCCGGTGAGTTTGGGGCTTTTTTTTTTCTTAAAGTGCTGGTATGCCAGGACGCTGGGGATTATATTGTTGGTAGGTGAGGAGGGTGATGGACAAGCTCTGTGTTTTGGGGAGGGAAGTGAGAGGGGGCTCTTTTGGTTGAGAGGGAGGTGGGGGTTGTGAGGGGAATAAAGGTTTTCATGAGAAACATACATATCCTGGAATGGTGCTGGGGGGCAGGCAGGGGGAAAGGGGGTGTGGGAGGCAGGGCATGCAGGTGTCAGTGGGGACAGCTGGGTACTTCTCCATGTCTTGGCACTCAAGGTGGGGGCAGAGCTGGTGCAGCAGGTCTTCAAAAGGTGGCCTGGGTCATCCAGAACTTGTCAACCCAGTGCTTATCATCCTATTCCTGGAGCACGTGCTGCCACCAGTCCCAGCTTGCACAGCGAGCCCAGAGAGGGTGAACGGCTGGTGGGACAGGAGGGCAATGGTGGTCCCAGAAGTGGCATCCTGGAGCCCATTTTCACCGTGGCTAGTGGCATCAGCTGTGTGGTGGCAGGGGCCCCAGAAGGCCATGTACCAGTCATCCAACAAGTGGCAGAGTGGGTGGGGGAGTCAGGCAGTGCAAGGTGGCCAAGCACCAGGCATGTGGAACAGAAGCAGGCACACAGGCCAGGTGTAGCAGCCCTGAAGCATGGAGGACCCTGTCCCTGGGAGGCAGCAGGAGAAATAAAGTCACACCCCTTTCCTGAGGGGAGGGGGAGAAGAGCTCCCCTGGACCTGACTGAAGACTGTAAACTGTCAGGTTGGGAAGACTGCAGGGGCAGAGCCCTGGAGCATATGAAAGGAGCTGCGTGCCCGGCGCAAGGGGCAGATGCAGCGAAGGACTCAAGAAGAGCAGAGCCAAGAAAAGCTGGGAGCTCTCCCTCAGTGGGCAATAGGCCCAAGGCTCCTGAAGCTGCCACTGGAGGAGCAGCTTGGGAGTGGTGCAAGACCACTTGGGCTGTTGATGGTGCACAGGGACAGTGCGCGGAGACCCAGCCCTGGGAGCGGTTTGAGACTGCTCGGGCCCATCACGACGCGTGGTTCGGTCCAAAGAGCCCAGGCTTTGGGAGCCGCAAGTGGCAGCTCAAGCCTGTAACCCCAGCAGGGCCAGCAGGCCACACAGTGAGTGGGGCAGTGCATGGGGCAAAGGCCTTGGGGCTGCAGTAAGGTGGCTCAGGCCCCATCTCTCTGCAAGCAGCCATGTTCCACAGTGCACAGGGCAGCGCACAGGCCCAAGCCTTAGGAGCCAGGGAGCAGCGGAGGCTGCTTGGGTTAGCCACCTGGCATAAGGACGGCCAGAGCCTGAAGGGCCTGGCCTGTGCTAAGAGAGCCCTCAGTGCTGAGCAAGGGCACGGGGAAAAGGTAGTGCTGCAGCATGAGGCCCAGCACCCAGGAGCCAGCAGCAGTGGTGCAGCAGTTGAGAGGAGCTGAGCCCTTGGTGCCCAGACCGAGCATAGGGTGGAAAGGAGCCCAGTGGCGCAGGAGAGGCCTGGAGAGGCACTCCAGCAGAGGAGACCCCATTGACCTGTGCCCTGACCACCGCCACCTGAGGGAGCATGAGTTATTGGGCCCTCGGGTCCCACAGGGGAAAGACATTTGGAGTGGGCAAACCCTGAGAAGGGGCTGAGTGAGCAGCTCCCTGCCCGCCCTGCCTAGTCAAGGCCCTGAAGGGAGGGGCCCCTGGTGCTTCCTGGACACCCCGTAAGGGACCCCATTGGAAGGAGGACTATCTTGTGCCATGGGTCAGGGACTATATTAAGGAATAGATGTTATTAAGATTGTTCATGTTTGCATCTTATATTTTGTAATTGAAATGTTGTATTGTGATGTTGTAAATAGTGTTATTTAGGGTTTGACCTTGGTTATTGGCTAGTGTTCACTGTGTAAATATATGTATATGATGTTTAGTTTTATGTTTATGTATATTATAACTTAATAAATTGTATATAGTTATGAACTTTGGGCTTGGATTAACTCTATAGAGGAAAGAGGGATCTGCTCGAAATTCTGGCATCCCTCTCACAGCACCCCCTCCTGCCTACCCATCCCATTCAATTGAGAATAGGGCACACCTTTGGCTGTACCCGGGTTACACATATATGTATATAAATGGTGACACGTGCATCAGCACTGTGAAAATGTCAGCGGTGAGTTTTAGTTCAAAAGCGTGCTGCCGCCATTTTCTCAGCACTGACGCACATTTTGCCTTTTATACAAATGCATGCGCCGTAGCACCAGGAGCTTTTAAAAGCACCCGGCATTGTGGCACAAGCATGTGTACTGCCAAAAAATGCTTAATGAGCATTATCTTAATATGCACTAAATTTAAGCACACTTAAATTCACGCGTAGACAAGCCCACTATGATTAAAGAGAGAGCCTCACCTAGGAGCAAGGGTTAGATTTTATATCAGACAGCAGGGGTTTTCAATCTTTTTTGGTTAGTGTACCCCTGGCGGCTAGTCCAGAAGTGGGGAGTCCCCCGACAGCCAGTCAACAAGCAAGGGGGGAGAGGTCCCTCAGCAGCCAGTTGATGAGCAAAACCAGAAGTCCCAGCGGCTTCTCCAACAAACTGCCATGTACCCCATGAGGCCTTCCAAAGTACCCCCAGGGGTACGCATACCCCCGGTTGACAACCCGTGCCATACAGCATGCAGCACTCCTGATATGTCAAGGAAGGTAAAATGGAGGTGGCATATAAGGATTAGATATTCACAGCTTGTCCTAGGTTTGTAAATCTTTAGTTGGGAAACAAACCAAACTAATATTTTATTAACAAAGCAGTTTGTTCTCCTGTTAGCTGTCCATATTTGTTCTGCATTTAAGATTATGCAACTGTTATTTTGCTTTATCCTGATCAAAGGTTGGAAATAAGCAACTTGCAATCAGAATCAATGCTGTCATCAGTTTTACATTTGTTTTAAACATCCCCTGACTTCTTGTGAATGGTGGCATCTTAATTCACTGTCTTTGTTGCATGACTAAGGATTATTTTATTAACTGGATTTTATTAATGATTAATCTTGCAACTTGTACATTTCAGAACAACGTTCACCTTCAGAGGAATTGCAGCCAGTTTAATAAAAAACTAAGCTCTTGACCATTCAGTAATTTTCTAACTTACCCTTAACTTTCAAACCATTCACAAAGTATTCAAATCATCCCCGATGTGGCTGTAAAATCCTAAAATATTCTGCATTATCCTTTTCTCCATTAGATAACCCAAAGTAACACATTTTCAAAACTGGTCCAGTTTATCTTGGAGCAGAATTTTTTTCTTCCCGTGAAAGGCTATATTTTAGTTCTGTTCATGCATTTCCCTTTCTCTTTTGTATGTAAGGTTATCTTTCCTGCTCCTTGCTAAACTCCTCTCTCACAAAAGATCTGACAAGAACCAGGTAAGTCATGGCTGTTCAGGCACAAGCAATGGTACAGTGAGAGTCCCAAGGTCAAAACTTTGATCCAAAAAAACTCCTTTGTTATTGCCTAGCCTTCACAGTACTTACATTCAGTACTTACATTCAGTACTTGCCTTCTTGTTTATTTTGAACATTTTCTGAGAAATTAAGAGAGTTCTACTTCTGCACATGCTCAGAACTGAGCATCTTCATGCTTATTTCCTCCCTCAGCCCAATCGGACACCAAACCTACAAAGGTATTTTTCCACCTAAGTCCTGTGAGAGGGCTGATACGGCAACCATGCTCACAGCACACCACTACAATCAAGTTCCTCAAAAATGTAGTTGTAATTACTTAATTCTAATACACAGCTGAAAAAGGAGCAGGAGGTGGTAGTGCTATTATCACCCTACCTTTTATTTATTAACCTACTAGATAGAGATGTCTCTCAGGAAGTGGGAGATATGGTTTTAATTGCTTCTTCAGCCTGAGGGTGCTCAAACCCACATCTTCTATTTCCAGGAGAGTGCCCTAAACCACGAGGCTTTAGGCTATTCTGGGTGAGGGGGATTCTTCCACCCTTCCTGTAGGACCTCTGTCAATATACAGCCAAAAATGCAGAAGTCATGGGAGCCAGAAGGAGAGGACAAGTAGGATGGAGAATCGGTAAGATATTCAGGTACAAGGATGGAATCCAGATTCTAGTCTCTGCTACAAGGACTGCCCATGCAGTTTACATTTAAAAAGATATATCTCATCTTATATCTTACAATGTAAATGATCAATGGATCTTACATCTTACAATGATCAATGCATCTTATATCTTACAATGTAAATGATCAATGGATCACACATTTAGGCACCAGTTAGTTATTCTATGTCAGGCAAGTCATAATTTGCCCTGGTAAAAGAGAGTCCAAACATACCATTTCCTAGGAGTAGGATACAAGATTGGATCACTTACTTTCAGCGTGAACAATCTTTTTCTCCAGAATAGCCTCGGAGATTAAGGATCTGCTGATTCACAACTGAATTTGTCATCCCAATCACTCAGGAAACCTGGCTTCAGTAGTTTAATAAAAGAAGTAACATCTGTTTCTGGCTGTTTTGTCTGTCTACAGCTCTAACAGGGTATTCCCTACCTGGGAAAAGTTGCTATTTAGCCATCCATTTGTACTGTTATTACCAACTTAATAGCTAAGTGTCTTATTAATGAAATAGCTGCTACATTCTCTCCATCATAATAATGCATCACTGGTAAATTTTCTTTAGCCCAGCGCACACTTTTTCTCAACTGTTTCTTATGTTTGCAGATAGGAACAACTCTGAAAACATGATTTTAATCTTTGCATTGAATGCATAGATGAGTGAAGTATATGATTACACACTAGAATTAATGGTAGTGTAAGCTATAATAAACAAAGCTAACTGTGTTAGTCTGAAGAAGGTACATCTCTATCTTGCCTTCTGCCTATAATAAACAGTAAGAAGAGCTTCTAATAGTATCTTATATTTCTAAAGAGTCTTTTAGACTGAGTGGTCTCAAATCACTTCACAGATGGAAAGCCTCTTGCATAAATCTACATACAGGAATATTTATAACTGCAGTAGAATTGCACCCACTTATCGTATGACAGATGCACGCATTACATCATTAAGTCCACTGAAGTCAGTGGAATTTACTGAGATGTAGACCGGTGTAGCTGACAGCAGAGCTTAATCCACTTAAACACCCTAACTGAATTCTCTAACAACATTACTCATTTTTCTTGAAAAAAACTGAAAGTGATTATTATTAGAAAATACACACCCTCAAAGACTGAAAAACATCAGGGTCATCCTGCTGCTTCCCACTGCTAGCTGGCTAAATGCTTCCTTAGAGCACTCCGTGAAACAAACACAAGATTCAGTTCTCGTGATCTCCTATTAGCAGCACATCTCCACGTCTCAGAGGACCCAGAGTGCATTTTTTGAGACTTGCTATATAATTCCTGAATAGTCAGGTCTCTGTCAAATTTTAAACACAGGAAACCTTTATTAGTTTTCATACCTTAAGCATTGCAGTCTCTGTGATTGGCAGGATAGATGGGAAAGGTGACACTTGATCAGAAAGAGCTATGGTGTGCTGGCCAACAGGCATGCCCACAGCTCGTCACTCACTGTTAAATACTGTGTGCTGCGTGACAGGTTTAATTCATGCAGACTCTGAGCTCCACCCTCTCTAATTCCTACATTTCAAAAAGCATATTCCTTCAATGCATCTCTTATCTAAAAATGCCCACCCATAAGAACCTCAGTATCTTCTTCCCTACCTATCTGAGGGAAGAAGACAAACAGCAGTATCAAACACTGACCTCCCAGATGGCAGGTGACTATCTCCATATTCATCAGGGTGAATCCCAACAGTGCCACTCTCTACTGAACTTACAGAGGTTTATGGCCGAAAGGCATGTCTACTTACCAGGAGGATATGAGCTCAGCACCATACGACATCTACTAAATATCACAGCTTCTGTTAGGTGATTGAAAATCTTCTGAGATGCTGCGAGCTCTGGTGTTTAAACTTTTGGAGATAGTCTGTACCAGCTTAGGAACAACGCTGTACTTCTGTGGCATTCAAGGAACAGGCTGCTCCTTCCTGTGCTCAGGGTGGAGTTAAGGCAGGCTGGCGCCTTTGCTTTATGCCCTAGAAAATTCCCAGCCAGTAAAACTTCTAATCTACACTTACCGTATGGATTCTTTATAAATGCCTCCTATGGCAAGTTTCTTTGCCTGTCTAGCTCAGCACTCAGGCTACTCAATATTCCTCTCCATGTTATGGACACTTCCACCTTTTTGACCACTATAAAAATCAGACTTAAGAGATAATTTCTGGTAATAGGTTGACAGTGCGGTACCTAGGGCAGCTTATGAACGGGAGGGAGGTTGATGGTGATGGTGTGTTTGCCCACTGTGACAGGACTTAATACACAGCTCCTGAGTACTTGAAATATGAATTAGGGTACAGATGTGACATCATTACTGTGGAGTAATTTATCCCAGATTTTACTCGACAGTACATTTACTACATGGGTAGGAGTTGACACATAAACAGCTTTCCCAAACTGACTGCCAGCAAGAGTGCATCTAGGATTTTGAAAAAGGAGCGAAGTCATGATCAAGCCCTTCACGTCCACAGCTGAGAGAACATGGTAAGCACCGCTGCCTGACAAGTGACCACCCAGCTCAGGAACTGGGGCTGTGCAGTTCAGCCGCAGCTTGGCTGCCAGTAGTATGTGCTATTACAGTGCCTGGAGATGAGGCAGTTTGGAAGCCAGTTTACACAGAGCAAATGGGTACTTTGAGATTGAACTGACTAGGGGAGCAGACACACAACTGGTATACTGGTATAACACCCCACTTTCTGAGGGGTACCTTTTCCGTAGAATGAAGTGACTTACCCTAGTGTAAAGCTCTGTATTGTACATTTGGTGCACTTTTTATTATGAAGTAGTTCATTTACTCTGTAGCAAACATATTGTTTGTCCACACCTCTTGTTACATAGTACAAGGGGCTGTAACTACAGCTTTGAGACTATAGCTTTCATAGCATCTGACAAAGCAAACTGTTGCTGACAGAAGCTTACGTCTCTCTAAATTAATCTATAAGGCACCACTTTTTTTTCTTTTTTCATTCGGCTGCTAGACCTAGGTCCCATCACAATAAATTAGATATCAGAAATCTGACTTGCAACTACCTTGGTCAAACCCATTCTTTGCAGTTTCAACTGGCTTTCTATTTGGTTGTACCTCCAACTCCCCAGTGTCTTCCACTCAGCCTTCCCCCTGCTACTCTCATTCCCCACCCCCCTTTTGTTTCTTTTTAGTTTATCTTCTCCATGCTACCTCAAGAAAAAAAAACACTGAATGTGCTTCTTGCCATCACCTTGTCCATTCTGCCTTTTATTATTATATATTGTGTCTTGTCTATTTAGACTGTGAGCTCTTTAGAGCCAGGCATTTTGCTGGTATAATACCTAGCATGATGGAGTCCTGTTTGACAGGGTCAAAGGTACAGCTGTAATGCACATGACTAACAGTAATAAAGTAAAATGTGCTAAAGACCAAGGATCAAAGAGTGTGTTTTTGTAATGTAATACTTTTACCTCCTAGAGATTTAAGCATAGTGTTTGTAAATTCTATCAAAATGATGACTGATCTTTTTTGTGTCATTCTTTCACACAGTGAGATAGGAACCAAAAGGAGAATTTAAATATTTACAATAAAAAGTTGCACACTCCATGTCAAGTGTCACAAGATGATGTCCTGCAGCTGAGATACAGCTTAGCTGAACTACGCATGATCTTGCCAGATCCAGAAAACCCCTCCATTAGTGGGTGTAAGCAGAGAATGCCCCCAGGCATTGTGTACAGTCCCTGTGAGCTACAAAGCGCATCCTATGGTAAGCAGACAGAGTGCTGCCAGACAAGTGCTTCATGTTTTTGGAGACTATCACTAGATTAAGTTCCTGGCTGTTGGAAGGTGCTAGTGGTAGCACCCATCCAAAACTCCCCATATAGCACTGTAGGATGGAGCTCCATCCCCTTCCCCCCACAAAAAAACAAGCCATGGAAGACACTTACCCCTTAAATGGCAAGGAACATCTGTTTATCCTAAGTGTCCCTTTAAACATCTTCCCTGCCCCCTACCCCACGCCATGTCCTTTCACTCTCTCCTAAATGCCCCTTGTAGCTCCCCATGTTTCCCTTTTACCAATCAAGCTCCCTTCTCCACTGGCCAAATTCCTCCTTCCATTCCCATCTTCCTTTCTCACCTTTGCCTTGAAATGTCTCCCTGATCCCCTCCCCAGGGGTCCTCCTACTTACCTTTACAGTAGACTGTGAAGAACTTCTCACTTGCCTCAGAAGTCACCTTCCCCAGACCACATTGCTGCACTCAGACAGGTGTAGGTTTTGTCTTACATGAGAGTCAGCTAAGCAAGACATTGCTTACATTAGCCCATAGCTAAGCAAGATGTTTGGGGAGAACAAAACATATCAACAAAAAGAAACAGGATGATGCACCTAAGAGTGATATATGCCCTTTGCTGGATGTTGAGCATGGCATGAGCAGAAACAAGATTGGAAGTGATATCGAGGTTTATTCATTTTCCAGATGAGAAGGTTACTGGGCTGCTTTAACTCGACAGACATTGGAGTTGAAACAGAATCTATAGGAAGCAGCAGACAAGCTACCAGGGGAGCAGTGTGTGCAGGACCTCCCAGTGTTGCAATGGGACACTGAAGAAAAAAACAGAACATTGTCACGTTTGCTCTGCAGTGACATCCTCTACACTGTTCTGATAGTTAGCCTGTGATGTGCTTACTGCTTTCACAGACCTGAGGAAGGGCATTTTGTACCTGATTGTCTAATATTTCTCTCAACCATAAGTTGGTCCAATAAAAGATATTACATCACCTCACCTCACCAATCTTGCATCTATTTAAGCCCTGCTAACAATGACAGGACTATCTCTGCAAAAAGGGGCTCTGAAGATGGGACTATAAGCAGAGTAGGGATATTATATAGGCTACTGAAATTTGTTCATCTGGGGACTCAAATTAATTTAAAATAAATGTTTAATGTTTGAATGCCTCAGACTGTGTGTGACACAACAAATGGAGGTGCTCCCACAGCAGAATGAACATAGGAACAGATTTCATATACTGGAGCTGTAGCATTTAGTTCATAATATTCAGTAAAAGAATTACAAGATGTAATGATTTACCTTTCTAGATGAAGGCAGTCATGCAGATAATGATGATGCTTTGTCCGTACACAAAATGTCACATTCTCATCAAATTCTTAGTACATCATACGCCCATGATGACCTTCCCATTTCTAGATTCTCTCTTTGATGTCAGAATCCTTGTTTTTTTAGGACACCAATTCTCAACCATGCCACAATACCCTAGGGTGCCATAAGATACTTTTAAGGGTGCTGTGCAACATTGACACCATTAGATGTGTAAACACCTACAAATGATTCACAACATAAACCCAGAGATTTCAAATCTATAGTGACAAAAACAATTTTGACCCATTTGTGCTCTTTCCAAGCTTTTTTTGCTGTATTAGTTTTCTGTAGTCAAAAAAGGAGTGAAAGCTAAGAGCTGGCAGTCTCTGAGGGGTGCCTTGAGTATAAAAAGGTTGATAACCACTGTTCTAGGTTCTGATAGTCTGGGGATACTGGCAAAGATTACACACAATGAGTTGCTATGGTTGCCAGCCATGTATTAACATAATGCAATAGACAGATAAATGATATTCAGAAGCAGCCATGTCAGTAACTGGTTACAAACTGAACTTAAAGCAATAATAGAGAGATGCTTGCATTTAGTTATGCTGGGACACTGTAGCTACAGCCTCCTAATGACTTCATTTCCCTTGACGTACACTGTAGATAGATACCAGGTTACCCTGCACCTCATTTGGACATAAACTTTTGGAGGATCCCAGAATTTGTGATGTAAGTATAGATGAAGGGAACCACGAGTTTCTCCACCTACTTAAAATGCTCACGGCAAAAATTCTGAGGCAGGTGCTCTGTTTTGAAGATGGGTTCGAGCAGGAGTAACTAGAATAACCACTCAGCCCTCAAGGTTAGTGGTTAACAACACATGTATCCAGCAATGAAAATTCAATAGCATCCCAAGTCAATAAAGTGGTGAAAAACTGCATTAATACCAGGATCCCTGTTTGGACATTTACAGTAATGACTTAAACCAGGGCTAACCAGCTGGCCTTCCAGGGGTAAAAATACAGCCCCTGGGCTCCTAACCAGCTACTGGTCCCCCCACTGCCCTTGCTTCTGCAGTGGCTGGGTTCTCCAGGCTCTCCCTCCCTCCTCCAGCTTCTGCTTCTTGAGCCCACGCCTGGGGACACTAGGCCTAGCAGCAGGAGGGTGCTGCATGTGTAGCAGAGGGAGACCCAGGGTGCCCACCTGGCAAGAGAGGGGTAAGTTTGCCCATGCTGTGTACACAGCCAGAAGGGAGGGTATACTGCTCATGCAGTGGAGGAGCTGAGCTGCTTGTGGAGGTGAACTGGAGCTGGTAGGGGGACCTGCACTGCCCGCAATGGCAAGAGAGGTGCTGGTTTGCTGTACAGCCAAAAGGGAGGCTGTGCTCCCCACACAGCAGAGGAGAGTCAGGCTGCTCACACCAACTGCAAAACAAGAAGCAGGCCATTCACTTTGCCTATGGGACAAGGGGAAGGGAGTCAAATCATTTCCAACATCCACGCAGCTGGGGAAAGCAAGACTACCTGTGCAGCTCGGGGGGGGGGGACTCCAGGGGGAGGCACCTGCAGAGTAACCAAGAGGCACCTCCATGTGACCAAGAGGTCTGTGGCCTGAGGAGTGTGCATCCCCCTCACACTGGTCAGAAACTGGACACCCCTGGCTTAAACATTTCATAGTTTACATTGTTCATTTCCACCTTCTATCACAGTTCATGTACACATACTTTGCATTTTCTGATGAGCACAGACATTTCAGCCTGAAACAAATTGTACCTAAGTCAGTCATTGATGTATATAACAGAACTTGTGCAAAATTTCATTTCTTGGGATAGAACCATCTTTGAGGTAGAGAAAAAAGCATCAGTGCACTTTGTATCAGCCGCAGAGGTAGATGCCTAGTCACAGGAGACAGGGACCAGGGTTGAAACCAGAAGGGTAGAAATCTTATTACTGGAGTATATCACTGTCTTATATTCCACAAAGTCAGTTCACCTTGCTGCCATGTTTGTCCCAATGCTGCGCAGACGTGGGCAAATACACTAGGATTTCATCTCAAAAAACTTTCATTCACGCCTACACCAGCTTAAAGTTGTGACCCTAAGAGCTGCTGAGCACATGCAACTCCCACTGGTTTTATTATTTGGCAATAAGCAACTCTCAGGATCAGATCCTAACTCACAGTAAAAACAAGATGAGAGATTAGTAGTATGCAAGTGACACCACAAAACCAACTGGCCATGATGGGCACCTTCCATTCAATAGGGGCTTCATCCAGTGGCATGCTGGCAAGATATGGGCAGATTACACAGTGCCTGCAACCATATACTTGAAACTCTAACATTATCTATAAAGCTTATATCCATTCTAGAATACATATCATATCTATATTCTAGGGATTTTATTTTTTTATTTTAGTTACTTGTGTGTGTACACATGGGGGTGGGGGGGAAAGAGAGATAGACGGTGCGCATGCACACACACACAAAACAAATGGAGCCAAATTAGAAAAAAAGATCCAAGCCCTTTCTCCTTCCACGCTCTGGAGAAGTTTGGATTTGACTCTCAAATGATCTGGGAACCTCATGGCTTGAGATCCTCCATAAAGGTAGAGTGACTATGACAGGCCTGAATTCCAGGCTACCTGAGGTTCTAAACTAGTTATGAATCCATCTCTGATTTTCAGTAAATGCTCAGCGAGAACTAGAAGTAAAGCTCACAATTCATTTGTTTCATAAGAAACATTAGAACAAAGATTAAAGGATTTTTTTCCTGCCTTGCAGTATGTAAAAATCAGCTGCTGCCAATATACCCCTGACATCTGTATGTACCTTTGAAGACTGGTGATGTTATTCAAAATTCAAAGAGTGTCACGTGTTATTAATAAGAATGTTGCTTGCTACATCTTTTGAACTGTCTATATATTTAGTAGTCGGGCTCAATAATGCAAGCGTGAGTACTTTGACTACATTTTACGCAAGTCATCATTTAAGTGCCTACGGGTACCTACAGAGATGCTAGTCCTCGCTGTAATTAGAATGCTCCAACATCACCTCACCGTCATGTATATTAAGACCCCCACACACTTCAAAATGACCACAGAGCACTTTATCTAAACCTCATCTAATGAACTTTTAAGTGACTCGTGGCCATTTTGAAACACACAAGGGTTTAATACACATGACAGTGAGCCATTTTAATAAGAGCAGCCGTCCAGGAACTGCTTTAATTAAAACAGCCCCCACCCCCAAGCACATGTCTAGGCAGCCTTTGTCTACACAGTTAATTCACACAGCTTGCCTGATCATGCATTTCAAAGGTTTTAAGTAAATAAGAATTTATGATCATCTACCCCAGCTGATATAACATAGCATCACAGTTTCCTTACCAAACCTACAGATCAGGGGTTGGAAACCTATAGCTCATGGGCCACATCCAGCCAGGTAAGAGACTGGACTGGGCTCATGAAGGTCTGTTTCAATCTATGTTAAACTAACAACCTGCCAATCTCCAGCTGCTGCCCAGCCTACTGATCTAGCCTATCTTCTGTACTCCATATTTTATTAAATGGTAGACTGATCCCTTGGTGCTGCTCCAACTTTCCTTGCTCTCTGTGGAGGGCCGTGCTCTCACTCCCCGCTGCAGCCACTACTTATCATCATCACCCTAAAAGCCACTTCAAATCCGCATTCACCACACTTTTTAGCAGCACATTTTTCAGGAAAGACTGCATTGAGGGGGGCAGCAAGACAGCTGAGCCTTCTACACAAAGCATGAACAGCTGAAACAGCAGCCAGGGGACTGGTAGCCCAAGGCAGTAGCTGGGTCAGAAGCCGTGGGCCCCATTAGTAAAAGGCTGCTTATTCATGCCATGCTTTGGCAAATGGGATTTTCTGTTGGTGGGGCCAAGATGGAATTGGAGTCTCACAGTTAAGTCACTGCTGAGGAAACTGAAAACTATAGCTATAAAAATAACTGAAGAAACATCTTCCCTCTTACACCCCCACAACCCACCACAATGCCTGGCTATCTGGACGATGAAGTGTATATGGCAACACTGAAAACAATCACAATTAGCCCATGATTTTCTGTCAACCCCACTCCCATATCTCATGTAGGGCCTCTAACAAAAATATAAATAAGTTGTAGACTGACTTTTTTACAACACTATTTCAAAGCAATAGGTACCACCCCTGAAAACAAGAAGCAGTGCTGTCTTGTAATGAACCCAAGTCCTGGGCCAATTCCATTATTTATGCCAGAGCTTTTTCCCTTCATTATTCTGCCACTTAACAAACAGACCTCTTGGGTACCACTCTGCATATTCTCTGCAGACTTTATAAAAGGGAGAAGGTTTGCATTTGTGAGTTTCCAAAACCTGGACTAGGTCCGTTAAAATTTTGTTTCACTTGTGAAACCTGAGGCAAATTGCAAAGGCTTAAAAATGAGGTCAAGTATTCTCTTGTCAAAACACAAAATGCAACCAACCGGCCTGAAATTTCACCAAACTTCTGTATGATGTCATCTCCAAAGGCAAACAACACAGTCATCCATTTAATTCATGTTCCGTTCTTCTGGCTCAAGCATAATATTACCCCAGGAACAGGAGTCTATTACATCAGACAGAAAAGTTATGAGCCCCAAGTCTCCTTTCTCTGCTACACCAGTTTCACAGCCTCAGAGAGAGAATCTAGTAGTTGATAATAGCTGTACTTCAGGTCATATTCCATGTCATACCAGTAATTCACTAGAGAAAAAAGAAAAATGGAAATTGTTGCAGTTTGGTTTAAGAAATGCTTTATGGGCATGTTTGTACACAGATTTAGAGAGCTATATTAGCATACGTCAATGCTGGGTGGACTTTGAAGGAAGTACAGCAAGCACAATGTAGGCAGGAATTTTTGCAAAGTTCTGTAGATACACATCTGTTTTAACCATATTAACCCCTAAAAAGCTCATCTTTGGCTTTCCCAAATTAGAGGCAGGAAAAGTATTTAGATCTGCTGTAATCTAGACTAACACCACCAAATTAATTTAAATGTACTACTGAATCTAGATATGAGCCTCCTTCCTGCCATATTTAGTGTATTACAGATAAATGAACCCGCTTCCCTACATGGACCACCAGAAAGTGTCCAAATTTTATTATTTTAATTTGGGCCACAATTTATCTGCAATGCACTAGCTATCTAAAAAAGGAGGCAAGTCAAACACATTGTGAAAGCTTCAGTGGTTTTTGGTGACTGATGAAAGTTTGCTCCCAGCATCCATTAGCTCAAACTCAAAAAATATGCCTTCATCCTATACATGTGAGGCACAATTACAGTACATTTCGTGGATAAGAGGCTACGCGTACATACCGAATTCTCCAACAGAGTTACTAGATGGGGCAGAAGGAAACTGTCAAAGCAGTCCAACCTTTTCTCAGGCTAGTGATCCTCAATTTTTTTTAGACTCAAGGCATCCCTTGCAAAATGCCAGCTCTTAGCTTTCGATCATGTTTTGACATGAGAAAAATAACAGGGCAAAACTTCTATTGCACAAAACTCAAAAAGACACCCTTAAAAGGTTTCAAAGCACCTGTGCCTCCCCCTGGTTGAAAATCACTGCCTTAGACCAGGGAGGTCAAAGATACAGACTGTGGAATCCTATCACCTGGCCCATGATAATGCCTGTGAACCTTGGACTGGACTCACATGCAGCACACACGTGCTGCATGTGAGTCCACATGCTGCCCATGGCCATTGGAGCCAGGCAGGGATGGACACTGCAGGCAGTGTACAGGGTTGGTCTGTGGACCCATAAACTGGATCTGGGGCCCTCATCTGGCCCACAGGACCTGGTAAGTTTGATATCCATCTTAGACTATGCCTATATTTACTTGATTTGCCAGCAGAAAGTTCTGGTGGCAGTCAGCAGCCACCACCACCAAACTGCCTGAGCACATGGCCACCTGAACACCAAGCCACCTGTGCACTTCTGGTCCCGCCACACAGTTCCATGATGGTAACTACACCACCAGAGCATGAAGCTGTCCTCTGGGAAGGCACCAGCTGATGAATGGATCACAGTAGCCAGCTGAAGATGTGGGATTGTCTCCATGCCCTGGTGGGCAGCAACAAAAGCTTCACTTCACTCATCAGAAGTGGAGTAACTCTGGCCGAAGAGTGGGGTGCTCTGCTGCCTCAGAGGGGCTGAGTATGCACAGACTCAAAGTTTTGAAGCTTTGCCAGGAAGACTTGATAGCATAAAGCAGACCTATAGTAAGACCTAAATGGCTTGAATGCTGGCCCTGGAAGCCAGAAATACTAATTTACAATTCAGAAATACTAATGTATAGCTTAACTGTCTTTTCAACCGTGGAAAGTACAGTACTAAAACAAATGCTTCCAATATTTGCAGTGCTGTATGTTCACTTTTCTAACCAGGTTGATATTTAATATAAATTAGAATGGAGAAAAATAATCTATTTAAAAGGATCTTTGGCCCCAACCTGATCTTGCTCAAGAAAACAAATGGCATCTCAGGCATGTCTAGCAGGAGCTATCACAGACTACAAGTCTCTTTGGCACAAATGCTCTTCTTACCTGCTATACAGCCATGTGACTGCTGAACATGATGGAACCACAGTGAAGGGAGGTACAACATCTCACCAGCTTTTACTATGCAATGCAAAGGCTTTGCCTGGTCATACTCTGGGTATAGTTTTAGATCTGGATTTAAAGGATCCACTGGAATCCATGGTACCTACGTGGAGAAGAATATTTAAAGTACATGGTGAGATTTGACAAGGCAGTATCTACACCCAAAAAATGAAGTTGATAAATAAAATATACCCATACCTAACAAAATATCATATGTAACTGTGAACCCTATAAAACCATATTATTGCATCAAAATGCTTCTTTCTAAAATAATAGATCAAGGGATCCACCATCATCTGTAGATTCTGTGGAAACCATTTTGGAGATGGTGGTAGTAGAGGTGATGCAACAGGTAGCAAATTCAGGAGAGAAATGGACAGGAAGGAAGAGTTTTCTTGGAGAATTCCTAAATGAAGTAAAATAGGTTCCACCACTGGTAGGTAAACTGAGTTTATGTCACTTAGCATTTGTTGAAATATATTTCCAAGCCAAAACGGAGTAACTATAACGAGTCTTTCCCTCCTTAGCCTTTTGTTTCCTTAGGTCCGAGAATGAATTGTAAGCTGCGTGAACTTATATAGCTCTTTTCACTACAGTACTTTACTAGCTCCTAGTCTTGAATGTACTTATTCCAGGCGCATCCTAGGAATTACGGAAATACTATTATTCTAATGTTATACATGAGCAACTGAGGTACAAAGGAACTGAGCTGTCTGAAATGACACAGGATGTTTGCAGAAAAACTGCAAACAGAACCCAGGCCTCCCGAGTCTCAGATCAACACCTTAAGCCAGGGGTGGGCAAAATACGGCCTGTGGGCCGAATCCGGCCTGCAAGCCCGTTCTATCTGGCCCACAGGGCCCCTAAAAAACTTAGAAAATTAGTATTATCTGTCTTTGGTTCCTGTCAAAAATGACCCGGGGACCCCGGTGGGCTCATGCAATAGCAGGGCCTACCCAGCCCCAGCCCCCCAGCTGGAAGTCCCAGCATGGGCTTCTGGCCTGGGAACATGTGGCTCCCTGGCTGCACCTGGCACAGGAAACTCAGGTAAGGCAGGCAGAGGCAGGCCCCAGGCAGGGAAGGAACCCAGAGAAAAGCAGCCCCTTGCCCACCCCGTGGCCGGCGGTCCCTACTGCAGCCACTGGCAGCCTGTGAGGAGCTGTCCTGAGCAGCCACAGGCAGCCCCACACGAGCTGAGAGCAGCTCCAGCACTGGGTGCTGGCCATGGGGCAGGGAAGGGGCTGCTTTTCCCCAGGCTCAGCACAAGCTTGTAACCCACCCCCACTGCCAGCCTGGGCTTGCCCATCGGGGCTGTGCTGTAGCAGCAGCAGCAGCAGCTGCAGCCCCCACACTTGCCGCACGGGGCAGTGTTTGCTGCTGTTGCTGCCCACCTGGAGCTCACGCACTGGCCAGCCCAGAGGCGGCGGTGGCAAACACTGCCCAGCGTGGCAAGTGGGGGGGGCTGTTTTCCTCCATGCCAAGCAGCTGCTGCCACCTTGGTGCAGCCCCAACAGGCGAACCCAGAGCCAGCATGGGGCCCAGACTGGCAGTGGGAGCAGGTTACAAGCTGGTGCTAAGCCTGGGGAAAAGTGGCCCCTTGCCCACCCTATCGCCAGCCTCCTGTGCTGCAGTCACTCGCAGCCGACATGGGGCTGCCTGTGCCTGCTCAGGACAGCCCTGTGCAGGATGCAAGCGGCTGCAGCAGGGAGTGCTGGCCACAGGGCAGGGGAGGGGCCGCTTTTTCCCATGCTCAGCACCAGCTCCTTTCCTGCTGGCGAGCAGGGGGTCAGGGCTGCACACTGCCCCCCACCTGTACTGCAGGGCTGGGGGGCACTGGGAATGAGCAGGTGCACAGGGCCCACACTGGTGTCCCAGGCACCAGTGACAGGGTGCAGGAGCAGAGGGTCCCAGCCAGCAGGGGCTCTATGGAGCCAGGCGAGCTCCCCACTCTCCCTGCTGGTGCAGCCCAGCCCAGCTCCACAAACCCCTGCCAGCCTGTGCCCCCTCTGGGCCACACCAGTGCTGGCCCTGAGATACTGGTTCCAAGACATAGGGACATTGGTCCCAAGGTAGTGACCAGGGGTCAGGGCACCTGTTAAGGGGCAGGGTTACCCATGCAGCCCTTGACAGCTTGCCAAAACTGGGTAAGTGGCCCTCTACCCAAAATAATTGCCCACCCCTGCCCTAAACTCTGGCCAATCTTTCTTCTTCTCACAGTGTGAATAATGAACAGCATGTTTCTTAAAGTGCACCTACTTTAAAACACTAAGTACAAACAATACATTCTGCTACAAATAAGAACACATACTTTGTTCATCACAGTTTTATTGCACTGGAGGGTACTGTTCTGGGTTGAGACTCATTACTGGTCAGAGGTCTAGCTCAGGGTCTACACAAAGCAATACATTTCATCCTTAATGGAATCAGTTCCTTTACTAAGAATTCATTTAAAAAAATGTTGCTGGATCCTTTTCAGAGTGATGCACACAAAACGGTGTATTCTTTTAACAGCTAATAACTTCAGGGATTCCCAGTGTGCAGTAATCCCCAGTGGTACTACATGACACACTATACTACAGAGCTGACTAATTAACTCCACAGTAAAGCATCACTGCCTACACATACAGCACTATTAGGCTGCAGTAAACTAATTAACTCCTCTGTAGAACAGTACTGCCAGACACAAGTACTATTCTACAGCAGACTAATTACATGCAGCAAAAGCTACATGTAGATGGGATGGGGCTGGCTGGAGCATGAAAGTGATACAGCTACAGTGCAGGGGCTGCCTGCCAACTAGCCCTGCCCTGTAGCACCCTTGTGCCCCAGTCAGCTCCTCTGCAACATGTTGAGTCGGATCAAAGCAGTGCCGGGCCAGCAGGCTGACCCTGGGGCTTCTTGCCAGCTGGGGCTGCTCTGCCCTGGCTCAGCATGCTGTGGTCCCAGGCACATGTGCAAACACTCCATCTGGGAGCAATAAAATCCAATGCGAACTGAACCAGATTTTATTGCATGTGCAGATACAGCCAATATATCTTAAAATATCCTCCATAGAAACAGGATGTACTTCCAAAAAAATAAAATCCTGAATATAGCCTTCTTTAATCCTATTTTTTGTGAAGAGTGGATCCATCATCTAGCCATAGGTTCACTTTCAGAGTAGTGGTGCAATATGTGAAACTCCTTTTCATTCATTTATTTAAACTTGCAGAATTAGAAACTGATAATGCTCTGTAATACAGATACTGTACATACCTTGTCCACAGCATCTTTATCTACAACCTGAAATGAGCCATTTTCTGATATGTGGTATGTTGCTGGGAGGTAGAATTCTGGAAGCACAGGGCACAAAGAGATAAATATCAGCCATCTTAATTTCACAGAAAGACATCTAGTAGCAGTGGGTGACACTTTCACTATTAGACACAAACATCACCAGCTCCAGTTCTCTTCCTCTCCTTCTTTCCCCTCGTTCAGTATTGTGGCAAAGGAATGAAGAACTCACATAACATTTGAAAAAATGAACAATGCTTTATTCTTCCAAATGAGTTATTTTTCCCCTTCCTCAAAACACACACAACCTTTCTTTTCATGACCCCACTCTCTGTGTTCTAGTATCTCATTTTCCTTGTCCGAGTCACAAATTCTTCCTTTACTTACCCAGCATTGTATTCTCTGTCTTCACAGCTTCAGTCATTCTCCAAGACAGGCCTCAGAATTATTAATGACTTATGGCTAATCTTTCATTTCTAGATGCACCCTACTTGGTTTATCATATTTGGACCCCTTAGTTACTCTACTTTCATTGCTTTGGCATTTACGGCTTTCTAATACTGCATTCTAGCAGTTTCCTTTCCATTAACCTCATCTTCAAAATTCAAGACTTGACCTATTACTAGATCCTAAAACTGCAGCCTTAGCAATAGGATGTTTTACAGAAAGTAAACCACATGCTGAGTTTCCAAGTAGCAAACAATGTAAGTATAATATGATTAAAAAAACAATATAAAAATCACACACTGAAGTCAGCATAGGAACATAGGACTGGAAAGAGGTCCTGGGTCATCAAGTCCAGTCCTCTGTGTGTATAGGCAACTGTTAACCAAACAACGCCCCCCCCCCCCATCACTAACTCAAAGCAAAAATTGCCACTTCAAATCCTAATACACAAGTACAGGGAGCTATATACAAAACAGCAAGAACACCCTACAGCACAGGGGTGGGCAAGTATTTTGGCTGGAGGGCCACTAATGAGTTTTGGTGTCCTCTCAAGGGCCACATCTTTCTCACTTTCCTCTCCCCATCCCCACATCGCCTGGAAGTACAGGATGCCCCAATCCTCACCCTGCCCAGAACCGCAGCACATCCCCATCCCCACCCTGCCCAGAACCTGCTGGCTGGGAAGGGTGGGGGGAGGCCAAAGGGAGACATTAGTGATAGAAAACAAGGTAGAAAAGATTTTGTCTGTGAAAAAGAAAATAGTGGGAGATCAGAAAAATAAGAAAGAAAGAAGCTCTAATTTTTCCCCCTGCTTTCTTCCCACTCCCTTACCTGCTTTATCTTTTGTCTTTATAATTTCCACCTAATTTACATCCTCACTGACATCCTGCCACACTTCTAGCTTCTCTCATCCCTTGGAGTCTCAGAACAGCAGAGACTCCTTATGCTTGAAGAAGGGCGACTGTCCCCAAAAGTTTGCCAAGAACTTTTTTCCAACTACTCAGTTGGTCTAATAAAAGATATCACATCTACCCAAAGAAGCTTCCCTGCCTATGTCCTTAGACCAACACAGCTACAACCAAAAACCCAGCTTTCCCCTAGCTAAAATTCACCTCACAAATGTATTTGTACAGAGCAAGCAAATTCTGTCTGTCACTGTTTTGCTAAATTAAACAAGGCAAGCTCCTTTAATCTTCTTCCATAAGAGAAGGACTCCGTTCCCTTGATCATCTTAGTGAGTCTTTTTTGACTTGTTCCAGTTTAAGTTCATCCTTTTAAACCACCACACACAGTATTCTAAATGGCGTCTTACCAATGCCCTGTGTGATAGTATTAGTACCTCTTTGTCTGTAGTCTGTATATGCTACCTAATGTACTTAAGATTGTAATAGCCTTTTTCACAGCTGCATTGCACTGGTGATGTTACTGCATATAAAAGTTACCAATGAAAATACACAAATATTAACTGGGAATGTGTACACTATCCAACCTGTATAATAAGGGTAGCAGAGATATGGCCCTCAATATTGCCTGCTACAAAGCAGCACACACTGGAACCAGCCCTATGTGCTGCATGCAGTATATGGAGGCCATCTGGCATGGGCTGCACATGGCGCAGGGCCAGTCTGAGGGATGCACAGCATGCAGTGCTGTGCTGGACCAGCCCTGCACATTGAATCTGGGGCAAGTCCAGATAGAGCCCATAAACCAGCTTCATGTGCCAGATCTAGCATGTAAAGCCAAACTGGCATGGGCACCACATGCAGTGCATGGCCCAGACCTGTGTTACATGCTGTATGTAGCACGCATTCCAGACTGACCCCACTCACACCCTATTTTCCTTTGTCACATATACAAACATACATGGATATGCATGCATACTAAATCGCATACCATATGGGATGAAGGGACGATCACTGGGTGGATGCAGTAGAAAGTGCTTCTCTCCAGAGATCACACAGTACAAGTTCTCATAGTGATCTTTATGTACTAAAATTGAGAAAGAGAAGATATGGAAAGAAAAGAGGGGGAGAGTGGGAGTTGATTAGCATTGTTTCTTCTTCTACAACTCAACCTGTAGCAAACTGAAAATGTCATGTCTTATCTTCAGTGGGTGTTTTCCTTCTCTTGTAGCCAGAGGAAAAGGAAAACAACAACATTTCATATATGTATAAACATTTCACTTTTCATTCATAAGTATTCCATATCATTTTACCTACAATAACCAGGCAGTAATACAGATACAGTCACTTCTGGGATGGAGGCTGGAAGCCAAATGACATAAAACAGACTGATCAACAGTTTGAGGGCAGTGGGAATTTGGGATTTATAGTATCAACTCATCCATTCCTGCTCTGCTATGCACTCAACCATACAGAAAGTAGATAGGAATCTCAGATCACTGATTTAATGAATCCAGTGCCTACCTTTACATACGGCATTTGTTAGTAACTGAAAATTCAGAGGAAGAGGAAAACACCCATAATGCTATTAATTGTGCAATATTCTACATGACAGAGGAAATTCTTCTTGACTGTTACAGTGATTAGCTGGCACCGTACATGAGAGTGAAATACAAATACTTCACTTGAAGCCAATGTCTAAGACATATAGGAGAAAAACCCTCAGTACCCTACCTGGAACAACACAAGGAACATACACATAGGGCTACAGCAGTTAGAGGCTGAGGAAGGGTAGGTGGAGAGAAAGGTCATCACAAAATAGGAGGTTAAAATAGAACCTCCCCATCAGAACAAATGGGTGATGCCTACCCATCCTGTTATGCCCTCAAAAAGAAGTGTGTCAAAATCTGGACTGAGAGCACATGAAAGACCAGACAGCACCATTTAATACGCACAGGATGTCACAGCACCAGACTCCCCAAGCCAGAAATTCACAGCATCAGGCTTTTTTCCTGCAGAGAGAGAAGAGGTAATAACTTACAAAAGAAAGAGAATTGAACTATTACATTTAAAGAATCTCAAAAGAAGAACTTCTTGCCAACTCTGTTTGTATCTATCCTCCATCACTCTCAGTAAAAATGTCAGTCTTTATTGCGAATAACCTGAATACAACTGTGACCTCCTTCCAGAATTAGGTCTACTGCACTAACCCATTAGACCTGTTAATGGAACACTATTCATCCCTACAGATAATGACCATAGCCATAACTTTCACTTCCTGGAGACTTGGATCTAAAAGTCCTAGCTCAAATCAAACTTCTGTACATCTATGTACCTTAATTCCATTGACAGGAGGAATTTACATCACTATCAGGCGAGTCATGCAAATTCAACAATCCATTACTATAGGGGTGTTAAACTTAGCCAGCCCTGCAGGGCCAGTCTGCAGACCAGGTTGGGTCCACACACCAACTCCATACACCAGAGCCTCCATACACTCAGGGCCAGCCCAGCGTGACAACTCATTCAGTGTATGCCCTGGACCACCACTGCCAGCTGCATGTAGTGTGCACAGGCCCTAGTCAGGGGCTCACTTATGGAACCAGTATGGGGTGTGCTCTGCATGAAGTATTCACACCAGACCGGCTCTGCACACTGGCTCTGGTGTGTTGGGCCTGTCTGTGGGCCTGATCTGGACCAGCCAAGGAGCCAGCATACAGGGCCAGTCTGGCAGCGTGCCCCATGCAGTACCCCAACTCAGCTTTGTGCAATTTCCACGCTGGGTCCAGCACCACATGCTACATGTAGCACATGCCAGCCCTGGTCCAGAGCTCATGCTACATACAGCTTGCAAGCCAGCAGGAGGCATGTGTTGCATGTGGCACACATGCTGGACCAGCCTTGTGTAGGATGCAGGGATGGTCTGTGGGCCTGATCTAGCCCTGGAGCCAGCATGCAGGGCTGGTTGGTACAAACACCATATGTAGTTCATGGCGCAACAGTTCTGCAAGGGGCCAGCATGTGCCACATGTGGCGCACAGGGTCAGTCCTAAACTGACGAGCTGGATCTCAGGGCTTCATAGGTCAGACCCAGCTAGCAGGCCCCATCCTTGACATTCCTACATAACTAACACTTATAACGTCCCAAAGGGCACTGGCTGGATGAACAGAACACAGACAGTCCATGGGCCAGCTCCAGCACATGGAGCCACATCTGTGAGCTATATCCAGCCTACAAAACTTTGTGCGCTAGGTCTGGGGTCACACACTGGGCCTGACCCCATGTGATGGCTCTGGCTGGGGACCTGTGCTGCGTGTCACATCCAGGGCCACAAACTAAACTCCCATGCTGAGTCTCAAGCCCGCATACCAGGTCCAATCCTGTGCACCATATCCAGGGCTACACACCACGTCTGGTCATGGACAGACCCCATAGGCTGGCCTAATCCAACCATGCCATCTGGCCTGTGGGGCTCCCCATAGGTCAAAATATTTAGCAACAGGGGAGCAGTGGAAGCACTAATTGCTACATGTCTCCCAGAGCCATGGAAAATAATGCTACTACCACTTCCATCTGCCAAATTTCCAGATGTGTGGAGAGCCCCACAGGCCTGTGGTGCCACTGCTCTAGGCTATTGTCCAGCTTTTGCACCCAACAGCACATAAAGAATTGATGTGGCTAGAATCATGTCTTGCTACCTTTGACTTCCTTTGCTCAAATGACTAGTTACCTATTTACAGATAGGTTAACAAGGGCCATAAGTCCAAAACAGGACTCAAACTCATGCTTCAGGAGCCATGGTAGGACACCTTAAACGCTCTAATGCTCTCAAAAAAAGTCACACCCTCCCTATTACCAATTCAGTTTCATACAGGGTACATGAACTCAGAACAGGAGACAGCCAGCATTTTACCCACTATGTGGACAAAAGTTCTGTAGACTACTATAACAGCTAAGTCCAAAATGCATGTAGGACAATAATTTTGGAGCAGGCCAAACCAAATGGCCAGGTTAAACTATTGTGTAAACGCTCCTTCTTGAGATAAGCCGCAGTAATCAAAAATATAACAAACAATATTTAGCATATTTGTTTTTTTCCTTACCTAGTGCCTCACTCATCCATGGTATGTCAGGCTCCACATCACCCAAGAGCTCAGGGAACTCCTCAGTTAGGTTTGAACACTGCTTCTGCACATAGAAGACACCAGGAGATGTCACTTTCTTCTCCACGATGTCCAAGAAGCTGCTGAAAGGCATGTGTCGCTCTTCTGGCATAACAAACCGGTCTTGATAAACTGCATCGGCATAACCATTTGGTGTTACAGCCACACTCACCACCTTGGAGCCCATTACCTCCCTGCAAAATATATCTGAGGTTCACAGTCACGCGAGGACCCATAGCAAGCAAACATGTCAGATCACAGCGGCAATTTTTCAAAAAAGCAATCTGCTGTTTGGATGTACCCAGAACCCTTCTCTCTTGGCTATCAGAACATTTCTAGCCATTTACGTACTGCACCTCGCTGTGTACCTTTAACAGGACTTGTGTGTGGTTATTTTAATAATCCTAACCACAGCTCTCCAGGCCTGTTCACACAGCACTACCAACACTGCTGCCACAGGCAGCCCCATTCCAACTTAGAGATTAAATTCTAACATGTTTACTGCTCATATGTCACTGTTACATGATGTGCAGTATGGGCCACTTGGTGCTGAAGGGGTAATGGGGACAAGGACATTGTTTTATCTACTGTAGGCTTGATCAGGGCACTCTGCACATTTTTTCCTTCTCCTGTTGGTCTCCCTTACTGTTCTCCACACAAATCAAATCTTCCACTTCCCTGAATGAACCCCCTCAAGGTACCACAACACAGCAGCTCAGGGGAGTTGCATCTGAATGTTGGGCCTTTGCACAAGGAGATCCTAAGAGAAGGACTTCAGGCATACCCCCAGCCTAACCAACAGAAACAAACAGCAAACACCTCTTTCCTGCCGGTCTAAGTCATTAACCGGCTACAGGCTAGTTTCGAAAGCAATTCCTACCTGAGGTAGGGCAGCGTCCACTTCTTCAGAGCTGGCCAATGATCGAAAGCATTGCGAATGATGCAGGGCTTGTTTGGACATACCCATTCCCGATGAAACTCCAGAGGAGACAGCGGGCTCTCAAGGTAGGGCACAGATTCTGCCAGGCTCAGCTCTGCCAGACAAATTCAAATCAATTTTACTGAACTGCAACCAGCTCAGGCCCCCTGCAGCCAGCTAACACTACTTTTCCCAAGGAGTCTTGCGTGTGGAAGACCAGTTAGAAACTTTCTCTGGGGGACTGCAGGCCACAGAGAACTAAAGCAAAGGAAATCGATCCCAGGCTCTTTGCAACTCAGAAGCTAGGTACTGACAGAGTGAGCTGCACAGGCAACCTCTGCACAGCCAGCCTCGCTCTCTGAACCCACTGCTGGCTGCACTTCGTCTCCCCCAGGGACAAGGACTTAGACACACAGACGTTACCAACGAGCATCATCAGTACTGGGCTTGTACAGCCTAGACACCTGAAGTAGCCCGATCATCTGCAGTGTCCAGCAGCTTTAATGGTGGTGACTGAAGCACGGGCAGGGGCATCCAAGCACGGAAACCTTGGCCTTCGCTGCTGGGATGGTCTCTGCTGATACCTCGCTGCTGCCAGGGGGCAGCCTGGGGCTACTCACTGCCTTTGAAAACGTGTTATGTCCCTGCAGCCGCCCGCTCT
>NW_017729025.1:84179996-84189773 GCF_001723915.1 Gavialis gangeticus | reverse complement strand
GAGAGGCGGCCTCGGGCACGCGGGAAACTGGGGTGCGTGCGCGCGCGCGCGCGTCATGTGTGCGCGTGCGCAAGACGTGCGCGGCGGCAGCCGCTCTCGGGTCCGACGCGGACAAAGCGGGCTGTGTGGCGCAGGGCGGGCAGAGGGCATGGGGCGCTTCTCGGGGAAGCACAGGCCTCGAGGCACTGCAAGTCGTAGCGCTGCAAGAGACCTTGGGGTCATCCCGCTGTGCTCACAGCGGGATCCTCTCCCACCCAGCCGGCCTCGGCAGCAGTTATCTGCCCCGCTCACGGAAGCCTTTGGGAAGGAGCCCCACGCAGGGCCCGGCCCTACACGTGGCATCGCTCTGACACGGCGGAGCAGCAGGGAAAGTGGCTTGTGCTCGGGGCTGGCTTGCCCTCCCTCGCCCCCGGGCTGTGAAGGCTTGGACCCCTACTCGAAGCTTTTAGTGAGGACCTATTCCCTCCTCGCCCTGTCCAGAAGTCAGCCAGCATTTGGGGCACTCCGCTCGTCTACTTCCGGTAGAAAGCACTGCATCCCCCAAGGTACATTCTTACCACCAGTGATCGCAGACCAAACTCAGATGCGCTGCCATCACTGCAGCGCATTGTAACACCTTCATCCATTGCAGTGGTCTTTCGTGGCTGGCAGGCAGCCAGCTCAGCTGATAGACTCGCTTCACTACATCTTTGAATACATACATTTTTTCTTTTAAATAAAAAAAATGGCATGACTCAGTTGGAAGTCGATGATGATGGAAGTCAAAGAACAGAGACAGGCATGAGGAGGTGAAATTCCAATATCCAGTAGTAGAAGGAGATCAGTCCAGATCATCTTTATGGCCCCTTTGGGTCTTAAAGTATATGGAATTTCTGAAGGACAGCTTGGTAACAAACGATCACATTTTTATTGAAACAATTTAAGACACAGAGTACAAATGGATACAGAGTTAAAAACAGCCCCCAGGTGGGCGCTTCACAGTGCAAAAAAACCCCACAAACGTAAAACCTTTTTTCAAATAATTATAAAAGACATTTTAAAGATTTAATCCATTTTTACCAAAAGCCAAAGTATAAAAAAACAAAAAAAAACCACACATTTATAAATAAAGGGGTTTTTATTATTATTTTAAAACGGTGGAGGAAAAACGGTAGTGTTGAAAAAACACAGGAAAAGTTTTATGTCTGGTGCCTATGGCATAACTAAGACATGCAGCGTGGACATGGCTTATTCCTAAAGTTGCTGCACCATGCATTTCTGTCCATGCTTTACAGCAGATAACCCACATGAATATGCAATCCAATTTGGTGCATTATTTACAACAAGCAATCTGGAATTGTGGACACTCCAGTCTTACCCACAGAAGGAACCATCTGCTCATCACTCACTCAAGGGCTGAAAGGAGTCCTGTCTTTTTTAATGAGGTTTTCTGTCATTTAATATCTGGCGCATTCAGGGGAGAGACTTACATGTGTATGACTTAAACAATATTTAAATACCTCAATTTCTGGGTTTTTAAAAATTTATATTATGTACACACACTTAAAAAAAAAAATCAAGTCCATATTGTTTTAATCTCCTTTGGAGAAACGTACAGATTCCTCTGAGGTGCAGCAAGATCAGTAGGATGATCAGAGGGTGCTGAAAGGCCTGCCCCAGCCATTACCTGGGAGATTCAATAGAAAGGAGACAACCTGAGAGAGAAAAGGGAAGAAATGCAGACTCATGTAAGAACACCAGTTGTGTGCACTAATGTTTGACCAGGGAGAAAAGCAGAGTGATTTGTACTTGAAAGAATCACACACAAGGGATTTGCTGTCTTGTCAGATTCAAGCACTTCTTACTGCACCAGGCTGTTCATAGGTCTTTGTTCCCTGTTCTGTGAGCTTGCACAGGAAAAGTAATACAATCTACACCAAGCTGAAAAGAAAAACTCTTGTATTTTCAGCCATGAGTGTGCTGGTAACAGGGATGGAGTTTATGCAACGACAACACACTGGCAGACCAAAAATTCTTTTACAGACTTCTCTAAACAGTAAATTTTTTCCATACACGTTGTTTTACATCTGTATACATGTGCATACATGCACATGCACACGTAGTAAAGGCCGAACTCCAATAATGCTCATCCTCTTCATTTTCCAGCTGTCATTGTTCAGGTTTTCTCAACCCAAGCAACAGAATAAGCTATGATGAAAGCATATGCTTTATATGCAGGTCAAATGTAGGCCACATGGCCAGCAGCTACCACCTTGTTGAGGACATTTGTGCTCCAAACTGGGATTTTATGCAGCATGCTGCCAGCAATGGGAAGTCACCAGTGTATAACCATCTTACATATGTTGTGTCAAGCTCTCAAGCTAGAGAAACTGCAATACTTTCTTTCCTCAAACATTCTCAGCAACCAACTTGTAGGGACATCACCTTTATTTCATCGGGCTTTAGCTGCACAGCTCTTCTTAAATGGTAAAGCCTTACGTAAATGGTTGAATCTTTCCAAACCTTCTAAACAAAACAGAAGCAAGTGGGAAAACAAGAGGCACAATAAAAAAAGTTCTAGAAAAAAAACTCTCCCTTCCCGTCTATTTATACCGCTATGTACGCTCAGTCCTTGTTCTACCTCCCTGAAGCCATAAGACTACTGTACTATATCTTTCATAGCCATTGTTAACCAACCTATATTCTTGAACCCAAACCTATTTCTATTCCTAATACTATTCTCCTGAAACTCCTGCGTCTACTATTCCAATGCATCTAAGGCTACTCTACTCCTCACTCCTGGCTGATCTACTTGCTTAAGACCACACCTAGCACCATTCTAACCTGACAGCTGCCCCTTGTTTATTGTTTTCCCATCAACACTCAAGACTACAGGCAAAGCCCAATTCTGGCAGGCACAAAAATCCTGTTCATATTTTAAAGTTCATTTCAAGTAAATTATTTGGAGGGAGCCCTAGTTCACAGCACCAAAAATTCTATTAGCTCTTCCTTTTTACCTCCAACAATTCAAGTTAAATCATGGACTGGTTTAATGTATCCAACCAGAATGGCTCTGGAGCACATTTCTATTCCCTCCAGCCTCCTGGAGCATTCTCTCCAATCCCTTTTTTGTTGCCACCTCATTCTTTACATAAAAATAATAAAGGGAATTAAAATTGTGTAACAGAAGGAAGATAAACCTCAAACCACTATCATAAGTATCAGAAGATACTTTGAAGAATCTGCTATTTTACCTGAGAGAGTCTGTGGCCTAATACAGCAAGAAACCTGTGTACTGAAATGTACTTTTTCACAGTCTGAATGTGGAGGAAGAAAACCTGGTAATCACAAAGACCGCCTAAATCGGGCTATTTAAAACAATATATAAATGGACATGATTGCCGCCATCTATTCCACTAGCAAATGTCCCCTCTGGAACTTTCATCTGAAGAGACCCCCAGTGCTTTTCTCCTGTCCAAACAGCTCCCTCTCCTTGGCTGGAGGGACCCATGTTTTATGCTACCCATAAAACCCTGGCACACCATCCAATTCAGAATTATGTAATGGTGGGAGATGATCACCAGGATAGAACATCTTGAGACTTAAACTTTGAATTAAAATACAGCCCTATTTAACCAAATGTTACACAGGATGTTCAAAACTTCTGAAGACAGATTTGGTTTATGGAGGAACCAGCTGGAAGGCTCAGAAATACATTTCCTTCATGCTACCATGCCTTCAGTCCTGAAACTCAATGAACTGATGACCAGGTAGCAAATAGAGCAAAGGCCCTGCAGTGCATAGCGAAGGGTCAGCTGGCCTTGGATCGGACTGCACTGCAGGTCTCCAATCCCAGAATGCTTCTAAGTCAAGTTACCAGCTGGCCATATTCCAGAGTACCACAGGATCAAACAGACAGGCAGCTCTCCCACTTGGAAAAAAGGTTGCTTCAAGTCCTCAAAAACTGAACAACGCTTTGTGCACTGGCCAACTTTAAAGAACCTCTTGTCAAACATTTCCATTGAAGGATAGATTAACTGAAGCGTGGCTGACATACTGGGGTTGTATGAGTCTTGAAAAAAGAGAAGTGGTGAAAGAGGAACATTTTAGGCAGAGAAAAGATGTGAATACTCTATGTAACTATCCATTTTGGGGGGGGGGCAAGTAAGTCACATCTTATTTTACTAGCTTATTCATATTGACAAAGCGCAATATTAGGTACAAGCAAAGACAAAACAATGCACAAGTTATCGTTGGGTTGGAGAAGGGCAAGGCAAGAAGGGTATTGCACACTGAATTCTGCAGGGGCTAGGGTTTCTATTTCTCAATTGAGAGACCCATTAAAGGAAAAAAAAATAAATGGAAGGATGCTGCCAGTTATATTCCTCAATAACCTATATCTACACCTATAATGTATACTGGCTACTCAAAATTCCTGGGAGGTCATTTTCTGTAGTTAAGTAGAATGGTTTTAGAATATGCTTCTCTAGGCTGTAAATATTGTTTTCTTGTAGAGAGAGAGTGAGCGTGCTATTAGCAGACTTTCCTACCACAACAATGAAAGCATCAAACTGGCATGGATCAAAAGCTGTATCAATCCTTTCTGCTATCAAAGGCATCACATAAAGAGATAGAAGCCCTACCTTCCACCCCACTTCTCCAAGAAAACATTTAACACAAAAACTCCTTCTCAAAGTCACATGGACATCAAGAAATTAACATCCAAATGCAAAATACAGAATATGACTCAAATGACCTTTGCATCTGTATTTACATTTCTCCAATATTTAAAATCTTATTTTTAATGTCTGATGAAAGACCCAAACTGAAGTATGTGAACACCAACTGTGTCAATTTCATTTTTAAAAAGCTGCTATCATTCTGGTTTAAAACAAAAAATCTTGAAAACCTTGGTCCTTCAAGGATCAGAGTACTCTCCCCTTGAGGCGAATGCAGATAAATTATAGCTGAGACAGTTTTTTTAAATAAAAAAAGCATGAAAAGCAGACAGGGTAACCATGACAACAGGAGGATTACTGAAGGTAGAAAACCAGACACATGGGAAAAGAAGATCATCAAAACAGGATGAAGCAGAAACTAGCTCAGTAATTGCACAGACACTCCAGCCTGCCTCCCTGTTGAGATTTACTATAATACAGAGATTGTGTCTCGCTGGGATGTGACAAAGGAGCAAAAAATAAAGGAAAGGAAATGGCCACCATAACATGCGACAACATTAGAGAAACAGTCAGGAATAATAAATTAATAAATAAAACTTTTAAGAGTCTGCATTTGGATTCTGATGAAACTCTGGAGAGGGAGCAATTGGCTTCTTCCACATCTCTTTCAACAGTCAGCAGTTCAGAATTTCTTGAATAAACTGGATTTTTTTGTTCCTATTGGAGATGCCAAACATTCTGGCTATGAAGAAATTTCTAACAAGTTTCTCTAAACTTCTTTTTCAAAACAGTGTGTCCAGAGACAGAAAGCTGAAGAGCAATGGAAAAAGTTATTAAAACTGTGGCCAGCACATTACTAAAAACTATGGCAAATCAGTTTTATGGGCCTGAGGAAAGCAGTTTTAAAAAAGATCTTTTTCCCCCTTCAGATAAGGGTGCAGATAGCATTTGTCTGAGTCTTCCACTGTGGTCTTCCTCCTGGAGCTATTTCCATGTATTAAAAAACATTTTTCCTTAAAGTCATCCCTTTAAATGTCCATGCGCCGTTTCACAGCTTGCAGCAGTAGCTCTGAATACTGTTCCAATAAAGCCAGAGTCTGCTCATCTCCCAAACTCCTAGGACTGGATAGGGTGCTTCCATGTTCCTCAGTCAGCTGCCTAATTTCCTCTTGGGGCTTTACCACCACTTTCTTGGCCTTGGAGAGTTCTGCTCCCTCCTTCAGTGAATCCAGTTCTTTCTTCATAGAGGAGAATGTCTCTGTCAAAAGGCCAGCTATCTTATCTTTGTCAGTAGAAGACTCCATGTCAGTTGACACCTGGAAAGAAAGTAGATTAGCAATACAGTTAGTATTTCGATAAATTCATAAAGAAGGCATTTTCAAACTTTGCGTCTTCATGCTACAGACATGCCTAAGAAAAGGAAAAATGGCTACAATATCAATATTCTTTAAGTTGTACTGGAGAGTGCATGTGCATTCATTTAGAGAGAGTCAAACTACTACTGCATTTCATATTTGTTAATCTCTTCCTTGGGCATGAATTAATTAATTAAAAATAAATCTTAGTATTTCTATAAGCACTTTGCATCTTAGGAGCACTGTATAATTATCAACTAGTCCATGTAATACCCCTTGTAAGGAAGTTTAATATGACCATATGTAAGATGAAGGTAACAGTAATCGTTACAATAAGGTACTAGATAAACCAAAATTAGAAGAATGCAGGCATTCCTGACTCCTAGTTCCAATCTCCAGCGTAGTCAGTAAGCCAGACAAACAGCCAGAAGAAAATTCAAATCCATCCAGCATCTACATGTGTTCACCTGCAAACTCTAGAATCAAACTGACCAACTAGATCTAAAGGGTCTGAAGTCACTCACCATGTGGTAAAGATGAATGGCCTTTCGCATGCTGTCCTGGAGCTCAGATACAACATGTTCACATTGCTCAAGGCTGACAGAAGATTCTGAAGAGGGAGAAGAAACAAAAGGACTAAGCAAAGAGCACCCCCCAACATCTTAGACCCCATCATTTGACAGGAAACCCTTCTGGAGAACAACCACTTCTCCAGTACTTCAAAGGTGAGGGATGCTTTTAACTCAATCTTTAAATAAGAAACTAAAAGCATTGGCTTAGGCCAAGCATAGTGTGGGCAAATTCTATGGAAACTTCCCCTGACACTAATTTAAGAAATGCTCCTTAGGTTGTAATATTCAGCACTTGTACTTCTCTTTTTTTTTAGCCTATCCTAAGCAAAAAGCAGCATCTCAATTTCTGTCACAATGTGTGATGGTTTGGTAACCAAGATTGGCTTGTATGGTTTTAAGCTAATGTCAGCTGGGATTCATGTAGGCCAAAGGCAAGAAGCATTAAACCAAGGTGTTTCTAACCAACTCCACCTAAACAAAACTCCATGCCCTTCTAACACACCCTCTTCAGAATGAAACAAGAATATAATGCATTATGAAGAGGCATTAGGACAAGGATTATTCTAAACTATTGAAAGTGTACTATAGTTGGGGAAGCAAAATCCAGCAGTTTCTTGTCAAACAGCCCCATCAGGATAGAAGCGTACTTTGCAAATCCCATGATTGTTATAGCCATTTTAACACAGAACAATGACAAAAAACAGAAAAGCACAGCTTCAGCTATTATACCCCTACTCAGAGGGCAGTTTAACAGCCAAAGATATGCAGACTTTCTATACAATAAACATACTGACTTGAACACAAACCAACAGACACGATTTGCAACTATTATGTCCTATTCTTAAAGTCACAGGTCAATTCTATGGAAGATCCTTGAGTTACCTATAAAATAGAAAGTGGTCATAAAAGCACTATTACTTTGCTTATGAACTAGACTCCACCTTTAATTTTCTTCAGTCCTAAAGGCTGGCAAGCTGGCAACCCCCAGGAGCGCTTATGCATACACTCATGAGTATGTCCACTTCTACCCCTCTCGGCATATACCAGCACAGCAAATTGATGGTGCAATTACAATGTGTACTAGTTACCCATGTGCACATACTCTGATCATCAGCATGATATCTTCACTGCTATTGTTACCTATACAAGCTAGATTCAACTAGCAGAATCAAGCGAGCACATGCTACAATCACGCCATCTGTAGAACAGTCAACTATTATCTGACTGAGCCTTACACTGAAACATAAGATAGAAAAGAAATGGAAATTAAGGAGAAAAAGATGTCAGCAGCCCGAAGTGTCTCACCATTGAGGGGATGACTTATGGAACGAGACAGGTGCAGACAAGACGAGACAGGCCAGAAGCTGGACGTAAAGAAATGTGATGGAATCGTGAAGCGGTTCACAGAGACAGGAGACAGAAGGGGAAAGAAGGCTAGAGATGTGTATCCATGCACACCTGAGACCTGTGTTGAGGCAGCTACTGTTGTGGGAGACCTTGGCCTGATGGGATCTAGTGGGCAAAGTCCAGGCGGGTTTTCTAGCGCACAGCTGATGCTGGAGACCTCCTCTCTGCATCTGGGTGGTCTGCTTTCAGGTGAACTAGGGTAAAAACCTTCTAAAAACTCTTTCAGTTTTGGAGTAGTAACTTCTGGTTCATCCTGGCAATCTGTCCTCAGTAAGGGATTTTCATTAACAGGTCCCACTGGGCTCTCTTTACTAAGTCCAACAAACACACAAATCTGGCTCTCCCTCTTAGAAGCCCGTCCTTCTGGAATGGAAGATTTCTTTTTACAGCCTCCAGCAGGTGACTGTGGAGACTCTGGTTCAAGTGGGGTTTTGGATTTGGTAGTAGGTGAGAAAGAAGCCAATGTAGGTCTATCAGGCAATGGTTTGGGGATGTCAAGAATTAGGTGTGCCCGATTCGATGATGCCAGTTTGCTGTGGAAGGACTTGGGAGATGAACAGTTTACGGCTTGTTGAAGAGCTGGCTTCACTGGGACATTTTCTTTCAGAGGTGGCTTATTCTTCTCAGTCTCTGACGGTGGATTTAACTGGTTCTTCTCTGGTACCTGTGGGCTGGTCCTCCCCTCAGTCAATGTTTCAGCAGAATCGCTAAGGTGGAGATTTTCCCCCACAGAGATGCTACGTGACATCTTGGCCCTAAAACTGGTTGTAGGGTTCATGTAGGACTTGGGTTTTGTAGCCTTGGCATCTTTAATCAACAGGGAGCTGGACCCATCCATCTTTAGCAGACTTGTCGGCAATGTCCTGCAAGGATTAGATTTGGAATCTCTCTCAACAACTGCTAGTGTCTGAGGCCGCTCCTTGGCAGAAGATAACACTCCTGGATTTTTATCTGTGAGAAATTAAACAAACATATAAACCATATAGAACTGATGCAGCGAATTATGCAATTAGAAAGCATCAAAACTGCTCCAAATTATTTACTTCAGCTCAGCTTCTAGAGAAGCATTTAGAACTACTGAAATGGTATTAAAAAATTGACAGGTCTCAAAAATATACCTGCTTCCCTTTCTTTACTCCCCTTACCTATCTCTTTAACACTGTTGTTTGCTTAAAGAAAAAGTACTTCTTGCAAGATGCAAGTTTAGAGCACCTTAGAAGCAGGGACTTAGATGAGTGAGGAAATGAGACGAAACACGTGAAGCAGTTTTCATCTCTCACTCTGGCTCCTCAGCCCACCCACTTGTATACAGTACTGTGGTTATATTTCTTAGTTGTTATTTTACTTTTTAGTAGCTTGCTGCACAAGATATATTAATAATTTAAGTCTCTACTGAAACTCAGCACCCCCATTTAGAGTTACATGATAGTCCCAATCATTTCCTTACCCTCATGAACAAGGTCATGAACTGACTGGGCCTTTCTCATCACTGAATTCCCAATACCCTCTGAGAAGGGTGCGATAACTCTTCCAGGTCCCATAGCAATCCTACTGGCCTCCAAACCCGACTTTCGTTTTTTCTGGGTATAAATCAAACTCTGGGAACTTATACTGTCCAGAAAGCTGCCATTCTCCAAGGCAGTGCTAGTAGAGCCATGGCCATTTTTTAGCAAGTTGGCAGAAATCTGCTTCAGGTGGGCTGATGACTCAGTGGATTTTTGTCCCAGACTCAGATTTGATGAAGAGAGTGACAAGTGCCTACAGAGACAAAAAAAAAAAAAAAAA
>NW_017729025.1:84178062-84179822 GCF_001723915.1 Gavialis gangeticus | reverse complement strand
AAAAAAAAAAAAAAAAAAAAAAAAAGGATACTCTTTCAAGAATGCACTAACTGAAACAGTTAAAACATGTAAGGTGACACTGGGTGAAGAGCTGATTTTGCAAGGGCAAAAAACAAGTTCAGTTCATTTGCCACGTCGAGCCAGTCTACACTGTCACCACATTTTTGTCCTTCCTGTGGTTGCACTGATCTGAAGATGTAGAATCACAGAAAATTAGGATTAGAAGGGACCTCAGGAGGGCTCTAGTCCAACCCCCTGCTCAAAGCAGGACCATCCCCAACTAAATCATACCAGCCAAACCTTTGTCTAGCCACGTCTTAAACCCTCCAAGAATAGAGAGTCCACAACTTCTCCAGGTAACCTGTTCCAGTGTTTTTCTACCCTCCTAGTGAGAATTTTTTCCCTAATATCTAACCTAAACTTCCCGTGCTGCAACTTGAGAACATTGCTCCTTGTTCTGTCATCTGCCACTACTGAGAATAGTCTAGCTCTGACTTCTCTGGTACCATCCTTCAGATAGTTGAGGGCTGCTATTAACCTCCCCCCCACAGATCTTTTCTTCTCCAAACTAAATAAGCCCAGTTCCCTCAGCCTCTCCTCAGAAGTCATGTTCTCCAGCCCCCTAACCATTTTTATTGCTCTCCGCTGGACTCTCTCCAATTTCTCCACATTTTTTCTGTAGTGAGGGGCCCAAAACTGGACACAGTATTCCAGATGTGGCCTCACCCGTGCTAAATAAAGGGGAATAATCATTTCCTTCAATCTGCTGGCAATGCTCCTACTAATGCAGCCCAGTAGGCATTGTAATATGCAACAGAATGAGCATTACCACAAGCAGCACTAGGTCACTGTCTCATGAAGGAACTTTGCAGATACCAAGAAACAAAGGAAGAGGAGGTTCAAACAGGAGGAACAGTTAGATTCAATTCAGGTCAGGTCCCCTCCAAAAAAAATCAGAATATCAATACCAAAAGTTTTCCATCATCCACTGAGACTGCCTCACAGAGGATCTCAGAAGACCCTAGGACAGGCTTGTCCAACATACTGCCCGCTGGCGGCCATGCAGTCCACCAAGGCATTTTCTGAAGCCTGTGGTGCTGCAGTGGGAAATGAAAGTAAACATTGTTTACTTTCGTTCCCACCCCGTCCCTCCCCCAGGCTGCTGAAGGGCTGAGGGAAGGGACAAGGTTCCCACATGCACCACATCAGCTTGACATTGCCGACATGGTGCATGTGGGAGGAGGAGTGGCCATGTGCCGTTCGGGACCGGATGAGCCCTGCCACAGCAGCAGGGGCTCAGCTGCACTTTCCCTCTACCTGCGCCAGTCAGTCCCAAGCGGCACACGGCTCCGCCACCGCCTCTACTGGCTGGTGCCAACCCGGGCAGGTCTGTCCCATCCTGAGCAGCATGTGGCCGAAGCCTGCTTCCCATGTGCTGCTGAGGACGGGAGAAGGCCAGCCAGGTTGGCACCAGCCAGCAGAAGTGGTGGCGGAGCCGTGTGCCACTCGGGACTGACTGGTGCAGGCAGGGGGAAAATGCAGCTGAGCCCCTGCCGCTCTGGCTGGGTTCGTCCCATCCCAAGCAGCACACAGCTCTGCCACTGCTTCTGCTGGCTGGTGCAGACCCAGCCAGGCTCCTCCCATCCCCAGCAGCACATGGGAAGCCAGCACGGGGAGACCTCGGCAGGCAGGGTCCTGGCTGACCTCTGTGGGGCGAGGCCGCAGGAGCCGGTGTCTGCCGGACCCTGTGCTCCGGGCTC
>NW_017729025.1:84138197-84173062 GCF_001723915.1 Gavialis gangeticus | reverse complement strand
CAGCACACGGGAAGCCAGTTTCAGCCGCATGCTGCTCCGGAATGAGACAGACCCAGCCGGGTCAGCACCGGCCAGGAAAGGCGGCATGCAGCTGAAGTCAGCTTTCCACATGCTGCTGGGGACGGGAGAAGGCTGGCCGGGTCTGCAACGGCCAGCAGAAGCAACGGCAGAGCCGTGTGCCGCTCGGGAGGGGACGAGCCCAGCCAGAGCTGCAGGGGCTCAGCTGCATTTTCCCCCTGCCTGCACCAGTCAGTACCAAGCAGCACACAGCTCTGCCGCCACTTCTGCTGGCTGATGCCAACCTGGCCAGCCTTCTCCCGTCCCCAGCAGCACATGGGAAGCCAGCACGGGGAGACCTCGGCAGGCAGGGTCCTGGCTGACCTCTGTGGGGCGAGGCCGCAGGAGCCGGTGTCTGCCGGACCCTGTGCTCCGGGCTCACAGCGCTGAGGCCACCGGGGGCTGCATGCACAGGCAGCCAGGCACCACGGTGAGCGGGGCTGTGTGGGCAGCCGGGTGAGGGGCTGTGGTGTAGTAGCCACCTTGCTCCAGCACCGGCTCGTGGGGCTGTGCTGCTCGGGGGATGGAGATGTGGAGCTATTTATTTCTTCCCTTCAGTCTCTGGGGCAGTAGCTGGCTGGATGCAGAATGGATCCCTCCTGCCCCTGCCCACCAGCAGCTACCATGAACCTTTCAGTAACAGGCAGGTGCAGTAGAGCTACACAGGCAGGGTCTCTCTGGCCCAGGACAGAGGGTTTGAATATGGCTCACCGGCCCACTGGGTGATAAAAAATTCATGATCCAGACCCACATTCAAAAAGGCTGGACATCCCCTGCCCTAGGAGATTGACAAGGCCTGAAAGTATCACACACACCAAAGCTGGTCAGCATCCTCAGACCTATATTTATTGATCTCCTTGAAAATGGCACTCAAAGGACAAACTCTCAGCATCTACATCCTCCCTCTAAGGGAGAACAAATTAAGTACAGAAAAAATGGGCACCTCTCAGTCTGGCAGGTTTGGCAAGTGGGCATATAAAAAGCCCAGAATGTTTTCTTGAGTGGCTTACCTTGCAGCTCCTTCTAAAGTGGATTTTTTTTCAGGAAATATCATTCAGCTTTCCTCTAATACCACCATACTTCTTCTGAAGCTAGCAACAGTAACAGCACTTCATCTACCAATATTCTTCTCCCACTGTGCTGTCTAAATGCATGCTAAGTAAGGGTAGTAAATACTAGAACAGCCAGTCTACGCTACCATCATTATCATCAGTAACAACTGCTCCAGTACTAAAACAGTAACAGAAAGTGTTCAGAAGGGATAGTGTGGACACAGCCTGTGAATATGCAGTTCCTGTTTAAAACAGTGCCATCAAATCAACTTGAATCCAGGAGTTTAGATTGTTTAATGAAAATATCTTTTGTGAAATCAGTTATCAGTGCTCCCATCATTTTTATTTTAAACTGCAATGGAAACAGCTTGTTTTTAGAAGACTAAAATTCCCCTGCAGTGTTTATAACCCAGGCACTGGAACTTCCTGCAAAAGGTATGGAATCACAGATGCAGCATGCTAGGAACAGACTGTAGGCAAAGAGACCAGTCTATTTTCATTGTCCAAGATGAATGAAATACAAAATAATACTAATGAAGCATAAACAGTGAAAAGCAAATTGGATGATAAGAACTCCTCCACTATAATCATTTACGGTGCTGTTAATAAAACAGTTAAGAAAAATGTATGGAAACAAAAAACAACACACATTACATTAGGGAGATCCAGAGCAATGAGGATTATATGGAGTGGCCAACCTGAATGGTAGCCAGACTGCCAAGTTCCTATTCAAAAGAAACCACTGTCAAAGTACATCAAACCCAGAAGATTTCTGCCATGCCATGGTCCAGTGCCCAGCAAGAAACCTACTCAACACCAGTAAAAATAAAAACATCTGTACCTGAGAGCCGGGGACTGGGAGAGAAAGCGAGAGGAAATGCTGAGGTTTTCTGTTCTCTCCAGGGTCCTACATGATCCACCTATGGGGTGTGGGGGGGAAGCGTGCAAGTTAGTTACAAATATGATGCAAACATTCTGACAAGTGATTTTTCTTGCAGTGCATTCTACAAAGTGCTGTTGTATTTCAGAGATGTAAAAACTACTCTACTCTAGGTATCAAGACACAGAGAATAAATTTTACCTTCTGTTGCCTTTTCTTCTTTTATTAGATCATACTTCCTCAGCCCCAAACTGTGTCAAAAGAAAGAAGAGTTTCCCTAAGGGTATTCCTCCCCTTCCCCTATTCCCTTTGTGCAGAGTCCTACCCTGTCTATAGGACTGTGGGCTATCAAAATGCAAAAAAAAATAAAATAAAATAAAAAAAAAAAAAACCAAAAACCCCACCAAAAGACAGAAAGCTTACAAGGAGAATGCTAAACTATAACCACTATTAATACCAGCAAAATATTCTTTGGTCCCGAGCTGACTGAGGGAAACTAAATATCTCCTTTTCCACTTTGATGTTTCGGTGTTGTTCTCATTCTCTTCCTCCGCCCTGCATCTCGTCTTTTTCTTTTGTGACGTCTGTTATGCATGCATATACCACTAGAGGCCACCACATATTGTATACAGAGAAACAAGCTTATGCCTTAGTATATTCATTGACAGGAAAGATAGAACTGAAATAAGAAAATGGCTTCTTGGGATCCCCAGCAAAGTGCTTTACCAGGTTAACAAGAACAATTTTGCTAGCTCAGCCAAATGTCGACATCCTTTATACCTAGTTTCTTACACACAGTCTCAGCCTCCAGACTGTAGGAACTACAGGACATCCTTTTTTCCCCTTAACCTCTCTGCCTTGGTTTTCATCCCTGCTCTATGCAACTGGAAAGCTGTCAAACCTGATTTAAAGCAAAGCAGATAAACTGGGAGCTATGATGCCTCAGAGGGCTCCCACCAGTTTGGCAGACATACCTTTTTCACCAGTAATGGTCAATGTCTCAAAATGCTGCTTGAGGAACTTCTCTTGATCTGGAGTCCTGGGGACCTCTCCCTCTAGCATCCCAGTACCTGCATCCTCCTCTCCTTCTCCCTCCAGGTCTGAGATCCCATCCACACTGAGGGGCTCTGTGCTCTCAGAGTCTGCAGAGGCACAGAAAGTAACGTCTGGTCACAGTAAAATTTACACATCAGCCATTAGCTTTGTTCCCCAGAAGAAGCTACTCAGGAAGATGGTACAGCACATTCAGGACTGACAAGAGTATCAGCCAAGCAGCAATAGGATACAATTTCCTGATGTACAGTACCCCCAGGCAGCACAATTCCCCAAAAGCACAAATACAGTGACCTCATTAGCTAGTATGCGATTAGCAGGTAGTCAAAAAACCCAAACAGTAAATGAATTTCACAAATGTATGTTGCTAAAGGTACCCAAAATGCTTAGAAGTAATACCACCAAGACCTTTAATAAGAGTGTGAAGTCATCTGAGCTCCCCAAAGTCCATGTATACATCTCTCTCAGTTAGCATTACTAACAGCAGCGAACGATCCCTTTAAGTTTCCACAACGTTCCACGATCACACGCACAGTCTTATAGCACGCATTTACAACTTGCCTTCGTTTGGATGGTCTGGGCTGGAGAGGCGACTGCTACTGTAATCTACAGAGCAGGCACTGTCAGGGCTGTGCTTATCTGGACATCCATTGCTGGGGAAGCCTCGACCTAGCTTCCCATGGGGCAGTGCTTTTACTCGGAACTCACTGCAAGCGAGATAGGAAAAATACAGAATTAGAAGAGTGGTCCATTTTGCATTTAAAGAGGCAGTTATCAGCTAAATAGTATACATTTTAAAGAGCCCTTGCCTGTGCCTGTGTTATTAACACAATAAAAAACCAGGATTAAAAAAAATTAAAATACTACATCTTTCACAATTTATGTACTTTACTTTTGCATTTTATTAAGCTTGGACAGTGAAATCAGATTGGTCCATTTCACCTTCTGACCACAGTCAGTTTCACATTCTTAATCCTGAGGCACTAGCCACATATGCTGCAGTAGTTGGGTTCTCAGCACTACAGAGGAATGAATGTAGGAGTCCACTGAATAAATAAATTTAAAAGAGATAAATAAGAAGATGAGGAAGGGCCCTGCAGTGAAAACATTCCTATATACTATAGGAATTTCCTATAATGAAAACTATTTCCCCACATTTTGAGGTCTTAAGCTGGCATCTTTTCACACACGTGTTCTTTGAGTTGTCTCTGCTGCAAAATATAAGATTCTATGACTGAAGAGGTTAATTTTCAGCAGAGAATATCATATGAAACTCAGTAGTAGAAGATTTGAATCCCTGCATTTGTTCTAAATTTTGTAAGTCATATTTCACTGAATGAGGCCAATGGTATCCTCTTGTCTGATGTCAGAAGAGTACAACGTTCCATTTTAAGGAACAATTTGGCATTAGAAACAAATAGAGCCTATGCACTAAAATTGTGAGCTGGAACATGGGAGTCACCATAATGGATATTTAATATAACGTAACTGTGTGGAGATTAGTTCTGACAGCTTGCAAACTGTGCACACTTTGTAACGTGTCCAATTTGTATCCAGCACCACCACAGGGCCTCCTTTCTAACATGCAAGAATAGCATGCAGGCTTGCTCTGTCTAAATATTATTGCTATAAAATTAAAAACATAAATAAAGAGAAACTGGGAGAAACCTATTTCAACTACAAAATCTTGGCATACACTGCTGCATGAAAACTCATTTTGTACTGGGATAGGGGGAAAGGGGGAGGTATTAAACAGCTATAAGCAGAATTATTCTGAGAAAAGGAAAAACAAGGGAGCAGAGCAGAATAAACAAAGTGAAACCGTCTAAGTATAAAAAAGAGATACCACAGAGAAAAATGGCCTCTTAAATCTCTCTGATGTCCCTTTAAATTCCTTTCAGATCACATAACTATGTAACAGCAGAAAGACAGGCTATTACACACTACATTTATTAGCATCTTGCCCAGTCAAGTTTGAAAACATCCCAAATGATAGGGCTTCTACCAACTTCTCTAACTGACTGTTCCAAAGCCAAATCCATCTCACTGTTAGGAAGTTTTCCAGCATAACATTTTCCCTTACTTAATTTCAAGCCAGATAAGGGAGAAAGTTAGTTGCATCCAAGATGTTTATTCAAGGAGAAATTGGAGGAGGTTGCTGACATGCATGGTTTCCTCATGAGCAAAGACTGTTTTAACAGCACTCTCAGCTCAGCATGCTTTAGAACTCAGAATCAGGCATTAGTAAAGTCCTTAACTAAACATGTCCAGCACTAAGCTAGCAGTAAATTTCCTTAGTCATGTTACCATGAGCTGCACATAAGCAAGATGTATAGCAGCAGCGTAGCCATGCACAGAAGAGAACTGATTTTTAACCTGTTCGTATCTGCAGGAAGAATTTCATCTTGTTCAGGGTAGATTACACATTCCTCACTCCCAGAGGGCTCCAATTCCTGAGAAAAAACCCCTTCTTCACAGGACACAAGCCGGATCACCTGGGGGCGGACACAGGGCCGGTTATCCTCAGGAGCTATTGAGTTCCCAACCTAGCACAGAAACAACAGAAGTTACTAGAATTTTTTCCTTCCAATCAGAAGGACAACATGGGAATTGCAAAAAACCCACTACAATAAGGAGTGCAATCAATAATATGAGCATATAAAAATAGGAGTTATTCAACTGAAGTCAGGTCCAGTACAGAATTATCTTTATCTAAACCACTGAATGTCAATCAGGGTGCCTTGAAATCCTTTCAAGGGTACCATGGGATGCCACACAATTAGGTTTAGCACTGCTAGGTTTACAAATTTGATCCACAAGATAAACCAAGGATTTCAAATAGAAATCCATAGTTGTGGTCTTTCTGAGTTCTTTGCAACATAAAAACTGCTTTATTATGAAGTTAAAATAAGAATGAAGATTAAGAGCTGGCAATTCCAAAGGGGTCCCTCAAGTATCCAAGGATGCCCTGAGTCTAAAAAGATTGAGAACCACTAATCCAAACAGTACCTCTTTAGTGCAAGATGATACCCTGCTTGTTGCAGCTTATCATAGGGCACAGAGCTGCATTAAAAATGAACTTAACCACAGACTACACTAGAACTCAGTCCTCACAGGAGCTACAATTAAGACATTCATGGAAGTGACTCTCAGCACTCCTGGGAGAAGTAGATGCGGTGGCTGGCAGTAATGGACCCTAGTTAAATAAAGCATTAGTAGAGGTTACTAGTATTTTTTTCCTTCATATCAGCAGGACACCATGGGAATTCCAAAATATCCACTACCAGAAGGGGTGCAATCAGTAATATGTGCATATAAAACCAGCCATTTATTGAGGCAAGCTTTAATTCCTATTGACCACAGGGAACAAACTGCTCCATGAAAGCTCCTCTGAAGAAGGTCAAGTTTCTCACTGCCTATAAATTAACCCTTGTTTCCTTATACGATTATCCTTAAGGGAAGAAATAAGCCTTGCATAATGCTGTATGGCAGGGTCTGTTGTTAATAACCTGGATCTAACAGAGGGTCTTTAATCTTTAATCCAAAGATTAAAAGGGTACTATAAAAGGGTGATGTCACATGCAAGCAACAGTAACCAGAGTCAGAACAAGCACCTGATGAAGTGGCAACAAGTTCATTCACTGGAGAACAGCCACTCTTACCATGCTGATGTGTGGAGGGAGATCAGCCTGCTCTTCTTTATCATCCCCATTGCTGGTTTGGGACAGCGAGTCTCGGCTAGCGGACCGAGAAGCTGAAAAAGATTCCAGCTGGCGCAAGTCAAGCATAGATTTAACAGTCATCTCTATGTTACTGGCTGGTTGGGACCAGCGCCCACGCTGCCGGGGCATTTTGTTCATTGTTGCTTCAGAACGCTGATTTGCTGCGATCTCCTTTGTCTGGAGAAGGTTTAAAGACAGAAGAGAAGGTTGAAGATAAAATTCTGTGAATGGAGCTGGAGTGTTACAGCCATACGGTCCAGAAAATGAGAGACGCAAGAAATTTTTAGTGACATTTTTACTGGTACAACTGTATAGTTTGGAGAGACATTAGACAAGCTTTTGGGCACAAAATGCTCCCTAAACATTTTTAAAATGGTATTCCTCATGTTTTCAGTAATGTCTTGCATCCCATCCTTCACTGACAGTGAAAACAAAGCTATTCCAGTTCTATTAATTTTATTGTTCTCTTCTATAAAATCATAATCCTTGAGCAATACCAACATGTGATATCATTGGAAACTTCCTTGCAAGTTTCTATGCCATCCAAAACAGTCCCTCCCAGAAAGGGTTCAACAGTGGAATTTCTGCTCTGGAAGAATTCTTATAGCAGTACCCCTAACAGGATGAGTACCTTGTGGTTTCTGTATACATAAGACAGAAGCACATTTTAAAGAATTAGTTGCTTACCCTCCTCATTTCCCAATAGGAGAGACTTCTTGAGAGGGTAAATTCTGGATCTGAAAAGAGAAAAAGTAAAACAAGTTGGCATCCTAGCCACTAAGCACACTTTTAAGGCCTCTATCTCCATCTTTCTAAAGTTTATTTTGTTATGGATAATTCCAGTTGTGATATACTTAACACTAGTAATGATAATGTCTAATAGAAGTTCCAGTAGGTTTCATTAGAATCCTCAGACAGGTCTCTTGGCCTCTACTGGCTTCTAGGAATCTGTCACTCAATAAACTTGACAGTTCTCATTCAAAATCTGTTTGGCCAACCTATTTGGAACTGGCAAGAACCTGGTAAAAACTTAGTTAAAATTTTAAGGGGCAGGGCAGGGGGAAATATCACTAATCAATCTCTCTACAGCTCAGTATAAACAACTCAAATGTTATCTAATTGTAGTTGTTGAGCCATCTTGCTATTTTTATTCCTTCCTACACAATGAAGTTGCCTTCCCAGACCCCACATGCTCTCCATTGTCTACTCTGCCCTATACAGCCTCATGAGTACTCTATACATGCTCTTGCACACTTCTCCCCAGTCCCTGTCCATGCCTCTCCTTTCCCATACGTACCCAAGTCTCTCCCAGTGTTGCAGTTGGATTGAATTTGGAAAGACTGCAACCCATGTAACTCATCTTCATCATTCCCTTCATCTTCACCATCTTTGTCACTGTCTGATGAGAGTGCAGGCACAGGGGACAGGACAGAGACAGACTCGTGCCTGGGAGGTAGGAATTGCAAGAAACATTATGGTACCTCCCAAAAACTCCCTGTTGAATCCACATGCTAGCCAGTACACTCCCTCATGTCACTTCTATCACGCATCACATCACTCGTACTCTTCCAATTTCTCCAAATGGGACTGACCTTGTCCAGCAGAACAGGACTTTGAGATGTGGTGCCAATTATGCACCGCAGGTTCCTGGAACCTGACCAGGCTATCACGTGCATGTAAGGAAAGATCATGGAATCCTAAATAGTAACACATACAGCAGTGATTCTCAGCCAGGGTGCCACAGTACCTGGGGGTGCCACAAAATCCTCTTAAGGGTGTAGCAAGATGCCACACAGTATTTGCAGTCTTATGTGTGCAAATAAACCCAGAGTCAACCCATGATGTCAAAAGCATCCTCATTTGTTGTGGTCTTTCTGAGTTCTTTGTAACAGAAGAATAGCTCTATTTTTTCTGTAACAAAAAATGCTAGGAGCTGGTATTCTCTGATGGGTGCCTTGGATCTAAATAACTGTCATACAAAATTCAATCATAATTTGGCTTTACAATTCAAACCCTGATAATTTAAGACTGCCAGAAGCCATTTGAAAAATAAAAATTATTTTTCTACCTGTGGACATCTTATCATGTTTCCCTCTTCCCCTGTTGGTCTTTTTTATGTACCACAACCACCACAAAGGCTTTTCCTTTGATAGAAGTTTGGCATTTGAGAAAGCTACAGATGATGTTGTGAGAGAGAGAGAAGTTTGATTACTTGAAGCAAACCTACTTGTAAAGCTTGCATGCACAGTCTACACACCATCATATTGTCCGGCTGTACTGTCAGCCATAAGGCACACTAAAGAATATCAAACATACCTTGGATAGATCCTTAAAATGGAAATGGGAGACATTTCTGATATGGATTTCAGTCACCCCAAGCATAACTTCCCATCAACAGAGGATTTTTTTTTTAACCAGTACAAGATACATTTCCCCCACCCCTCAGTAAAGTTAGAACAGAACCAAATCAACTAACCTTTTTAGCCACCTGAAGTAACAAAGCACAATTAAATAAATTCAGATTCTTTGACTAATCAATCAGTATAGCACACACTCCATGACCTTGAGCAAGACAGCCAAGTGTATCATTAGCAACCTTTATAAAGTGCTGTGGGTGGGCTGTAAGCGCAAGATATTCAGATGACAAAAATAACTCATCTACCAAGTATAGAACAGCCGGGCCTAGGACCAAATCTGCTGCAATTTACAGACTGTAGGTCATACTAAATACGACAGGAGGAATTGAGAATTGCAGTATTTTCTCCTTCATAAGACAATGGAACTCAAATTTTCTTTCTATCAGGAAAGACAGAGACAGCTTATCCAATAGGACAGCGGTGGGCAAATCCGACCCCCAGGCCACGTTGCAGCCCACCAGGTCATTCTATCTGGCCCCCAGAGCCCCTAAAAAATTTAGAAAATTAATATTCATCTGCCCTGGGCTGCCTGTCATGTGGCCCTCAATGGCTTGCCAAAACTCGGTAAGTGGCCCTCTGCCCAAAATAATTGCCTGCCCCTGCAATAGGATAATGAATAATTTTCAGTATTTTCTGGCTAGGCTGGAGAAGACAAATAAAGGCTTACTCACTGGATTCTTCCAGCAAGTTTTCCAATTGCAGATTTCCCTTCTCTGCTTTTTCCCCCCCACTTGTCTCCACATCTCTCCACCCAGTCCCCCTTGGGTCCTTTTTCTTGGTCAGTGGTATCCTCCCAGAGCTCATGTACCATAGTACCTCTTGTGGCTACACTGTGGCTTATACCACAATGCACATTATTGTTTTAAATATACAGAAGGCAATATTAACTTTGACATACTGGTACATTTTATAGTGGCATCTGTTTCATGTATTTTGTTTTAAAATGTATAGCCCCTCTTATAATGTTGATAAAAGGTCTGATGAATAACTAGTTGGTATCTGAGATAGCCATCATTAATAAGATTACAGGGCAAGTCACTGCCAACTTTTGGGAAATTCCTCTGAATCTATCATATGATAGATAGGACTGGGAAAGGTTTAGCAAACCAGCATGACTGAAATTATATACAAGAAAATACACACAGGCCACGTTTATCAAAAAGAGATTGGCAAAAGGAAAAAAAAAGAAAAGAATACTTTCAAGCATTTTCAGAAAAGTGGAAAAATAGGAAGTAAATACTGTTGTACAACTGTAGAAGTAAGAGAGGTCAATGGCAAATTATCATCTTACTGAACCTATCAAATAGTGCATCGGGTTAGAGGGGTCTAATACAACTCATGATTCTTTATCATCACAATAAGCCTTATTTCCCTTCTCTGTGCCCTTTCCTGCAACCAGAATGTGTTCAGGCATATTCAACTTGGTCCTGAGGGTAAATTTTCAAAACTGCTTAAGCCCTGTTGGCTCAAAACTTAACTTCTGAAAGTTAACTTGGGCTCCATATATTAGGCTGCTTTTCAAAATTCTTTTTGCCATTTCTCCTTTACTTGACCAAACCATAAGCTTTATTTCTTTCTCCTACTTTTCTTTCATTGCCTTAGACCAAAAAATAAGAACCCTGTTCTTAACCACCAAACACTGATGTATGCAGCTGATACAACCAATAGTCTCCCTCTCCCTCATCTTACCTGAACTTCAAAGCTAATTTAAATTAAGTTGGCTGTGAAATCAAAGCACAAGAGCTATTCCAGAATAACTCTATACTAGACAAGCCTTAAGGTGATGGTCAGAACAGCTCTCAGGATACAGGTTCAATTCACTTAAACCATAACACAAGCTTAATTTTTCTCTCGTACTCCTTCACTGCTCCCCTAACTTTCTTTCAAAACGTATCATTTTTTGGCCCCTTGAACATGCAGCTCATTTGAGAGGTAGACTCTATAGCCCCATAACATCGCACTGAAGTTACTGGGACTTCATGACAGTTCAAAAAGCTCCAACTTGCTGGAGTTAGTCACAGGATCAAAGCCTTTGGATCTAAGCTCCCCGAAGTACAGACAGAGTTTTGTCCCTGTACTAACACACATTTTTATGGCATCAAATAATTTAGATGTCAGAATAATACGCTGTTTAGTGTCCTCTTCTGCTTTCTGAATAAAATCATATCTAAAAGTGAATAAAGGGAAAAATACATCAAAATGATAACATGGTATCACCATCCTAACTCCAATTCTGTGCTCTTGGTACCTTCAGGGGCATATTAATCAGGGCAAAATACTAATAGACTCTAATAATACAGGGGTGGACAAAATATGGCCCATGGACTGGATGTGGCCTGCCAAGCACTCTCATCCAACCCATGGGGCCCCCCAACAAATTGTGCCCTCCCCAGCCCTTCCGCCTATGAGGGTGGGAGCAAGGCACCCACATGTACACAATGCTCCCAAAATGTACCCTAAAGCCTAGCTCCCACCCTTGTGGGCAGAAGGGCCTGCCTGGCCAGCGTGCAGTTTCCACGTGGGACTGCTGCTGTGGTAGCAGCAGCAGGCTGGGTCCTCAGGGCATAAGCACCCAGCAGGGCCTGGCTCCAATGAGCCTTGCACATCACAGTGAGGGGCACAGCCTCTGCCGAGCCGCCTATATCGCAAGCACTGCCTGCCCCTCATGTCCAGCCCCTGTGTTTGCCGGGCACAGGGGGAAGGCCCCACATGCTGGAGCCGGCTGACTTCCCTACCGGCTCTGCGCAGCACCAGAGAGAAGCCTCAGGCTGGAGCCGGCTGCCTTCCCCGCCCCACAGGGGAAGATGCCTGGGGCTTCCCTCCCCTGCAGCGCAGCCCTGGCGGGGAAGGCAGCCAGCTCCAGTGCCTGAAGTTTCTCTCGGGTGCTGCGCAGCCCCAGCAGGGAAGGCAGCTGGCTCCAGCACGTGGGACTTCCCTCCCTGATGTGCAAGTGCAGGAGCGGCAGGGAGCACCAGCGATACAGGCGGCCCAATGGAGGCCACGCCCCTCAGCGCAATGCGCAGCGCTGGTTGGAGCCGCACCCCGCCAGGCACCTGAGCCCCGAGTACCCTGCCTGCTGCTGAGCCATGGGGGGGTCCCCACACCCCCCAACCTCCCTCATACCCACACCCTGTCCCCACATATACACAACTACCCACCCTACCTTATGTCCCCCCCACACACACAGCCATTCCCTCACAACCTCCCACACTCCACCATACACACACACACAATATACAAAACTAAGACTTTATTTCTGGGTTATTATGCAATCACCTCTATATACAGTATGCAAACAGCAAATCATGACAAAAATATTTTTTGTAATAAAATTAAAATATGTTAGAGTAGGTGTTTGACTTCTAGTACATGATTTGTTTTCTTCTCATTCTAAAATGGCAACCCCCCTCCCAAAAGGAGTATTTCCGGGGGACAAAGGGAAAGACTTCTGGTGGCAAAGGTCAGGGGTTAGGGGATGAGACGTCTAGTCCCAAGATGGCAGCAAGGGGCAGAGCAACTGTCAAGAGGCGGGGCTACTCAAGTGGCCCTCAACAACTCACTACAACTCATTAAGCAGCCAACCTGAAATAATTGCCTGCCCTGCTCTAAATGCTCAAAGATAAAAGCACACAATGATACTCATTTTAGTAGAATGACACAACTAAAATTGGAAAAAAACTGTTTTTAATCAGGTTCCAATTTACTTTTGCATCAAAATGGTCAAAAAGTACTCAGCTCTTCCTGGAACGGACTGCTGGCTCACTAAGCATTTGATAAAGAGCTAACAGTTTAGTATAAACTCGAGAACAATTGCAGCTTCCCCAGAGTACATACAGTATATGCAATACTACTTTTAGAAACATTATCCAAAATTAAATCAAGTCTATCTCCTGCTATTAAAGAGAGGTCTTCAATAATATCGCAAAAAAGGGGATTTAGAGATATAAATACTCCCCTAACACATAAGCTTATAATCCCTCATCTAACAGTGGAAAATTTCAGTGTAAAACCTCTCTTCCAAATGATGAGACAAAATATTTTTCCCCGAACAATAATGCCTGCTGAGACCAAAACAAAGAATATACAGGCCTTTTTGCAATTCCTACTCTGAAGCCATAAACATCTAAAAACCCAAATGCACTAGCAGTACAAATGAGTACAGGTTATATTTCTCCTAATAATTAAAAAAATAACTCATTGTCACTGAGGGAAGAGAGAACATACCAGCAATTTTCATGATGAGAAGCAGAACCCAAAGGGATATTTGTATACTCTAAAAGAAAACAACGGGAACATAAAAAGATGTTCTTCAGAAGAGATTCATTATTACATAAGGAGACAACACGAATATCAGGCAATACTCAGCTGGGCTAGACCCTGTGATAGCTGGGTAAAGACAATGTTATATTAGCTAACAAGTCTTCAGCTCCCTACAGTCCAAGTAGAGCTCTCAAGTCGTCAGGTTTCTGAAGCCTCCGTTCCCTGACTGCTCTTAGAACGTGAAAGAAGCTGCAACACCCAGCTGGGTAATAGACTTACTTTAACCAGTACAGTACTGTACACAGTTCAATAAAATCAAATCATATAACACCATGGCTGGAGAACCTTAATGTTTCTGTGGATCTTATGCCCAGGCCACTAATAAGAGGACACTCTTACCCATCTCGATTTAAACCAACTCTACATAGCAGCTTACAAACAGATTCAGAAGTAACCAGAACAGGTATTACACATGTATTAAACAGGGATTCTTACTCCAGATCCTCAGTTCCTCAATTCCACACAGTGATGCTGAACACAATGAGTTATTCCCTCCAAATTCAGCCAGCAATCCATAATGCTCTGGTATTACGTCTCTGTCGATACTTGGTGACCACAGCAAATGCTCAGAACTGAAAACAAGTTTCAAAACTCACCAAATCAGAAGGTTCCACTCTAGTAAAGAGGTCACCAAGCAAGTTTTCCTAAATTGCTGGGACTGGCGTGGCACTGGCACCACCCTCCAGCAAGAGTATGTGACAGAAATGTGTCTCACCTAGTGCCAAATGAAACTGGGAGCGTCCCTCACAGACTGCACCTCAGTCAGGCAAAACTGCAGCTGCTGGAATTATGGAGAGCCTGCTATAAAAAGCACACAGCTTTACAGCTAAAGCATTTTGGCTTCATGGCTCAGTACTGAAGCATCCCAGAATAATTACGGCACACTTGTCAAACAAGAGATGCTCCAAAGAGCAGAGTGGCCCAAGGATCCCGAGTGAAACTATGCAGACAGACTTGTTCTAACAACTCCCAAAGAGAATGGAAGGTTCTTGCAATACTTGCAAACAACCAGTCTGACGAGACCTTTGATGCTTTGACACTTCATTATTCAGATTTTAAAATCTTTTAGCCGTTTGGGGGAGAAGAATGGATTCAACACCCATTTTTGGTACCATGCGAGCCTGCCAGAGCTGCAGATGCTTCCCTCCTCCACCCCACTATTGTCAAATCAGCCACTGCGAGTGCAGTGCTTAAGCCACTAAACTGACCAGCAACCCTAAAAAAAACAAACACCCTAGCCCTTGCAGCCAAGTTAGCTCTGTTTGAAATCAAAGCTCTGTATCTAAGCACCATTTTTCAAAGTAGGAGCACTAGATAAATTTAGATCTAGCTCACGGTTTCCATTCTGTACTGTAAGGTGGGGGAGAACTGACCAAGACAAATAATTCTTATGGAATTATATTTTTTAAACAGTAACCTTCTCTGAAGCTTTCATTCCTGTAAAGGAGATAATTACCATAAAGCCTGTTATCACCCTTCACAAACAATTATAGGTATTTGCCATGTTTAAAAATGTCAGGTATTTTCCAGTGCGTATTTTGCATAAAATTTAATTTGATTGGTGAAGCTTTAGCCTGGCACCTCATATCTCTATTCTTAAAATGATCAAGCTCTCCTAGACAGGATGCTCGTGTACTACTCTCAGTGCTGTTTTGTACAGCATGTTTTTAACATCATCTTCCAAAAAATAGATTAAAGGAGATGTGACATTCTGTAAAGACTGCAAAGGAGAATGAAATAATGTAGCCGTCAAATCATAGTTGGGTGTTTAAATCCAAATGTTGAAAGACATAGAACAAGCAGCCAAAAAAAGCAGCATAAAGACAAAGATGATAAAAAGGAAAAAACTTAAAAGATACTACTGATAGGGATTACCAACAACCCAAATAGCAGTTAAAAATCAACTACCCCAAATCTCCTATATGAAATAGTAGCCAGCCTCCCCCATAGTCTTGTATCGGCCCTCCTCACCTGCTAAGTCCTGTCGTCTTGCGAGGTGGCGATTTCTCCACCTGCTTCCCTCTTTGCTTCATATCAGCTAGTCGCTGTCGCATATTGATGGTCATTTCAGAACTCAGACGCCAGATAAAGATACAGCTGCAAGTGAGAAAAGAGAATGGGTGTGTTAAGCTTTGTTTCAATTTAGGTTATTAATATTCCTTATAGGTGAATTTAGGAACAGTCCTTTCTGGTCTGGAGAACTAGCCTAAAAAACCTAGTTCTCCAAAGAGTCAAGAGGACACCACCAGGGTGCATGGTACCTTGACAGTCAGGCCTGCAGGGAAACTTCTCTCCAACCTCAAGCCTGGTAGCTTAGGGCGAACTGGGCAACAGAGGCTTTTTGTCTCATAAAAGATGCTTCACAGTGAGATTTTGTATGTCCTTTAAAATTTTCTGTAGAGCACCAGGATGTTGAAGCAAAAAGCTAAGAAATACAATTCCTTCTCACATTAGGATGTATCATAGCCTCATAACATTTACAGTTAGTAGGAAATAAAATGATCTGCATTTCAGTAATGATCAATTTTCTCAATGTTAAATGATCTCCCTCTTCCACCCAATTGTTTTGAGCTAGGAAGAGAGAAAATGACGGTATTATGTTTTCAAAAGTGTTGTGCTCCTTTGGACTCCAAACAGGAATTAATAGCATTCCCAGAGACTCGGGTCTAGGAACACCACACCCAGCTTTTTAAAGAACAGGCAAAGTTGTGAGGTCTGGCAGCTAGGAGGTATAACAACCTGGGGTTTTGGAAACCCAGAGCTGGCTGGCCAGCTACTTTCCTTCAAGGTCAGCTCCCTCTCTCAAAAACACAACAGTTGAATTAACAGAGGTGATTCCAAGAGCATGAATTAAAATTCAAAAGGCAAGCCTGGCCTGTTCATGATTTATCTTTCCATCCCCTCCACCTCCAATAGCAGGTCAAAGCTAGAGGGAACTGCAGAGCAACAGTTGAATATAAACCAATAAATACATCTCAGCTTTGATACACAAACCCCTTCATAACCTTGCTCCCCATCCACCTTTGTGCTTCAGCTCCTCCTGCAGTACTGTCCCTTGAGCGCCTGCCAATCCTTTTACCATATTCAGGCCCCTTATTTTTCTCTCCCTCTCTACTTCATGCCTTCCATCATGCTATTCCATGTGGCAGGAATCCTCCTTCTGTCCTCATGGCCAATCTGTGGGCCTTGAGGAGCCCTTTCCTTAAAATTGACTTCTCCAAATAATCCCTTCTCATTTCTTAGCAACATTTTCCATACCTTCCTTATTTTCTTGTCTTATTTAATGTGATCAGCAAAGGACAACATGTATGGGGTAAATGGATAATACTATACATTTAAAACAAGGGGTGACATCACAGTTAAAACCGAGCAATGCTCCATCCCCCACTTGTTCCATGCATCTGGAATTCACTCCTTTATAAAGCAGCAGAGCACAAGTGAATGCTTCCCCCAACACACTGCACCTGATTTATATTAATACACACAAGGTGGGTAAGTTGGGAGAGAAGACTGTTTAACTTGAATGAAATCCAGAAACAGCTGAGTGATGCAATACAACATCAGACACTGATATATACAACACAGAACCCCATATATCTCCCTTTACTCAAGTCTGTTTTCTTACTATGGTTACAATTGTGTTTTAAATACTGCCCTGAATAGTCTTAGACAGCAGCTCCAGATGGCATCACAGCCTCAGAGATGCCATGTCTCGGTTTCTGCAGAGCCCACCTGCAGCATCACCATTTAGGATTTCACACTCTGTGCTCCTCTACATGGCTACCAAGCAAAAGCCCTGGCTCCTCCCTATAACTGCTCACCTTGGAAGGGTGAGCTTGTGCCTCAGGCCATGCTAGCAGGAAGTAGCCCATGAACTCATGCGTCCACTGATACTGGCACCTCACAGGGACATATAATTTACTTAAAAAAAGAAACTAAAGCACAGCTCAGCCTGCCCACAGCACCACATTGGGATTTAGGATACAGAAAGGTGGTTTTGGACTCTATAAACAGGGCTACCACTACACTGTAGTGCCCCAAATGTTTATGCTTTTACCACCTCCCTGGAGGTGCTTTAACCCTAGCACATAGAGATGGCACAAAATAATGACTTGCCACTCTACCAGATAAGAGGGACTTCGCAATCACAAGACTGTTGCTTGCTTACCTGTCACCAGAGACAGATATCAGATGTTTGCAGTCATTACTGAACTTCATCCCAGTTACAATCTCTGTGTAAAATAAAACAAAGAACAGCAACTCTTGAACTACCCCAGCGAGCAGCACAAATCATTAGCTAAACGGATTTGCTGGGCTCAGCTCAGCAGTCAAATACTGATTACATCCAGCATGTTTCCATGGAGCCAAGATACCCAAATTCCCACATCATATTTAAGACCATAGTCCCTGCAGACCAGGATTGAGGTATATAACAGCATGAGAAACCCCATAACTGAACAAACAAGATTGAAGCATCTTCCAAACATAAAACAGGGTATCATTGAGGGCTATTGTAGAGAGACACAAGATTTTTTGGGAGGAGTGATCTGCCAACAGAGCAAGAGAATTAACAATAAAGCAGTTTTACAGCTAATATATTAAAAAATGTAATAGGTCATTTTAACATAAAACTGAAATGGAATGTTTGGACATCAAAATTTGAGCTAGCCCTCAATTGCCTCAAAGGACCCCAAAAGATTCCAAGGTTTGGGATTTTTAAAAAATTATTAAGAATCGTGTTTCCTATGCAAAGCTTTTTTGAAAACTAAAAATGCAAAAGAGCTAGTCAGCATTATGCTGACCACCATTATACAAACATTAAATCAGCAGATAGAAAAATAGCTTCTGCAACTCACCTGAGTGCCCATACATTGTGGCCACACACTCGCCAGAGTAGAAATCAAAGATGGAAAGATTCTTGTCAGAACAACTAGTTGCAATATACAGACCTGAGGGATCAGTCTGTACCTGGTTGGGAAGTATGGAAGACAAAAAGGGCTGGTGAGAAAAGTGCCTTAAATTCCCAAGAAATGCCCAAGACAACAGAAAGTTCAGAGAAAGACATTTAGAGTCAGTCTAGACCAGTGAGGGCCAACCTTTTTGGCAGGTGTCCAACAAAATTAGCCCAAACTCTCTACAAATGCCACTATGATCCTCTTCTCCTGCTCCTCTGCTTTCTGTCTCCTCCCTATTTGCCATGTGCCACAAAGAGAGGCTGCCCATGCTACAGCTTGGCCACCCCTGGACTAAACCATAATGTCCAAACGGGTCACGGGGCAGTAACTGTATACTGAATGATGATGCATTTTGTCCCATGCCTGGCCAACTAGAGGTTCTCCATCTGCTTCCTAATTTAACAGACTTTCCCACTTTAAAATGACCTGAAGCCCAGTTGTTTGAACAAGTCCCGACAACATTAGAATTTGAAAGGTCCAGTCTGACATCAGCTGTTCTTAGACAATGAAACATTAAAAAAAAACAAACTTGAATGGGAAATTGCAGAAGAAGAAATCATCCACAGACTGGACTGTATTAAGAATGGTCAAAACCTAAACTACAGATTCTTATCCTATTACCTAGATTAGTTTTTATAACCTTTTTGTCCCTCGGTGAGTTGACTGCTTTGTTTTTCAGGCATTCTCCAGGGAATTGACTGAGGCAACCAGAACTAAAGACCTGATGGGTCATGGGTGACTTCAACTACCCTAACATCTGTTGGGAGGACCATTCAGCTGGCTCCAGCAAGTCAGCCAATTTCTTAGCAACTACTGATGACCTGTTCCTGTCACAGGTTTCCAAAGAACCAACTGAGGTAAAGCCACTCTAGAATTAGTGCTTACCAAAGGGGAGGACACGGTAGAGGACCTGAAGATTGGAGGTACTCTGGGTGACAGTGATCATGATCTGATTAGGATCACAATCCACCGGAAAGCTAGGATCCCAATTAGTAAAACAGAAGCCCTAGTTTTCAGAAAGGCGAACTTTGACAAACTCAGGAGGTTAGTTAGAAAGGCCCTCTGCAACCAACAACTAGACAATTTGATAGTTCAGGAGCAATGGTGCCTCTTCAAGGGAGCAATTCTCACTGCTCAAAAAGAGGCCATTCCCATGAAATCAAAGAGTGGGAAAGGAGCCAAGAGACCTGGGTTGGCTCAACAGGAACATTAGAGAACTTTTGAAAAAGAAAAAAGATGCATATAATCAATGGAAAAAAAGGCTCAGCAACCAGAGAAGAGTTCACTATATAACCTAAGTCTGCAGGTAGAAGATAACGGAAAAGCCAAGACGGGCATGGAGATCAAGCTGCCATCCGAAATAAACAAAGTCCTCCTACAGGTACGTGGGGAGCAAGAAAAAAAAAAAAAAATAAAGTTCCACTGTGGGACCCCTACCAAATACAGAGGGACAGCCTACAGTTGATCACCACAAAAAGGCAGAGCTTCTAAATAAATACTTCACATTGGTATTCCAGAAGGTTAACAGGAGCTGTGAACCCATGCAGAGGCCCAGAGAACATGGGGAACCCTATAGAAAACATGAAAATCAGTCCCAGACAGATGAGGTTCCCCTTAGAACAAATGGATGTTTTCAAGTCCACTGGGACAGATGACCCACATCCAAGAGTCCTGAAAGAACTGGATGAACTCATAACAGAGCTCTTGGCAAAGATATTCAAAAAGTCATGGAACTCTGGGGGTGTTCCCAGATGACTGAAAGAAGGTCAACCTGATGCCCATTTTCAAAAAAGAGAGGAGGCATGACTCTGCAACTACAGACCGGTCAGTTTGACTTTGGTCCTTGGAAAAACTTTTGAAAAAATAGTTAAAGAGGCCATCAATCACAAGCTTGTAACCAACAGAGTATTAAGAAACAAGCAGCCTGGCTTTGTGGAGGGTAGATCATGCCTGACAAACCTGGTGTCCTTTTACGATGAAGTTTTACTTAGATTTCAGTAAGGCCTTTGATTCAGTCTCCCATGAAATTCTCTCAGTCAAACTGGAGGGTACTGGCCTGGACCAGCCTACAGCGAGGTGGATGGAAAACTGACTTAAAGGCTGGTCCCAGAGAGTTGTAAACTGACGGGACGGCCTCATCCTGGAGAACTGTCTCCAGTGGTGTCCCCTGGGTCGGTGCTTGGACCAGTGCTTTTTAACCTATTTAGTAACGACTTGGATGAGGGGGTGGAACACTCTACGATTAAGTTTGCAGATGATACCGAGCTGTGGGCACACCATAGGATAGGGTAAAGATCCAGGATGACCTTGACAGACTGGTTCTATGGGCTGACTGGAATCAGATGAGGTTCAACAGGTAAAAGTGCTGAGTCCTTCATCTGGGTAGGAAGAACCTTCACCACAACTATAGAATAGGCAGTAGCCCACTGGCTGGCACAGCATCTGAACAGGACCCGGGGGTCACAAATCGACCAGAAGATGAATATGAGCCAACAGTGTGAGGAAGTCACTGGCAGGACAAACAGAATTCAGGCATGCATCAGCTAATATGTTGTCAACAGATCCAAAGAGGTGCTTCTCCCTCTCTACTCAGTGTTGGTGAGGCCACAACTGGAGTACGGTGCCCAGTTTTGGGCACCACACTTCAAAAAGGATGCAGATAAAACTTGAGAGGGTGCAGAGAAGGGCCACCCACATGGTTAGGGGCCTGGAGGATAGGCCCTATGAGGAGAAACTCAGGGAGCTGGGCTTGTTCAGTTTGGGTAAGAGAGCTGCAAGGTGACTTGATAGCTACCTACAAATATGTCAGGGGGGAACACCAGGACCTGGGGGAGCAACTCTTCAGGAAGGTACCCCTTTGGAGGACGAGGACCAATGATCACAAACTAACAGAGGGAAGATTTAGGCTGGACATAAGGAAGACCTTCTTTTCCATAAAGGTAACTAGAACCTGGAGCACACTCTTGGCAGAGGTGGTGCAGTTGCCATCGTTGGAGGTGTTCAAGAGGAGGCTAGATAAGCACCTCGTTGAGCTAGTTTGAGCTCTTTAACCTCCTGCCTATGGCAGGGGACCAGACTTGATGGTTTTACAGGTCCCTTCCATCTGTTGACTCTGACTTATAGCCATCTTGCTTCTTTAACCAGCGCCCGCTCTTTTTTTCTCCCCCTTTCCTACCCTTTCTATTCTAATCACTGCTTCCTACAGTCCTTTCACAACATCTGATGAAGTAAGCCCTCTGCTTAAGAAATCTTATACTATACATCTCTGATTTAGTCTATAAAGTTGCAAATCTACCCTGCCTTTTACCAGCACAAATGCCACTCAGTAAGAATGACACACTTAGACACAGCAAAAACCATCATTCATCTTAATAGAAACTAGTCATGATCAGCAGCAAACTACTGAGTGACTCACATGGGTCCCTACTCATCTTGCCAGCACCCCAGGACAAACACCTAACCACCAACTCACCCATCAAAACCCTTTGCAGAGCTATCTCCAGTCTTATTCTCAAAATACCAGGTAACCCACAGCTTTTCCAACCAAATCCAAAAAAGAAATTGATTATCTTTAAAGATTCCACCACCGATCTGAATTTGCTGTAATGCTCTGATCAAATTCCCCTTTTTCCTCCTCCCTCCCATAATGAACAGAGCTCATTATTTTTCAGTTGATCCTATATTTTTTAACAGTTTATGCCATACCAACCCCAGGATAGTCATAGCTAGTAAACCTATACAAAACATCTCCAAAACCTGAGCCTTCAAGCATGGAAGCTAGTCTGCTCAAACAGCAATGCAATAAATACTCAAAGAAGTTGTTAACATGCTTACTCTTGTAATTCTAAAATTTGCTTTGTTAATATTTCTGCGAATTCTGTATTGGAGCTCTTACTATATCTGTGTTTTGCAGAACTTCGGAAATTCAAAAATAAAAGGGGTCTGGATTAGTAGAGTTTGTGCTTTTAATAGCAGTTATTTCAGTTTTATTGCTGCATTTTTAAGTCCCAATTATATGCTATATAAAAATGTTTAACCTCAGAGTGCCAGGCTCCAAATAAGTTTATATTGAAGCATCAAAACAGATCACCACGTTACATAGTTAGCCTAAATATGTAAAGGAAAAAAATGGAAATTATGAGCTGCACAATATTAGTGTTCTGTATCACAGGGTTCTCTCCATGTCAGAAAAGCAAATACACACTTAATATTAAAAAAAAACAACCACCACCCATCAGCAACATTTTACAGTTTGAGGCCACAGAGATATTACTGATCAAGTCAGGTGTTCAGTTATAAGGTACAGCAGCAATTTTTCATGTTCAGTGCCCTAGTTTATTAAATGCTGTGGGAAAGGGGAAAACTATCAAGTTTGCAAAAAAGAAAAAAAACCAAACCATGTAGCTCTGTTTATGCAAAAGCAGAAAGGGCGACTTTTCTTTTTTAAACAATGCATTTATTTCCATTAAATCAAATGAGAGTTTACCTCCCCCAGTAGAAATAATCATTAAAAAAAAAAAGAGAGAAAGAGAAAAAGAAAAAAACCATCAACGAAAACATACAGGAGACACATTTGACAAAAAAGGGAAAATGGCCTGAGGCTTTGCTGCAGTAAATTAACTTAACAGATTTGTTTGTTGAAGTCAACTTGCCTTTTGTCTTTGGGAACAAGACTTCAAGTGTACTAAGTCATAAGAGTGATCTCATAATTTAGCTGTGTTCTTACATGTCCATCCCCAAACCACCCATGTTTGCCAGGAGTACAGAATGAAGTGGTACAGTATCCGAGGACAGAGGCACATCTGAACACAGAGCTTGCATTAGTACTGCAAGTCCCTCAGAAGAGCAAGGCATTCCTCTGAGAGCCTGCCTTGATTTCATCAACATTTCTGCATGTCATTTGTGTGAAGATCACTCTCTGGGCAACACCTTAGCATTTCAAGGGCTTCATAAATTCCTCATTAACTTTGACCACTGACAGCTCCAACATGTAATCTTAACACAAAAAACCAAGAGGGCTGGAACAAGCTCTTCCCAAACAGAGCCTAAGGGATGGAGGGATCACATACAAGCTTCTCATCAGCATCTGAGAACCTGCAGGGAAAAGAACCACATCAAGGCAGGAGTACACAACACCCTTCTACAAGGCAAGGTCCTCCTGGAAAGTGCCTCTACAGATGGTAGGGAGAAGTGACTGGTTCTTGCAAGTAGCACATAACAGACCAAACTCTGCTAGCAAGTATCGGTTCAGTTCCAGCAACTGCCAAACTGGCTCAAAAGAAAGTTTGGTCCAACACACAGTTTGAAGCACAATGCAGTATGTATTCACTTAGTCTATGTTTTGGTGTCAGTTAGCCCAAGTGTGTTTTTCAAGGCTTTTGCTGGGACTTGAAGGCTAGTATGTGTAGGAAAGCAAAGGGAGGGTTGGTTTGGATTCTGATTTCATCTTTAACTAATTGTTTTAGGCATCTGTGGTGAGAAACAGCTGCCAGCTGAGTACTTTTTTTGTACACATTGTATCATACTTAGTCAAATATAAAACAAAGTCTGACACCTGTCCCCCCAGCCAGTCAGCATGAAAAAAGCCCCTTGTCTTATATTCACATACAAAGTGGAGGGAGAAGCAGGAGGCTGCTGTATCTCTGGCTCTGGGCCTGAGCCCAGGTCAGGGTGAATCAGAGCCAGAGCAGCCTTCTTGGCCCTCTCCCCTCCGCTACTTCCTCTCCATAGCCTCTGCCCACCAGCCCACCCCCTTACTGTCAGGCACAGCCTGGCTCCAGCGCAAGTTGAATATGGCACGGGGCACAAGGAAACGCCTTCCACTGCTTCTCCCAATGTTAACACTGCTGCAAGGCCAAGCAAGGGGTGAACTTCTTCCACTGCAGTGCTCTCAGCCTGAGCAGCATCTGATAGTAAGGATTGCAGAGACTTGTAGGGAGTTTGGGAAAGAGAGGCAGAGACTAGGGGGGAGTTAGGGGAGGGACAGAGGCTGAGGGCATGGGGAGCACCTGACTCCCCTTCCCTCCCAGCCACTGCTTTCCCTGCTTTAGCGATGGGGGTGGGGATTCAAAACAACCCTACAATACTTAGATTCTATACCTGGAAAATTATAACAAATTTTTAAGACTTTCTAGGTATAGAATCTAATTATTAGGGCATCATTTTATATTCAGGGTCATTTATACTCAAGTAAATATGGTGTTTTGTTTTGTTTTTAATTATGATTTAGGTCCCAAGAATCTTACTTGGGAACTTTTTAATATGTACTAAAAGTCAAACAAATTCAGTAAAATAAAAAAATGGCACGTATGTCCCTTATTAGCACTTCAGAGGGAAAAGGTTTACACATCATAATACCCTGGACCCATACATAATTCCAGGGTACTGGATTTAGCTCAGAAGAGTGATGAAAAGGATGAAAGAACAGGGAAAAAATAAAAAAAGGTTATGTTTGAATTCTTGGAGGGCTTACTTTAATGAGGGTGCCATCTTCACCTTGAGATCCCTTGTACAACTTCTTCTGCTTCCCACTGCTTATATTGAAAATCCTGAGGGGAACACAAGAAACAACTCATTACACCCATGCATCATTCTCCACTACTTCTCACAAGATCCCTTCCCTCTCTTCTCTCCGTGGCAGGCCACCCCCACACACAACGGACTGGGGGGCTATAGAGCCAACAGCCATTCCAAGGAACTACACCGGCCATAATTCATAAAGCTCAAATCATTCAAGTGGTTAAATGTATAACTTGGAAACTAGCATGCTGGCCCCAAGATTACAATACAAAATAGATTATCTGAATTAAAACTCTGACTTAAATCTCAAACTGATTAGGCAAGGAGTATGTTTGGTTTCAGGAAACTGATGGAGCAGGCAGAAAAGAATCAGCTTTTTGGCACTGAATGATAGCCACTGGTGATGCATCAGGAATGATGCTTAGCAAATTCCACACAACTAAAACTACTGAAAGACCATCTCTGAGGAGTGCTGTTACAGGAGACGAAGGGAAGTTGGGAGGCAGAACTTCTGTTGGAGCAGGATATAAAACAAGTCACCTCCTAGAAACTCATCAGCATACAATAAAGGGTACCACTGTAGGACTGGGAAAAGTCTCTTTTCCACTGGGGGCAGCAAGTGTAAATAGAAAAATTAAAGACTGGAAGAAATTTCAAAATGGAAGCAGAGTGTCAACTCCAGTTGACAGCTGTCGCTAAAGAACAGCAACAGTTAACCCCAGCTTTGGATTCCCCCAATTCAACAGATTTCACAGAAACACACATTATTTTGTCTGACATTCCTGTGATGGTAAAAGCTACTTCAGGGAAAAGAATGCGTGCCATAGGAAAACACAGTCACTTGCTCAACCAGGAGAGCCTCTCCCCTGCATGGACCACAACCACAGGCTAAGAGACTCAAAGGCATCTTGGAACATGCATGGTTTTTCACTACTGGGGACAAGAGGAGAACTCAGGCTCGCTGGGGCCTGAAGATGACACTTTAGGAATTCAAATTCTAAGAAAAACTACACTAAATGACTTGTAGGGGAAAATATTCTCTGCTAACTGTTTTCTGAAGTGCAAGAATAAGGCAACAAAACAAACCTACCGGATGTTACGGTCTTGACAGCCAATAGCAGCATACTTCAAGCTGGGGTCAACATCCATGTCATACAAAGTAGTCTTTCTAACAATATGGTGGCTCCGAGTAAACTGAACCCCATTCCCTGTCTAAGCAAAGAGGATAAAAAATTAATGAAAGTCAAGTCACTAAACACACTCAAGTCCCCCCACCTCTTTACAGATGTAGTCAGCACAAGCCAACCATTCCCTACAATGACTCCTGGAGATGCAATAAACACCTCTCCACAGCTGGTCCTCTCATGACATTCCTTACAGTGACTCCCTAAGGGAAAGAATGGAGTCCTCAATCATTCCCTGCCCTGATTTCTGCTGAGAGGCTGTACCTGAAAGCAGCTGTAAAATTGCTCCCACCATCAAATTAAGCACCCACTATAACCTGCTACACCAAGTCACACACTGGGATAAACTGCGACTGAAACAGCAACCAGCTCCTATGCCAGCTTTACCACAACATTGCCTCAGAGCAGCTCCCTTTAGGAGATGTTACAGAAAAGGATGACAGCAGTAACAAAAGGTTACCTTCTGTGCAGTGCGAAAATAGATACTCTTGTCTGCCCCACAGCTGATCATCCTCACTTTCCCATCATTAGCTGGAACAAAGAAAAAGAAATAGGTCCAACAAGTAAACACAACAGGAACAGTGGAACAGCTGTTCATTGCATTTTCCTCATTCCTCCCCCTACAGCTCCAACTAGCCATGCCTGACTATGCTGTAGGGAGTCAGTAGTGCAGGCTGGTGCACACAACACCAGAAGGCCTTTCTGTCCTCAAGAAGGAATAGTCTTTTTTACTAGTTCAGAGGGTTCAGCCACAGAGAATTCCAAAGGGAACTCAATAAACCATCAGGGCCCTGGACAGCAGGTAGACATTTAAAAATTCTGCAGTTCCTCTGAGCATATCTTTTGCTCTCTGGATACTACAGCCCTCCCTCTTGGTGCAGGCTGGGGATGGAGAATGGAGTGTCTACCCCATACCATAGGCCAAAAATACCAGCCTGGATACTTTTTCCGAAGTCAAGTTCCAACCTCCCTCAGCTATGATAACAATGGATGGGTGTAGCCATTTTATATGGGTTAAAAAGCAGGGGAGTGGGGAAATGATTAGTTAAGTTAGCCCAAAGAAATATGAAGGGATTTCAATTCCCACAGGCGGAAAAGATAAGACAAGCCTTGCTTGCTAGTATGACTGTAGCTATAAATGAGGAGAAAGAAGAAAGTTAAACTGTAACCTCACATAAATCACGAATTACAAGGTTAAATAATTCTACCAAACTTCACAGCCACGATATAGCAGCAACAGTATTCTTGATGCCTGGCAGATTTTGCTTACATCAGCATAAATAAAATTATACGGGCTCTCCAACCTGCAAACTTCACAGCTGTGATGGAAGAAGAATGCTCATCCAGAGTCTGCTGCAATCTATAGTCCTTCCCAGCATCCAAAACATGGATCAGTCTATCCCGACTGGCTGATGCCAAGAGCTTAAATCCTGCCAGAGATTTTACAAGAGAAGCAAAACCTTTACTGAAAAGCAATTTGCTTCTTTGATCATAATATTAAGCATCTTCAAGTTGCACAGTAGATACCCTTCCTAATAAGTTTAGTACAAGTAAAACAGGTGCATACAAAGGAACATCCCCCAGGTTTCAACTTGCAATAGAAGACACAAAACGTAGTGATCTAAACTCCCCACATCCATACAGTAGCAAGAGATGGAAGCCTTTTCAAACTCAGGGCCTTCTCCTGCAGTGCTACAAAAGCCTCTGCTCTGAGAACTAAAGGAGCAGCTGCCCACTAGAGACTTGTTATACATAACAACCAGAAAAAGAGTTGCTCTACCTCAGGCACAAGACAATACATCATGCAGGCCACATAAGCAAGCAGTGGGGGGAATAAAACCCTTCCGTTTCTTACCTGTGTCAGGTTTGGAGTACTCCAGGCAGAGGATCTCAGAATCATGAGCTTCTACCTTCAGCATTTCCCTAAGGGACTGCAACTCATAAATTCTGAAATAAGACAAAAGATGTCAGTGTCCACATGGAAATATAGAGTGGAAAAAGGGAGACAGTCTTCTCTATGTTCATCCCTGTCCCACAGTCATCCCACCCTAGAAGCCCTAGGGTTACCTGAGAGTGCCAATCCTGTCCCCTGAGGCCAGATGTTCTCCACTGGGGCTCACACACACAGTGCGAATCCCCACTTTTGTGTCTGTAACCTGTGTGTCAGCTTTATCTGCACTCCCACCAGAGTTGTAATCAGTGTCAAGCAGGCACTGAGTGTTGTCATCCACATAGATGATTTTCATCAGGTCCTTAAAAGAGAAAAGACCAAGGAAGTACTGAAGTGAAGAACTGGCAGTCAAGCTCAGTAGGGATCTGAACTGATAGCCAATCCAGTGCTTGGAGGGGGGTGGGGAAGAGATAATGGAAGTTAGAACATCAGTGTCCATCTTCTTTAAAAGAGCCAGAGTGCACCTTATTCTGTGCCACTAAGAATGGAAAAGACTTTCCTCACATTGCCTTTCCTCACCTCTGTGCAGCCATAAAATACTTTATGGCAGCATAAAAGCAAAGCAAACAGACAGACATCCATACCCTTTATTGCACCATAAATGCCCAAAGTTTGTGGCTGTGACATAAATGGCAATATATTGTGCTACTTTTTTGTGATAGACATCTGTTTTCTTGCGATGGGAGAATGCAAGCAGCCTGGAGCTGCTCACACTCCCCAGCCACCCTGGGTATCTCCTCTAGAGGCTTGTGGAGCCTAAATCTTGCGAACTCCAGGAAGCCCTGCACAGGTTTGAGCCCCTCAGGCCCCTGGAGCACCTGCATAGTTTCCCAGCTTACAGAGACACGTCTCCAGGAATATCAGGGCACTTCTCTGTAGAGAGGGAAAGCCAGGGTTCCCTACTTACAAAGACATATCCTGGGATCTCTCCAGGATGTCCGTTTAAGCATGGAAAGCCTGGCATGTCCCCACTTCTGGTGATGCACCCTGGGATCTCCCCAGTGTGTCTCTCTAAGTGGGGAAAGCCCAGAATTCCCCACTTACCAAGATGCAACCCCAACATCTCCCAAGTGCATCTCCTTAAGCAGGGAGATCTTGTGCTGTGGCTCCATAAATGGGAAACCCTAGGCTTTTCTCACTTAAGGACATGTGCTCGGGAGATCCCAGGGTATATCTCCATAAGCAAGGAAACCTCAACTTTCTCCCTTACCAAGACATGCCCAAAGATTCCTTGGAGCATATCTAAGTGAGGAAAGTAAGGCAGGTGCTCTAGAAACCTAAGGGGTTCAAACCTGCTAGGGAATTCCCAAGGCATACAGAATTGGGCCTCTCAAGCCCCAGGAGAACATGTCACCCACTGTCCCACAGCATGAACAGTTGGAACAAGGGTGACATGCGTTATACCTAATGAAGGAAATCAGCTGTGCCAGAACACATCCTAGCATAGCTTATGTCATTTAATTTAACAACATCTGTTTCTCCCCTCAGAGAAGCCTCCAGGCTACAAAATACTAAAATAAGGATGCAGTGGGAACTACATGAAGCATTCCTGAAGGTCAATACAAGTAGGCCTAAATCGTCATAAATCTCTCTGGCAAAGTAGCTTCTTTTGCCAAGTGCAGCTTACTCAGAAATGGATCTAGAGAGCGGGTCACATAACAGCAACAGAAGCAATTAGCTGGAACCAGTCACTGTACTGTGCTTCCTTCCATTTAACATCACTATAGATAGGAGGAAATAGGAATCAGATGGTGTGGATTTAGAACTCTCTTCCCATCCCTGCCCCCAGTCTCTATCAGTCATGGAACATTCTTCCACCAATCCTGATAATGAAATAATTATATGAATTGCAGGATTGGGAGGAACTAGACAAACAGTTATACCCTCTTCTGAAACAGCTGGCATAAGCCACTCTGGACAGGATGAGACAAGGTGATTTATCTGGTTCACAATAACAAGTTTTAAGATGTTTACAAAATATTCAGATTTTTGTTTACACTTGATCTGCCCCTACACAACTTCTCCAGGTCTGTAAAACTTCCCTCAGATGACCTTTGGGCCTTAACTCTGACATTGCTGTACATGAGCCAAAGGCCAAGAAATGAGCTGTCTTGGCAGCCTGGGGTTCTTACGCTGCTGAGGATGTTCCGATGCAGAGCTGAGCCATGAATGTTGGAACTCTCCGTGTTCCACAAACGAATGGTGTTGTCAGATGAACAGGTGATAAAGGAACTTGGGGGAAGGTAGGACTGATTGTTGTCCTTCACCTCAGGATACACCTAGAAGTACATAAAGAACAACCCCCAAGTGAGATGTCACTGTGGTTTGTTTTTAAGACAGTAAGTTTCGAACTCAAATGCAGATGGCTGCTACCTCAGCTTCTGACATGTTAACGAGACAGAAAGGAATGATCTTACTCCAAAATTCTATTCTCACTGGCTGGCCAATCATCAATTTGTGTTCCTTTCACAAACCAATACAGAGTGGAGTTCCCTGGCTAGAATAGTAAGCCCCCTTGCTTTCTTCCACAGCAATGAGAAAGGAGAGAGCTGATATCCCTCATCTCTAAAAGAGCACAATAGAGGGAGGCACTGGGCTGTTGCCAGACAGGGCACTGACAGAAGTGATGTTCTGTCGTGCAATCAGCCCCTGAGAGCACTCTACAGCCATGCCCTGACAGAAGTGCACAGTTGCAGAGAGCTTTATAAATGCCCAATTGCATGACAAATGAACTTTCATTACATGAGGGTTCAGATGAAGGCGCTCCAAAGCAGAGCACCTTCACTGACTTCTGTCCGTCCCTGCCAGGAACAGGGCCAGGCTGAAGCATCCCAGTGCTGTCTTCAGAATAGTGGGTGGGGAAAGAAGAGGAGGGAGTTTGGTCTGGGGTTTGCCCAGCCTGCTTTGGAGGCAGGGAAGGCATGTTGATTGGAGCCCCCCCAAGGTGGGTTGGGGAATTGGGGGCTCTAATCCACCCCACCTCCAGTGCAGGTGGGGCAAACCCAAAACCAAACTCCTTCCCCCATCCCATCCTAAAGACAGCACTACAGCTTGTGGGGAGCAGGGGCAGGGCTATGGCAGAGGTACAAACTCAATCTGCCAACTTCCTCCCTCCCACAACCCAACAAGCAACATCTGTTGGATCAGGGGGATCACTGTAACTTGTGGTACTTCCTGGGAAGTGCCATGAGTTACAGCAGGGAGCTGCATATCTGTCAGCACCCAGTCCTTTGAAGCCTTACATACCACTGAAGAGTCATGTTCCAGGACAGGTTAGAAAGGTGATAAAGACCCTAGTTTTGCCTTCTTCTCTCATTACCAAGTCTCCCTTTTCTGAGATGACCTGTGAATTTTGAAACTCCACACAAATTCTTACTTCCTGCCATGACTCTCAGAGAGAGAGAGAGAGAGAGAGAGAGAGGGAGAGAGTGAGCACGCTAAATTTATGTACTGGAAACTATAGAGCCTTGCTGGGAAATGCATACAGACCTCATAAACAGGTTAACTGAGATCTGAGTTGAGATCTGATCAGGTTTCATACATTTACCCTTAGATCATATGTTCAAAAAGTTATACTTCAAGCATAGCTAGACTGAACTGAACACATTTTAGGAGTGAGCTTGTGTTTAAAGGCCACCAATGACTTCTCAAACATTTTATACTTAAAGGTACACATGTACCAGTTTCGACAAACACTGACTTTTTTCCTGAATTTCTGGGAGGTAGAAATTGCCTTTTAATGGTACGTTATTTTTCAATAATGCTTTTCACCCAAAGAGCAGAGCCAGTCACAACTGCACATCCAAACAATAGCTCCCAATTCCACTGAGTTACAGCAGAACCAGAAAAACCACAAGAAGTGATTTGGATTGATCCTCTCTGTAACTAGCATTTCCATTTAATTAAGAAAGTCCCTCAGCTGCTTTCCTCACCTGCATCCCCCAACCCACCACGTGTACTAGAAAACCACTCGTGGCCCACCATTACCTCAATGCTCCACACGCAGGAAGAGTGATACAAAGCAGAGTAAACCTTGCCAACTTTCTTCGGGTCCTTGACATCCCACACGTATAGGCTGTGGTCATTATATACACATGATAGCCACTGGTTGGTGGGGTCAAAAGTCAGGGCAATCGTGTCTGGATACTTGACATCAGTCATGCCAGAGAAGAGACGGCTGTGCAAAAATAGGACCATATTCTGGTTACTGAGTGCAACACTGGAGAAAAGTCAGACCAAGGAGCAAACAGGAAAAACTGGACCTCTTATCCTCTGAAAGACTAGAGGTTGGGATTAGCCAGAACCATACATTCATGTAGGGTTAAAGCAAGCAAGATGGAAAACTGACCTGCTTGAACAGTATATCTGCCTACCAAAAGGGGCCTGAGATTTCTTGGATGAAAGGGGCCAGAAGAACTGGTCCCAAGATTTGGTTTTCTTCTTTTCAGTCTGCACCTAGTTCATCCCTGGCTTAGCAGAGCCTTACTAATGTTCTGCAAACAGCCAGAACAAGAGGGTCTTCAAATCTTTGGAACCCTAGTCATTCCCTGTCCAAACACGAGGAAACAAGGAAAGCAAAGAATAATATTTTTGTCTCCTTACATCTCTGACAAGCAGGTGGGAGTGAAATGTGGCAGCACAAGCAACAAAATGCCTACTTCTGCTCTAGTCTCTCAGCTACCCACAGGAAAACTAAAAGCTGAAATTAAATTAAATTAAAACCCAGACAGAGAAGTCCTGGTGCTTCACACCAGCATAGAAAATAAATTCCAGAGCTATGTGGTAGAACAAGGACATCAAACTGGTTTGGCCCTCCAGGCTGCACCCAGACTCATTTCTGGTGGTAGGGCAAACAGCGGCAGTGTTGACCCCTACCAGGAACTAGAGGGTTTAACACCAGTTGCTCATCCTGCCTGTGCAGAAAGAAATCCCCAACAGGACTCCATACCCATATGAACTAAGTGACTGCAGCACTGCTACTGCCACCTAATTCCTGGCCTCTCCAGGAGCATGATGGACTGGATGATTGCCACCTTTGTAGAAGCAAAAGAACCATATTAAGAGTTCACAGAATCATAGAGAAGTGGGGCTGGAATGAACCTCCAGAAGTCATCTAGTCCTTTCCCCTGCTTCGGGCAGGATCATCCCTATCCAAACCATCCCATACCAATCATAATCTAAACTCTACATAAGATTACCATCAACCCTGACAACACAGACCAAACACCTTAACCTGCCACAGGTAAATCAGGGAAACCACAGCAGTCAATCTGCTGCTTCTAAGAAATGTTGTCAATATATGCTCAAGGGATCCCAGGTAGAGGGCTACATCCACCATTACAGTGAAAGCAAAAACCCCCACAGTTCATACCAATCTGGCCATGGGGTAAAATTCCTTCTTAATCCCTAAACATGGCCATCAGTCTGACCAAAAGTGAAAGGGCAAGACCCCCCGTAGCCAGGAGCCTCTGGCTTTGGTTCCAGCAGACGCATTGGCACACCCCAGTTAAAACACTCAACTTTAGCTGCAGCCAACACCCAATGCTTCTCGGAAGGCTTAAAAATACCCTAACATGCAACAGAAAAGGCAAAAGGGGGCAACCAGCAAAGCCCAGAAGCATGGGAAATACCCACAGTATGCCTAGATCACCCCTGACAATGGCTATCCAATCTCTTCTTGAACACCTCCAGTGATGGAGAATCCACAACTTCCCTAAGCAGACTATTCTACTGTGTCACTGTTCAACAGTCAATAGATTTTTCCAGATATCCAATCTAAACTTACTTTGCTACAACTTCAAGCCATTAGTCCACGTCTTCCTCTCTGCAGCAAGAGAAAAAAAGGGTGCTTTCCCTCTTCTTTATGGTAGTCCTTCAAGTATTTGAAGGCTGCTGGCATGTCCCCTCTTAGCACCTTTTCTGCAAGCAAGCTGAATATGCTTAGTTCCTTCAGCCTCCCCTCATGATTTGCCTTCCAAGCCCTTGGATCATGTTTGTTGCCTGCCTCTGAATCCTCTCTATCTTCTCCATGTTCTTTTTAAGATGTGGAGTGCAGAACTGCATACAGTACTCCAGATGAGGCCATGTCTTGTAACTAATGCTTCTACTGATGCAGCCCAAAACTGCATTCACCTTTTGTGCGGCTGCATCATGCTGCAGACTCATATAGTCTGATCTACAAAGACTCCCAAGTCCTTTTCCAAAATGCTACCATCCAGTCAGATATTACCCATTTTATATTTGTGTTTTGATTAGTTCTCCCATTGTGTAGCACCTTGCATTTGTCCACATTGAACTTCATCCTGTTAGCTCTAGCCCAACTTTCCAATCTGTCAAGATCCTTCTGAATTGTGTTCGCATCCTCCAACAAGTTTGCAATCCTTCCCAGTTTCACGTCAGCTACAAATTTGCTCAAGAAGCTTTCTATTCCAACATCCAAATAATTAATAAACACGTTGAACAGCAGTGAGCCCAGGACAGATCCCTGTGACTCATAGATTCATAGATTAAGGGTCGGAAGGGACCTAGTAGATCTTCTAGCCCGACCCCCCGCCAGGGCGGGAGAACAACAAAAAAAAACCCCAAAAAGAGAAACGGAACTCAAATGAGTCCAGCCAGGTAGGCATCCAGCCTCTTCTTAAAGACCCCCAGGGTAGGGGCCAGCACCACTTCCCTTGGAAGTTGGTTCCAGCTCCTAGCCGCCCTAACTGTGAAGTAGTTCTTGCGGATGTCCAATCTATACCTCCTCTCCATCA
>NW_017729025.1:84116327-84133197 GCF_001723915.1 Gavialis gangeticus | reverse complement strand
CCCCTAATAAATCCATGCTGATTGCCCCTGAGCATCATTTCTGATGCCGGCCCATCACAAATGTGCTCCTTGATGATCTTCTCAAAGAGTTTCCCCAGGATTGAGGTAAGACTGACAGGCCTATAGTTGCCCGGGTCCTCCCTCTTCCCCTTCTTGAAGATGGGGACCACATATGGGGACTCTATTCAAGACGCCTTGCCATTCTGACATCAACCCATTAATCATTATCCTTTGCTTGCAGCTATTGAGCCAGTTATCTATTCCACCTTATAGTAGTTTTATTTAGCCTACGTTTCTCCAATTTGTTTATGAGAAGGTCATGTGAGACCTTATCTAAAGCCTTGTTGAAGTTCAGATACACTATGAGTAGGGCCTGGTTTAAATCGCAATTTCAAATTTTTTGTGAAAAATCATGAATTTAAGTGATTTTCACAAAAAACGTGATTTGCAACAAAATGCCACTATATAGCCACTTGCTAGGGAGTTTCCCAGCAAGGGGCCATACCATGGCATTTCACTGCAACAAGACAGTTGCTGTGAGCATTGGACGGAGTGGGGAATGCAGTGATATAATTTTAATTGCAGATTTTGCCAATGGCCATCCTTAGAATATGCTCCAGTAACTTCCCAGGTACTGAGGTGAAACTAATCAATCCCCTGGGTCCTTTAAAAAAAAAAAAAGAGAGAAGCATTTCATTCGCCTTTTTCCAGTTTTCTGGTACTTGACCCATGTCCCATGACTTCGAGAAGATCATTGCTAAGGACTCTAAGATCTCCTCTACTAGTTCCTTCAGGACCCTGGGATGAAGCTCTTTCAGCCCTACTAACTTGAAGTCAGACACAACAATAGCTCTCTGACCATCTATTTTGTTATCTCCTCCATAATCTTGTCCCCTTCCTTATCCAGATAATCCTTTTTAGGTATCTGACTGCACCTTAATTATTTTGTGAAGACTGAGGCAAAGTAGCTGTTGAGTAGCTCCATTTTCTTTGCATCTTCTTTAAAGAATTCACCCTGGCTTGTTAACAGAGGGCCCATAGTCTCCCTGGTCCTTCTTTTGAGGTCAACATGCTTCTAGAACCTCTTCTTCTTATCCTTGTTGATCTCACCCTCCTTTGTGAGATGCAGTTTGTTTTTCATCTTTGCCTTCCTGATTTTGTCCCTGCAGGTTCTTACTACTTCCTCACATGCCTCCTTGGTGATCTACCCATTCTTCCATTTCCCTTATGCTTTCTTTTTGCATTTGAGCTAGCGTGAACTTACAAAGAGAGATGCTCAGAGGACAGAGGTTTGGTAATTTACAAAAGACACTGAGCTCTGCAAAATTGGGCTGGAAATTTTGAGGAGAGAGACCTGCTCATTGTTCAGGTCTCCTGGCCAAAAACTAAGAAAAATGTCTTTTAAAAAGTGTTATGAATGCTGCAAAACTCCAAGCAAAGGTTCAAATTAGGTTCAACTCTAAAACCCTGCAGGAAGGTTATGAGTCACGTTCTGGCCACCTTAGCATGCAGAGGCCAGGGGAGATTCATGCAGTGGCCACCTTAGCAAGCAGAGGCCAGGGGTGATTTAAATGGAACGACTCATGTAGTCAAGTGCAGCTGACTAGGATTAAAAAATTCTGGTTTTTATTGCTCTCCCTGCCACTAACTTGCTGGGCAACTGTAGGCAAGTTTATTCACCTTTCTGTGACTTATTTTCTTCATATGCAAGCTAAAAATCATGCTTATGCTCATCTTTATCAAAGGGAAAATGGCACAGCTGAGTAAAGAAAAATCATTCTCAAATAATGGCCCCAAATAAAGGGATTTACTCTATTACCTCAGGAACTGCGCCTCCCTCTCCCCCACCACACTCCAAGATGCAAGCAAAAATGTTCTCTTTCGCTAACAGATATCACCAACCGCAGGAACTTCTCTCATCCCAAAAGCCAAGGGAGAGAATGTGAGCAGTCACTCACATTACATTAAAGGAATTCACTACCACAATGGACAAAAAAAAAATTTACTCCAACTAATATATGAACCCTTCACCCCAGCAGATCAGACTGATGCTGCTTGGAGCACTCTAGACAGGCAGGTGCCAATGTACATATAAAATGTATCTGTAATTTATTTACAGAGGCTACCCCTGCTGCCACCCTCAAGAAAAACAAGCACATGAACTGTGAAACTGTCCTTATTGACATGGTGAATCCAACTCCTGTAGACATTATTACTACTGGGTCTTTCCCATTATAGACCCTAGGAAACTAGAATAGGTTCTCTTGATTTAAGAGGGAGAATAGAGCCAAAAAGGCTCACCTCCTCTCCCCTCTTGGGCTTACATCAGCCTACCTAGGTAGTTGTAGCCATAGTATTATATCATCTAGCTCAGCAAATAGAAGGATTAGGTGAAGAATCTGGGGACAAGGTCCAAAGAGAATATACAATAATTGAAGGTTTGTAAGTCTGCACCCTAATTTTGCAAGTGCAAACTATGGGAGAAACACTGGAGGGCTGGGGAAGAGGAGCACAGGACCTCTTTTATTGAAAGCCAACTAATGAATGCAGCTGTGGGCCGTAATGCTGGAGACCGGCATTCCACAAAGAAACTATGGTATGCACTGGTATAATAAGAACTTCTGTGTTTTCCAGTTTCCTTTAAAACAAACACAGTTAAGATTGGAATCAGCCCTACAAATGCATGCTTAGGAGTCGCATGATTGCCTCTGTCTGGGCAGAATGAAAGACTTGGGACTAGTTAAGAGCACTTTTAAAGAGCAAGTGATCGGCTTTCACGATCAAGTACTACCAGAGTAGGTAACCTCTTAAAAGTTGAAGCGATATTCCCAGCTCCATCCCTGGGTTACCATCCTGCTCCCAATTTAGCCTTTGGGCAATAGATAAACAGTAAATTATTCCAATTGTTTACTCAGCCCTCCCAAGAAGTTTTTGCCCTGTTCAACCTTATTGAAACACTTAGGAAAAATTCAGTGCCTCTGTAGAAACAAGCTAAGTGTGAAATGGGGTGGGAAGGAGATGGGAGACAAAGGAAAGGGCAAAAAAGAAAAAAAAAAGGAGGACAGAAGGCACAAGATGGAAGGAAAAAAGAACATGCACAAGGGCAAGAGACTGGGTTCACATTTACATTACCTGGCTTCAGTGATGCTGGCAATGTCTGTCCCCAAGAAATGTGGTTTCGGCAGCGTAGTTATAAAGTGAAGGTTCAAAGGGTTAAAAATCCGCACTGTGCCATCAGCACAACCACAAAAGATGTAGTCATTGTTCACAGAGATGCAGTTTGCCACAGTAGTCTGAGGAAGACACAACACCAACCAAAATGGTAAGCGGCACTCTCACTTTGAAGATCACCACATGAATGAGAGCGCACGAAGCGACTAGGGTCAGAAAGCCGAAGCGAAGTGAAGTGATGCAAAATGAAGCCATTGAGACTGAGGAAAAGCCTGAAATCCTGACTTCCTGTTTGAGAAGCATCAAACCCAGTTTGCTACAGGAGCTAAATAGTTACTGAGCAGGGAGATTCAGCCCTCAGGGCCTGCTCCTCTGTGGGTCCAAATTAAACATTACCTCTGTAGATTTTAGCAGAGCTACACAGATTTTTACACCAGCTGTGGATCTGGACCAATGAACATTTCTCTTGTGCTCCTGAGATATGATCCGCAACACAGGCTGGGAAACAACATCTAGTTCTGCACAAGCCACTGAACATGTTTCCTGCTCCCGAGGGACAAAGGTGGGAAAAGTGAGAGTATTCTTCCTTCTGCTGGGATTTTAACAAATGGCAAAAAATGATGGAAAAATGGAGAAAGGGCGAGTTGAAGGCAAAGACTTCATTCTGACTTACTGTGAAGCTGTCGGTGTTCTGAAGAGAAGGAAGAGGGGAAAGGCAGAATTTAGAGCAGAAAGGAAACAAAAGAAGAGACATTTCATTTGGGGAAGCATGGAACCGTTTTGCCATGGCTTCAATACGGTGAACCTTTCAGGGTTACCATTTTGCTTTACATTTTGTGGTTTTCTACCTTAAATTTAAACATGAAAATCTCAGACCTCCCAAGCTGCTTGGCCAGCAAACACCAGCCAAGTCCACTACCACACAGAAAAACTGACTCTAAGACTCATGAAGGTTTTGTTTCTTGGGTGACAGGAGACACTGCAGAAGCAGTTTGCTCTGTCCCTGATACAATGAGAGCTCCCCATCGTCACTAACATCTCCTGACCCTGCAACTCCTCCCCAACAGGGAGGAGCCACATCCAACCTCTCATAGACAGAAGGGCATTCATTAAAGGGTTAAACCTTGCAGACAGCATCTCAAGAATTAGAGGGCCCCCTCAATACAATCCCTTTCAGTGGCTAGCTTTGGAACAGAAGGCTCCATTTCCATCTCTGCCCTTTTAAGTGCGCCCTTTCATGGAACAAGTTAAAAGTCTCTAAATTCTCCTCACGAGTCAACAATTCTCACTGCTAATGGCAGCTGGCAGCCTCAAGATGTCCCTGTCTCTCCCACTCCATGTCAACAGGCATGATCTGCAAGGACAGCAGACACAACTTACCCTCAGCTCCACCCACTTGTCTAGCAGTCGTTTTTCATTGAATTCACACAGGAGGCCTGAGGAGGTGATGCAGAAAGTGCTGTCAGCTTTTTTACCCCTTCCACATGCCACATCAGTGAAGAAGTTGTTCCTCAGCTCTCCCAGCAAACCAGAGCGCCCTAGCAAGGGGACTGTGGCATTCACCTGCCAAAAGACAACAACCTGCTAGTGACAGTATATAACATGCTACAGTAGAGACTGCTGTAGACAGTCTGACAAAAGAGGTTGTAATAACTAGAATGACAGGGTTGGCAGCAATCTCAGTCTCAAGGATCATACAAGTCCATCCCCCTGCATAAGTGCTCAGTTCCCTCTTCCTAAATCAGCCTAGCCAGACCTACTTGCTGCAGCTCCAGAATGCATTAGGACCAGCAGTAGCAGCAAATCACAGGGAAGGAGTACCTGTTTTCGGCAATCTGGCATACGTGTCAGCCAATCAGAGGCACTTGAAGCAATGCTGGGGTTAAACAATGGCTGGTCTTCCCTGATGACTGAGACCAAGCTGCAAACTGTACTGACTGATGCATCAATGGAAGATTCACGATATGAAATGTGAAGTTACCTTCGAATAAATTTGGCTTTGGGCTACTGATAAGCAAACTAACATGGAGTACTTTGATATAACACAGTAGCAGAGGAAGCCATGTAGCTAAATCCACTATCAGATGCTCTGAAAACACACCCCTCAAAATCACAGATGTCCAAATCAGAGGAAGAGGCACAGCATAGGTATGACAAGCACATCTGTGTTGCTACTGTCACACACAAAAATGGAAGTGCCATTGAAAAAGTGTGTCAGAATATAGTAGAACTATGCTCGACTGCCACATGTGTCTTTGCAGTTGAATATGGGAAACCCCGGTTTGGGTGCCATGTGCAACCTGCCCTAAATAACTGCCCACTGGAGGTTAAGGCTTGAGAGCCATGGTCAAAAGCACTCTCATCCACTTCAACTGATAAATCAAAGAGTCATTCTGTGGGCTCCTACTCCCCAAAGCTATTGGAAAGAGCCAGATACTAAAAAAGCCCTGCTCACTGCTTCTCCTTGACACTTTTCCCATCCCTTGTTCTCACCTTGGAGGTTTTGCTGTCATCCAAGTACCAAAATTTGATATGCCGGTTACCAACTGTGACGAAATAACTACAGTCCTCTGAGAATGACACTGCTGTCACCTTGCTTGAAACCTTGTTGGCTGCCACCACAATGTTTTTCTGAAAAAAAAGATAACTTGTTTAAGCATCTTGCTTGATACAAGTACTGAAGAGGTTCATTTCAACTATAGGCCTGGCCTCAGCCATTAATCATATTCTAGTAACTAGCTCATCATGCCTTTGTACCAGTCCCACTTCTCCATTGTCTTAACTAGATGAGTCAGCAACCACCAGGGTCCACAGTAACAGTACTGCCTGGGCCTTGGCTATTGGTTTCATCATCACAGGGAGCTCAGAACAAGCATACTTCCCATTCTAAACAATGAAAGCACAGTATGCCAATACCAGCTGGAGGTCTTTCAACCCCCAAGCAGCAATGGGCAGAACATCCAGAACAGGTAGTATGTATCTTCCACAGGAAACCACTATAAATCTCTTCATGTGGGGAGTGGAATGAAAGTACAGATGGGCAGAGGAGATAAAGATGCTTCTGTTCAGCCCTAGAGGAAGAAGCAAGACAGTTGGGTCTGCTGCAGTTCTCCTGTGCACACATCAAACGCCCAAGGGAACAGGAGGGAAAGAAGCACAAGAGAGGGCTTTTCCCAAGGAGAATGACCAGGCTGCAGGAGCAGCCTCTCCCTGACCCTTGTGCTTGAACATTTTTGTCCACTGATTAGTATCCAAGAGAGGATTAAAAGCTCTTGTCTCCCTCCTCTGTGGCTGCATCCACACGAGCACGGATGTTTGTTTCCCTAGGGACAAGCAGCAGCTACTTCCCTGGGGACTGCTACTTGTCCCTGGGGAACAACCATGGCACATGCCCTCTAGCACATGGCAAGTTACCCAGGGTGGGGTAAGGGGGGCTGCCCCCACGTGCCCCCCTGTTTTTTTTTTTTGGCATAGATTTTTTTTTTTACCCCAAGATCTCCCAGAAAAAACACCCCCCACACTGCAGGGTAGCAACATGGGGAACACCTGCACATGTTCGAATTAGTGTGATGTGTGGTGTTGCAGACAGGTCTGTGGTGCCACCTACCACACATCCACACTCGTCTGGATGCAGCCAGTGAGTTTTAAGGCTGGGCCTCTTTCTGTAGTATTCAATTACCCAATAATGCAACAACTGGAGATATTAAAATGTTCACTTGGATCAACAATTCTTATCCTCATTTTTCTTCCCTCCCTCCCCTCTCACAAGCCATTCCTCCAATGCAGTGTCCAACTCAGAAGCTGTGGCTCTCCAAGAGGCCTGCTGCATGTCTGTCCCAAGTTGCTGAGAGACCTGCAGAGTCAGGGGAGCAAGATAAGGCTGTGGCACCAGCAGCACAGAGGCAGTCTCCAGTCCAGATGCAGTGGGCTTTAAGACAGCTCTTCCCCAAGTGAGAAGACAAGGAATGCTTTTAGAGCCCTCCCTCCCAGTCCTCAACAATCACACAACTGCTATGGGCTTTCCCCTTGTGAGAACCAGAAAGTACCACAGACTTGTTTCATCAGGACCAAACTTCCAAATCAGCCTCTTAAAACTGAAAAAAGGGATATCACAGTAGCTATCTCCTATGCAAGAGGAAAGACGGCCTTCTGGTTAAAGGAAGGTTCTGGGCTCCTGTCCAGTGCCCAATTCCAGGCTCTGCCACTGATTTCTTCTTCTATGACTTTGCAGAAGTCATGCTCTCTGACTTCAGTTCCCCATCAGGAAAATTAGAAAAACAATCCTCTCTCCCCATATTTTTCTGCAGTGATCTATTAAGTTCTTTGGCACAGAGGCAGTCTATCACCCCATGTATGTGATACAGGGACAGGGACTCCCCAAGCAAGCACTAAGAAATAAACAATACAAGAACACAAAAACCTGGATCACCAAGGCAGCACAAAGATTTTCATACTAAGTAAGCAATAACTTTACTCTATGATGCATTCATCTTTCAATCATTATCTTCAGTTGCCTTATATAGAAGAACTGAAAGATTACACACTGGATTTTCAATGGACATAAGGACTCTGCTGTTTAAACTTCAGAGAGAGAGACTCAGACAAGAACCGGGCAGGTTCAGAAAGCAGAGTCAGAAATATTAGCTAACAATGGAGATGACACATGAAGAGAATCTGAACTGTAGCCTGAGGGAGCTGATGAAGTAGTTAACAGCATACCAAAGGGAACACAGACCTGCAGCTGCATAACAAAATTAATAGTCATATTAAGATTTAAAAAACCCACATCTCTCCTAGAGAGGGCTGGTTACTGCCAGAGGTAAAGACAGAAGTAGAGGGAAGGAACCAACTCAAACTAGTGGAAACATGATCATATGGTTCTCTTAATATCACAAAGGGCCCCAGGCTCAATACGTTTATTGCCATTATAAAACACTTATTCAATGTTGTCAATTTGCATACACAATCTAAAAGATAATAAAATAAAGCACAGCCTGTACTCTGGTCTAGCACTGCCCCCACTCAGAACATATCTGGTCCCTGTGCCAGGTATACCCGATTACCTCCATACAGCTGTACTGACCGTCCTTTTTAAGCGCTTCTCATTCCTCCTCCTTGCATCAAAGAAACGGTTTATAATATTCCCATTCCAAACAGAACAAAAGCAAAATGATTCATGAATGTCCATAACAGGGACTCACCAAAAAGAGACAGTGAGAGAGAGACTTCTAGTTTGTAACCCCCTCCCCTCCCCCATCATCACCTTCCCCCAGATGAATTAGTTTAACCAGGCTCTATAAAAAACACGAGACACTAACAGTCTTGCAGCCCAGACCCCTCTGACTCCACAGCAAGAGATCATCCATCTTGTAAATTGTAAGGAACAACCCTGGGGATAAACTAAATAGGCCTCTTCCATCTCTAGCTTGTCTGATTCTATGAATGTCAAAGACAGTAGACTTAAACGCCATAATCAGACTTACCGAGAGCCCCTCTTTCTCCTCTGTGTGTACGCATGTTTTTCCGTGACATTAAACCAACCTTCCTTTACACTTACCTTCCATGACCACACATTGACGATCATGTCATGCTGATAACCCACTGAGACAATGTACTTGGAGCTAGGCGAGAAAGAGACGCAGGCCACGCCATACTTGTGTTCTTGGAGCTCAGCTACCTGCGTTCGTTCGGCCACATCCCACACCCGAACAGCTGGCATGTGTCCACTCTGGAGGGAAGAATGGGACACAGAAAGCAATAAACCTAACTCATAAGGTTACACAACAGCCACAGTTTATCAAACCAGGATAAGGAAAGAGCTCAACCCCTAGACTTTCTATTTGCATTACAACTGAGACCACAATTATAATGAATTACCTAATTTTATCTTTGCCCTTTCAGCCAGTATCCAAGCAGCTAATAAATAACACCCCCCAAAAATTACAAGAAAATGAATCAAAATTTTCACCCATCTCCGTTCTTGATAATGGAAATCATTAGCACAAGGGTAGCATTTAGGGGGTCTTAAACCAGGTCTCCACACCTCAAAAACTTGATGCCACAATTGACAGTCTCTCACACTCTCAGAAAGGACTATGGGACATTAGCCATATTCTCACACTCAGAGGCTATCACTCATAGTTAGGGTTTCAGACACATGGGCAGAAGGTAGAGCAGGACAGAGTGCACCCCTTATTTTGGAATATTCGATCTGTGAAGCAGCAGAAGGCTATGATCTCCAGGGATGTTTGCCAGCATTATGTCTGCGAGAATGTATATATATATGAAGAGCATATATGAAATAAAATACTGGGTAGGTAGAAATGCTTGCCAAATGCGTGCCTGACAAGCAAACCCTACTAAGCATCTTCCTCATGATTTCACACGGAAGCCTGTCAATAGGTAGCCCTGCAAGATAACATCTCCATGGCAACAAGGCAAAATGCGTCTTTTCTGGTCTGGGTTAAAGCAAGTCACTTGACTGTGTGTAGGAGTAATACATTTGCTTGCAAAAAAACCTGAAGCCTGGAACCCAGAACTGAGCATGTTTAATTGTCCTGTTGTTTCACAGCTTTACCAACATAGTCACGTGCCCTGGAAAACTACAGCAGTCACATTTTAGCATGTTCAGCTCAGTTTTCCCTGCTAACATGACACAGTTACACTTAAGACAGCAGAACAGACTCAATACAGCTACTCTTCAAGGCATTTATATTTCTTTAACACATGCAACTTTTAGATTTCCATCTGCCCTTTGAGACCTTACCAAACTGAACACATGTTAAATAGTGTAATATTCACCAACATTAAGTTCCATCAGCTCCCTACAGACAAGAAACTTATTCTTCTGGGGAAAACCTCCATTTTCTTTTATATTTGAGATCTGCAGACTAGAGTTATCACATATGGTGGCCTGAGGGGCAGCTTCTACATTTTGACTCCAGAAAATCTAGTCATGCATCAGCTTGAGGTATTACTAGACAGAGCCAATAGACCTGAGTTTGCTAGAAATCAGACAGCATAAGCTGAATGACTCTGGGTCAGCAATTACCAAGCTATTCTAACTGCAATACTTCAGGAGGCAGAACTAAGCCAAGAACAAGTGCTACCACCAGCAGGGGACACTATAGGACAAGATAAATGCTCAAAATAAAGGCCTCTAGGAGGACACAGACCCAAATGGCTGCTGACCTGGTTAAAATAATTTTTTTTTCAAAAATTTTGAGAAAAGAGAAATGGAGGAAGAAGGAAAAATGTTTCACCATGTTGCAAATTTTCCACATTCAAATTCTCAGCAAAGTTTCAAATGGAAACACTTTGTTTTGCATCACTGGGGAAATGACCAAAGCACATGCACATGAGCATTTTTAAACCTTCACTCCATACCTCAAGCAAGGAGGAAAAAAAGAGTCATTCAAAAACCATCAAGGTCAAATTTAGCTTTTGGAAAATAAAATATTTGGCTTTAAGTCTTTATAGCAAAATTCTAAATTTTCAACCAAATGAAAACCATGTTTGGGTTCAAAAAATCAGTTGTTAAAAATAGTTTTGATGGATGATTTTTAACTGTCTGTGCTGTGCAGCTGTAACCTGCTACAGAAGATAAAGCATAGGTCACCCTCTGTACTTGATCTACAAAACAGATGAGCATTATAGCCTTATCTAGGAAGATTTCCAGTTAGTAAGAGCCAACATCTTGGCAACCGAAGCAGGGGCTTCCAGGCCTAAAACACTGAACTCCATAGCCTGCACTCAAGCTTTGTAGCTTGGGGTTGTAATATACTTCTCTCTTCTGCTGTTGGGGCCCAGAGAGGACCTGTAACACACACAGTAAGTCAGTTACATAGGCATGGAGTCCAGTGACACCAAGCATTAATGACACACAACAGCAAGCCCAGTGTGACCAAAAAGGGGACAATCAACATTTTTGTGGGTTTCTAAGATCCAACAGTTCCAAACTCCAGCCACGTACATTATACATTTCTTAGACTTCTAATTCAGACCAGACCTGCGATGCTTGCCTCCCAGACATTTGAAAGGCAAAAGATGTCACCAACAGCAAAGTGTACAGTGCCAAACCCACAGACACCAGTATCTGTCACTAATCCAAAAGCTCCATTCCACACAGGCTTTTCACTTTTTCCATGACATTGTTACCATCTTGGATCATTTCCTGAGGGATAAGACCCTAAATTCAATCCAGCAGCTAGGAATTCGCAATCCCTTCCTTTCCTTCTTCTGTGATGTTAACAGGTGGAGTCAGTGTCCTTAACTAATCTCCACACTACCTTTAGCACAAGGATACCATCCCAGGAGTTTTACCACCAAGATGGAAAGACAGAACACCTAAAAAAAAACACTTTTTACAGGCATTTAGTAGCAAGTCAGGGTCATGCTAAAGATAACTGACAGAATGCCAGAACTGTATTTCCCTATCTAAAACAGTGCAGAGGTTCCCTCTATAGCTTTTCTAGGAGTAAAAACCATGTGGAAAGGCATGCAGACTAAACAAAACCCAGGTCTGCTCCATAGTTTCCATCCCCCAATCTATAGTAACTAAACTTCTTCCACCCCAATCTAAAATGGTATAGACTAGAAAGATGCACCTCTTCCCTCTTAAACAGTTTTCAGCACTTACCTCTCCAGTAACCAGATACTTTCCATCAGGGGAGAAAGCGAGAGCTGTAATTGTTTTCCTAAAAAAATATAAAGAGAGAGAGAGAGAGAATGGGATGCTATGAAATGGTGCCAGTACTTGATTTCACTGCAATCTGCCATGACTGGGGAGTGGAACAGGATGAGCTGGAAGGAGGCCCAAGTTGCATGTAATGACCTGGCATGGCGGTTCTGTTTTCAGGGACTGAACACTTGCAGTGGGGATTCCCTGCAATCCAAAAAATCTAGCGTTGTGTTAGCAGCAGAGAAAGGGTCCTGCAGGCCTGGACTTGCCACTGAACACAGGTCTTTACCTGACAGCTGGAGGGTTGACGCCTCAGGTGAAAAAAAAATTATGCAAGCCTCACAGAGTTAAAGTAAAACAGCCTCCATGCCATTCCTTAGAGAAGTTCTTCCTGAGCTCTTGCCTAACTGGCATTGCTACAGCTTTCCCTACAAGAACTCATGCGCAGAGGAGCTAGAGTTAAATTAGTTTGCCGTTTCTCCCCATGATAATTGTTGCTGGTGGAATTTTGGACTGAAGTAGCTGGGAGCAGGGTTCCTGCCTCCTGCAATTCTTATGATTTTGTTAGAGCCATAAAAAGAGGACCTGACTGTTACCTCACCATGTAACACCAGGACAGCTGTTTGAGTTGCACTCACCTGGAGCTGTTTAGAATATGGTGCTGCTTGTTTTTCCTAGGGTTGAATAGCACAACAACGCACCTAGACAGAGATAACAGAAGAACAAAATGAGATCGACATAATTGGCTGTGCGTACCAAAGCAAAAGTTATTCTCCTGTCCTTGGCACAAGAGTGAAAAAGCAGCTCAGAATCACTGCTCCACCTTCTACCCTCGTGGGCTGAACTTCAGCTATCTGCGATGGATGCTAATGCCATAAACATAGTCACTCTCAACTGTGAGCCCTGGGTCTCCTACCAATCACAAGCTAGACAGAAAGATTCATTAGGAAAAAAGTCTTTACAACATTGCCATGATTCTGTCCCTCTCCTGCACCCTCCCCAACAGCTATGAAAATGGCCCTACACTCTGGCCACCAAACCAGGATGTCTACTTAAGTGGACAAAGTAGGGAGTGAAGAAAGAGGGGTTAGATGAGGGAGACCTTGGGGGGGGGTGGGGGAAGGAAAGAATTGTGCCTATTCTCTGTGCAGACTTTAACCAGATTTCCATCAACACCATCTTGCCAGCAACTGCCATTCCAGCTCGACCACCTTGCCTAAAATAAGCCAGTGACTAAGACCTAGCCCTACTGGGACAGTAAGGAATTGTCCACGTTGCTTTCATGATAAGCCTAGGAGCACCACTGTGAAGCACAGGCCACCCACTTACTTCTGCTCCAGACATGCCAATTCCCAGAAACCAGACGACCTTGGCACATCCCTAAGCATGTGCTGGCAAGCACACCTGAGAGCAGAGGCTGGGCACGTGCTTGACTAATCCAAGGCAGCTACTCTGCCTCACTGCAGAGTCTGGTACACACTAAGCAGGAGTGAGCAGGCAGAGCACACTTTGAGGGGTGTTCCTTAGCTCTGCACAGAAGCCGCATAGACAAGCTTTAAGCAATCTTCCATTCCTACCTTCCACAGTAGTCAAGGATAGAAAAGGCTTCAGTTTTGAGCAAGAGTTCAGGTCACTGACCAGTCAGAAAACAAGAGGCACAATGGAAGAACTCCCCTGGCTTCACAGGAAGTTGGGAATTTTGTCCTTAGCATGCTGTGCTGGCCCCACTTCCATGCTACAAGCTGGGTAAGCTCTTCCCCTTCTCCACAAGGGTAAACCCTTTAGATGACATTTCAGCACCCTCACACAATGCTGTGCCATGTGACAGCACAGAAACACACACTTCTGTGCCAAGGTGTCATTGTTGCAGCACAAGAACAAAGAATTATACAAAAATCGCATTGCCCAAACTAATAAAGAGAACATAAGAATGGTCAATATAATGTCAGATTACTTGTCCTTCCAGTCTGGTATTTTTATTCTAATACAGATCAGACTGCATGGCCATCTTTGATCTGACATACACACACATTCAGTTTTTGCCAAGATGGATTTTACTTTAGTATGTGAAGGAGGAGCAGGGCAATAGGTTTGATATTTTTACATCTTTCCCACAAAATTCAGAGCTGGATTGGCACAAGTATAACAGACTAGTGCTTTTCTGATGGCCTTATGAGGTTTTGGTCAAAATCGTCTGCAGTGCATGAACACTGGAAGGAAACCCTTCTAGTAATGACCCAGTGAGAAGCTGTAAATGCAGAAAAAAAACCAACAAACAATGCTTCTGAAAGATGCCTGCATTTCTACCCAGTGGAGTGTTGATTCTGGTGCCTAATGACAGTCTAGATGGTCAACTTGTTCACTAATTTACTGGTAACTATTTCAGAAGCAGTATCCAGCTTCTCAGGATTACCAAAGCAGCTTGCTTAGACAATTACAGCACCTTTTGCTCTCAAACGGAACTCTGGTTTGATTTCACTGATATTTATGGGACTGTGCACTACTTGGTGGCAGACTTACTGCTGCACAAGTGGTGTTTCCAGGTAGTCAGAATTAGGTATCGTTTTCATCTTCACAAAGGCCCTGCAGAAACTCTTGACAATAATATTTAAAGGTTTTATTTCTAGGTTATGGCATCATCCTTAACCTGAAAGCATACCCCCCTGAGAGCACTCTGCAAACACAAAATGGTACTTTTAAAAATAATTCAGTGATTGGCCTGAGAATCTTCCATGAATCTTTTGTTTCTTGGTGAAGCACTTGCATGTTTCCCAATGAAAGGCACTATAAAAGTGCCAATTTTTTTTCCCTAAAGGAAGCCCATGTGCAGGGATGTAACTGGTTTCTGATACAAAGAGGAAGGAAATCCATCTGTCACCATCACAGCTGCTTCAAAGGGTCATGGAGAAAGTTCTATCCCTCTGCAACAGGAAGACTGCTTGGAATAGCTGAGGTGTCAGTGCGAATGGCTCCTTGGAGAGGTTTCAGGCAGCATACGGGAGGGCACGTGACTGTGCTGTGTGTGTGGCGGGGAGTGGCTAGCATGAGACCCCCTAAGAAGAAACAAGCAGCTCTGGTAAAAGGGAAAAAACAAACATTTCTCCAAGCTAATTTTAGAAGAATGGAAAGGAATCGGATGTCAATAGCACATTTACGTACTGTATCTGAGTCAACAGCAATTTGCCTTTTTCTCAGATGCACATCTAGTTTCTTCTTCCTCCCCTCCTCCCAGCTCCACTCCTTGTTCTTTTCCAAATCCTACTGGCTAGGGACATAAACAACACATAAACTGATATAAGTGATTGGAAACCGGTTTAAACCACTAACAGAACAGACTTAAACTCCATTCAAAATGGCCAAAACTGGATAGATGTATTAGACTTAACTGATTTAGGTTAAATAGGTTTATTAAACTTGTCCCCCAGATCCCCTCCAGATTAAAGTTAACTCACAGTTCTCCAGCATCCCAGGACGCTTTGTACCCCTCCCCCTGCAAACATCCCTCACAGGGTGGGCAGGCTAGCCTTAGCCCAAGCTGTCTACTCCAGCCAAGTAGGGTGGCATGCTTTAGTACCCTCAGCCTCTGGTCTGAGCCACTGCAGGCATGTGGCTGCATTTCTGGAATCAAAAGCAAATGTCTGTTCACTTGCTTATTGGTTCAATTTATGCAGCTTAGACTAACCTGTGAAGACTGAATTGATTCAGCCTTGGGCTTTTTGACTGTCTGTACTTAGCCCCAAAGTCCCTGCCCCTCTCCCTCAGCAAGCTAATTAAAAGCAGATTTATGCAGAAGTCTGTTTCCTTCTTTCTTCCCTTCCTCCCTGCATTGGCCACCCACCTCCCCAAAAGATTTGCTAAGATTAAAAAGTCAATTATGCCATTTCTTTCCAAAGCTATTAATCAACTCTGCCTTGTTGCATCTTGTGGGATAAATGATCAGAGACAGAGTTCATGGGTCAAGTTCCTCCCTGCCCCTGCAATCTTGGCTATTAACAGATGCCGCAGGGAAGAGAGAAAACTCCATTTGGACATCAAACAAAAGCCTGGCTCCTCTTTTTTCAAATACAGTTTTCCTTGAACGTTGCTGCAGGAGTACATGAGAAGAGCAAACAGCTCCATCAACTTCAGATCAGTCACTTCCATAGCGCCTGGCTCATAAGGCTATCTGGCTTGTCCTCATCTCCCAGGAGTTGCAGTGCCACAGTGTGGCACTCTCCTGCCTCCCCCAGTTTAGGCAAAGCAAGAGTACCAGAAGTTGCTTACTTTTCCCCTCAGATAACTGAGATAGAAGAAGGAAGCATTCGGTGAGATGGGGTGGCCACATGCAGCAAGCACAACAAGTGGCAGAGGCGGCCTGTGTGGGTGGCATATGGAAGATCGAGGAGGGAGCAGGGAGCACAGCTGCAGATAGGGCAGGGAGCAGAAAGCAAAGCAGCAGATCATGGCAGAGGAAGAGGACTGGAGTGACACTCACAGAGTGCAGGGCTACTTTGTGACATGCAAGGTTGGTCCCTATGCAATAGGGAAACTGTTCTCTCTCAAAGTGAAGGAATCCCCCAAAATGAAAGGATCTAGGGTGCTCCTGAAAAGTGCAGGCAAATGGAGAGCTGTTTCCCTTTTCTACCTCACCATCAAGATTGTTATTGCCCCTATTAGGAGAGCACTTTAAGCCTGTGTATGTGTACAGACAGCTCTAGACAAGGGGCCAGAACTTGCCCAAGAATCTGTCCTGTTGCTGGTGCAGAAAACACTCCACCCACCCTAGACACAACAGTTAAGATGCATGCTTGAGCAAGACCAGAATATATTACAGGAAAACTAATTATGCAATAAGAAGCCCAACACAAAACAAAAGGATTACCCGTATTTTAAAAGTTACTAAGCTGATGAACTGAAAATTATAGGCTGTCAAACGTGAATATTGTGTGACCTAGGGCAGTAAGGCTCGCAAAGTCACTAAACTTCTGGAGGGACTGGAAATATTTAAATCAGCTGGTCCTGACGATCTCCACCCCAGAG
>NW_017729025.1:84114434-84114947 GCF_001723915.1 Gavialis gangeticus | reverse complement strand
AGAGGAGGCTACATGTACACCTTGCTGGGGTCGTTTGACCCCAGCACTCTTCTCTGCCATGGCAGGGGGTTGGACTCGATGATCTGCACAGGTCCCATCCGACCCTACTAACTATGAAACTATAAGCCTACCCACCCATGCAGCAGCAGGGGGACTGGGGTCACACTTCAAGCGGCAGCAGATGAGCAAGAACAAAAGCTCCAGTGACCCATTAGCAGAGCTCCACAATATGAAGGCAGAAATTTCTTCAGGGGTTAGACGTTTACAACAGGCTGAGGATTGTTTAGGTCAGTGGTTCTGGACCTTTTTTGTACTAGGACCTATTTTTAAACATCAATGGCCAGTCTTGACCCAGTGGCCCTCACTCCTGACCCACTGCCCCCTCAGGTTCCAGCCCTCCAGTGGGTGGGGCGGGGGTGGGTGTGTGGAACCTCCCCACCCCACATGCCCCAGGTGTGTGGGGGGGCATGGAGGACCCCAAGCAACCCCTTGCAAAATAGATCTCTGCCAGCC
>NW_017729025.1:84106995-84109434 GCF_001723915.1 Gavialis gangeticus | reverse complement strand
AGCAGAGCTCCACAATATGAAGGCAGAAATTTCTTCAGGGGTTAGACGTTTACAACAGGCTGAGGATTGTTTAGGTCAGTGGTTCTGGACCTTTTTTGTACTAGGACCTATTTTTAAACATCAATGGCCAGTCTTGACCCAGTGGCCCTCACTCCTGACCCACTGCCCCCTCAGGTTCCAGCCCTCCAGTGGGTGGGGCGGGGGTGGGTGTGTGGAACCTCCCCACCCCACATGCCCCAGGTGTGTGGGGGGGCATGGAGGACCCCAAGCAACCCCTTGCAAAATAGATCTCTGCCAGCCTGCAAGGGAAAAGCCACGGTTTCCTATGTTTTTCTCCTTTAAAAGGAGAATACACTTTTCAAGTTTGTTGGCAACTCTTTCATATATTCTTGCGACCCACTGGTTGAGAAATGCTGGCTTTGGTCATGGACTACAAAGAGGAGGAAAAAAATGGCTTTGGAAAAACCATGAACATTTAAACCAGTTTAGCATCTATGAGTCACTGGGGCTGTAATGTGGTTGGAAATTTTACAGATTTGAACTTTTCAGCATAGAAGATAACCCAGTTTTAGTTGCCATGGCTCATCGCTGCCACCTCCAAACTCCTCCTTTCCCCTCAACAGCCCGAGTCCCCAGGTTCTTTCCACCAGGCTTATACCCACAAGATTAAAATGCTTTCTTTGTGGACCCTGAGGAAGGTTATCCCACATGTTCTGCCAAAATATCCTGATGTCCAGGCTGCTGGCTGCTCCAAGCATCCTGCAGTACAAGTCTCAAGCAGCTATTTGCCTCCTGCATCTATCAAACTACACAAAGCATCAGAAGTAGCAGAGGTGGTGGAACATTAGAGTTAAACAAAAGAAACAAAAATCACATGGTAATCTGTAGAATTGGGCAGCCACAAACCACAAAGCATGTATCGCACTTGCACGTGCACTTAAAACACCCACTCACCCTCTAGGGATGGGGGAGAACTGCCAATTATAGAGCCTACGCTAAGTTCTTAAAACGTGTTTCTATAATGCATATTCCCTTGACAATTGATTTATTTCAGTGCTAATGCAAAATATCCACACTACCCAGTGACTGAAAGCTAAAGCCATCTCTAGGAGGTGCAGCAGTGATGGGCAGCTCAAGACAAGACAACTGAAGGTTAAAAGGACCCAACCTCCCCCCACTGGTTTACGTTAGGAAACCATGCAACTCACTTATGAAAGAGAAATCTGGCTGTGTAAGAAAAGGAGCCTTGCACAGACCATTTCCCATTGAAATGCTGTTGAGAAGGATGAAGACCTGATTAGCAACCAACAGCAAGATCACAGCCAAAAGCATGAAATCCTCACAAGCCCTGTGCCAAGACATCCACACTCTGCCCTCTCCAGGAACAGTGCTACTGAAACACTTGGGGGTGTGAGGTTTGATGTAACATTGTACTTACTAATCTCTCAGAAATTACTTGCTTCAATACCTTGAGAATTTTACCTGGAGTCAAAATTGCAATATATACAGCAACATGCAGGAGTGAACTTGCTTTACAGACCTGCTGAGGCACCTGCTTCAATGACCTCTTGCTCACCACCTGTGCTCTCCCTCTGCCTGCTCTCTAGTGCCAGTCCCCCTTTGATCAACATTTGGCTTCCAGCCCCAGCTACAACCTTTACAGCCACAGCACAAGATCAAAGAAACACAGTTTCAGAATATAAGTCCCCATGGCAGAAAACATCTGGATCAGAGAAATGCTGAAGAGGTAAACAAGCTACTGGAAGCATGACAGGGAACTGCAGTGGAGACCAGAAGACAAAGTAGAGGCAGAAGAAGAAAGAGATCATTATTGAAGTTTCAGGTCTGCCCCCAGGTTCTAAGGGAAATCAGGACTCCAGGCAAATTCTTGGGAGGCTGCAGGACCTCTTGCTGAAGTGAAGCCCACTGAGGTCAAATGACCCCGCTGAACAGCAGCATACACTTGACTGGATTTATATTCTGCCTCTCTGACTGTGTTTCAGGTTAGTGCTGTCTTCCTCGTGAAGCAGTACAGGGCAAATTTCCTATTGCTCCACAGACCTGCAAGCCAGAGCAGTTTTCCCTGAATTGAAATCCCAGGGGAAAATATTATGTATCTAAGAATAGCTGGACTTCACCTCTCTTACTTTACCAACAGGCACAGCCAGGGCATTCTTCATTGTGATTCAAATAGTTCAGGGGCCCAAGGGAGAGGCTTTTTACAGGGTGAAAGGGACATCTTGTTGCAAGTGCCTCACTCTTAATTCTTTTACCACTGGCAATCAATGCAGTCAATATTAAAACAGCCATCCATCAAAGGAGAGATACAAAAAGCAATAAAATTTAATTGTTTCTGCTTTCAATTTAATCAACCTAGTAAAGAGGAGGCAGGGAAATGGCTAAGTGAGAAAAGGCCGCCTTAGAGCCTGCATCTTTCTT
>NW_017729025.1:84088308-84101995 GCF_001723915.1 Gavialis gangeticus | reverse complement strand
GATTCAAATAGTTCAGGGGCCCAAGGGAGAGGCTTTTTACAGGGTGAAAGGGACATCTTGTTGCAAGTGCCTCACTCTTAATTCTTTTACCACTGGCAATCAATGCAGTCAATATTAAAACAGCCATCCATCAAAGGAGAGATACAAAAAGCAATAAAATTTAATTGTTTCTGCTTTCAATTTAATCAACCTAGTAAAGAGGAGGCAGGGAAATGGCTAAGTGAGAAAAGGCCGCCTTAGAGCCTGCATCTTTCTTCCCCCTCCAAAGAACTTTGCTTGTAAAAGTAATACACATCGGCAGCCCCTTCCAGGATCCAATGACCTAGCGTTGCTCTTTATTCCACACTTCAGAGCAGATGAACAGCAGCCCCACTGCAGCAAAAAATTAGAGCAATCCTTCCCCTTGAATGCCTCAGTGAGCATTATTTGTGCAGTAGCTGTGCACAAGTGTCAGCAGCAAATCAGACCAGCTTCCTCGAAAGCACAGAGCCAAAGAACCATTGGCTCAGAACAGGCCACTGCTGGAGGGGAAGAGAGGAACAGAAAGCACAACTGGCATTGCGTGTTACAGCTCTGCACCCTGCGTAACAGAGCAAAATACTTTCAGTGGTGCCCGCAGCTCAGCTACCTGGGCTTAAATAAAAGGGTTGCATATTTACCTCAGGATAGCTAATGTTTTTTTTACTCCCGAGGTAAAAAAACAACAACTATGAGGTGAACTCAGAGGTCAGCAGCGTAGCCCTGCCTCACACAGATCTCAGGTAGTTCTGTTGCAAGTACCTCATATTCACTGTTTTACATCGTGGGAGCCGTTAGTTGCCACAACATACAAAACAAAAAAAAAAAAATACAGCTCTTTTCAGCAGCAAAATGAAGTCTTGATGAGACCTCAGGGGTGGCCTTGCAACACACGCCTGTGTATCTCTTTCACGCACCCAAGTAATAAGTACGATTTCTCAGCACTGCTGCTAGCAAGAGGATTTCTTAGGCCTAGTCTACACTACAAGATTTTGGCAGTATAGATCTGTGGATTAGGAATGCACAAAGATCATACGCAGTGGCTAGGGTAACTGCTAGCAACACTCCTGATACAGATGCAAATATGATACAAAAGGGTTTTTGTCGGCTTCAACCTAGCCTATGCTAGAGTTTGATGGCCAAACTGTGAGCGGGTCTACACTCAGAGTTTCCTTGAAGCAGCAGAAGCTCCTATTTCTGCTTGAAGTTATACCACCTCTCTCAGGCAAAAGGCAGCTTCTACCACTGGGTGACAAAGTCCATGTAGACACCAGATGTCTTTTTGCCAGCTTGAGCAGTCTCCTTTAACAACTGGTGAGCTGCACAGAGCCACCAGAACTGGAGGGATGTGTAGGCACTGTGACGGCATGGTGCTGGCAACACTTCTCTCCTGCCAAAACTGGGAAAGCCCCAGCTGATGTTGCTTGGAGTTGGGGTAACTACATTGGCAGAAAAAAATCTCTTTTGTCAGTATATGCCAAGTCTTTACTAGGGGACTCTGCCAACACACCAATACCTATGCTGTCCATCAGTGGCAGCAGCTCTGCAGTATAGACAAGTCTTTAGCTATTTAATACAACACCGCAAGCAAAAACCCCAACACCCACTACAGGGCCAGGTCTTCCAGGAAAAGGAATGGTGCCCCGCTGTTCTCACCTGGTGATGGGATATTTGGGTTGGGCTTCATGCTTTTCTTTAAATTTAAAGTTTGCAGTGCATGTCAATGTTGCCAGGAGACAGGGCTTGTTTTGAGATTCTTAGGAGGGTGGAGCTGAGCTGAGGCAGTTGGTATCTCAACAGTTTTATCCCAGACTTAGCTAGGATTTTTTTTCCTCCTCACTCTTATGCAAGCTTAGAACTTGGCTCCAAAGCAAGTCACGTTGCTGCACCAAGGCACTGGTTGCTAGGAGGCATAACTATCCAAAAGATGCCAAATTCTTCCCAGGGAGGGGAGAGAACAGGTCGCTACCTGTAGACAGGCAGCTTAAGGATTTCTTAATCAAATCCATCCCCCTGCTGTCATAAGTAGAGACAGAACCCCAGCTGCCTTACTGATAAAAAGGCCTCTATGTTCCAAAATAGTTGAGGCAATCCAACTTTTGCAAGGGAAGAATGAGCAGGTGGGCATATAGCAGCTTTCCAAACCTATCAGGGCTTCCTACTTGCACAGCTTCACTGAAGAGAGCCGCTCTTGGCTAAAGAGAGAAAGTGCCCGCAAAACAAAACAGATGTAGTCATTCTTTCTCATCTATCTCTCTCTCTTCGCAATCTTAAACTCTGCTTTTCTGTGTTCGGGTATTTTTGTATAGGGTGGCTTCAACTTAGTTCATTCTCTAACTAATTAGATCAAAGCCTCAGGTAAAGTTACATATGTTAAAAATTATAACTTCTTACCTGTTTTTGTTTCCCCATTCAAATCTCAATTACTTATGCACATGTGAGTAGGCCACCATTATTCTTATTCCTAAGCATTATTCCTATTTACTAAGCAAGTAAGGCTGAAAGACAGGAAAAATTACAACAAAGCTCAAGAGTGACCAATGTAAAATTAAAAGGACTGCAACTAAAGCAATTTAAATTCTGAAACAATACGCATCATTCCAAGCACAAGAAATAGAAATATTGGCCCAGATAGCCAGATGAGGAAAGAAACAAAATGCTTCTAACAATAACAAAGGCTGAGGTCACTATTGCTCCTTTTGGCTAGGTTGCCAATATTTTCCATAACATTCTTGTGACTTCTTTGCTTAGAAGCTCCAACGCCCTTGCTGTTTATAGACCTTTGAAACGGACTAAGGGAAAACCTTAAGTGCAAAGGGCTTTTCTTCATCCTATGAATTTCAGTTGAGGTTTTGCTGAGAGAAAACTGGGAAAGAAAGATTTCCATTTCTTTTCTCTTGCTGTGATCCTCAGCAAGAATTTGGCAGCATGTCAGAATCTTAACACAAACATTTTAAAGCACCAGGGCTTATGCTCTCTCTCTCTCACACACACACACACACACACACACACACAAAATGGCAGCTTCATGTAGGGCAGAGGCTTCTCTCACCTTTTGTAATATAGGTAATACTTTCAGTAGCTACCCCAAAAGAGACAGTAAGTGAGCATCCATGAGATTAAGCTGCCTTTTGTTGCAGGCTAAGTTGTGACAGAAAGCTGTGTTATGGTGCAGAGTTCAAGGATACGTAGGGAGGAAAAGAAGGGCATGAAATACAAATGAATCTGAAACTGTGCATAACTTGAATTCACATAAAGGAAACCCACTTTACAATGCGACAAATAACGATACGTTCCAAGACCTCGATTGTACTGACCCCCCAGACCCATTTCTACCACTTTTACCAGACAATTTTGGTACTCCCTGACAAGCACAGGGCAATGGTGAATGTTAATAATAATGGGGATGGCAACTACAAAAACATGTGTTGCAGACAATGAGCGAAGAGCACAGATCTATACAGGAGACTATACTCTGATGCACATCACTTCCACAATGCACTGCACAAAGCTGTTGACTGCAGGCTTCTACCACACTAATTGCAAAGAAGTTAATTTACCTTGCTATTTAACAAATTCTGGTATAAAAAGGGTCATCGCATAAGAGCAAATTCACACATACAGAACCCACATAAAGCAAGGGAAACCTGTAATAATTTCAAAGAAAGCAACAACAAGTAACTAGACAGAAATAAGAAGGCACTGAAGTGTTACATGCCCTTAAACATTATAACCCAAAATGTTTTGTAGAAAGCTGAATAGAAGCTAAGCAAAAAATGGAGGTAAAGGTAAGAGGTAAAGGAATCAGCAGACTGTTGCCCAAGTGGCAAGGAGTTGAGTGATGGAAAGAGAAATGCTCCCTAGAAAGACAAGGACAAAACTTGTGGTACAAGTGGCTATCCTACAACATCAACAAGACAACTGCCTCACCTCTCTAATACTTAGCTCTTATTATGCTACCTTTTCCCTGTAGACCTCAAATTGTTTTACAAAGGAAACAAATCCTAACTGCCCCCATTTTAAGCATAGGGGAATTGAGACAGAAGGAAAGGAAGTTACTTGTCTTAGGACAACACTAGCTAGTGGCAGTGCTGGGAAAAGAATCCAGGCCTCCCAAGCCCCAGCACATGAAAATGTGCCTTGCACTCCAATATACCACTTTTAGACACAGATCTGGACAGCATTGTGGTGAAGCAGTTCCAGTCACCCCTTGATCTGATATCCGGGCATTATGCAAAGACTGTACTGTCTATAGCTGGGCAGGAAACTGGTTTCCTGTCCTGAAAAAAATTGTAAGATTTCAAAATGATTTCCAGTTCCACACTGGGACTTTTGAAGTTTTCCCACAAGAAACCAGGAGGATGGGAGGCACATCCACTCCAACACATGCACAGCCCCCACAACTTCATGCTTGTTTCCTACTAGTCTCCTACATACCAAGTCTGTATTCTGATTTAAACTGGAGCAAGCTATATACTTACTCGCACTAACCTCCTCCCCACCACCTTGAAATTCCCTCTTGATCAAGAACATCTCCTGAAGTGTGCCATTACCAATGCAGCATGTTCAAGGAAAATTCAGTTACCAATCCACCCACAGTCTTGCAGAAGTGGACACTACTGCCTCTCAATGGATGAGGTTCTGCCTCTCTAAGCAGTATAGGTAGTAATGCCATGTTGGTCTAAGGACATAGGCAGACAAGGTTCTTTGGGTAAATCCAGTATCTTTTATTAAACCAACTCTCTGAGAGCCTCCCAGCAAGTCGTACCCCCCACCCCAATCCTGCAGGGGTTTCCTGAGCATCACTACTGTGTATATGACTCTCCCATTCATTGAGCTTAAATAAGGGCACCACTGTGCTTTTGATATTGGTGGGAAAGCAAATGAAAAGTGGACCTACATAGGCTTGATCTAAATAAGGTAGAAGTGGAGTCAATAGGTAAAGGATGAATCAGGGGGATAATCAATCAGCTGGTAAAGCACTCCCCAGCCTAATGTGCCAACACTCCCAGCAACATTAGTGATAAGATACTGCTGGAGTCAAAGAACGTGATTGCACAGCAGAGTATTTTGGTTTTTTTTTTAAACCTACATTTGATGGAGGCTGCAATGGTCTCTCTGATATATGCCTTTATGGCAAATTCACCCCTTTATAACCTCCAGGTTGCTCTTGAAAAGTACCTAGAGGCTGCTATAACTGAGTGCAGTGACTTGTCCCAAGCAGGATGGGGTGCTGGGAACTCCCAAACAGTGTTCTGTGCTCTCTGCCCTCACTAGTTCTTTTACTACAGAGTGCAATTTGGTCATGTGCAAGATCCTGTTCTCCACATAAGTTAATTAATGCCCCACTCCAGTACTTGGGCTCTTGTTGCTTCCTGGAGCTAATGTCTCGCCAGACAGAGACAGAGTGCTCCAGTGAAAGACTCCTGCCAGTGAACCATTCTCCCTCCAAGAAATTTCATGAGCTCCAGTGCTCAAAGAACAGCTTCTTCAGGCAAGGCCTGTCTCAGTCACTCATTAGCTTAACAATGGGTTTGGATGGGGAGGGATTTTTTTTTCCTTTCCCCTTTTCTGTTCTGTAACGGGATTTGCTGCTCCCCTTTACATTTTCTTATTTTAGAATTGAGTCTCTTTTGCAAGGTTTAAAGTGCCCCATGTTTCTTTCAGATGTGTGCTTAGAACAAACAGGGCATCAGGAGCGAGGAACAGAAAATAGATGTGAAAGACTGGACTCTGTTCTCTTACTGAGAAACCGATGAGATCTTTCTGCAGTGTTTGCTGGTCAATTCTCTTCACATTTTTGCTTCTTTAACTTCTCCATCTCCTATATACTGATGTGAATTAAACAGCAATTTAAATGACTCAGTTGACAGTAATTCAACAAAGCAGTATTTCTTTCTGTAGCTGCCATCTTTAGCCAGCAGACTGGTGCCTGGCACCTTCAGACACTCCTAGCAGCTCAGCAGGACTCCAATGCAGCAGCTCTGTCCACACAGCATAACTACACCACAAAGAGCATCTGGGAAGGCACCAGCTGCGGAGGGAACCATTAAAGCTAACTGAGGGCACAAGGGTATCTAACTACACACACCTGCCAGCTAACAGCACAAGTCTATCTGCTCAAATGGTACAACTGAGCCAATAGGAAGGCAGTATTGAATGTGGGCCCACAAAAATTTGCCAGCAAACTTCCACTTCTGCCATAAAAGCTTTGTAGTGTAGACCAGGGGTCCACTACCTTTTAGGAACGGTGGGCCAAATTAGCAGTGCTAGGCTGGAACAAGTGTGAAACTGCTTCTATTCAACTGGAAAAATTGTTCAACAAGAAATCTAATAATGGTGATTTAAAATGTCACATTTTCTAACTATTTCTTTGGAATCATGGTAAGGCTCTGCAGCATGTGGAGGCCTCTTCTAGCATCCCAACCAGGTTTTATTAGTAGAACACTAATGCCCCATCCCATCTCTCCATCCAATCCAATCCAATGCCTGGACAAGTACAAGATAGAAAAGCAGAATGAAGAAAATATATTGAGGCCTAAGTACTTTCTCCTTCAGCATGAGCAGGTTCTCCCCTCCCTTCCTTACACTGCTTAATTAAAATGTAGGAAGGAAGGAGAAGGGGAAAAAGGCAACTATGCCAGCTTCACTCCAACAGTTCTGCCGTTAATGGATGAGTTTGGCCATTAGTCACCTCTTCTTGACCAGAATCAAAATGCTGAAACCTTGTGTTGTTCCTTCTTGGCACAAAATTAAAAAAATGGTTAAATGCAAGCCCAGCTGCAGAAGTTGCTCCTTATTTCAAATTATGTTAATAGCCTGAATGAAGGGACCTTCTTGTCCTTCTCAGTAAGACTACCCCCCTCCCTGCTGTGGCAGTTAAGAAATCTCCCCAGATGGCATCTAAAAGCACAGTATTGCAAAACAAGAAATTAATTCACATCAAGCCAAACTGCCTGCAGGAAGGTTCAACTGCTGCAGAGTATTGTCTCAAAGGAAAAATTCAACCTCCTCTGGTGCAACAAGTTAATTTCAGTGTTTGAAAACAGGTTCCACATCATTTTAGGATGCACTTCTATGGAGTTCTTTACAGGATACAAGGTTCTGCTATAAAAAGGAAATCTTAGCTTGTAAACCCAGAAGTGCCTGACACAGAAATCTGAGCAGAGTAAATCAGCACCTGAAGAGCCTGTAGGTCAGGAAAGTTTCAAGAGCTCTGCACACAGCCTCACTTAGGCTTGGTCCTAATTAACCATTGCCCTACATCCTGTAACCCCATTTTCACAAGTGTAAACACTGGTGTAAAAAGGAGTAATATTTTTTACTGACTTCACATATGTCAACGAATACGTAAGTACTAAGAACAATTAGACTTATTTTTGCGCATAAGATTTATTTAACATGCTGGGGTGGGCAGAGTCTAAGCCAAATATACAACTGTTATGGAAAATTATTCTGAAGATGTGCAAGAAGACCGGCTACCTAACAGTTACATTTGTTTCCAACTTCTACTCCCATGAAAAAAAAAAAGGATGCAGGAAATTTTAGGATGCCAAAGCTGTAAGTATGAAATAGAAATATGGCCAGATACACCAGGGACTAACTCAATTTAGTGAATATATATAGCTGTTCAAATCACTGGGATGCTTCAGTTATGATCACTTCAAGGAGAGGGTTAGGATAGTAGAGTCTTCAAAAACTCATTTTAGGCAAAGAGGCCAAGAAATTAACTACTGTATATAGACTCCAATGGCAGTTCAGATCATGCACATTTGTTCACTGGTAATTACAGGGTGTCATCAAAACCCACAAAATATGCATACAAGCATGCACATTACTGTAATGTTCACTGCCATGAGGACCTGGATGTAAACAGTAAGCATTTTGAACATCTATAGCAGGATGTATTGCTAGTTATGCTTCCTTCTTTCTAAGAAAAGTGCCGTCGATCAATGTGTCCATCTATATTCCTGACAGCTAAGGGGCATACACATTTCCTAAAACGCCCTGTAGAATGAAGCCACCAACTCTACTCACACCACAGTACAGCTGTCACTATTAACATGAGCCAAATTTAGACTGATGCCCTGATTGCCAACCAATGATGGGACCTGCCTTGCCTCAATCACAGGTTCTCACCATGCACACCTGCCACCCATCCCCTTTCTCCTGTATCGGGGATACCAGTGTCACCATCAAGACTGCAGATAGCTATCTTGTGTGCTGTTCTTCCACCATTTGTTAAATACAGCTTCAGTTAAGAGGAAATTTTCCTATATGACTGACTCGTTTCTATGTGTTCCTTATGTGCAATCATCTAAATGATGATGGAAAATAACAGCTAAAACATTCCAGGCAACTCCAAATGGGGATAACTGTGAATGGTTCAGCTTGTTTATATCCAACTGGAAGAGAAATTTGGGACCACACCAATAAACCACTGCTGAAAAAAGATCTTCACCCGTTCAACTGCCAGTGGGACTTACCACTCAGTCATCTGAGACAGCTCCACACGTGCTGAGCAGATTTCTGGCTGGAGAATTGCTGACTGTGGTTGATTTACTCATCCCACTCTCCTCTTTGCCTCTGACACAGGCTGCTGTCATTTTCCTGTTGGTTTGTAACCTGTCAATCACCCGCCCAAATCTGCAGACACACAGCCTGGATGGCCATGATTCAGGAGGGCTGTCCAAGTTCAAGAAGGAGGCAGGCTGTCCCTTCAGGCCAGGCTCTCATGTGAGGAAAATTCTTCACCAACAGAACCCCAAGGAGCCAATATAAAAAGAATTTTCCCCAAGTGAACACATTTTCCCACTCCAAATTACACAGCCCAAGTACCTACCTCTGAGGGGTAATCATTACAATGCATTCTGTAGAAAAGGACCTGGGGGGGTCTCAGTGGACAATAAGCTGAATACGAGCCAATAGTGCACCTTTGTTGCCAAGAAGGCTAACGGCATACTGGGCTGCATTGGCAGGTGTGCTGCCAGCAGGTCAAGAGAAGTGTTTCTTCCCCTCTATTCAGCACTGGTGAGGCCACATCTGGAGTACAGTGGAGTCGCATCTTATGCAGGGGTTGGGTTCTAGAGTCAGCGCATAAGGCGAAAATCGCGTATAGTCAGAATTACCCTTGAAAATCAGCTGGCCTGCACCAAACTCCCACCCGGCCAGCGTGCACAGCTTCCCAGCAGGGCTGCTCCCAATGTAGCTGCTTGGCCCCATGCACAGCGCTGCAGGGGGCAGCTGCAGGCTGCACACACGCAAAGTCCCAGGAGCTGGCTGGGGGTGGAGGGGAGCCAGGGGGCTTGCCCAGTGGTACAGTCCACTCCCTCCCCCATCAAGCTGCTCCCACCCAAGACAGCCTGCACCAAACTCCTGCCCAGCCAGCGTGCACAGCTTCCCAGCATGGCTGCTGCACAGCGCTGTGGGGGGTAGCTGCAGGCTGAATCCAAACAACTGGCACTCCGGGGCATACACGTATGATGAATTTGCATAAGTTAAATGTGCGTACGATGCGACTCCACTCTACTGTGTTCAGTTTTGGGCCCCCGCTACAGAAAGGATGTGGACAAATTAAAGAGAGTCCAGTGGAGGGCAACAAAAAATGGTTTGGGGGCACACGACTTCTGAGGAGAAGCAGAGAGAACTGCACTTAGTCTGGAGAAGAAAAGATTGAGGAAGGATTTAATAGAAGCCTTCAACTACCTGCAGGGGGGATTACAAAGAGGATAGAGCTAAACTGTTCTCAGTGGTGGCAGATGACAGAACAAGGAGCAGTGGTCTCAAGTTGCAGCAAGGGAAGTTGAGGTTAGATATTAGGAAGAAGAAAAAAAATCTCACCAGGAGGGTAGTAAAGCACTGGAACAAGTTACCTAGGGAGGTGGTAGAAATCTCCATCCTTGGAGGTTTTTAAGATCTGGCTAGACAAAGCCTTGTCTGGGATATTAGTTGGAGATGGTCCTGTTTTGAGGGCTTGGGCCAAATGATCTCCTGAGGTCTCTTCCAACTCTAATTTTCTATGATTCTTAATTTGATACAACCGAAACAAGAAGTTTTGATCTTAGTCAACATCTTCTGGCAAGGACTACAGGGAAGCAGCATTAACATTGGTCTCGCATCTTTAAATCTTATCATATGACTCCCTCATTTATTTCCATCCCATCTTCGAACAAGGGTAATTTATTCTGAAGCTGTACAGACACTGAGGTTTCCAGGTCATCTGCTCAGCAAATGCAGTACACATGCATCCAACTCATCAAGCTGATGCAGTCTCTGTGCAAGCTCTCTGAAGTATATCTTTCATTGCACCTCCCTGGCAACTCACTATTCTAGTCCTGCAACTGTTCTGTATACATAGCAGACTCTGCTCCCAAATTACATCTGGGGGTTTCTTTTCTTATTGTGAGGAAAGGGGATGTAGAATAACATTGAGCTGAGACCAGCTAACTAACCATTACCCTTATTACTAATGCAAATCTGACCTCCACTTTCCAGAAGGGATGCTTTTACACTGAAGGACCTCATGTTGTTGCAGCTCCCATCCTAACAGCCACAGACTAGAAAGAAAAGCTAAACAACAGCAAAACAAGCCAAGTAGATCACTGCAGTGCCTTTACCAGATAGTAGCATTTGAAAGCCATAATGATAGAAATGCACAGCAGGAAATAATTACTACCCTTATCACTAGCCAGCCAAGACAAAACACAAGCCTGCTGGCAGGCTGTGCATGATCATGTGCATTTTTGCTGCTCCCTAGAGCAGGTAACCGAGTTCTCTGAATGAAGCAAAGGTTCATGGCTGATTGTGAGCCAAGGAAAGAGGGGTCAAGAGGAGATTTAAAAAAAAATAAAAGAGCAGGGCCGGGGGTGGGGGGGAGAAAAGGAGAGAAGAAAAATAAATCACAAAGTCACGCAGCCCTACAAGCTTTTGAAAACAAAGAGCTGACTCAAGTCATCAGAGCATCTGGCCTGGAATTCAAATGGACGGATATATTTTCCCCCTTTCAAAACATTTTTTTTCTTTATGCTAGTCATCAGTAATCTCAGAGGATTTTATTAGCTTTGTTTCCCTTCCTGTTTCTAGGAGACAGAACTTCAGCTAGCTACTGCAAAAAAATAGACCAAGAGGGGCAGGGAAAGCTGTGGGGAGGCAGACTGGGAAAAGGTGGTATAAGAAAGTATGGCCTGCCAATAAAAAAAATCCAACAATCTTTTCCCTGCTAAAGCTGACAGTGCCACACACCACATGACCAATAACCCAGACATAGATCAGGTTAAGCTACTCAGAGCTTATTTCATTTGTGTCTTTGTCAGCTTAAGAGCAGGAAGACAAGAGTGGCAAATGAAGAATATTCTATGAAATGAGATTATAAACACTTCCCATCCATTCACGCCTCCCTAGGCAAAAGGAGGACAAAGGGATTGCCATAGAATATCTGTCATGTATGCTTGCCCCTATAATTATGTTATCCCACCAAAGACCAGTCAGAAAAGAACACATGAAAAACCATCAGTCCAGGGGGGAGAGAAAGGAATGAGAGGCTCAGTGTGGTCTAAGAGGTTCAGTTTGCTCCCACAGTCAGGACAGGAGGGCTAATGCCAGTCCATTACAGATAACCCAGTGCAAAGGTTTGGGCTGCCTGTGATGTTTTTCCCAGTAGCAAGTCAAAGACTCAGAAAGGCAAGGTTTTCTGGATCAAATGTTCATTAAGCTTAATCCACCCATGCGCTGGTGGATGCACCTCCATTTGCCACCAGGATCATGATTTCAGCAATGCTTTGGGGAAGTACTGAAACAGGCACGGTGCTTGAAGATTGTTCCTTCAGGGAAACACAAAACTGTTATACAATTTGGCCTTCTGTGGTGGGCCAGGCTGGAAGACCAAGGGGATTTCATCTCAGGACTGTGACACTCAGCATATTTGTACAGAACTGAGGAAGTGATTGGAAGATGTGGGATGTGGCAGAGGAACTGCATACTGGTGCCAGGCTGTTCCTTAAGGCAGCTGGCTCCTGAGTCCAAGAAAATCTGTCTCAATTTGAGAAAAAGTTTCAACCAACAAAATAAATAAATAAATAATTCTGACCAAACAAACCAGCACAACAGTGGTGCCAAGTTGCCTGCAGACTGCCCAGGAGGGAGAACCCCACTGGGGATGCAAATGAAAAACAATAACCAAACAAACTGAATTTGCCAGTCATTTAAATCTGCAGGTTGTTTCTCCTGCACTTCGGGCCTGTAACAAACCCCAATGCAAACCAAACACAAAAGACTGGCTTGACAGTGCCAAATCATATCAGTATCACAAAACAGCCAAACCATGGCATGCAACGAGCAAATCAAATCAGCCAACATGCAGCTGGCATGTTCCACAGGTTTCCTCCTTAAGCCCTACGGTGCTACCAACAGGTAAGAACAAGGATACCTATGCAAAGGCTTATGGAACCACATAACCTTTTAATTCCCCAAAGAATACCCAGGTGTCCTTACATGTTTGATAGCACTAATTAGACTGACACTTGGCATGCATGATCGTAATGAGAGCCCACTATTAACCAAATTAATTTATTTTAAGCTGTAAAAGAGCCAGAAACACCTCAGTGTGTGCCTGTTCTCTCCCCTTCTCTCACGATGCCCTCTTTAAATATGAATATATTCAGTGTTACAAAACACCACAGGGAGAAGATGATACATACACTAGAATATATTTGCCTGGGTCCAAATGTAAAGGGATACAGTCAGACTTGGATGCAGATCTTAACCTGCCTTCAGTTTAAACAAACAGAAATCTTTAAAAAAAAGGCAAACATCTGGAGACTCAACCTGGTTCCAGGACAATCCAAGGATGCCATCCTCCCAAAAACAAGCAAACACAAAGTGAACAGAGGCAGTTTACATTTACTCAGCTGTATTTGCCCTCAGGTCTGACTTTCACAGCCAAGAAAAGTTCTTTTGAAAGCTCTTTTGCCCTGTTATTTAAATAGCAGCATAAGCTGACAAGGCACTTTCCAATAGGTAATGATGATGACTCCTCAACAAAGAACAGGAACCCTGCCCCAAGGGCTCCCAGCATAAAAGGGCAAGACCCAGGACAACATGAAATAGAGCAAACAGAGCAGCCAGTGGTCATGGAGAGAAGGCTTTGTGGAACAGATGGATCTTATCTCATTCAGACTGGCTCCCAGCAAGCCTGGCTCTTGAAAAGCCCACGTATAAGGAACAGAACAGTATGTTTATAGTAGGAGCAGCAAACAAATTACATTTTAGCTAAACCATGCCGAAACCTTACATGCACTTGCCAATGGCAAGTAGGAAATTCTAGAGAGGAGGTTAAAATAAGAAACGATCAGTTTCACTGTTGTCATTTCATTTCATTTCCAGCAACCGAGAGGCAGGACTTTAAGTTTTATTGACTTGCTTCCTGCATGCTTGAACATACCAGCTACAACTGCCTCCTTTCTTCCAGCTCCAACATGGATCGCCTAATCCAGGGGTAGGCAATTATTTCAGCTACAGGACTGCTTAACAAGTTTTGGTGTGGCATTGAGTCAAGGGTAGCCCTGCCCCTTGACAGGTGCCCCACCTGCCTATTAACCATCTTAGGACTGGACATCCTGCCCTCTAACCCCTGACCTTTGCCCCCAGAAATTTCTCCCCTTGTCCAGGAAGT
>NW_017729025.1:84074730-84088078 GCF_001723915.1 Gavialis gangeticus | reverse complement strand
GGGGGGGGGGGGCAGGGGGGAGAGGGCTGTTTGTATATTGTATGGGGGAGTAGGAGGATGTATGTGGGGTATGGGTATGGTACGGTGGGGGGGATATGGGAGGGGTGTAGATGTACTGTGGATGGGTGTGGTTGCAGTGTGGGGTATGTGGGAAAGTGTTGGGTGTGTGTGTGGACATGGTGAGGGGTGGGGTAATGTGAGGTGTGTTTAGGTATGGTGGGGTATAGAACAGTTTTGGGTGGGTCTGGGTATGGTGGGCGGTAAGGTATGTGAGGGGGTGTGGGTGGGTTAGGTGTGCACATGTGGGGGGCTTCCCCCCTGCCCACTCTGACGTGGCTGAGCCCAGCCCCTCCACAGACACGGGGAGGGAGAGGGGGGTCAGCATTGTCTGCCTGGCTTGCAATGCACTGTAAAGGGGAGGGAAAGCAGCTGCTGCCAGCAGGCAGAAAGATAAGCCCTTGGGGGGGGGGGGGGCAAGGAGCCAAGTCTGGCACCACCAGCTCTCTCGGCCTCAGTCCCACATGTGCCCAGAGGGGCTGCAGCCAAGCCCATGCTGGCTCCTGCTTCCACCCCTCTTCCCTGTCCCGTGCCTGGCCAACAGGGTTGTAGCCAAGCCCGCACTAGCTCCTGCTACTGCTCCCACTCCCCCTGCTTGTGTGGCGGGACCGCACCAAGCCCAGGCTGGCTTTTGCTGCTGCTTCCACCCCACCTGCCTGCCCAGCAGGGCTTTGTGAGCAATCGAGCTCCTTCACACCCCTGTCCCTTCCATCCACGTGTTCCCCCACCCAGCCTTGCACAAGCAGGACCAAAGCAAACTGCAAGCAGAGCCTGCCCCCACCCTGCTCCCCTTGCTTGCACTGAAGCAGGGACAGGAGAAGGATTTGCTGGAGGCCAGGGGAGCCTAGCAGTTCCCTGGGCAGCTGCAGCAACAGCAGCTCTGCCAGAAAACTGCCTGCTGGACGGGGCTGGGGCCCTCCAGTGGGGGAGGCCAGGAGCTCAGCACATGCTGCCCCAGGCGGGAGCAGGAGGGATTCAACCCCATTCAGAGTGCAGCAGGGGCAGCCACTGCCAGGCCAAATGTAGTTAATCAATGGGTGTCCACCTGCAGGCCGGATCCAATCAGCTGGTGGGCCAGATCTGGCCCATGGGCCATATCTTGCCCACCCCTGCCCCACTTTCTTCCCTCCACTCAAATTCTTCTCATCAAAGTCTAAAGGCCCATTCTTTCACAGCCCCACTGCCTTTGGTGATGTCAGTCATACCCTCCAGGGAATGTTTTCCTCCCCTGGCTGATCCCATGCAGCTCAGCTTCTCTTCCTACCTCCCAACTATCTTCTTTCACTTTCTCCTTAGTGGCCCAACCTTATTCCACTTCACAGCAGTCCTACACACACAGGCATCTACCCTTCCCTCTTCCTTTTAACCTATTCTTCAGCTGCTTTCATCTACAATATGAAATCCTAGAATCAATGACAAAGGTCCACAGACTACCATAAGGGTAATATTTCCACTCAAGGCTTCTACTGTCCTCTCTAAACTACAGACTCAAATCCACCTTTCCACTCAAATTCTCTCTCTCTACCCAACGCATGTCCTCTCTCCCAAGTTCCTTTCCTGGATTTTTCACCATCAACCTCCACTCTCAAACCATCTCTGCTCTCCCTATTCCATTTTCTCTTAACAGCTGAACCCCAGTCACTCAGTCAATTACTATGGACAGCGGCTCCATTCATTGCCATGTTCTATATGTAAATTTCCAGTCCTCGAAATCTGGAAACTGCCAAGGGTGCAGAGAAAGTGTCTAGTATTACTATTAGAATACAGACATGCTCTTCACAAGGCAAAAGGACTGAAATGCAGTGTTGCTTTCATAAGATTGCCAGCTCCTTCTGGGATGACTGTCTATCACTAAGCTAAACTTTTTTTCCCCCCCCAAGTTCCAAGTCTACATCCCATTAACTGATACTAAGCATCTCTTATGAAAGGGCACAGCCAATGGTTAAAGGGAAGGGCAAAGATTCTGACTTGTTTAAACAAATCCATGTTAAATTAGACTGCCCAGATTTGCGTGTTCTCTCTGACACGACAGACTTTGAAGCTCTACCATTCAAGAGATGCATGTAGGCTGAACTAGTAGGAAATGAAACCTAACAACAAGCAACAGAACAGACAGACTCCAGCAAACTTCCCCAGACCGCAACCCAAAGGTAGCTTGAGGACTCACCAAAATGGAAAGGTAAGAAGATCACTGACCACAAAACAAAACACCACCAAGCAAGCATAAGGTTGAAGCACTGAACATCGACAAACACGAATAGCATGTATTCACAACTAAAGTGATAATTTGAAGGCAGTGGTTCTCAAACTTCTTAGTCTCAGGGCCCCCCTGCGTAACTTTTCAGAATTTCACAGCACCCCAACTGAAAGATCTAAATCTACAGAGATGGATCTAAATTCAGAAATGAAAAAGAGGGGATCTTGAAGCTAAAAAAGTTGAGAATCACTGATCCAGATAGTACCACTTAAAGGTGACTTCACTCACCCTGCTGTGCCCTGCTCTTTCTAAGTCTTCCTCCTTCCACCCCCGGTCTGTACCTCAGTGGGAAAGGGCACCTCCCACTGCTGAGGCTGCTCCTGCAGGGTCTCACATTCCAGCAGCCACTCCCACACCCCGCTTGCTGGTGCCAGGAGCACAGTTAGTAGTAGAAGGGACAAGGCTGACTGCAAAGCATAGTCCTGCCTGTGTGTCCTCCCACCCACTCACAGCACAGCATGCTGCTGGGAGAATGGGGAGGGGGGCAACACAGGGGATGCCTAGGGGCAGGGAAAGGCAGTGGTGGCAGTCCCCAGAGGAGCAGCTGCAGGCACCACCAAATTAGCTGGGGCAGGTTCAGGGTGCTAGACAGGAGGAGAGCTCTTACCTCCTCACACAAAGGAATCTCACAGCACACTGCCACCACTCACCCTTTAAGAATCACTGTGATTTAAGGCCTCCTTGCCTATCATAAGCCCACCACCATGTTTCTAGCTACTCTGATCTGCAGGAGCCAACCAAGCAGCTGGCTACCAAAGAGAACTAGCTGGGGAATTCAGAAGGGATGTTGATATCCACATACAAACTGCATTAATGCAGGATACCTGCAAGCAGGTTAGTGTGTGTACAAATGTCTAGGATGAATACCAAAACAGAAGCTAATATTTCAAAGACACAGATTCAGAAACTCCAGCTTTGCTGTGATACATCACCATTTCAGCAGAGTAACATTAAGCATTCTGTGGTTCCCTATCACAGCCTTCTGGAAGCAGTGTGTTTTCCTGTCACATGTAGGGGATCTAAGCCTAGTCTCTCCCCCCAGGGATGGGATAGATATACTGGCAAATCGTTCAATTACTGGGTCCAGAGGAAGTATACAATACAATATTACTCGAGTAACCTACTGTGGCCCATCCTTCACAGCAGTGTCCATGGACTCCTAAACATGCTTTCTTCCATATCTGAGTATTTTCTGAGGGCAGAAAGAAAAGCATAGAAGTGGGAACAAAGGAGGAGTTAAGGTACTGTGTGGTACTGGACACTGACACAAGCGGTCAGCATAGTCCAATATATTTCTCTCTATTGGTGGGCGAAGAGCAAAATTGCCGACAAGATGCCAAATATATACAAGAGGGGTTTTATGCTGTAGTTGTCATCATCGCAGAGACAGCATCATCTGCTCCATTAGGAACCCTCAAGGTTGAACATCATGTTGAGTTATGTGCGAGTTTGCCATACTAGAGAATCTAATTAGAAACGCAAGATATTTAACACTTAGCTGAAAGCAGACAGAGGAAGGAAGAGCTACAAAGAAGCTCATTAAGAATGACAGGTAAATGAAATCCTTCTACTCATCAATTAAAGTGACACTGCCTAGAGCTGCTGTCACCCCCACAAGTGAGTTAAGAGACTGCTCAGTGCAAATTAGCCACCTCCCCACGAAAGACTGTACTGAATATAGAGAGTATCTTTATATTGCTATATCAGCCAAGGTTAAGCTCAGCCCTCATTTAATAAATGTGCTCAATAACTCACCCTGCTGGATACGCGACAAGACCAGTTTTGGGGTCACAGGCTAACCCTCTGCCTCCTGACACGGTGATTCCCAACACTTTCTCCAAGGTCACCTAATACAAAAGGAAAAAAAAAAGTCACGAAGCATCATAAGCTGCAGTCAAAGATAGACGCGTACATGGCTTATCACAGCACTGAGAAAGGCAAGAGATCAACAAGAACCCCCGTCACTCATGTGACAGCCAATGGAGCAGGCTGCCACCCCTGAGCATCCAGAGGGAGCCTGAAGCTAGAAGAGCAGGGGTCACAAACCCAAACATGATCAGTCCAGTCAGGCAGCTGCTGCTTGAAATGTCTGAATTTTTCCAGACAATGAGCTCAGCTTTAAAAAGACAGAACTGGCAAAAGCTACTTGGAGGATGCAAGAACCCATCATCAGGCCTTCATTCCTTTATAGTGAACTGGGAGTAATCTGTAATCACTCTCATGTGTCTTTGCTTTTCCAAACTGCTGCTAGCAATAAACCCAAAACAGGCAAAGGAAGGATCTTTCTGCAAGGCCTGTAGACTAGCTGTTCCAGCAGTTCCTAATAATACTTTAAAGCTTTGGGATTCCCAGAGGCTCTGCTTGTACCTGAGGCTCAGGCAATCCACACAACCAACCTATGGCATGGATTACACAGTACAGAATCCAAGATCCTGCTAGCTTTTTCCTACCTTAACTGTTAGACCAATATTTCAAGTGTTTTCAGGTTGGCAACCCCTTTCCTCAAAGTCAAACTTCCCAAAGCTCTTACAATTTTTATTCTGACTTTTAAAGTAAATATAGCAATGATAAGATGACATAATATAACGACCAATCTATATGACCTCATAGACTTGGAAGGATTCTGTCACCCTGAAGTTACTTTGGAAATCTTGTCTCCTTCATTTAAAGTGCAAAAAGTGTTTAATGTTTTACAACCCACTTCACCCCAAGTGACTTTCCTGACCCATGCCCCTTCAGAGGTCACAAAGCACACACTGAGAACTACTGCAGGAGACCATCCAACCTACAAAAACAAAAGGCCAAATGTTCTTGGTTTTTTTTAAGGAAACGTAATGCTTGTCAAAGAAAACTGATGCCAGATTAAAAGGCTAGGCTCTTAGTCAAATGGCATGAGACATTCTAGGAAACCATGCCCCTAAACTTCAGCCTATGTTCAGCCCTTGGGATCTCCTGATTAAGGCACAAAACCATTTCCTCTTTCCTTTGTATAGTTTGTGCAGTATGGTTTTAGTTATTACATGTTGCATGCATGTGCCTTCTCCAGCACCACAATCTCTGCCAACTCATATTTTTATTGGGTCACGTTGTCTTCTGGTTTTAATTACCATAGTTCTAGTTATATTTTGTTACACATTCATAAGCCTTCAGGCATAGGCACTGCATACGAGGATATTACCATAATTATTACTATTATCATTAATGGATGTCTTGGAGACCAACATCTTGTGTTTATGCAAACAACTTGGGACAAAAGGCAGAGATGGGACAGGCCTTACCACAGATCCAAAAGAATCCTCTCTAGCATGAAAAAATGTGGTCTCCATCTGCTTGGTTCACTGCTCAGGTAGCTAAAGAGTATGCCAGGAGTAGCAGTGTGTTTTGGGATGCAACTGTCTCCCGTTAGGAGTCAGGCCAAGACACATCCCCTACCCTGAAACAGGCAGAAGTTCAAACATTTCTGCCTTGTATTGGCTCCAGACCGGTGACATGAAGGTTAGAAGACTTCATATATCCCAGTCTCTGGAGACACTCCATCCTCATTCTTTTTCCTTTAACAACATAGCCCAGAAGTCTTAAGCCAGTATGAGGGAACATAAAATTGTCCCTTTCCTCTTGCATAATGAATCTCTTTGGAAATGTGGTTTCTACAAAACTGCATCCAATATTTTTGTTTGTTTTTTTTAATATGAGAGCATGCTATTAAAAATGCATCTATAGACCCACTAGCAAAGTGGGGAAATAGCTTTGTTTCAATTCAGTATTCCCTTTAAAAAAAAGGGAAAAGAAAAAACTTGTATTCTGACCAGGATTGTTACAGCTACTTCAAAGCATTTAAACAACTTACTATTAAAAAGTAATTATAAATGGACATAATCACACACACACACTCAGTCAGTAGGTAGTTCAGACAAAGATATGGCTTAGTCCTTGGGTTCATGACAGCGTTTTTCTAGCACTGAACATCTCTGGCTGTCAGCAAATGATATGCTCCGCTTCACCTCCACCTTTACAGAGAGGCAATTACTGCTGAAGGTATTGTTGGTGTTTTTACCCTCATGGTTTGATCTAGTGCTACTAAAAGAATATTCCCATGAAGAATTCTCTCAATTTTCAAAGACTCAAAACTGAACTATACATAGATATACATACATATATATATACACACACACACACATACACACACACACACACACACACACTAGCTGAAACTCACAAAACATTTACAATCAAATTTTTATTACACAAGTATTTCTTTAAATACAGAATTTTTAGTTATCCTTTGACCAAATACTTTAATGGAATCAAAACTTCTCACCCTCAAAAAGGCTGCAGAAAGCTGTCCATGTGTAAACACTGGCTTAGGAATATAAATACATATTTTATCAAAAGTCTGACCTTGTGACTTGTTTATAGTCATAGAATAAGGGGGCCCTTGTACACATGACTAAGGGGCCTTGTACACATGAAGAAGTTGCTCCTTTTAGGAATGTAATTGCCCATTTTAACAATTTAGTTGCATAAAAGTGTACACATTTGGCAGCATGTTTTAATTAAAATTTCATAACAGTGTACACACTCAGCGGTATATTTTGATTTAAATGACTTTATGTAGCAAACTAAAACACATCCTATGTATTTGAGTTCGTTACATAAATTACAGTGATAGCCCTCACATGTACAAGGGCCCTATCTGGAGAAGGGGGTGGGGACAGTGCACAGGGCTCTGGAAACCCAGGCGTGCTTGGGGAAGCTCAGGCTTGGCAGGCTTTCTGCATCCTGTGCACTGTCCCCGCTGCCTTCTCTGGCTGCCAGCACACCCACTGTCCTCCTGCCCCCTTCCCAGGGCAGCCAGCCCGTTCTCAGGGGGTCCCAGGTGGCAGGAAGGCGGCAGGACAGTGTACAGGGTGCTGGAAGCCTGCCAAGCCTGAGCTTCCAGCGCCCCATGCACCATTGGATCTGGCGGGTGCTGCCAGTGACCTGGGGCTGCACCCGCGCAGCTAGCACCCCACCCAGGCCACCCCAAGGGGCACCACCACCGCAAAGAGAAGCTATAGGCCCCTCTGCAGCTCAGGGGTTGCACAACCCGGTGGCAGCTCGTGCAGGCAGACTCTGCTGAGGAAAAAAAAACAAAAACAGAGAAGTGGGGAGGGGCCTGATTTTTTTTTTTTCTCCCAGAGCCTGCCTGCATCTCCCGCAGCTGGGGAGAGAGCTGCCAGAGGGTCACGCATCCCCTGAGCTGCAGGGGACCCTGATGCTTCCCCCCACAGTGGCGGTACCCCCCGGGCAGCACCCACCTGCTGGCACTGTGCCCAGGCGGTCCCTGGGGGCACCACCACTGCAGACAGAAGCACCGGGACCCCCTGCAGCTCAGGGCCCACCAGCAGCTCACCCCCCTGCCCACGGGAGAGGCAGTCAGACTCCAGAGCCAGGGAGAAAAAGAAAAAAAAAAGAAGGATCAGGCTCCTGACTGCTTCCTCCCCTCTCCAGTGGGGCCTGCCTGCTCCACGGCAGGGGCCCCTGGTGCTTCACTCTAGCTCTGACTTGCCTACATATCTGTCTGAGATGCCTCAGGATCTTCTATAATAACAACACACTTATTCTGTCTGTCCAGAGCATTCCAGCTGGTTGTTTCAGTAAGCATTGTGATTGGCTCCTAATACAACCAGAGTGCTCTGGATAGACAGAATAAGCCTATTATTATTATTATAGATATATACATATAAAGTTTCTTCTCCCCCTGCCCCTTTTTTCAGATCCAAAGCTGCTCACACAGACAATGCTGTCCCACTTTTGAGACTAGGACTTGGAGTCCTGCCTTGCCGTAGGATCTCGCTGAACAACCACAGGCTCAGATTCTGCTCAGCCATAACTATTCTTCTTCAGAACTGCTTACTGTATCTATGAGATTGTGTTTGTTTAATGAGATCCTACAGCAAGGGTAGGATGGCACTGTGCCCAAACCAAAAAAGGAAGCCAACAAGCACTTGTCTATGAATCCTAATCTGATATGAATGGGAGAGCATAGCAAACATTAAGACAGAAGAGCCCCAGGGCCTAGTCAGTTTGCATGAAGGACTGGAAGCATGGTCTCTATTTTACTAATTGATCAAGTTAATATCCCTTTTTATACCCACAGTCAGCCTTCAGACACACAGATACCTGCTTGTACTTTCTTATCAGGTAACTGGATATTTAACTGCCATCATCTGAGCATGCAAATAATTGCTAAGATCAAGTCTACCATTAAATGTGCCCCCAAATTACCACTGCAGAAAGGAGGCTGGATTTTAGGATATTCCACATTCATTATTTCATGCCTTGTATTATATTTATAATCCTTGAGATCCTTGGATGAAAGTGCCAAAGTGCTTGACCAGCGTTATTGAACATTGCCGTACATTGTGGACAACATCACCAAAACTCTTACAGAGTTCAGGTCACATTACACCCATGTTACATATCACTACTCTCTTTGTGTCCCTGAGGCCAACGCTTTCAAACTAATGTTCCTAAAACAAGGCACTTAACTTTAAGTCCACATTCAGACATCTAAGCAGGCCAAACTTCACAGGTACCAAATTTCTCTCCCTTGCAAGGAGTTGTAGTTGCACTTCTATTGAATCACTGGGCCCTAAGGTTGCTTAGTTATTCCAGCAAGGTCACACTATGAAGACCAACACAGCACCTGGCTCAATGCTGACATGGTAACATTACAAGGAAGTTCAAGTTGTGAGAACCTACTGACACTGACAGATCAACACAAAAAGGAAGATCCCATTACTGTGCTTTCATAGCCAATACTCTCACCACACTGCTGCAAACAGCCATAGATTTCCTGGCTCCCTGCACTAGAAGGCAGACACATTGCAAAAAGCATCACACCCTAGAAAGGCACACAGCTGCATGACCAAGTGATGTCAAAAGTTCTCTCCAGAATTTTTTTCTCTGGGTTACTACTGAATTACTGATAAACACTTGTTTTACTGGCACTCAGTCAGCTGCCCTGAACAGGAAGAGCAACCAAAAACAAGAAGTGACACCCGCTGCTCCCAGCTCCCTCAGAAAGAAACTTTACCACTGGTTCAGATTCTCTCTGATATTTAGAGAAGTTGAACACCACCAGCCACTGGCAACTGTTTCTTTATTTGAGAGGTAGGACAAAAGTAACTGGTGAGCATCACCTAGACCTCCCTGCTCCCCATACACATATATCAACCTCATTCCACATGGGATCCTGTTCCTCTATGCGAGAGCAGCCTGGAAGAGTCTCACAACACTCCCTCTTGGTCCATTTAATGTAGCAATATCTATGGTTAGAGACATGGGAGCCATACATTATGCCCTGGTTTGTATGGACAGCATCAGCCCTTGGCAGAGAATCATGCTACACCCCTCCAAATATATAAAGTGTTTCTCCAATGCAATAAATAATGCTATGAAGATGGGCCCCAAAGGAAGCAATCAAGCCAATGTGATAGTACAGTACAATTTGGGTTAGCAATATTGAGTTGGGGGTGAGAACCATGGCAGCCAAGCCATGCTACTAAACCCCTGCCTCCATCCTAGCCTGGTAGGAACTCTGTTACTCTTGTGCCATAGCTCACCCAACAGGAGAGATGTACAGCATGGCTTCACTGTCCAAGTTCCCTCGAAAATATAGAATTCTGGTCTACAATTAGTCAAGTGACCCATTTTTGGTAGCCAGTATTCCCATCCTAGTTTTAGCTGTAGGTTGAACAAGGACTTATATGTTTCACCAACACCAGACAGAAATACTACAGCAACACAGTAAGTTTGCCACATCTCTCATCCTAACACAAAATGAGGAATTTTCTCCCCCCTTTGCTCACACAAACATGCATGTATGCACATGTACTTGTGCACAGACTAGGCCAGAAAACTGCACTTTCTGGTTTTTGCTGCTTTCCACACCTTCCGCAGGGACAAAGGAGCTAAACATTCCCCACAAAAGTAGGCCCAAGTGCAGAAATAAAGACCTAGAGGACCTTAGAAGACAGAGAGGACCTCTCCAACATCCATGCTCTTGGAAACTGTTCCCAGGACAGGAATGTACTATACACAAGCATAACTACAGCACCACAACCACCAATTCCCACAGCTACAGCAACCAGGTACTTTCAGCAGACTGTAGCTTGGGACGGCCATTCCTGACAAGGACAGTACCCATCCTACATTTTAATCCTGCCTGGAGAGCAATCAAGAGTTCTCCCATCTGCAGCCTGACATCAGTAAGAACTACAACAGCTCTAAGGCCTTGTCCAACTTAGAAGGTTACCCAAATGATTACTCCAGAATAATTCTCCAGTAGTTATTTCAGCTTACCCCCATGTGAATGCTTATTCTGGAAAACGAACTTCCACATACGAATCTGTCCTGAGAAAAATACTCTATCTGGAATGACTACTTTGAGAAATTTCCCAAGCAAGACAAGATCTTGCGTAAAAAAACAAAAAATCCTTCTGTAGGCCAAAGGGTATAATGCAGTCAACATTCATCCAGACAACATCTATCACTGGTGATATCTCATTCACTTGCATAAGGCATTCCCCTTTATTTGCTTACATTAGCGTTCCCCTTCATTTTTCCCTCCTGAATGTTGGTAGATTTATTAATGTATAGGCAAAGGCACAGTCCTGTGAGAGAAGGCAGCCCAGAAAGCCCATTGTGGTTAGTGACCAGGGAAGGAGTTTGGTCACTGCATTTTGAAGAGACTAGATCATCTTCAATAACACCACTGTAGTTATCAAATAACCAGGTACAGATTTTGTCTGAAGAACCACTATGTAATAATGTCTTCTTCTTTCTTAAAAAATGCTTTTAAAAGGACAGATGATAAGTGCTGCTGTACCCTCAGCCGTGCAGAAGCCCCAGTAGTGCAGGAAGCTCCAAGGAGGAGGGCGCTATTTCATGAGACTTTCAGTTCTGCTGGCTGTCCCTTGCATTCTCTCGCCGTGGGTTCAGAAACTCTTGAAAGTTCTGAAATTTAATTTTGGGTGCACCAACACAAATCTGGGGCTTTACAGTGCCTCCAAACTTAAGTCAGAGGTTTTGTAACATGGATAGCAGATGAGAAATCAAGACTAAAACTTGGGTGAGAGCCAATTAACTGTGCAGAGCAGACATACCCATTGTAATAAATCAAAGGTCATGCTATTGCACACTGAGGTCTAAATACAAAGATATATCTTTGTCATGTGTTAACAGTGTCAGCACATAAGGATATACAGGCAAGAACAGGCTGAGATTCTGGAGAAAAGCTAAACCCAAATGGGGAGTATCAAATGTTAAAATTAACCCCATTATCAGGAAAACACCTCTTCCACTGCCTTCCAGCCCACCCGCAGAAAAAGTGCACCGACTGCCATAAGCATGTTTAACTATCAGGGTCCAGGGCACATGACACAGGCTGTAATCTACTGTCTGAACACACAGTCTGATTTGTTACTGCTGCAAAATAACAAAAACTCAAAGCATAACATTTAGCTCCGCTGTGCTTTGTTTGGCACATGAAACACAGAACGCTAATTGCAGTACACTGTTTTACTTAAAGGGCTGTCAGCATTTTCACTGTAAAGCTCTCATTTCTAGGGTTTATAGCACAGCTGTGAAGCATTCACTTCAGGCTGAAGCATAAGTTGGAAGATTTGGCCTTGGAACAGTTTCTTCTGTTAGTTTGGATTTGTTTTATTTAGGCTTCGGGTTTTGTTTTTGACATGAAAGTTTTGCTTTGGTGGGGGGAAGAATTAACTGGGGAGCTATTTCAGAGATAACAGAGTACAAAACAAACAAACATCACTATTCTAATTGACTGCCTCCTATTCCAATCCCCTTTTTGATGTTTTCTAATTTAAACAGCTTCAAAGTGTGTCTGTGCATGTGCACACATAAGCATGAGAACACATGTGTACATACACAGTTTATAAAGTTAAAGGCTTTTGTGTCTTCTCCCTCATCTATGATTTAACCTGTTTTTCTCCCTCTTACCTCAGTGCTAGTGAAATGAGCTGGCTTGACAGGTCTGGAGATTGACAATTTATACCCACGAAAGGAACGGCACCAGGACAAGCTCCCACACAAAGACCTTGCTGACACACTTCAGGCCTGACTCAAAGAAATCAATCTCTGCAGTCCAATTCATTACTTGGTCCTTTGTCATTTTTGCCTATTCACACCAGGGCTAAGGACAGAAGTTGCACATAAACTGGTATAAGTCATCAGAAACTGGTTTAAACCTGTAACAGAAGTTCAGTGCACATAAACCAGTTTCAAAATGGCTGAAACTGGTTTAAGATAAACCTGGTTGAATGTACTATCAGACTTAACTGATTCAGATCAAACCAGTTTTTGAAACTTCTGTCCCAGACCCCTTCTCGGTTCAAGTTCAGTCACAGTCCCCCAGCATCCCAGTATGCTTTCCAGCCCTGGGCTGGGCTGTCTGCTCTGACAGAGAAGGGTTGGGGGGGGAGAGGGAGGAAGGCAAGGACTTCCCCACCCCCCCAGGCAAATCCTGCTGGGGTCCAGAGCCAGGGAATGGGGGGGGGGGGGAGAAGAGGGGTTAAGCCCCTCTTCTCCCAAGTACAGAGCTGCCCTGCCCAACTTACTGCTGGCTGCAACTATGGACTACAGATCCCAGAGGTACCTGGAAGCTGGAGGAGGAAATGATGAGCGAGCCTGCAGAGTACTGCTGCTGAACTGCAAATCCCAGAGACCACAGAGGCAGCAGGAAGAGGAAAGGAAGCAAACACACAGCCCACGCTGGCTACGTCAGAGCTGTGCTCTAGCACCCCCAGCTTTTGGCCTGAGCCACTGCAGGTATGTGCCTGCATTTCCTGAATCAAAAGTGAAGGTCTGTCCAGTTGTTACTCAGCTTAATCTCTGCAGTTTAGATTAACCTGCAAAGGCTGAATCAATTCAGCGTCAGGCTTTTTGACTGTCTGTACTTAGCCAAGTTGTCTTAACTGGGTTCTCCATGGTCATTGACCCTCTAGGAGTTGCACAAAGGCCAAACTT
>NW_017729025.1:84061115-84069730 GCF_001723915.1 Gavialis gangeticus | reverse complement strand
CCTGCAAAGACTGAATCAATTCAGCGTCAGGCTTTTTGACTGTCTGTACTTAGCCAAGTTGTCTTAACTGGGTTCTCCATGGTCATTGACCCTCTAGGAGTTGCACAAAGGCCAAACTTATTTTACGTATACATCACACAGACCAGTAGCAAGTTTTTAGGCAGTTCCACCTTATGCTCAGTTTGAACTGGCATCTGGAAGATTGAAGGATCCAAATCCCATCTCTAACCATCCCCATATTTTGCTTCCTCCCACAGGAGAAATAATAACCATTTTTTAAAATGTGCAAGCCGCCAAGTTTTTGACCTCTGACCAGTAACGGCTGATCACAAGGTCAGTTTGGTTACCAAAATTGTCAAGGCTCTTTCTATTTTTAAAAATGATGGGAGACATGCTCCCATAGCACAATTACATGACTGACACACGTTGGAACCACTGTGGCAAGGGCTGAAACAAAGTTGCCTGAAGGTCTGAATCATCATGATGTACAAAACCATTATAATACAACTCTTGTAAAAAAAAAAAAAAAAAGCCAAGAGTGGGGGGTTGGGTGGGCTTCTAATGGAAATGCTGACAGAGTCTCAGCTCTAATGGCTCTGCCAGGTGCCACTACAATGTGTGTGGGTGTGCACATACATTATACATGACATGTTCAGCCTAGAGAGTAGAGAACAGGACAGAGAGAGACACAGAGAGAGAGAGACAGAGAGAGAGAGAGCGAGCAGTAGAGGGAAGGAAATGTGAGCAATGTTGGGTCCCTGCAGATTTGCTTTCTAAAAGTGCAGGCACACAGCCTCTCGCCTGCTCTCCTCTTTCCAGCCTCCCCACACACACTGTTAGCTGTTTCAGTCCAATTCCAGCTGTCAGAACTGCCCGCCAGCCCCAGCTGTCTCGAGCTATGCTGCTGAATCCACACTTTCCTTCTCCGAGATGCACCTGGAGTAAAACAATACAGTCTCACAGCCCTTGGGGAGTGGGAAGGGACCAGGAGATTTAGTTAAAAGCACTCTGCCAGCAACCAGAGGGGAGGTTTAGAACAGGTAACAGCAAGCAGCTACTGGTACGCCATTGCTCTGTGATAAAGGATTAATTCCCCACTGGTTTCTATAACATGGCCTAGCTCAGGGCTATCCAGCCTCTGGGTAGCCAGGGGCTGCATGCAGGTTGGGATGCAGACTCCGGAACCACACCCACGAACACCCTCCCCCTTGCCACGTGTGCAGCCACATGCACAGCGCCCCCCCTCCCTTCCTGGTCATGCTGCTGTGTTGGAGCCTGTGGGCCAGATGTTCACATCTATCAGTCTACATATGGCCCACAGGCAGTCAGGTCAGTTGGTCAGCCCTAGCCTAACTCTCATTAAATCACAGTCTATGGATCCTGGTTTCTTCACCTAACACTAGGCGCACCACTCTCCCACCCCCAGTTCCTCCTTCTTCCCACTCCTGCCACACTAAACATTCAAGATTTAATTTCCCTTTGAATATTGTATTTACCCTTCTTTGTCCTGTCAATTTTTATGGACAGAGCAAAGAGGACAAACACCAAACTGCCTCCCATTCCTCTCCTCCACACCAAGCCTCTGGTCTGGACCTCAGACTCTCCTGGCATTTTTCAGGGTTTTCCACTGGCTTCAAAATCTTTCAGATCTGCAGCTGAAAAAAAAGGCAACAGATTAATGGCTCCACACAGAATTATCCCCAGTTCGTTCCATGTGTAAGCAGCCTGCAAAGGAGGAAGAAAGAGAAAGATGGATCCTGTTTAAACAGATAGCCAAAAAGCCAGTTCTTGAGACCCAGGGTTTTCCAGAGCCACTTACTGACAGGGAATGTGTCATTTCTCCAATTAAAAAAAAAAACCGTTGGGGGCTAGAGGGGCAATGTTTTATTTTCATATGGCAATAGGATGAGGGCAAATCTACATCTCTAGTTTTTCCAATTTTCTGCTGAATGCAAATATACTGTTGAATATCATCTATTCAACAGATCTGTTTATCTCCCCACAGAACAAGAGTGACTTGTGTCGGTGATAACTACTCTTTCCTTGGAGCCAGGGACGGCACTAAAGTTTGGAGAGCAATTTATATGAAGGAAAGGGACAAATAAGTACTTTCAATGTCCCCTCCACCCTCCCATCTTCTAGTCCAAGAACCCACATTCTAACAACTGAGAACCCAAGAGTCTCTTCTCCTGAAAGTAGCTCAGGGCTGCTGAAGACCTGTTGGCTTCAAACCCAACTAGCAGGGCCAAAAATAGGCAGAGAAAGTGTTTTGAGGCACAGAATGAAATGGAAGAAAGAAAGATTCCCCTGGGTCATGTTTAGGCTGTTCATACAGGGCTCTGGAATCAATCAGGAACAAAAGGTTCGGCAATTGTAAGGGGTTATTGTTCAGCATCATTAATCATAATTTCCTGGGAAGGAAAGGCTCTTTCCAGTCACTTTCCTCTGCTCCCTACAAAAGAAAGCACTCAAAAAGCAAGGACCAGAAGGCACTGAACTTTATCTGGGTGAGTAGGGCAAGGTTAAGCAAGGATCTCCCAAAGGAGCTGGCCTCACCCCAACCCAAGGCCTGGCCATATCCCAAGAAGAGATGGTCACCTGATACACAGTCAGCAACTCTGTTACAAACGCAGGCATCTACTGCAGGCTACAATAACAACAGATTTGCATCATTTGTGACAAATAAGAGTTAAAAAAGGCTTGCGTGGCACCAACTGGTTATGCCAACTTGGTAATCAAGGTACACAGCTCAGTTCCAGACCACGCCTTGCTGAACTCTGAACAATACAGGCTGCCAACTAAACAAGAAAACTACAAGGGCACCTGGGAAAGAGCCTACAGAAAGCCTTCACGACTACTGATCCAGAAAGCTGCCAAAACAGCCTATCCCATAGCAATAGTAGTATGTACATGCCCAAGGAGGCAGGGGGAGGAGACCAGCTGAGATGCTCCAAAGCAAAGCCACAGAAAGAAAATGCTAGCTCTTTAAAAACACAACAGCCAGACTGATATTCCATGCTATCCCTCTACCACAGTGGTCTCCAAAGTGGGGTGTGCAAGACGATCCGTGCAGGAAGAAAATATTAGAACTTCTATTTATATTTATATCTAAAAAAATAAGAAAGAAATTAAGCTTTACTAATAATATTTAATACACGGATTGACACTGGCACCCTCACTCAGTCTGTATGTGAGACGGTCACGTGTCACGTATGGTACGCGAGGTATCCTGAGGGAAGAGTGGGAGTTCCACAACACAGAGGGATTGACAGTGGTGCCCTCAGTGGCACCCCCAATAAATATACACATATTGGGGGTGCGTGCTCAAAAATTTTTTACTGATAGAGGTGTGCCATCGAAAAAGTTTGGAGACCACTGCTCTACCACACCCAAAATTGCCATATTTTAGGCATGAAAAGACCCATATGATATTTACCAGGAATCAGTTTCAGAGCAAACTGTTCTCTGCTCAGTCAGACCAGACCTGCTCCTCTGCAATCATAGGCGAACAGCTCTGACTGGGCAGGGAAAAGTCCTGCTTCCCCAATTTGGCGAGACCTGTGACCTGGGTCTGGCTAGGCAGGGAAAGCGGGGAGATCACATTGCTCCTCCTCCTGCACCCTCAAGAGAGGGACAAGGGGTGATGTGCGTTTTTCCTAGTTAAGTGGTTGTGCCACATGACGGCAGAACTGGTCTGCTTCATTTAGCAGTATCTATTTCTAGCCAAAGTGCCCATCTCTTACAACTAATACAATGCTCCAGCCTCTAACACTTTCACTTGCCTAGGACTGAACATCATCTTTGCTCTAGCCAGTGTAATTTTGATGGAGAAAATGCAGAGCTGTATCCATGTTAGGTGAAGAACTAGAGAAAACATTTTTGTGTCACAGGTTAATTCAATTTTTTTTTAAATAAAGAAGAGAGGCAGTTTAAAGTCACTCTGGGATTTGGAACACTAGAACCAAAATCCCAGCCTTAGTAGCCAGAGTACAAGACAGCACCATTACGAGGGAGGGAGGGGAAGGCATTTCTCCAGTGAAATAAATCTTTCCTTAAAGACTGTTTGGATATATTTAAAAGTTCCTCAACCAAGATCAGAGCCATGTCACACTGGCTGCTGTACACATAGGGCACATCTACACATGGCCATACGGCACCTTTGTTACTCCGCCGTCATTTAGTACTTCCTTTTGGAAGTATTAAAAGACAGCACAGTAACAGCCCATTCTGCACCGTGCCAGCCGCACAGTTATTTTTGCCTACTTTGTCATTGCGCTCCAACAAAGGAGCACATCACTACAGCAATGTAGCGGCGGCATCCTGGTTTTGGCCAACGGACGCTGTAGCATCTTGTACAGACACACCCAAAAAGAAAGAAAAAGTCTCTGCCCTGAAGCACCTGGTTTCTAAGCAGACAAAGGAAAGATGGGCAGGGAAATGGAAGCCTAAAGAGATTAAGTGATTTGCTCAAGATCACATAGCACAGGGTTTCTCAACCTGTGGGTCATGACCCAAAAGTGGGATGTAAGAATATATCAAAGGGTCGCAAACAAACTTTAAAAATGGATTCTCCTTTAAAGGAGAAAAATGTGGGAAATGGTAGTTTTTCCCTTGCAGGCTGGCAGAGCTCCAGCCTGTGAGGGGCTGCTTTGGGCTCCCCATGCCCCACACATCCCCTCCACCCCACACACTGCCGGGGCCGTGGGCAGCGGGTTGGGAGCAAGTGGCACTGGGTCAAGATGGGCCAGTGTTTACAAATGGGCCCTCATCCAAAAAAGGTTGAGAACCACTAACATAGCAAATGAGTGGCCAAATTGAGAACAGTACCTGTATCTCCAAACTCCTAATAAAGCCCTCTGTTCTTTGGATTTTAATGCCAACATTACTCTCTCTGCCTTCTTCCGAAAACCAAGCCAGAGAGAATTTAAGAAAATGACTTACAAAGAAATCACTGTACACAGAGGAGAAAGACTGCTTTATTTCCACACCAGCAGATATTCAAGGGGGATCGTCACACTTACTCCACCTCACTAGCCTGGTCTTCATCTCCTCTGCCTCACTCAGCCATCTCTTCCAGCACAGTCTCTCCTTTACCCTGCTCAATAAGCTTCTTACAGAAGAGACTTTGTCATCAAGTGTCCTCTGTCTCCAAGAATTAAAGGTGCTCTTCACATCTGTTGATCAACATATGCTCTGAGCTCTAGAAATCTCACCCATCAGCTGGAAAGGAGACAGCTTCCTTAAGAAGCAGCAATACAAGTTAAGCTATAAACAAGTTTGTTATCCAGCAGAAAACACCTTTAAAGAGAAGGGAGTGAACAGTGACTTCTACTGTTGCCTCAGCAGCAATGCCTTGTCCTTCCCCTCTTCTGGTGTCGCTTGCAAAGCTCATCACCTCCTGTCTGAAGCTCAGGGACTGTCCCACCAAGGATAGAAAATTCCAGATCATCGTCATAAACACAACCAGGTAGAATAAAGTATCAGAAGCCTAACCAAACACAGTACATCCCTGACAGACCTGGCCTACAGCCCAGTAGGTCAGTAGAAAGTACTTCTCGACTTCCAGGGGGTCTGGAGCCAATATTAAGGCTTAATACAGCCCCAGGAAGAGCCACAATGAAGCATGCCACACCCACACCACACGTTCCACCTCTCAATACAGGCAGTCCTCAACTTACAATGTTTCGAGTTACAATGTTTCACATTTACAACGTTTACAAATTGACACCCTGTTTCGACTTTACAACGCCAGTTTCAACTTACAATGCTTGATCCAATGCAATGCCATGCCAACGAACAAGTTCGCTGCACCACTCATCTCCCTGGAGAACATCTGTCCAAACTTTCTTGGACACTTTCTCTAAGAAAGCAGACAAGACTCTGGAAAAACTTGCAGCCAAGATACCTGACAAAAGTCCAGCCAAGAACCCTTCACAAAGTCCAGCAAAGTCACCTCAAAGTCCTTCTAAATCAATATGATCGCTATTTACAATATAAATCTATTAATGTATCTATATTATTCATCTATAATTGATCGAGTACAAAATTCTGGGGTATTTTTGGTGAAAACAGGGTATCGGGCCTTGGCTCAGGAACCAATCCCCCATTTATAACATTGTTTCTTATGACAAAATTGGTTCCAAGTTACAACATTTCAACTTAAGACAAGATTTTCAGGAACCAGTTGTGTCCATAAGTCCGAGAACTGCCTGTATGCTGCCATATTGCAGCACTGGGTGCACACCAGTAGGTTGTATCAAGAATGCAGCTTCTTGGTGCATGCTTTGCATGAAGCCAAGACAGCAACATGGCTTGCATTTTCGGAAGTAGCAGGCATTCTCTGGCAAGACAGTGAGCATAGACATGACCCAAAGAGAGAAAGGGATGCAGTTTTTTGCACCTGCGTTCACACACATTTAGGTTTGTATTGCTGCTTTACCTACTTAAAAAAAAAAATCTGTATGTACTCTCAGACATGCCAAATCAATAAATATTTTCGAGACTAGTGAAAAATTCAACTGGAAGCCTATTGGGTACACAGTGCCACAGCTACTGCATTAAGTATCACCAAGATGCATCTCTGCTTCATAGACTATTCTCTTTATAACACTATGGGGCCTGTTCCCTCTCATTCAAAAGGTATAAAGCTATAGGAAAGGCAGTCACCACTCAAAGTGCAGCTTGTCTCAAACAGTACAGGAGCTTTCCAAATGGCTGGAATTCTAACAGGGCAGATAGATCCATCGTCCCAGAGGTCAAAGCAGTTCCTTAAAGTTCAACAGCAAAAAACCCTGGCACGGCTTTATGAACACTCGTGGTGCTCTGGAGAGGTGCCGGAGGATTGGAAGAGGGCCAACATGGTTCCTATCTTCAAAAAGGGGAGGAAAGAGGACCCGGGGAACTACAGGCCAGTCAGCCTTACCTCGATCCTGGGCAAGCTGTTCGAGAAAATTATTCTGGCACACATCCAGGAGGGGCCAGCAGGGAGCTGCATGCTCAGGGGCAACCAGCACGGGTTCATCAGCGGCAGGTCCTGTCAGACCAACCTGGTGGCCTTTTACGACCAGGTCACTAAATCATTGGATGCAGGGGTGGCAGTGGATATAGTTTTCCTAGACTTCAGGAAGGCTTTTGATACTGTCTCTCACCCCATTCTCATTAGGAAGCTGGGGGACTGTGGCGTAGACACCCATACAGTCCAATGGGTCGCCAACTGGTTAGAGAGTCGCACCCAGAGGGTGGTAGTGGATGGGTCCTTCTCGACCTGGAAGGACGTGGGAAGTGGGGTCCCACAGGGCTCGGTCCTTGGGCCCGCCCTGTTCAACATCTTCATCAGTGATTTGGATGAGGGGGTGCAAAGCACCCTGTTCAAGTTTGCTGATGACACTAAGATGTGGGGGGATGTGGGCACAATAGAGGGGAGCAACAGGCTACAGTTGGACCTAGATAGGTTACAAGGATGGGCGGAGGAGAACAGGATGGGGTTTAACACAGACAAGTGTAAGGTGATGCACCTGGGGAGGAACAATAGGCACCATACATACAGGCTGGGGAACTCCCCTCTTGTCAGCACGGAGGTGGAAAAGGATCTGGGAGTCATTATTGACTCCAAGATGAACATGAGTCGGCAATGTGGGGAGGCGGCTAGGAAGGCCAACTGCACCTTGTCGTGCATCCACAGATGCATCTCGAGCAGGTCCAAGGAGGTGATCCTCCCCCTCTATGCGGCACTGGTCAGGCCGCAGCTGGAGTACTGCGTCCAGTTCTGGGCGCCGCACTTTAAGAGGGATGTGGACAGCATCGAGAGGGTCCAGAGGAGGGCCACTCGTATGATCAAGGGACAGCAGGGTAGGTCCTATGAGGAAAGGTTGCGGGACCTGAACCTGTTCAGCCTTCAAAAGAGAAGGCTGAGGGGGGATCTTGTGGCCTGTTATAAACTGGTTAGGGGGGATCAGCAGGCGCTGGGGGAGTCCCTGTTCCCCCGAGCGCCGCAAGGAGTGACCAGGAACAATGGTCACAAGCTGGCGGAGGGAAGGTTTAAGTTGGACATCAGGAGGCGCTACTTCACGGTCAGGGCAGCTAGGGTCTGGTACCAGCTTCCATGTGAGGTGGTGCAGGCTCCCACCCTGGGGGTTTTTAAGAGGAGGTTGGATGACCACCTTATTGGGGTCATTGGACCCCAGTGCTCTTCCTGCCATGGCAGGGGGTCGGACTAGATGATCTGCTCAGGTCCCTTCCGACCCTAGAAACTATGAAACTATGAAATAACCTTTTCAGATACCCAGAGAAAAGACACCCTGAATAAATGAAAACACACCACTGGAAGAGGAATATGGAAAGCTGGAAGACAGCTATGAGTCAGTCCTAAGCAAGCCATAAAATATTTGCTTATTCCATTTTGCCTTCCCCACATGATTTGCATTGGATCAATTCCTCCTATGATTTGTGTCAGATGTGCTTCTCTTGAATGAAATCAAGGAAAGTAAATGAGAGGCACATCGTTTGAGTAAGTCAATTTGTTTGATGAGATAAAGGCAACCTATAAAAAAAAAAATAAAAAAGATGGGCTAGTCACTAAGGCCGCTGACAGACTGGGGGGGGGGGGGGGGGGGGGG
>NW_017729025.1:84056297-84060959 GCF_001723915.1 Gavialis gangeticus | reverse complement strand
GGGGGGGGGGGGGGGGGGGGAATAAAAAACAAAAAGGCACTTTACCAGAAAAGGAACCACATTAGTTTTACCCAGTTCCCTAGAGTCTATATAGATTGGATGCTTCAGCAGTGCTTTTCAGAGCTTTTATCCAATAGCTGATTCAATCTACATATCTCCAACATTATTAATAGCTATTCAATCAGCTATTAGATAAAGCACCAAAAAACCCCATTGAAGCGCCCAATCTTTGCAGACACTGGGCATGCCCGGTCAAACTAACATGGTCCCTCTTCCAGTCAAGTGCTGTGCTCAGTGTGGGGGCACACTGAGCTGAAAGTAAAGCACCATTTTGGGTCTTTTTTCCACATCTGTCAGCAGCCTATGTGATACATTAAATCCCACTGGTTGCTTTGTTTAGTGCTTAATCCCTATATATGCAAGCCTCATTTGCCCTGGAATCCAGGCTACGGATGACAAGACAACTAGTAGTATTATGAAACTTAAGCACCAAGGAAGTGAAACCTGAACAAAAAGGAAGCGCTCTTTAACCAGACTGTTTTTGTTTGCACCCCACTTCTGATAAGTTTGAGAGAAGATAAATCCCAGTTATTTTCAGACTTTTATATAAAATTGGCAGAAGCCCAATAATTCCAAACCCCGCCCCCTCCCGGCCACAGGAGACTAACTATCTTTACCTTTAAATGTTTTTAAACTCTTGGCAAAAGTATTCTTCTGAGAAAACAGAGCATGGACAAGGTTGCAAGAGATAGCAGCTTAATTTGTCAATGCACTATTTTCTTATCAATATTTTAGATATACTTTTGGTGGCATTTATTTATTCACCAGAGACCTTGGATTCTCAAAAAAGTAGTTCTGGGAAATATATATTTCATGCAAATATCTTTACCACTGATCTCAGAGCTTTTAGTCTATTTCAACTAAGGGTTATTAGGAAAAAAAAAAAAACACTATCCAAAGGACCAGTGGTAACCCTTGGGTGTGGCAGCAGCCACAGCATGCTTCTAGTTCAAATGTTAAAAGATCCAAAAAACTGAAACCCCGTTGTATGCATTACCTATTCATACTGACTTTCATCCTTGCTGGAAACATGAGTCATTTAAGTGTTCTCTCTAAATTTCTATGCTGTCTTCACTGGGGTATGCTAACAAATAGATAAGGGTAGGATACTAGCTTTATTCTTGCTGGTTGATCAATGAGAGGAAAGAGCCTGTAGCTCCCGAGTAAGTTCTGTAGCTCATCTCATTATCTAGTGAAGTGGTAGGATGGAATGCAGTTTAGTAGCTTCCAAAGCTGTAAAAATTAAATCTTAATTTGCCTTTTAAAAAAGGAAAGTGTTCCTACACAACAAAGAAAATGCATATAAACACTTGGTAATGAGTTTTGAAAAAAATATCATTACAAGTTAACCAAAGGTGGACAAGCTTCTGCATCCTAAGAGATGTGTAAGCTTGAACCACAAATGGACCAAGGCTACTTCTGGCTTGTCAACACTTTCTGCCATCTCCATGGCAGCCACTTTGTCTTTGCTTTGAGACCCGGTTACTTAATCTCTGTTAAACTTATTAAGAGAGACCATAGAAGCAGAAGACTGCCAAGTATGGTTGGCACATTCTGGCATGGGGTACTGAATGAGTGAACACTTCTATTGTGTTAGTTAGCATGAGATTCTAGATGGCACTAGAAATTCAAGGAGGATACCCACCCCAATTTGTGTTGCGTTTACTCCACACCCCACAAGTACAACCCTTGGAACAGCCACAGACATGCAGGTCTGTGTTTCGCAGGTACAAAATATGGATACATTTCATAGTTTCATAGTTTCTAGGGTCGGAAGGGACCTGAGCAGATCATCTAGTCCGACCCCCTGCCATGGCAGGAAGAGCACTGGGGTCAAATGACCCCAGTAAGGTGGTCATCCAACCTCCTCTTAAAAATCCCCAGGGTGGGAGCCTGTACCACCTCACTTGGAAGCTGGTTCCAGACTCTAGCTGCCCTGACCGTGAAGTAGCACCTCCTAATGTCCAACTTAAACCTTCCCTCCGCCAGCTTGTGACCATTGTTCCTGGTCACTCCTTGCGGCGCTCGGGAGAACAGGGACTCCCCCAGCGCCTGCTGATCCCCCCAACCAGTTTATAACAGGCCACAAGATCTGCCAGACCTCCAGGATGCCATGAACCAGCACCATTCCGATGCATCACCATGCAGTGCTGCTGCATCCAAATATTGCCTCTAAGACTATATTACAATACCACAGGGGAGGCTGGTGGAAATTCTACAGGTGGCTCCCAAGCTGTACTAGCACTGCAATTATTTAAAGTGGGGAAAACACCTCAGGCTGCTGAAAGAAGGCATTAAAGAATAATCCACCTCCAAAGCTGGTGTTATAGATCCCCAGGATATCCTCCTCACACAATAAAACCCATGGACTGCAAAGCAAAGGAGCAGGGAACTAAAAGCAAAATCTCATGGAATTCCTGACAAATGCTTCCCATTAGGGAGGAGTGTGCGCAATATTTCCTCTTCTCCCCAGGGAATGGGAGCTGCAGCCCCAGGAATCCTAGTCTTTACGCCACCTCCCGAGGCCAACCCTGGCAGTACAGAATTCTTAAGCACTCTTGTCACCATTAGCTGCTTTCCCCATTTCCTTCCCACCTTAAGCAGCAAGAAGAACTGGCTCTGAAGCACTTCTCTATGCTCAAGAGAAGGGAAGCCTAAAAACTAATGCTATTCCCTTCCCTATTTATACTTACAATATTATTGTAACAGTGCAAAACTATAAGGCTCCACAGTTTATTTCCAACTTGAAGTAACCCAATACTGCCATGCACATGTTCAGGCCTTTGCAATCAGATAGTCACATAAATGTTGTTACTTGGCCATTCGGCTGTGATGGGTGTGATTTCTAACCTTGCAGAAATATAACCTGTGTTGGGGAGAGAAACAAACACCAGGAAGCTAAACAGGTCACTTCCCACCTGCACATCACTGACAGATTTCTACTACAGCCCCAAGAGATTTATGACGTGGAAGTTAAAAGCCAGCTCTGCTCAGATGTAAATGTTCAGACTGATTGCCAAAAGACCAAAAGGGGATGGCTGGGTTGTGCGACACTGCAAGGTCAGACACAGCGCGCAGCACTCCCCAGGTTCCAGTTGTATTTTCAGTTAAAAACTTAGGCAAGTTGCTGTTGGCCAGTCACTCACAGCTCATTTTCAGACCATGCCTGGGCTCCGCTTAAGGCAACTGCAGAGTCACCATTGTTTCAGGGGGACTAGGATTTAGCTTAACTGTCATAAGGTTCCCACAGAGAGGAGAAATAACATTTTGGGTGTTTTAACAGGCACTTAAAACTGGCATGAGCCCATTTCTTTTGGTTCCACTGGGTGTTTGTCATAGGAGGAGTTTGACTGGAGCCAGCTGCCAATCCCCAGCTCTCGAACAGGTTCCACGATGGCCCAGGAGTGGCCTTCGCTTCAGGTGCCCGTGTGCTGGCCACAGATTACCAGAGTGAAGTAGTATATCTGCCATACCCTCTCCCGCCAATGCCATGCTCCTCGACCAGGGCAGGTACATAACAGCCACCTGCCTCCACTCTAAACCAGCTGCAGAACATCAGTGGCAAGGATAATTACGTTAATCAAACCAAGTCATGCTAATACATGCTTCTACAACAGCAGCATATACTCTGCATATGGTATTTTATTAAAGGGTTGCAAAAGGGTTTACAAATGTTATCAGTGCTATTTCATACATCCCTCACGCTGAAAAGCCAGGTGCCCCAGTTATCACAAGTTTGATTGTACAGGACTCCCAGGAGGAGAAAGTTATAACTAAAGCATTTTAGCAATCTCCAAAGATATAAAAAAAAAAATCTTTGTCTACACAATGTTGGAAGAGTTAAGATCAAACTCTCATAGTTCCCAGGGTCAGAAGCCTGCCCTGAATAAACTCATTGGAAAACAGTACATCTACCCTGGTCAGTAACATAAATCTCCCATCTCCATCCTCCAAATATATCAAACGATAACTTCATCCTGAAACAGTGATGTTAGTGCCTCACCTGAACACCTCAGGCTAGTATAATTCTTAGGGATAATTTAAATTCCACTTTTTGGGAGGAGGAGATCCGAAAGGAGCAGATATATGAAAAAAAAACTCTGGCAAGCTATTTAAGCCGAGGCGGGGGGAGGGGATGACTAGCTGCTCCAAGCTGTTCTGGGATGGTTAGATACATGCCAGGGAAAACTAATTAAAGGTAAGTGCAGGCAAGGCACTCCAAAAGACACAGTAAAGGTAACTGCATGATTTGTGTGGCACAAGCACGCACAAAAGTACATAAAATGAGTTGTCATATGCTGTCTTCTCCGATTAGAAGTTTGCATTTTTCCTTCAAAAAGACCATATAAAAAGACTTGCATTTGGATTTTTACATGCATTTTACACATATTTACATTTTTACCTATAACCAGGTCCTCAGGTCCTGACTTATGTACATGCGGCATTTTTCTCCATGCATACTAGACCAAAAATATGTTTCACTGTCATTTCTATTTTTTAAATTTGTAAGGAAGTTACCACTTCAGGTCCTTTCCTTGGTTATTTGACTCTGTGATTTTGTGCGGGGGGGGGGGGGGGGGGGGAAACAAGAAAGGTGTTTTT
>NW_017729025.1:84051472-84056155 GCF_001723915.1 Gavialis gangeticus | reverse complement strand
AACAGTACAAGGTTTGTATCTGTAGTTATTGATATTAGGTCCTGGGAAAAATGTGGGGTCAATTTGCATGTAGGCACATATAATATGCAAAGCTCTGCTTTTGCAAACAAGAAAGCATCTCTTAAACTGTATGTCCATCAGGTTAAAAGACTACTTGGATAAATAAGTGCTTAACTTTATTCAAGCATCATACAATGATGCCATGGCTTTGCATCAGTCAGTTATTTTGTTCTTTCTTTTGTATTTGAGTTCCCTAAGCTTGTAATCATTCTCATGTCTGTAGACATGACACATAATGTGATGTTGGTGTTCACTTGTAAATTTTCCTCTATTAAGGAGGCAAAAAAATCTGCACAGAGCTAGGACAGGATATTTTCTGCCTCTGAGTTTTATGCAAATTAAAAAAAAAGATTTCTCTGATCCTTCTTTCTCTCTTTCCTTGCCAAGCCCAGAAGGGCAAACACCATGTTTAAATATCCTTTAACATCCAAAATCCTGCTTGGCAGCCCTATCTGGGAATCTGAAGGAAGAGACTGAAATTAAAATCACACTAGGGAGCAGCAGAGCAGGGTGTTGGACATACCCCAGACCAGGCAGACCTTGAGACTCAGAAATAAATGCCCTTTTCCAGGGAAGGGATTGCATTGTGTACCAAGCAGTTTTTTTAAGTTTCTAAGAGGCAGGGTGCTCGCAGCATGAGAGGCGCCTGCCTGCTTCAGGAGAATCCACACTCCTCAGCAAGGAGAAGCATCCACTTTGGCATTCTCTAATGGATTTTGCTTCTAAACCCTTCCTTCTGTCCTAACCACTTGCACAGCTTACACTGATTGCTAGTGATTTACCATTCTGCCATCTCCCCGGCACAAGTGCTCAGAGATGCAGATAACCCCAAACACTGAACACCATAAACCACACGTTCCAGGCCCACGCCACCCTTCCCAGCAGCCTAGGCCAACTCTTTTCTGCCTGGAAAGTTACAATATTGTTTATACTGCTTGCTCTGCAAGGGCTGTTTGCTAAGGCATGCTTGGCTGCTCTTTCCAATAAGAGAAGGGGGCCCCAGGTGCTAGAACAGGTCAGACTCAAAAAGAAACTCTCCCATGTTTGCCATCAAGCCTCCATGAAATAGGTGAGACAGAAACTGGGGAGTTCCCCAGTTTTTTTAACCCCTCTGGAAACAACCAGAGTAAAACAAGAACATGGAAAAGTGCCCCTGCAGGGAGGGACTCTTCTCTTCCCACTACCCCAACATGTCCCTACATTAAGCAAAATCCCCTTTCCCACCCCCAACCTGGCTGAGCCATGGCAGATCCCTTGCATTACCAGGCTCCTACATCATCATCTTCCCTTCAGGAAAGAAGAGGAGATTTTCCCAGATGGACAAGGAAACTCAGCAATCTAGTCAGGACAGCAGAGCTGGTAAGTGTGGGCATAAATGCCTTTTGTGGGGGGCAAGGGGAGTGGTAGAAAGGAAGGACACACCACTCCCATGCATGCACATACCCCTTCCCTTCCTACTGGTACCTAGGGAGCAAGTGAGGGAATTGGAGAGGGAAGCACGGGCTCTAAAGCTTGCCTATACTGACAGTTTTTACCTAAGCAGTTAAACTAATTGCTGAGCGATTACGAAAATGTAAACCACAAATTTGGTGCCTTGGGACAAGATGTGGGAAACCCTGTTCAGACCCATTAAACTGCCACAGGTTAACTAGCAACCAATTAAGAATAGGCGAGTCCCTCATGTATACAACCCCAGCCAATGAGCAGCTCAGCAGTACTGAAGAACCACACATGCCAAGTCTAGGCTTACCCCATTTACACAACACAGACACAGGCTGGACAAAATAAAACAGTCTCCATGACAAAAGTTTATAATGCCACAATAAGGCTCTGCATAAAAGCAGAGGCCAGGATGAGGAGGAAAGCTGCAAATATCCCAAAGCAGGGGTTCTCCACCACACCAACCCCCTGAACAGTCCTGCAGCCTCCCTGTACCCCCAATGCCACCTGTCACCCCACAGCTTGCCCCTTCTCCCAAGTTGCACAGCCCCCCTTCCTCCAAACCCGCACAGAGGCCCCACAGCCTACCTGCCTCCTGGTCCGCTTGGCAGACATGCTGCACAACAACCAGAGCTAGCTCCACACGCACTGGTTCAAAGCAGAACCCGCAGAGCCACGTTTGTGCAATGCTGCACCTGGGCTAATTAGTTCTGCCCTTCAGCAGGGCTAATTAGCCCGCCCACAACACCTCACTAAGAAGGCTCAGCTGTTTCCTAGGTCAGAACAAGCACACATGGAGCAGCCTGGTGCCAGGATCAGTAGGGTGTAACAGACAGCCAGACAACCTACCCCTACCCTTGAGACCTACCTTTGTGACAAGCCCATTTAAAAATCACCATTTATAGGCCTGCCCAGCACCAGCAGGGAAGTGCCCTTCACAAGCAATCTTTTTTACAATCCCCTATGCCTGAGGAAGAGTGTGTGCACCCAAAAGCTTGCAAATAAAGAATTTTTTTTGCAACTATCTAGTTGGTCTAATAAAAGATATCACCTCCCCAAGATTTCCAATTACTTCACAAGCAGTGCATTCAAATACCAACATCTAGGAAGAAGCCAGTCAGAAGCACTTTCTCCGATGGTCCCATCTGCATGACAGATGCCACCTCCATGGGATAATGCACCATGTTATTCTAAAAGACACACGCTAGTTCAAACAGAGCTACTTCAGGGAAGTCAGAGAGTGTGTGTTAATACAAAAGATATTAACCTGGTTACAATGGTCACCCCTGGGCTTGGGATCTAGCAGTAACCCTCCCTCCCCCAGTCAAAGTCTGACCCAACGCTGTGGATAAAAATTATTTTGCAAGCATACTCAGCAGACATGGGAGGATCTGTGAGGATATAGCTAGTGTTACAACATATCACAGTGTAGTGCAGATAACCTGCAAGGAACTTTAATACTACTCTCAGCTACTATTTCTCTGTTTCCAGTACTCAAACTAAAAGAATAATGTAATGGCCAGTGGTCTGATTTAATAGCTGTTTTACCATGATGCCCCTAGATATAAACACTCAGTCCGAGTACCTGTCATATACATAATGCACAGCAAAGACATTCAGACAATACATTCTCTTCTTCACTGCAGTCTTGAACAACCCTGTTGCTTTATACTTGTTGGCAACAGTTCTCCCTGCACAGATCAGAAAATGATTTACACTGGAGCAGAGAAAAGAAAACTATGCTGAAATGCAGCTAAACATGCACTTGCAAGCCACCCATAATAGTAGGCAAATATAGGATGGCTGAATCAGATTCTGTCCCGTGTGCACTAACTGCCAAGATCATACTGTAGTGGGATCACACTAAGGAGTCTTGATTTGAAATACTTGAGGAGAAAACAGGAGCACAAACAGGCAAGTCATTCACTGGGTCTAAGCAGATATTAAACTGTTCAGACTAGCTTTGAGGTACATGAACAAACAAACAGAGGCCTCCAGACATGTACATGATTTCCCCAACATTTCACCACACACACAAGCCAAGAAGAGCTATTACAAAGAACCTAAAGAAAACCAGTCCAGGCCTAGCCAAAGGAGTCTACCCTCACTCTCCTCCTGTCCTCCTTTCTTTCTCTTGTAGTGCCAGGTATTTGAGCTGCTGACTGTATTTTATGTACAAATCTCAGCATCTTAAGAGCAGAGCCTGCAGAGACAGGCAGCACAACCAGCAGATTATCAAGAAGAAAGATTATCTTTCCAGATAGAAAGAGATAGAATCTGAATTCCAGGTTCAAAAGCAGCTCAGGGTTTTATGAACAATAGTGTCTGATGGCACACTTATTAGAATGAAATGTCTGCCAAGGCATTTTATTAAAAACCTGTTACATTTTCATTATCCCCACGGATTCCAAGATGATACTTGCACAGTCTTTAGAAGGGATGGGTTATGAAGGTCTAGTTGTCACCATCCTTACCTGCATGGGGTTTTAAACTATTTCTGAAATCACTTTAACAGGGCTAATGAAACACCATCTATACTACATCCATGATAAGGTCAGAGGAACCCTTTAAAACCAATTAAAAACAGCAGAAGTGCAGACTGAACTGAGTCTTCATGAACAGTGAGATTATATTTACATTAACTCTTTGAAACTGCCTAGTACCCAGACAATTACATTGTTATTAGGTTAAGTTACAACTGTAGCACAGAAGCCAATTTACTACTTGCAAAAAAAAACAAAAAACCCAGAAACCAAAACCAACATCAAGAAAAATGGTTAAAATTCCCATTCTGAAAAGAACCACCGACCTACCTTAAAGAAATGATGGCACAATCATATGAAAGATAGAAGGCAAGGGTTTTGGTTTTCAAATTTTTTGTTAATGGCCTCGCCCACACTTAAAAAAACGGTACTAACAGACCAATGTTGGTTAGAAGGGTGAAAAACAATCCCCCACAAAACACAACCCCAATCTAGCTATGCCAGCAGAAGCCCTAGTGTAGATGCAGCTTATACTAGCAAAGGGTCCTTTTGCCAGGGATAGCTTGCTTGGTTTGTGGGACTGGTAACAGCTAAACCAATAAAAGAACTTTTGTTAGAACACACTATCACCATGACAAAGGTTTGCCAATATAGCTTGACTGCCTAGAATCCTTTGTAGCATAGACAGGGCCCAAGACAG
>NW_017729025.1:84042653-84046472 GCF_001723915.1 Gavialis gangeticus | reverse complement strand
GTCCTTTTGCCAGGGATAGCTTGCTTGGTTTGTGGGACTGGTAACAGCTAAACCAATAAAAGAACTTTTGTTAGAACACACTATCACCATGACAAAGGTTTGCCAATATAGCTTGACTGCCTAGAATCCTTTGTAGCATAGACAGGGCCCAAGACAGCACCTTCCAGAGTTATCTCATGTAATGCATAGACTTTTGTTTCTCCAACACATGTGCATATCTTAGAATACAGTCCATGTCATGATTACTGCTGAACACAGCAAGTTCTGAACGCTCCTAACACTAAGCACAAGACATTTGGCACCAAATGAAGGGACAAATTTTACTTACACTAGACTTCTCCCCTCCCCACCCCAAAAAATGATCCTCCCTGAGCATGTACACCTTGCCACTGCCATGAAGCAAGCCCTGCCCTCTTGCTCCCATTCCATGTGCAGCAACACTCAAAATAAGGCTACAGAGCTGTCTCAGAACTGCTGGGAGCCCACAACTAGTGTTGCGCTCAAGCTCCCGATCAGACATGCTTGTTGCACCACTTTAACGTGACTGCACGGCCTCATTTCCAGGACAGCGTGCACAGAGCAGCAGCAAACTGGCAAGGTGCGCTTCACAGCCATACTTGGCACAAAACAAAGGTGGGGTAGCCATGCCCATGATTAACATGTCTACAATAGACACCTAAAGGTCTGTACCAATCCTTGTACGTACTGAAAGCAAACTATGTGGGGTATGGGCTGTCAGTCTAAGCCCCTAACCATGCACACTCTTAAAACTGAGTTCAGTAATAAAACACACTGCACGTAAAGTCAAGGTTGTCCAACTGGCAGCCCACAAGCTGCAAGCTGCCCACAAGACATTAAAATGCAGCCCACAAGCTCCCTCCTGGGTGCCTGGCTGCATGCAGCCCTCACAGCAGGACCTCCAAGGGGGGCTCGTGCAGAGGTGGGGGAGCATGGGAGAGACTGTGGGCAGAGATGGGATGCAGGAAAGCCCACAAAGCAGGGTGGGGGGTGGGACACAAGGCAGGGGAGCCTGGGGGAAGCCACGCAACTGGAATAGGGTTGCATGGATGAGGGCAGGGGAGCACAGAGGAGACCATGCCCTGGGGGAGGGGAACACATCGTGGAGGGGCATAGAGGAGACCACACATTAGGGAGGAGTGCAGAGAAGCCCACACAGTGAGGGTGAGGAAGGGAAACATGGGGGAGACCACACAGTGGGGGGAGACCATGTGGTGGCAGGGGGAGCATGTGGCAAGGGAACCTGCAAATTTGTGTGGCCTGGGAGGGGCTATGGCCCACGCAGATGCAGCCCCCAGCCGCTAAGAAGTTGGACAGCCCTTTATTAAGTTAATCAGATGCATAAAGCTTTTTAAGATTGAGGCTTAACAGACCATTGCTAAGATTGGTTCAGGCACTTGTGCCAATAATGCAGGGAGTGTTTATGCAGAGACCAGACCACTGGCATTTCGCATCACGTTAATTCATCCGGCTCCAAACAGAATCAGGCAATGGTGTTAAAAACGGGCTTTTTCCAAAACCTCCACTGTCCCACTGGTGAGACTCAAATCATTCCTCTCACCAACCAAGCCCAAAAGGCAGCCATTCTCTACCCCATTCGTCTTTCTGAACCGTCAACTTTAAAAGCAGTGGGAAGTAGTTAAATACTAACACTATTAAGTGGAGGAAGTCTAGGAAGCCAACACTAGGAAGAGTCACTTGAAATGCCTTGTGCTTATCCTTCCCTAGAGCGGGAAGCCATTTTTGGCAACTCAGGGAGAGGGCAGGGTATTGACCTTCCAGGGTCCATTAAAAAAAAAAAAAAAAAAATACAAAAAAGGAGAAGCAGAGAAGCTCAAGACAGGGGAAGAGGAGTTCTTCCTCCCCAAAAGCTCTAGGAAATGGTTTGATCTAAAACTGGATGGCTTCTGACAAACATTTCTGACAAAAAAATGCTTGATTTATCTCAGTTACAGGCATACATATAATCAGTTAATTCAGGGACTAACTCTCCTTTACAAACCCAACTTTGACTTCCTCCCCCATAGTTGTGACTGAAATTTCCATGTGTACTCTCTTGCAGAAGAGGATTTTGGGGAGGTTTCAGCCTAACCATGCAAGGTGATTTACCATAAAAGTTACAGAATGTTTTTTTAAAAATACTTGTTTTCATTTCTTGTAAGACTTGGACTTGTTATGGTAGGAATATTGTATTTCAAACTTTACTGGCTTCACTTACCAGTAATGCATATCTTTATATTTTAGGGGCTGGGAGAACTTGGCTTTTAGAGCAGCTAGCCTAGAAACACTGGACCCTGAGGGCCCAGAGACTTCTCTACAGTGCTGGTTTTCCCCATTCTTACCAAAAAGAGTAGAGCACTCTAACAGTGTTACAAAAAGAAAACCCTAAAAGCTTTTACTGAGGCTGATATAAACACTGAATGGACTGGGGCTAATGCACTTGAGACTGCTGAAAATACATCTCCACCAGGGCTTTCAAAATTGTTATAGCAATGGAACTGAATATCAGCATTTGCAACCATGAAGAAAAGTACTTATAAGCAATCCGTTTTGAATGCATGGTCCTTCAATGACAGAGCTGAGAAAGGTCACTAGGGATCTCAGACTGGGGGAAGATATGGCTTTATGGCTAAAGCTTTAGACTTGAACTCAAGAAATTAGGGCTCAACTCTGCTGCGGCACAGATTTTCTTAACATCTTGGTGTCTCCCTTTGAGTGCTTAGTTTGTAACTTCCATGGGACAAGGACTGTGGCTTTGTCTATATCCTTTTGCTCTGTCTGACAGCTGCTGCAGCCAGAGGCCATGCATATCCATGTGCTGCTTGCAGCACCACTCAGCAGCCATCATACCAAAGCACAAAGGACACTGAAGGAGGCCTTAAGGGCTTCAAGGAGCAAAGGAGGCAGATGAATTGGATACAACACAAGCTTGAAGAAGATGACACCACGGGTTTGTGCCAGTCAATTATTGGTATTGGAACATTGACTAGAGGCCCTGACAGAGCCCGTTTTGTTAAGCACTGTAAGACATCTAGAGAGACAGATCCTGCCCCAAAGATCAAGGACAAAGACTATATTTCAACAGCTGGAGAATAAATAGCCTGTAGAGTAAAACGTGCTAGGCTCAACTCCAAACACCTGGCTTCAGAAGCAGTTTGAACCAAATGAGCATATTCTTATTCCATTCGGGATGAAGACCCATCACCATGATATAACATAGCTAAGTCTACAGCAAAAAGCATGTCTGACAACAGGTGTTGAACATGCTTACTCCAACCGATGCTGGACGCAACTTGTACCAGCAAGGTCAGTAGCAAAACTAATAGTGCTAAATTCCTCTAATTCTGTCATCATCCCAAGTGAGGGAAGGGAATGAGGTGACAGAGGTCACAGGTCTGCATCTGACATCCAAGTCAGGCTGGGCTGACTCCACCTACTGACTGTTGCTACTGTAAGCACAAAGACACTGTAAGCGTGTCTGGGTAATTGCAGCCGGCCAGCACCTAGCAGGGACACTGCAAACCCCCATGCTCCCGGCCAGCTGCAAACATCCACCCCGCTCCTATGGCATGCTCCACCACCTGAGTTCACCAGCTGAAGCAGCAGCAGCAGCAGCAGCAAGGAGTGTGGGGCCTGCGCTGGTGAGTTCCTTGCAGGAATTGGATGAAACTTGCAGGAATTGGATGAAACTTGCAGGCACTCCTAGTTTTCCCCAAGGGTGCCTTGGTGAACGGTTGTTCACTGAGCCCTAGATGTACACTTCTGATGTAGCGGTAAGCTGCTACCAAGTCCCCTCTCAGC
>NW_017729025.1:84036895-84042516 GCF_001723915.1 Gavialis gangeticus | reverse complement strand
CTGAAGAGTCCCAGGTCCCTCAGCCTTTCCTTGTATGGCTTGCCATGCAAGTCTCCGATCATACGGTTAGCCCTTCTCCGGACTCTCTCAAGCTTTACCACATCTTTGTTAAGGTGCAGAGCCCAGAACTGGATGCAGTATTCCAGCTGCGGTCTCACCAATGCTGAGAAAAGCTAAGTAGAGCAGGAGAATCACTTCTTCGCAATGGTTTTGCTGGAGATGCATCAATTGATGTATGCCAGTGTATTGTTGGCCCTGCTGGCTATAGCATTGCACTGCCGGCTCATGTTCATACTGTGGTCAATTATTACCTCCAAGTCTCTGGTGGCAAGTGATGGGGGATCTTCAGTCCTGCTGCCTGATGAGAGGCGTCAGTTGCACAAGCACCCATGTCATGAGTTTTGCCTGTCAGCAGTTAGGGGTACAGGGGCCCTGCACCTATCTCCTTGACAGCTGGCAGGCTTCGTGGCTGCAGCAGGGGCTATCAGGCCTGCAGCTTTCACCCTGTTGCGCCTTTACACACAGTGTCACCCATGTCATGAGTTTTGCTTGTCTGCAGCTTGAGGTGCAGTTTCCCCCAAACCCCTGCACCTATCTCCTTGAAATTTAGCAGGTTTTGTGGCCTCAGTAGGGGCTACCATGCCTGCAGTTTTGACCCTGCTGTGGCTTAACACATACAAGTGACACAAGTTTGGCTCTCAAGACTTTGGGATGCAGTTTCTCCAAACCCCCTGCGCCTATCTTCTTGAAACTTGGCACGCTTTATGCACTCAGAAGGGGTTACCATTTCTGCAAGTTTTATCCTAATGTGGCCAGAAATTACAAAGTTATAGGCTGTTTCAACCTTCCCCATTATAGCCCATGGGTGAAACAGCATCAAAATAGCAAAATGTTTCAACTTGCCTCTTTTTGTTTCGAGGCCATTTTAACCATATCTGTTTCGTTTCGATTTTGCTGTTTCAACCTCTAAACAGGTCGAAACAGTATCGAAACAAAACTGGTGGCGAAATTTTGCACAACCCTAGCTGGCAGGGTCTGTAGAGCGGGGCTGCACCAGCAGAGAGAGGGGGAAGCCGGCCCAGATCCATAAAGCCCCTGCTGACCAGGACCCCATGCTTCTGCCACCCTGCTCTAGTCCCGCTGGTGCTGGCCCCACGACAATCAGAACGCACTCAACACTCCCGTCCGGCCGCTGCTGACTCCCACACGCCCAGTGCCCCTGTCCCAGCCCCACACAGCCCCAACCCTATGCACCCCACACTCACCTCCAGGGAATGAGCTGGTGCTCAGCATGGGGCAAAAGATATCATGTTATGTTTTGTTTTTAAGCAGCCAAAAAAGGAGAGTCACCCAAACAACATTACCCGCTTACCCCACCCAGACCTCACCAGGACATAAGTTAAAATGGTCCAGGGCACAGGATCAATAACAAGGAATAAATTATGTCTAAGCATCTCCTCCATTCTAGGTCAAATTTTCCCACCCATACAACATTCCAGCACAGTGTAATCAGTATATTCCATGGCTGGAAGAGCAAGTAACCTTTATCAGAGCTTCATAACCACTTAGGTTGCGGCTGGGAAGAACTTGGGGTGTGATCGTGATGGAGCATGTTGTAAACTGCTCCATGAAATGGAAGGTAATATTCTCAGCATCCCTCCCAAACCTTGCCAGGAGCAAAAGCTCATAATTGCATCAAACAAGCTCTCTCCCGTTGCAAGATACACTACCACCCACAAATCCAACTAAGCCCAACTTTCAGCTTCTACTAAAATATTGGCCCTAGGGAAGAAAATCCAGGAAACCCTTGCTATTCGCGGGTTCGGCATTCGCGGTTTCAAATATTCACGAATGCTGACACAACATCTTAAATACACATTTCCCCCTCCAACTAGCACAAATATCTTAAATACACTTACAGGAGCTCCTTGGGAGCTCTGTGCTTGCTGCCACCACCAGGCTCCCACCCCCACCCCCACCGCTCCCCAGAAGCACTGCATTCATGACATTCATAAGCGCAGTGCCGTAATCATGGATTTCTCCATTCACGGGGATTTCAAGAACGTATCCCCCGTGAATGGCGAGGGTCGCCTGTATAGGCACTTGTCGCCATAAGACCAAAACCTGATGACTATTTAAAATATAGGGCCTGTCCCCACATTCCCATCTCTCCATTGCACTTAAGGTGCCTTTTTAACATTAATTTATCAGAATTACCTTTGTAGTAGAGACTGATCTCCAAGCAACTTTTTTTTTTTTGGTACTAATTAATGAATATCAGTTTGGAAACTGTAATAAGGTGCATGGCTCAGGGGCTGAAGCCCAGCTGCAGGGGGTTAAAAAGTAATAGCCTGCCTGCCTAGGAGTTTTGGGCCAACTGAGAGGGATCACTGGCTGGTCCTGAAGGAAGTTAAAAGCTCCCAGAGAGGTGACACTGGGGAAGGAGGGAAGTTGAAAAGAAAGGCAATACTGAAGCACTTTGGTAAAGACCTTGCCCTGGATAGGAGAGGCAGAGGTGGCAGCAGGGGTTGTTGATGTTTTGTTATTCTGTTTAGGTTGAGGTAGGAAAAAGATAAGGCTGGTTCCTGGGCCTGGCTAAAGGAGTAACAACCCACTACAGCAACAAATCTTGTTTGATCAATATTACTCCCCCTACCCCAAGTACACATGCAGTTATACCAGTAAAAAGGTGCTTAATTGTATGGAGTAAGCACCTTTAAGATGATATAACTGCACCCATATAAGAGACTTTACCAATGTAACTACACTGGTTCCTAAACAGTGATGCTTAAATTGGTAAGAAAAACAACAGCACAGACCAGTTCTAGCATGCCACAGTGAAGTACAGGGAGAGAGAGCATAGTGTTGCTCCCAGGGTTCAATCTGGAAACCTCAGTTCAACTAAATCTTTCCGTTTCAATGCCAAGGCTTCTCCTGAAGAACCATCAATGGAACTAAAAGGGCATACTCATTAAATAGCCCCTTTGCTGAACCTATAGCCAAACATAGGCAGTTCTGTGGTGTGGACAACCATGTGCTAGAAACTTGATTAAAGCTCACTTATTTTGCATCATTTCTCAACCAACCAACAGTAAAGATTTACAGTTGCTACAAATCAGTGCCCTAGTGTTGATATGCTACCCTTTCCTGAGTCTTCATTTATCTGACTCTCAACTAAGAACCATCTGACTCAAAAAGGTGAAACCTATTTCTGTGGAGGTCTACCTTTCACATTACATAAGAAGACTTAAAACTGAAGCAGATCAATATTTTTAATTCAATTTTGACAAAGGACACTTTTTAAAAAAAAACAAAACAATTTTTCTCTTTGCCAAAACTACATTTTATTTTTCAACCAGCTCTATCAAAGATTTTTGTTAGAAGGTGTAAGCGGTTGGTGACATGCCTCCTGGAGCCAACCTGTCTCCTCACTGGAATTGTAGTATTCTGTCCTTCCAAAAATCGTGTGCCACATCTTGGTGTTAATGGGAGAGAGGTACCAAACACTTTGAGGAGACAAAAGGATCAATTAAAGGCTCAGGAGGTCTGCTTCTCTTCACAGGGCTCCACCACCCCATACCCTGCCCTAACCACACCAGATGTTCTGGGCTTGTTGTTGCTTGCCTGCTGAACTAAGGGTCCAGTCCTAGTCTTATGGACTCCTTTGTCAAGGGGTCCTCCTCTAGGCTGGCTGCTTGCCCCATTCTTCCTTTCATGAGTCCCAAGACAGCCACCTCTTAATTCCAACCTCACCCTTACCTTCAGGGTTGGGATGGATTTACCCCTCCTTGGGGTGTAATCTCGTCCATGTCTCTTTCTTCTTCTAGGATCCCGGAGGGGTTATCTCCACCCCTTGGGACTGGACTCACCAACAGAGTGGTCTCCTTTGTCTATTCACTGGCTCTTCCCAGGTAAGTCCGGGAATAGGGGCTTTCCTCTAAGGCCCGGGGTCAGTTCCTTCCCCCCCCCACCATCATCTCTGGACATCCTGTCTATCATCATCTTGCTCTCCCTCTCCTCAAACCGATGCCGGATGCTTCTTTGGCATCCCTTTAAATTCCCTCTCTTCCCAGCTGTGTCCCCTGTGGCAGCATGTGATTCACTACCTTCTTGACTCAGCTGTTCTTTTTCTTTTTCAGCATGGCTTTTCCTTTCTTCTTCTGCCGCACCGCTTTCCCTGTCCTGGGCTTGAACTCCGGTAGCTAGACTTCCCGCAGCAGCCTTTGAACTGCTGTGCCCCCAGCTGCTTTCCTTAATTAGTCAGGGCATGGCATCTTTCCCACCTCAGCTCAGCGTGGTCTCTTAGGCATATCCAGGTAAGTTTCTTCTCCTAGTATTCTTCTTCACATTCCTGTGGCAGAGTGTTTCAACCACCCTATCACAGAAGAGTTTTGTTTTATTTAACCTTTTCTAATCTTAGAAATATCAAGATTGAGTCTTTCTTCACTGATTTTGTGGGAGGTCTTAAGAGGCTTACACTACAACCACTTTTTAGTTGTAGAAGAGGAAGAGATGCTGAAACTTTGACAGAGGAATCTCTCCCCCAAGTTTGTCAGATCCTTGTACTTATAAAGGCAATAGTCCAGCCCTACTTACACAAGAGGGGCAGTCCTTCTGGGTGCCAAGTTAGGAGGGACACTGGAATCTTCCTTCACCCCTGCGGAGTCCACAATCCCAGCATCAAGAATAGCCCCACAGTTTACCTATGCCAGGACCTCCAAAATATCCCTAGCTCCTGTTTTAAAAGCAACAGCTGGGACACGCAAAGCACAGGGCAGAGGCGGCAGCAGCCCAGCTAGGGGCTGTTTAGGACAGGGGTGGACAAAATACAGCCTGCACGCTGGGTCCGGCCCATGAGGCCATTCTATCTGGCCTGTGAGGCCCCTAAAAAAATTTAGAAAATTAAAATGTATCTGTCCCTGGTTCCTGTCAATGATGACAGGGACCAAGGGCAGTAGGACCCAGGGGAAGTCCTGGAGAGCTCCTGCAACAGCAGGGCCTGCCTGGCCCCACTCCCCCAGCCAGTGCCCCAGCAGGGGCTTCTGGCCTGGGACCACGTGGCTGCCCCAGCACGGGAAACTCAGGTAAGGGGGCTGTGGGGAAGGGACTAGCTGGTGCTGAGCCCACAGAAAAGAGCCCCCTCACCCAGCCCATGACCGGCGCTCCCTACTGCATCCGCTTGCAGCCCGCGCAGAGCTGTCCTGAGCATCACCTGCTGGAATTCACCATCCAACCAGCGCTGGACTTCACGAGGGCGGACTTCAATGAGGTAAGGAGAATAGTCGGGGAGGCACTGAGGTCCTGGAGGGGAGAGGAGTCAGGTGTCCAAGAAGAGTGGTCGTTCCTTAAGGAGACGATCCTCCAAGCCCAAAGGGAGGTAATCCCAACACGGATCAAAGGGGGCAAGAGGGCACAAAAGCCCCCATGGCTCACCAAAAGCATACAGGAACGTCTCCTAGCTAAAAAGGAGGCGTACACCCAACGAAAGGGAGGGGCCATCACCAGGAAGGACTATACCTTGGTTGCTCGGGGATGCAGGGGGACGGTCAGGAAGGCCAAGGCGGAGATGGAACTGGAACCAGCTACCCAGATCAAGGACAACAAAAAGTCCTTTTTTAAAT
>NW_017729025.1:84029711-84036884 GCF_001723915.1 Gavialis gangeticus | reverse complement strand
AGTGGTGCTGGCTCCTACCCTGGGGGTCTTTAAAAGGAGATTGGATGTACACCTTGCCAGTGTCATTTGACCCCAGTACTCTTTCCTGACATGGCAGAGGGTTGGACTTGATGATCTGCTCAGGTCCCTTCTCACCCTACCAACTACGAGAGGCTGCTTTTCCCCTGCACTCAGTACCAGCTTGTAACCCATCCCGCTGCCAGCACCAGAAGGGCCCAAAGCAGGGCAGCAGGGGTACAGGGTCCCAGCTGGCAGGGGCTCTATGGAGCCAGGCCAGCTCCCCTTTCCCTGCTGGTGCAGCCCAGCCCGGCTCCACAGACCCCTGCCAGCCTGGGCCCTGCTCTGGGCCCCACCAGTGCTGGCCCTGGGACATTGGTCCCAAGACATTGGGACACTGGTCCCAAGATGGTGACCAGGGGGCAGGGCACCTGTCAAGAGGCGGGGCTACCCATGTGGCCCGCGACAGCTTATCACAACTTGGTAAGCAGCCCTCTGCCCGAAATAATTGCCCACCCCTGGTTTAGGAGTTCCTGGCATGATTAAAACTGCAGCACCCCCTCTCCCCCCAACATGCTCTCCCCCAGCTCTCAGAACTGCACCCCCCCAGGAACCCGTGTGTACCACCCACACTCAACCATTCCCCCCTCCAACCCTCCCCCAGAATTTACTCAGGATGCCAACTCCGCTTGTTATGCCTCTGTATAAAGGTATTAAACTATGTGGCTGTTAATATTCTAATTAGAATGGTCTTCCTCTTCCATTTGAGCAGATTTCACTTCTTTTCTCCACAAGATCCTCTAGTTCAGAGGTGCTCGACCCTCAGCACTGTTATCCCGCCCACAGGGTTCCTCATAAGTCTGAAACAGCACCCCTCCCCTACTAACAAATTTCCAGACCCATGGGAAGGCCCACACCCTGCACACTGGATCAGGCACCTGACTCCAGCACACATGGCCAGGTGGGGGCAGCACTAGGTTCCAAAGCCTAATCCTGATATGCCCAAGTGTTGTCAAGCTCCTGGGGCCCAATTCCAGCAAGAGCGGGTGGTGCCCCAGCAGGAAGAAGTAGCACCAGATCCCCAGGGCCCAATTCTGGTGTGCATGGCCCCATCAATCACTACTGCTGTAGTTTAGGTGCTATCCAAGAAAAACAGGGTAAACAAGGCCCAACTTTAAGAAAAGGACTGTTTAATAGCGGTGCACCAATAGAGGTTTTGGGGGCCAATACCAATAGCCAATTTTTAAGGAGGCATATCGGCCAATATCAATCCACTTTCTGATACAGCTGCATCCAGCTGGTAAGTCTATTGTGGTGGAACGAGAGGGGGGAGGGAAGGGGCATGGGGGAGCAGATCAACACCCCCCACGGTGAGGGAGGGAGTGGGGCAGGATGTAGGACAGAGTCATGGCTTGTCTGGGGGTGCCAGGATGGCGAGCAGCTCCAGCCACTGCATGCACCCTGGGAGGGCATTGTAGGGGGTTGCCCCCAAATCTGTGTGGGGCAGGGTATGGCAGGCTGCAGTTGCAGGCTGGGGCCAGGGGCTGTACCGGGTTCTTCCTGGTGGGGGGCAAGGGGGGCCACACTGTGCTCGGGGTAGGTGGTGGTGGTGGCACTGGGAGGGGGGCTATGGGGGGGTATGGCAAAATCTGGGGTGGCTGCAGCACTCCCATAACCGCCCTCCCAGTGACACTGCAGCCTGCCCCAAGCACAGCGCAGCCAGCCCAGCCCCCACCAGGAAGAGCCCAGGGCAGCCTTGGCCCCATCCCACAGCAGCACCCCACACAGATCTGGGAGCACATGCATCCCCACCCCCATGCCCTCCTGGGTGCACGCAGCAGCAGGAGCCACTCCCCATCCCCACACCCTCCGGAAGAGCCGCGGCTCTGTTCCACACCCTGCCCTGCCCCGGCTAGGCAGCGCCTACCCTAGCCCCAGCCCCACTCCCTCCCCCACCATGGGGGCCATTGATCTGCACCCCCCACAGCCCTTCCCTCCCCTCTCCCCTTCCACCACAACAGACTTACCAGCTGCATGCAGCTCTCCAAGCTGCTGGGCTGTATTCCTCGCTGCCTGATCTGAGCTGTGCACATGCACGGGCATTTATCAGCCAAATTACTGACCACATCACGCCAATTTCCGATAATCAATTTTCTTTATACTGATGCTGGTCCAATATTGGACTGACGTATCGGTCCACCTCTACTGTTTAGTTTTCAACACCCCCCCCCTCCAATCTATTTCTGGTCTTCATAAAGAGGTAAATAAAGGGTCCTGAATCCAGCCTTCCCTTCATTTTGCAGCTCACATGAAACACACCCCTTTTTTTGCAAAACAGTTATTTGCACTTGCTCCCACACCTTCTTTCCAAATACTGGATCAACAGGTTTCAGCACAACAACCATCCTATGGTCTACCCACTGCTCACACAGCATTATAGGCCTATAATGCCATTATAGGCATTATGGGTGCCATGGATCGGAACCCATTTGCACAGAGCTTCTCTTCCTCCTCTCTCTGCCCTATTCAAGTCAGAATACCCTTTGTACAGATTTATTTGATCACCATCCAAAGTTCTGGTGACAGTGAATTTCCCACAATATCCTAGGGGGCCTCAAAACACAGTCTTGCTTCACATGAGGAATCCTCTCACTTGGAACACTGAAACTCAGACACTGAGCTGGCAGTTTTCTGCAGGTATTTACCAATTCTAAACAGAGTTGCTGGAGGTGACAAGGCCTTGAAGTGCTTGAGAGAAAATAAGGAGTTGAAGCTGTCTCACTTTTCACCTGTGCTTAGCACAAAAGGCAGTCTCCTTTCAGGCATGGATCCAGGAAATTAGTCTTGCTTTGTCTTGTATATATACCAGACCATATTCATGAGAACCCAAGATAGCTAGCTACTACCATAAACTTTGCAGACCACCACACTTGGAGGCTATAAAGGGATTTCAACAATGCATATAACTACATGCCAGATAATATCCAAATGCTGCCATCACAGAATCATAGGACTGGAAGAGACCTTCAAGAGTCATCTAGTTCAATTCCTTGAACAGATGCAGGATTTGTTCAGCCTCTTCTTGAAAACCAACAGTGAAAAAGGTTCCACAACTTCCCTGGGCAGCTTGTTCCATTATCCTACTGAAAAATGTACAATTAAGACGTTTTTCTTGAGATTTAACCTAAATTTGCTTTTCTGCTATTTAAACTCATTGCAAACATCCTACCCTCTGTGACAAAGGAGAACAATATTACTCAGTCTTCTTTATGGCAGCTTTTCAAATACTCCAGATTTTCCAACATACCTCAAAAGTTAACCATGGTCTGGCAAAAATCCTACCCATTACCCACGGCGGGTAAGTGGAGGCTGAATGAACAAGAGACTCATTTAGAGTTATAAATATACCACTATAATTCAATGCCAGTGGATTCATACTCAAGACTTACAGCAGTTGGAAGGTACATGCTTCACAGTTGTACAGTGGCAGGGGTTCTCACCTTAAAAAACATGCACATGACAAAATGAGATCTCCACCAGTATAAGCAAGAACAGTTTATTTTCAGACCTTTGACAAAGATTTCATAGATTTCAAAGGGCAGCACAGAAAGCTTCAAAGTCTAACGTTATGGCAGAAAGCAGATTCAACTATGCTGCTTTCCCAGAGCACCACCACATAGCATCTCAGTCCAAGAAAATTATCCAAATTCCCCAAGAAGCCGCCTCTAATGTATCACATCATTGTTTCCCCACATCTTACTGATCTACTGCATTAATGTACTTGTTAATAAGATACAAAAGCTAATTTAATGCGGTGGCATGAATCTCTAAATTTCCCTTGGGGACAAGACAATTGTGAAGGTGCTTTGGCAAGAGTGTTGCAGGAATGATTTCACAACACCAAACTCATGAGGGATACAACAGGGCTCTCCTGAAAGGCTCGCACCATGACACACTCTGATCAGATACCAGGGAGGGGTTACAGGCAGTTTCCAGCTCAAAAAAGAAACAGCTGTAGCTCAGCAGAGCACGGATACCTTTTCCTTTCACTGAGCTGAGATCCAGCAGTCCCTCCTTCCTGCAGCGCACAGAACTATTTTATAATTTTAAAAAATTCTCTGCCTACACAGATGAATCAAGACCTCTTCAGCAGCAGATACTGAGTGCATTTCATTAGAGTCCAATCACTCTGTACTCGAGCAACACACACATTCCTGTCAGTAGCATAGGTCATGGTAACACAGAAGACTCTCCGAGGTAAACGAGTAGGTTTTATCCTACCAGAAAAGACGGGATAAACAAACAGTGCATATTGGTAATACCCAGCCAAAGCAATGAAAACCAGTATTACAAGTAGGGTTTCACACTGGGGACAGAGAAAGAATTTCAACAAAATGTTATTCACCGCACCTGCTGTTTTATGTGTTCTCCCTGGTAACATAGCTATATTTGTAAAGCTTCAGCTTCTAAATCTGCGATTTTCAAACTGTGGGGTACACCCCCCTGGGAAGACATAAAGGAACATTGTGGTGGGGGGTGGTTGCAGCACAGGGGATGCGGGCAAGAAGTTTGCAAGGAGCCGGCGCTGCTGCAACCTTGCAGGGGGCTGTGGGGGTGAAGAGTCCCAGACAGGCTCCACCAGAGGGCTCCTGTGCCTCTGCAAGCCCAACGCGACAGGCGCACAGCCTAGAGCCACAGCGGGGGCAAGGAGGCACTGGAGCCGCGGCAGGTGGAGCCCACGTGGTGGCTGTTAGGATGAGGGGCGCACCCTATGCCTGGCTACACTGCTCCTCTGGGGTGAGGGGGGTGGGACACATGAACAAAATCATAACTCAGAGGGGGGGTCAGCTCAGAAAAGTTTGAAAACCACTGTTCTAAACAAATAACAGGATGATAGCACTTCAGGGGAAGGACTACAAAGCTCTTCATATTTATTAATCAGACCTCACAGCAGAGAGGAGTTACCCTCCTAATTTTGTAAGTGCAGAACAAAGATACGTAAAGGGTAAGCATATTGCCCGAAGTCATAAATGAGTCAGTGGCAGTCAGGAATAGAGGCTGGTCTCCCTGATTCATAGTCCCTTGCTCTTACCACAAGGCAATGTCACCCAGTCTGGTTCCTCCTCCTGACTGACCCTGCAATTAAATTACCATCCGTTCCTTATGACATCAGAGTCAATTCCAGATGAATGATTGTTTCCATCAGGAATTCAGCTCCCTGACTTGTCTGTGTTCGGTGTCCACCCCCCTTGGTCCACTCATTTTAAACCTTTGACCTTCGCCCCCATCCATTTTGTATTTCACTTGTCCCAAGCAATCACTTATATGCCCTTAATACCTCCCCCCACACATACACACACACTTATTAAATGGGGTTTGTGGCTCTACTCAGTGGGTATCGGCCCACTTCCTGGAATGGCACATCAAAAGGTCTGACTTCACTCTGACACCAGGATGATGGACAATAAGGAGACAACCAGTGCTTAAAAGGCATACTTACCATCCCCAAGAGCAAAAATGGCAAGAATAGTTCATTATGAAGAACACACAAGAAAGAGCAAGTAGTTAGATCAAGGGTTCTCACACTTCCTCGCAATGGGGACCATAGCTGTGTAGGGAAGTATTTCATGGGCTCGTCTCCCAAGTCTCACCCCACAGGACACCTCACCTTCCATTCGTGACCACATGTTACTGTGGCACTGACAGCAAGTGCTTAGATGGAAGAATAAGTACACATACTTATTTTTAGTTATTTTTAATTCAACTTAGCAGACAGAAACATGGGGGAGAAGGCAGTATGCAGCCACATATTGACCGCTACCAAGTGGCCCACAGAGCAGGGGGTGGGAATTCCTGAACTAGTTTAATACTCTCCATACCAGGACTTAGTCTGAAGCTGCTACATCAGTCACCTCCAAGCACTTCCAAATACAATGCATGCATAGGACGGGCTTGGGCTATAGGAAGGTCTGAAGACAAAGTTAAGGTTCCGACTACAACAGAAAACGAAGTTAGACTCATATTGTGGGACTCGGCTATTTTAGCAAGCACACTTGGATCTTAGCACGGATGGGACCTACTGCAACAAACTCTGATGTGATACAGATGCCGCACTCACCTTGCTGCTGATGTCTTCCCGCTTGGTCCCAGGCTTGCTTCTCCTCAGTTTAATGGACGGAGAGCGCAGCAGGTTTCTTATGCGGCTTGTTATGGTAGACCCTTCAACCGACATCATCGCGAGATGCAGAGGGGCCCCACTTGGAACCAATGTGCTGGAAACGAGCCCGGCTCCCTGGCTCACGTGCACACAAACGCGGCCCCACGTTCCGCTCTTTCACGTGCTGTTGGGTGACGGCTCCCCGGAAAAGTCCCTCTTCTTCTTCAAGGCGCTGTTCTTCCAATGGGGGCGGGGGTTCGTTGTCTCCTTCGCCACTTCCAGATGATCAACCCAGTAGTCACCTAAAAAAAAAAAGAGGCCCAAGATTCAGGGGTCAGAACACAGCTTCAGTGGATCCTGTTCCTGAGACACATGCCAGCCAGGCCTTCTGGGCACGCGGGTGGGCGTGACACTGCTTTCTGGGCGCAACACCATTCCCCAGGCATGACACGGGTCTCGGGCCACAGGGGTGGGTGTGACACCCCACTCCAGCGTGACACTGCTCTTCGGCCACGCGGGCAGATGCGACACCGCTCTCCCCGCGCAACAGCGAAGAACTCCTGGGAGCTGCAATTCTGCCTCCTTACCTCGGCACCTCCCTTTGCCCCTTGCTTCAGGCAAGCGGTTGCATGGGACAAGGCTCATGCCTGGAGGGTGCCACTGCAGGGAGGGCACCTACATGGCCGGGGCGACACCCAGCAACGAGGCCGCGGGGGGCTTTGCTCGCAGCTTCCTGCAAGCGCCCGGCACCCTCCGCCCCCGCCCGGCTCCTGTTTCACGCTATTTATACCAGGGGGGAGGGCGCCAAGCCGAGACGGCCCGGCCCGGCCCGCACCTTGGCCGGGGCAGCGAGATTCCCCAGCTGAAGTTTGGCCCCGGGAAGCGCGGCGGTCCCAAGCTGCTCGCTTCAGGGCGAACTTTCCCGGGCGGCGCTTACCTGGCGGTGCCTCTCGCCCGCCCGCGGGCAGCTCAGCTGAGCCGGCTCGGCGCTGCGCCCCTCCGCCGCCGCCGCCTCATCC
>NW_017729025.1:84014865-84029515 GCF_001723915.1 Gavialis gangeticus | reverse complement strand
GGCGCGCTCGCTATGGCGGCGCGAGCGGCTCAAACGGCGCCGGGTTGCGAGCGCCGGGAGCGGGCGGCAAAGCACAAGCAGGCCCTAGCGGAGGGAGCGGGCGCTGCAGCGGGTGGGAGCTCCCCCCCGCCTCTGGCAGAGGGGGCGCCGCTCGGCCCACGGCTGTGCCCTTGGGGCGTCCTTGGCGAGAGGAGCCGCCTCCCGGGGCCTGATGCTGCTGGCGAGCCCCTGGGGGCTGGGGCTGGCTCGCACAGGTGCCCCTCTGCCAGCTGGGGGGACCCCTCCTCCAGCACCGCCTGCTCTGGCTCTGGCCGCAGGATTCCTGCACCTTTATGTTCACAAGCCCCCCATCCACTGCTGCCCCCAGCCTCCCACTCAACCTCTGCCAGCCCTAGCCAAGCACCCCATCTACCTGATGAGGAAGGAGGCTCTGGCTGGGACAGTTTTCCTCTCCCTGCTCCAGTCACGACTCTGGGCAGTTTCCCAGGATGGCGTCCACTGGCCCCTTGGACTCGTTTGAGGCCCAGTGTGCTCTGTTCTCGGTATACTCATTTTGAACCTTTGACCTCACTCCTGTCCCTGTTTTGTCTTTAGCTGCCCCCCACACTCAGTGTACATGCAGTAGTCCCCCCTACTAACAGGCTAACCCTTGCTCCATGGGCATTGAGCCCATGTTAACTTTATGCGTTAAATAGGCCTCACTGGCAGGGAAGTGGAGCTGGAAAGGAAGGGATCTTGTTTAGCAACAAGAGGAAGATCCAGCAAAGTGTGGGTCCTTTACTGAATGGGGGAGGCAACCTAGTGACAGATGATGCGGCAAAGGCTGAAGTGCTCAATGCCTTTTTTACCTTGGTCTTCACACGCAAGGTCAAGCTAGACGTGTACAAGTCCACCGGGCCAGATGCAATACATATGAAGGTGCTGAGGGAGTTGACTGATGTGATTGCAGAGCTGCTGGCCATCATCTTTGAAAACCTGTGGCAATCAGGAGAGGTCCCAGAAGATTAGAAAAGGGCAAAAGGAAGAAGGAAGATCCAGGGAACTACAGACCAGTCAGCCTCACCTCAGTCCCTGGAAAAATCATAGAGCAGGTCCTCAAGGAATCCATCTCTAAGCTCTTACAGGAGAAGAAGGCTTTTTAGGAACAGTCAGCATGGATTCACCAAGGGCAAGTCATGCCTGACCAACTAATTGCCTTCTGTGATGAGGTGACTGGCTCTGTGGATGTGGGGAGACCAGTGGATGTGGTGTCCCTTGACTTTGGCAAAGCTTTTGATATGGTCTCCCACAACACTCTCACAAGCAAGGTAAGGAAGTATGGGTTGGGTGAATGGACTGTAAGGTAGATAGAAAACTGACTGGATCATCCAACTCAACAGGTAGTAATCAATGGCTTGATGTCTAGTTGGCAACCCGTATCAAGTGGAGTGACCCAGGGGTTGGTCCTGGGGCCAGTTTTGTTCAATATTTTCATCAACGACCTGGAAAATGGGATAGAGTGCATCCTCAGCAAGTCTGCAAATGATACTAAGCTGCGGGGAGTAGTAAATACACTGGGTTCAGAGCTAGGATTCAGAGCAACCTCAACAAATTGGAGGACTGAGACAAAAGAAATCTTGAGGTTCAACAGGGACAAGTGCAAAGTCCTGCACTTAGGATGGAAGAATCCCATGCACCAGTACAGGCTGGGAGCTGACTGGCTAAGCAGCAGCTCTACAGAAAAGGACCTGGGGGTTAAAGTGGACAATAAGTTGGATATGAGCCAGCAGTGTGCCCTTGTTGCCAAGAAGGCTAACAGCATACTGGGCTGTATTAGTAGGAGAGTTGCCAGAAGATGGAGGGAAGTCATTCTGCACTGGTGAGGCCACATCTGGAGCATTGGTGATGCGTAGGGGGTGCACGCAGGTGCATGTGCACCCCTTATGAAAAGGCACTGCTGACACTAATGGTGGTGCCTGCGGGCAGTCACCACTCGCCACCCCCGCCACTGATCCCACTGGCAGCATCTGCAGGCAGTCCGCGATTGCTGTTGGCCGCCACCACACTCCCGCCGCTGCCAGCACCGCCACCTGCCAGAGCTTGCTATGCTCCCCCAGCCACGGGGGGGGCACATGACATTCATGATCTGGAGTAGTTTTCAGTTTTGAGCCACCCATTGTAGAAAGAATGTGGACAAGTTGGAAAGGGTCCATCCGGCAGAGGGCAATGAAAATGGTTGTGGGGCTGGGGCAGATGATTTATGAGGAGAGGCTGAGGGAACTGGGCTTATTTACTTTGGAGAAGAGACAACTGAGGGGATTTGATAGCAATAGCCATCTTTTAACTACCTGAAGGGGAGCTCCAAAGAAGATGGAGCTAGACTGTTCCCAGTGGTGACAAATGACAAAACAAGGAGCAATGGTCTCAAGTTGCAGCAAGGGAAGTTTAAGTTGAATATAAGGAAAAATTTATCACTAGGAGGGTGGAACAAGTTACCTAGAAAGGTGGTGGAATCTCCATCCTTGGAGGTTGTTAAGGCCTGGTTTGACAAAGCCCTGGCTGGAATGATTTAGTTGGGCCTGGTCTTGCTTTGAGCAGGGCCTTGAATTAGATGACCTCCTGGGATCCCTTCCAACCCTAATTTTCTATGATTCTATGATCTTTCATCTATAGCCTGAGACAGGAGTATCCCTACACAGTGGTGCTCAACCTTTTTCCATGGCTGGATGGGCAGTGCTCAGTCCATCTGCAAGCCAGATCCCACCAGTGGCCCTGATCTGGCACTGGCCCTAGTGCAATGGGCACCATCTGGCCACGTGGAAGGGGGCATGGGGGGGGGTAGCCCTGCCATATCCCAGCCCCAGAAGGGAAGGGGATGTGGCCCAATCCAGATGGGGGGAAGGGGACATGTCCTGGCTGCAACCAGGCACACAGGGCTTGGGGTTTAGAAATTTGGCAGAGTGATAGTGACCATATTAATGGCCACTGCTCTCCTGCCACCATATTTCCCACCTCATGGGGAAGTCTTGTGGACCACATGTAATGACTCCTTACTGGGCCCGCAGGTCAGGGATTGAGTACCCCTATCCCTATGCAAACCATCCTATACAAATCTATCATCTAACCCAGGGATTCTCAACCAGGGGGGCCACAGCACCCTGGAGTACCTTGAGATCCTTTCAAGGGTGCCACAGTGGTGCCACCCAATGTTAGCACCGTGAGGTGTGCAGACCTGATTCACAAGATAAGCCCAGCAATTTGAAATAGAAATCCATAGTTACAGACTTTCTCAGTTCTTGGCAACAGAAAAATAGCTCTGTTATTTATCTGCACTCAATAACAGAATGAAAACTAAGAGCTGGCATTTTCCAAGGGATACATCAAGTCTATCCAAAGGTGCTTCACATCTGAAAAGGTTGAGACACCATCATCAACTTTGGAGTACTGCAGGATCATCTCTGGGATGTTTCTAGCCTTCCCCCTCAGGGCAGTGCTGCTGAGATAAGCCCTTGGTAGGCCTTGGCAGGGAGATGGGACTTGCACTTTTCTCTGGAAGGAGGATGGGGCTTGAATTGTGCTCTGCAGAGGCAATAAGATTTTGTGTGGAAGCAATTGCAGAAGTGAGCGCCTAAGAGGCAAATATCTCCATGCACCAAGACAGCCAAAAGGCTCAGTAGTAGAGCCCCGTTAGTAGCTGGTGTCTGTTTAGGTATGCAGTTCCTGTCCTACAGTCTCCTAAACACAGGGACGATTGCATCCAAGTGTGTGGGGAGGCTAGAAAGTTTACCCCTTCCCCTCTGCTCCGGCCAGCAAATCTGAGTTACTGTAAAAGTGTGTGTATGCAGGGCGTAGCAGTGAATATGTTCCCCTGTGGGCTCAGAAGGAATTGTGCAACTACACATTGTTTTCCATTCAGAGCTGTGGCTTAAAGCCACAAGAGTCCCAAGGGAGAGTATAGGAGCCCAAATTATACACAGCAAAAACTAAACAAAAAGAGGTAAGATGCAAGGTAAGATGCAATTGCCACTTACCATGCCTCTCCCCTGCTAACTGCTACACCCTATGTTCTGGTTCCCAGTAGCTACCCTCTACCTTCTTCTTCCCCACTTTCCATCTCTTCTGATGGCCTTCTTTCTACCTTCCTTGGTAACTATTCTGTCTTAAATGGCTCATTCCAAACCCCAGGTGTTAGAACTGATCACTCAAAAAAAACCAAAAACACCTCGTGAAAAGCCTGGTGAACAAAATGAGATTTATCATACCCCTTAGATTATGCACTGGCATAATCACAGGATTAGGATACTAACATAGCCTGGTCAAAATCCTGCATATCTGGATATGCTATAAGGAAAGACCCAGAGGTATAACCCAATATATCTTCAGCAGTTCACCAAACTATGTTCCTGTGATATCTAACCTTGCTATAATGAACCAGCAGTAAAAGGGTTCAAAATGTCAAAGTTTCTAAGCACCCTTAAGTTCCTACCTTAATATCTTTGTGAGAAATAATAAAGGCATTTCATCTTTCTCAGAGCTACTCAGTTTCTCTGCAGACTAAGACAACACTAATGTATCATTCAGACACATGCAGTACAATTGGAAAAGCTAGACTCTTTGGCCCAAATCCAACTCCACCTTTAGTAAGTAGTGTTTATGTGGCTAAGATAGCAGTGTAAGTGCCATTTTAGGCCAGTAAGGCAGATTTTAGAGCCTACTCCCCCCTGGGAAGCATGGAATCCATGTAAAGTCATAAAAAATGGAGGAGAACCTTGCCTTCAACAGTGCTTCTGCATTTTGCATTTAATAGTCATTGGATAAACTGGATACATACTGATAAGATAGCTTCTGTACTATCTCACTGAGTTGCACTTCCATTGGTTTGCTGCCCTTAGAACCCCATAGTTCTCCCCTCTTGGCTCCCCAGTAGACCATCTTCAACAGGAGAGGTGGAGGACACTTTACAGTAATACTTAGCCTATGGCCTCATGGTTAAGGCATTTTGCTGGAAAGTGGAAACCATAGGTTCAAATCTCCTCTGGATGAGGGGTGGGGCCCACAACCTGGATTTTTCTGCTCCCTGGATAAGTGTCCTAACAACTCAGGCATTGTGCTAAAAAGGTGCTCTTCCCTTCCTCTTCAATCTCATGATTGTTTCTGAGGTCTGACAGAGAGCAGAGACAGCAAATATGTGTGTAAGCTTGGGGCTTAAATGTCTGATGTCTCCTAATACGAGGGACAGCTGAGATGTTTACGTAGGATAACTTGTTCAACTGCAATTATTTTTTCTTGTTTATGTGAACTCTGAGAACAAGGATACTGAAATATGTGATTGGAAATGTTTGCCTGTTAGACAAATTATTTAAATTAAAAGATGGGTGACAGTTGAAATATTAGTGGCAATTTAAGACCTATCAAAAGGGACTAGGGGAAGAGGAATGCTGAAGTTTCTGATAGTTGCTTTGCCAACATTTTTCAGGAAATCCAAAACTTTCCCACATTTTTATGTGGAAATCTGCTTTATTATTGGAGATCGTCTAGAATAGGCCTGGGGCATTAGAACTGGCTGCACTACTCAGACTCATCGTCCAATAAACAATGCAATTAAGAGAAACAGGCCTGTATTTCTGGAACACCCAGAATCAAATGGCAAACCCACTACGCTCACATTGGCTTTGACATGGTACCTAAATGGCCTAATAATGGCGATCAAGCAGGTAACCTGCTGAAGCTTCCTTCTGCCTTTTATATAGATAACAGACTTTTATATAAGACTAAATTATACACATGGATAGCCCATGGAGCCACATATGCCTATTGTTATCCTCAGTTTTCTTTCCTATAACCTGCATCCCCCTCCCTGTGTTTTACATCTACAGCCAAAAATCCTGTCTTAATTTAGACTGTATATTTTTCAGGACCAGTCTCTTAAATATGTTTTCACTGCCCAGCACAATGCATCCTTAATCTTGACTAAAACCTACAGGTGCTAGTGTACTATAATAATGAGAGGCACTGGGATTTTAATTCTCACCACTGGGGTCATGGATTTTGCCTCTTCAAAGAGGATATTGCACAATGATTGGCTATATAATTCCTCTGCAGTTATTTTCTCAAGTTGTGTTGCTTCAATGGTGAGCCTCATATTAGACATCATAAATACAGAGAAAGAACAAATGCCTGTAAACAAAGCAAGTTATACATCTGAAAACTGTTGCCCACAAGCTTTGCGGGGGGGGGGGGGTTGTTTGTTTGTTTGTTTGTTTAAGAAACATCATCTTGAAAAGAATTCAGTAAAACTACTCAAGGGTTCAAGGCAAAAGGGACACTTTGTGAATTATTTGAATCAGAACATATTTTCCTTGTTGAAATATCCTGATAAATGGATCACATAAAAGGAGAACACAGACCAATAAAGTTAGAGCTCTGTGAATTTCATGTCAATGCTATCCTAGCTTTGTTCTTGAATTTTCAGCCCATAATGTACACAAAGCTCTTCTTTGCATCAATGGATCAGGCAGGGAATGTGGGATTATGCTCCCTCCACCTGGCTCTTCTCCTGTCACTCTTAGAAAATGTCAGAAGTGCACGCCTTGGCCTTATTACTAAGAATTGCTGAGCACCGGCAAATTCTGTTTGCTCTTACTGGAGTTGTGGAAGCTTGGTTCCTCTGCAGCTCAGGACACTGATGTGGCTGGGCTATGCATTGTCTTTGTTCTTTGCTTAGATTGTTTTTTATTTGGACTATATAAGAACAACTCTTCAAAATTTAAGCCATGTATAAAAAATGTATTCCTGCCCTTGGTACATTTTCCTTATATGTGTGTAAATAGGCATGAAGTGCAGGGCGAATAATCTTCAAGCTTTTTTCAGAAATGTGACATTTCTGAAGATTAGGATGGGGCTGGAGAATGGGTAAGATTTACATTCTTTGGGAGGAAAAATAAGGCCAAGTTTTAAGATACTGAAGTCTAACTCCATATGTAGGCACCTTAAGAAGTGGCCTCATTTGCAAAAGTGTTGGGCACCCAATCTGCTTCTCCCTTCCACCAAGAGGTGTTGAAGCCTCGGTATTTTTGAAAACCAGACCATCTATTTAAGTACCTAAAAGCTGATTTAAGAGGCTAAGTATAAGCAGGCAGTGATTTTTAGAAATACTGAACAAGTTTAAGCTGGCCTAATAAAAGGCCCAGTCTGTTTTCCCTGTACTTGCTGTGCGTCTCTGTGTACAAAAAGTAAATTCACTAGGACTCAACAACTCTGATGACCAGGCCAGAAGGGACATGCAGCAGACAAGCAGGTGATTGTTCTGCTTTGTAACTTTTCCTGCTTGGTGCCCTGTGATGCCTGAGGATTTTGTGTTCCAATGGAGCTGCTTTAAGAGGTACTCAGAACTGAGTCATCAGGTCACCAGGGAGGAAGACCTCACTTGCTCTCACCACTAATGCAATCTCCTAAGTTACTTTCCTGGGAGAAACACAGGCTTTGTAGCACAGAACTTTGGAGCACAGACCAAGTTCTGTTGTCATAGCTACAATCAGCCGGGGGCTTGAAATCCGCATATCCTCTAGTTCACCTTTTCCCAAGCTATGGGGCATACTCCTGTGCCAGAGTCCAAAAGGTTCCTAGGCAATCAGTGGTGCCCCACCCCAAATTCAGGTGCCACCCACCACTTTCCTCTCTGCTGATTCTCTTGCCCCCACCCTGTACTTCAGCTGCTGCTGCCACTTCCCTTCCGGGAAATGCTGGTGACTGAAGTAAGGGGTGCAAGAGAAGGGCACGAGTAAATTTAATTTGCCTGTGATGGGGTGCAAACCCACAAGGGTAGGGAAATGCTGCTGTAGCTAATGTAGCTATATTGGTAAGCTCCCCCTCCCCGCCAACACCATCTGGATATAGCTATGCCAGAAGAGAGCTTAGCTTTTTTTTCACCCAGGAAGGTAGTACAACTATCCTGTGAGAAAAGCCTCTTCTGCCATATGCTACATCTTCACTAACACAGCTATGCCAGCAGCAGCCCCATCATGCCGACAGGCTCTTAGACTTCAAATCTCTATACCAGTGGTGCTCAACTTACCTAGCCCCATTGGCCAGAAGTGGGGCACAGGGCTGGTTTGTGGACTGGATCCCAGGGCCAGGTTGGTCCAAAGGTGTGATATGGTGTGCTGGCCTGGCCCCATGCTCCCAGATCCAGTCCCACATTGAAGACCATGTCATCCAGCCCACAGGGCTTATTACAGGTCCAGAAATTTGGCAGCAGGGAAGCAGTAATTAATGCCCCCTGCTCCTCTGTTGCCAATTTTCTAGACCTGTGGGCCAGATGACATAGCTCTGTAGGCTGCATCTGGCCCATAGGCCAGAAGTTGAGCACCACTGCTCTGTAACAGCCAAAAGCAAGGATCAGGCCACTGGCAGCTTCCCTGCCATCCACCCTGAGGTGTGCGTGCCAAGCAAAATGCTGGGGGTTGCCTACCCCAAGTATACAAGCTGAGGGCTGTAAGTAACAACCTCAGATGGCATCTCTAAAGTGACAGATGTGTCTCAAGGAACAGACTAACTCCTATCCTCACGAAGGTCTTGCAACGGACCCAAATGCCTGCTGTGCCACATCAATATAGACCACACTGGACCAAATAACAAGGAGTATAAAATATCTGAGGTTCATTCACCTACAAGTCTACCACTGTCATATACACCACCACCTGCTTACAATGCCTCTTTGCTGTCTACATTGGACAGATCTTACATGATCTCTTCATGTAAGAATGAATGATCTGACATCAGCTGCAGAAAGAAACAACAGCCTGTGGCAGTACACTTTAATCTCCCTGGGCACTCTGTTGCTGACCTCAGGATGGCTGTTCTCAGGCAGCAATATTTTAAAAAGCATTTTGAACAGGAAAATTGTAGAACAAGAAATTATCCATAGCCTGGGTTGCATTAAGTATGGTTTAAACAGGGAGCATGGATTCTTACTCATTCCCTGGACTAGCTTTGTTCCTATGATTTTTTTTCTTGTTTGCTGCCTCCCACCCCCTTCTCTCACCCTCCTCCCTTCCCACCTTTTGTATTCAAATCACTGCCTCCATTTTATTGGTCTGTGCATGTCCTTCCACAGCATCTAATGAAATGGGCTCCAGGTCATGAAAGCCTGTGCTATATACATTTCTAAATTAGTTAGTCTATAAGGTGCAAAGTACCCTGCCTTCTGCCTGACTTCAGACTAATATGGCTAACAACCTGTCTGTGTAAATATTGAAACATTAGTCTTACAGAAAAAGAACTTGGAAATGTGACTTTAACATTCCTTAAAGGCACAAAAACCTAGGCAAAAAACATAAAATCCATACTTTTAAAATTCCATAATTTAAGAAAATTTGTTAGGGACCTGACTCATGATTTTTATATACTTGCAGGCAGTATTACTAAACGTACCTCCACCATCTTCCTGCTGCACAGAGACTGCTTCCTCCACAAGGGCAAGTCACTACTTGCTATCACTGACATTAAAGTCTCAGCACATTAGTCTCAGCAACCCAGAGAATCTAACCCTTAATATTTTAATTATTTCTTTTCACTAGATTTTGCTTTTCTAATACCCCCAATTCAGCCCTTTTTAATGGTAGAAACTGAAAGTTTCCATGCAGCACGGAAAGCACAGTTAGGGTAAGATACAGAAAGGTGCCGATTGCTTTAAGTTCTACCCTATGGGCCAGCTGTCACTTCCCCTGGTGGTTGCTGGGCTGCTTTTTTGGTTTGTTTATGAAGGCCACATGAAAAGTGCAGACGTTCCTGCTTCAGCTGTCCCCCACAGACTGAGAAACCAGCAGTAATAGGACATTTCATTTTCTTGAAGAATAAAATAAAAACAGATCCCTTGACTCCTAACAGAGCTCTGACACTTCTCTGCTAAGCTAATGGTTATCTTCCTGATCCTTCCCAGATGTTGATTCAGGCAAGTTCCAATGGCTGCTCCCCTTTAGCTCATTTTTCCTCAGAACTGGAAGCAGCAGACACAAAACAGGGGAAACTGGATGGAGGAGAAAGGGAACACAGGCTTGTTCTACAGTATTTTACATCTCCCTTCTACAGCTTAAGTGCTGTACAGTTTATATACCATATACCTTTTTCTCAGATGCAAGAGAAGTACAAGGGATTAGACAGGAGAACTCATTCTGTTTACACAACAGAGTTACTAGGGTAATATAGTGAAGATGATACTTTAGAAATAACTTTTATTGAATTAAACTGACAAAGAGCCCAAGGGCATGGACACAGGAATGGCTACACTGCGAGAGGCAATGCTGAAGGCATAAATATAGAGCAAACTGTGGCAGGTGCTGACAAACAGGCAGGCAGTGTTCAGAGCAGGCACACAAGAGTGGGTTTTGTCAAGAGCTGCACCAAAAGCAGGGTGCTGGCGCCCAGGATCATTTGAGGCACTGCCACTCCCAGCACAATATGGGATACCTGCTGTGGGCAGATGTTTTAGCCTCGGACTTCGGCTTCTGTTCACTCCAGTAAAAATTCACTGGGTATCTTTTGGGGGAATTGGGAAAATCTCCCATCCTCAGTGCACAGTTTCTCAGATTAAGACTGCCAACCTGGATTTAGGTTCCTCCCCATAAGATTTTTTGTTTCTTCTTCTCTCCATTACCACTACAGTAAATTGGGGCATCCAAAACACCCTCTCAAACGTGGCTCTCAATCCAACCTTGAGTCCTCCTGGATGCCTTCTGGCACTGGACTGACATGCAACATTTAGATTCCGACCCAAACACACCTAGAACCTGCTGCCTGGGGCTCCAGAGAGAAGCCAGGCAGATGTCTTCACTTTCTAATGCATCTGAAGAGGACATTGTTATATCACTGTTCCTGATTTAGTTTAGCTTATAAACAAAGAAACAAACAATCCAGAAAAGAACTTAAGTAGCTGGGGAGGAATTGTGGCGAATAAGGACAAAATGGCTCTAAGGTCCCCTTCTACACATTATATTTGTGCAGCAGTTCAGATGTTAACCAGGCATAAATGGGAAGGGTGCTACATGTGCACCAAATCTATGCAGACACAAAATGGGAAACAAGCCATAAAAATGTTCCATCTTTTAAAAATAGAACTCATATTTTGACATCCCCCAGGCCTGGTATCAGGGCTCATGGCATGACCAGCTGAAGGTCAGCTCCAGTGTCAATGAAATGCATGCTGTTATGTTAAAACAGTTAAAAAACTAGCAGTGAAATATTTTCTGAATCATTATACATAACTTGTGTAGCAAAGTACAGTTATCACTGCAGTTCTTAGATGGCTGAAGGAAGTCAGAATTCACCAGACTCATATTGTGCCCCAGGCATGAGGATATCCAGTGTATGATGAACTATGGTATTACAGCTAGCTGTGAGGCAATAGATGTGATGTAAAATCTGTGGCCAAATGCTCTCAGACCTGAGGACTCTCTGTAGCAACCTAAGAACATACATTCTTTGTAGATTTTGGCTAGAGACTCTTCAGTACTCAGCAGAGATGAGCATTAGTAAAAACAGATTAGTCCTACCTTTGATTTATTTGGGCTCCATCTTCACAGTCAACACAATGCATTTTAAAACTGGGTACTGGACTAATTATGTCCCAATCAGATTAGGCCTGTGAAATGAGACCCAAATGTGTGTTATATTCACATGAATCATGCTTCAGATAAAGGTCTATCTCCATCACTAAGTTTTCAATGGCAGGAGACTGTGATATAATGCAATACTTTTCCAATATAGATAGAACACACTTGGTCTTATCCATACAGATACTAAAGTTATGGAAACATTACAGATACAGAGACAGGTAGGACTCAGGTTGTTCAACAAATGAATCTTTCATCCCTTCCTAGGCCCCTAACACTGCCTGGATTAATATATGGAGTTCCCTTTAAACCAATTCCCAACACATTCCAGTCTTCTCTACAAATCTGGTTCAAAGCATTTGACAACCTTGTTAAGCCACAGTGGAGTTACCACTTTGCATGAGCTCAAGTTTTCAGTGTAGTTAGATAATAATGGCCACTAACAGAAGCAGCTGTGCTCACAGAAGGCCTCTGATTCAGTGCAAGGTGAGTAGCTGGAGGCCATGCAAAAAAGTTGTATATGAAGTAGGGAGGTCTCCAGCTGGAAAGTAGTCCAGAGCTGAAAAACACTTCTTGGAAATGCATTTGATTGAATTCACTGAGGTAGTGTCTAAGCTGGGATAGAAAGGGACACAGGGGACATATGATTCCTCAGAGAACATCTGCCCAGGAGCTAGGCTCAGTCAGCACTGAGAGCCTTACTTTCCCCCCTTTTAATACCAGTCTCTGCTTGCATTGTCTGCAAGCATACCTACTTGGACAGAGCCAACCCCACCCAGCAGTTCTCTAACTCCTTCCTCACCATGAGCTAGGCAATCCACACAATCACATGGGAAAACAGAAGGCTTCCTAAACACCTGCCCTGATCAGATGTTGATAATGTCTCCTTTGTGAGGTATTAAGGGGGGGGAAAGGGTTTTCTACATGGCTACAAGAACCACCCAGAGGCAGATTCCTGGGCAAAAACAAGGTTAGAAAAAAGAAGGCTGGACAGCTCCTCAAAGCCAGAGGCAGGTAAGAGCTGGTTCCCCTGCACATAACCAACAGGCTGATTGTCCCATCTATTAATTTCTGTGCAACCATGAAAGTGTGTGAACATTGTTGCCCCGATGGAGATATCATGCATGGAAAGTGGGGCACTCTCACCTTCCAGCGGCTGTTCCCAGATGCAGATTTGCTTGCTTCTGCAAGGCCACACAAAGGAGAAACTGTTCCTTAAACTAAAAGCCAGTATGAGGCCTTGGCACCACCTGGGCCCTATTAGGAGTGACCAGGTGAAAAACCAGGTGTGGCTATTGCAGGAATGGCCAGACATTACATACATCCTGCAGAGGCCACTCTGAAATAAGCTCAGAGTACAGGCACACATTACTGTATCTGCCCTTAGGCAGTATGAGGAGTCTTGCCACCTTGACAACCACCATTAAAGTTAATACCTTGTTTTTCACATGAATCTGTGCCTCCTTGCCTCTCCCACCTGGTTCACATTAGCCTCTGGGCTGTAGGAGCTAGCTTTCTGTGTTGTTTTTAGCCTGCATTGGTGCATCACTGTCCCATATCAGTGCGCCACCTGTCTGGACAACTGCACTGCTTTTTTCTGCCATCAGACATGTATGCTGGCCCCAGGAACTCAGTATCCCAGTTTGATCCTCATGGCTGCCCTTTTGCTGTGTTTCTTTGCTTTGCCAGTAGATGTATTTCTCCAGATCTATGCAGCTAAGTGTCCTGAAAACTGCTGTCTTCTTCTAGGAACAGGGAGGTTGCACCTGAAATAGCAGAAGCCTAAACCTTTACAACAGTGCGGGCAAGACATTTTCCTTGAACGGGTCTAGATGGACAGGGCTCCAAGAGACTTCACTTCCGGGCAGAGATTCTCCAGAGATTAGCTGGGAAAACTGGCTTGAGGGGTGTATGCCTTCTTGTGTCTACCTTTTCCCTATTGCTTGCTTTGCAACACTCACTGGGAGGATGTAAGCCATAGTTTACATTGCTGTTCTTTGAGTGTTGTCTATTTAGGTTTGTCAGCCACATAACTTGTATGTTCTTAGCTAACAGTTCTGGAATTAACCTTAATAAGCCTGGTTGTTTCATTTCCTTTCATCTTGTGCTTTATCATTCTAGAGAGCAATAATTAAGGAGAAGAGCACACCACAAATAACTACTACAAACCCAGACTAGAGATGCTCAGGCTGGAGTGCTGGATTTCCCTCCTCTCTCTGTGGAGCACCAGGAGTGTGCTCAGTACCTTACAGAACACAGTAATTATTAGTCTCTGCTCAAAGCAGCTGAAAGTCCAAGAGATTGTGTGCTGTGCAGCTATACTGCCTCTAATTTATGCTTCCTGTGACTAGCTAATGTTAGTCTAATAAAAGGACTACATCACTTCACTGACATCAGCAGTACTATTACTACAAGCAGAGCTGTTTCATTTTAAACTATGCCTTTAACAAGCACAACAACAGTTTTTTTCCAGCTAGGAAGTAACAATGATGGCAAAGGGTATTAGGTGCAACAAGCACCATTTTGTATAGTTTTCACAACCTATTAATCAGAATATAATAGTTTCTGGAACTGAAATGAGCTCTATGTTGTGCTAAGTCTCCTCTAATGTCATAATCCCACCTGCCAATAATAAGGATGGACTGCAAATGCCTGGAAATAAGCAAATTCTCTTTCCTACATGGCACTGAAGCTAGGCATACCCAGCCTCATTTCCAACTGTGCTACTGCCTTAGTTTCTATCCAGTTAGTCTCCAACAGGGGGAAAGGGAAATAGATCTCTCACTAAAATTCCCCTTTGGATTCTTGTTTGGTAAAAGCATTGTGGGGAAAAAAAAACTAAGAACTTTTCCCAGTTCCCTGTTGGGTCACAGTCCTTAGTGCAGAGCTGTCCTCTGTTGGGGCTTTCCTTCCAGAAGCCTCTTCTCTGCCTCCCATTACAACCCAGCTGGCCTCTGTCCCTGCAGGATCAACCCCTGGAAAAATCCACTAAGCAAACTTATAGACTGCTTATAACCACCCAAGTCCTGGATTCAATCCAGCTTCCTGAGAGATGTATAAAG
>NW_017729025.1:84000349-84009865 GCF_001723915.1 Gavialis gangeticus | reverse complement strand
CCAGAAGCCTCTTCTCTGCCTCCCATTACAACCCAGCTGGCCTCTGTCCCTGCAGGATCAACCCCTGGAAAAATCCACTAAGCAAACTTATAGACTGCTTATAACCACCCAAGTCCTGGATTCAATCCAGCTTCCTGAGAGATGGATAAAGAAAGGCACAGGTGAGGAGGAGCCCAGCTGTCTCAAAAGTCCAGCATCTGAATATGTGCCTGGGGACATGCCTATCTCCAGAAGCTTGTGACAGGACACAGATACTAACTGCACTCTTTCCCTGCAGGGACAGGCAATGCAGGAGGAATGGCATCTCATGCTATCCAGAGTCCTGGTTGCACTGACAGCATTTGTTTCTTTGCAAACCAGTCCGACTCTGTCCCACTGGGGACAAATACCAGGCTTACTTTAGCCCCTCTGAAATCCCCAGTTTCCTACTGAGACATATGAGAAGGAGTTTCTCTGTGTTAGAGGCACAGCACAACTCTGTCCCAGAGGGGATCACACCATGAGCTCGAAGCAAGTCCTGGAGTCAGTCAAAATAAGAGCTCTGGGTTTTTTGGTGTGCTTTTGTTTTGTTTTGTTTGGGGGCGGGGGGGGGGGGGTTGCAATGAGGCTGGAAGTTAGGTATTGAATTCCTGTTGCCTTTCAGTGGAAGTTGAACCCTTATCTACTGCAGGCCTCTCTGAAAAATCACAGCTTAATTTTTTCACTAATTCATCCTCTTCATCCTTGAAGCCTCACAATATGTAGAGGACCTGGGGTCTTTCTTCTCCCCATACCTACCCTGCTAACTCACATATTGGCTTGCAAAATTCATAGCCAGAATTCCATTTATCTTGTGCTTAGCTATGGCAGCAATTATTCAATTGAACAGGACAGACCTTGGAGCACAGTTGCCCTTAGGACATGACACAGTAAACATGATACAAGCAGGAGAAGGGTGAAACATGAAACCCCATGCACTCCTGAAAACAGTGTTAGAGAGCGGGTGCCCTTCAGGACAAGGACACCCCATCCCCCATTCCAGGACAGTGCACTTGGTAAGCAGAGGGTGACAAATTAAATGGCCTGATTCAGGATAGCTTTTTTATGCCATCCACTCTACCTCTGCTAAATTCAAGCATGCCTTTAATTTTAGGTATGTGCTTATTTTTCCTGCCAATGTGCTGTTCTGCTTAGGGATGCTTTCTTGAATTGGGGCCAAGGTGGGTGGCAAATAAATGTCAAATACATGAAAGCACAGCCTATTAGTCAGCCAAAAAGAAGGCTGACCAAAGGAAATGCTGACAGGAAACTGTAACTAAATCTTCGGCTCACTGGAGAAATTCTTCAGATACCATGGTAATGAGCATGGTATAAAACCTAGTCAGATAAGGGAAAGCTCAAGAAAGCAAAGAGACCTAAACTAAAATCTCCATGAGAGATGAGGCAAAAAATAATGACCCTCTGGACAGTGAAAGGAATCAGAGTGGAGGATAGCTGGCTGCCTTCAAGGAGGCACACAACTGACATGGTGAAAGATGAAGGGCACAGCAAATAAATATCAAAAATCAAAGGCACAACAACCCACATTTTTATTACCAGAATGACGGGCATAAAGGAGATCAGAAAGTCAATAATGATGACCTAAAAAGGAAAACAGAGAAGCTGTAAGAGCTTGGCACTTAGATAACAAGACAATGGCAAGGTAGATTTGCACCTTACAGAGTAAGTAAATCAGAGATGTATAGCATAGCATAAGCTTTTGTAATCAGAAGACTTGCTTCATCAGATACTTACGCACTGTACTTAGATAGCAAATCACTGGATAGCTGCTCATTGCAATTTGTTTTAGTTGTTTTTGCTTACTGTAAATATGCGAATTAACAAGTTCCCCGGTAGGCATGTTCACAAAAACAGTGAGCTTTATACTAATTTTCACTTAGCTTTGGATCCAATTAAAAACAAACCCAACAAGTTATCAGTTTGCTACACATTCAGTTCCTACTGCTGCTTTACTTATTTGTTATTTTGTGTTTGTTTGTTGAAGCTGGAAGGGGAAACCTAAGTGTTATCTTATTTTGCAGAAAGAAGCTTATCTGCCCCTTCTTTGTGGTGGTGGTTGTGGGGGTGGGATTTAAAATAGTTTCCATTAATGCTCAGGACTACAAAGCTTATGGGTCCGCCAGTCAAGAACCTAAGATTGAAAGCATGTGAACAATCACAAACAACCCAACTCAGAAAACATCGAACTTGGATATTTGCACTGTCATACTCATGAGAGGAAATGTGCAAGGTAAAACATTGCCAAAACTCAGCAATGCTTCAAATCTGAGTTCACTCAAATTCAAATTCGAACAATGCTGCCTTTCCTCATGGTGACTGGCTGCACCCAGCTTTTAGCTGTGCCATGTAGCCTGCTGCTGTCCTATGATCATGAGGGTGGAGGGAGGGAGGAAGCTGAATTCGACTAGTGCTACTGTTCTTGGTGATGATGACTACAGCCCCTCCTGATGCCATCTGAGCACCCAATTCCTTTGTTGGGCTGTTGTAATGCCCCTTAGTCTGACATATTTTTGGGGAACAGCCATACAAACAGGAGTTGCAGGACAGGAGATGCGCAAAGGAGAATTTAGGCACATACCCCTTTCAGGTTGCACTGCACACCCCCCAGCCATAGCTAAGGATCTGCCCCCCCTTCTCCCTACACACAACTCCAGTCTCCACAGATGGTACAGCTTGCCCTGAAGTTAATATTTTGGGGTGCAGACTGACACTGCTGACCTTACTCCTTGCTTTTTGCCTCTGCCTTCCTAGCTCCACAAAAATCAACTCCTTTTTCTACCATGAATATGCCCATTGAGAGTTAATTTTCAATATAATTATTTTCTCCCTTGCTCAGCAAAGTTTGTGAAACTGGATTTTTTTCCTTGTGGCAGTCAGACAATGGGGCCTTGTCTGTGCTTGGGCATTGTAATGAATAATTTGCCCTGCTGCCACCTCCAGTACAGCTGATCTCTTGGGAATTATGTATAACATTCCTTACAGTAAGCAAAGCCTCACAATGGCTGGCCTAATTTGACTGGGCCATGCATAAGAGTTCAGATACACCTTAGTGGAGCTCAGAGGTCTCTTCCCTGCCCACTGTAATATCCAGCTCACATTGCCAGCAACAAAGGTTAAGTACTATTAGTTCAGAAGAAGTTTTGGCTTGCCTTCTTGAATACAATCACATAACTCACACTCTGCAAAGCACTTTGAAGTCTACTCATGAAAAGCACTGGGTAAGAGCTAGGTATTAATAGTTACTATTGTAGAAGTTTTGCCAAACACTGTCTCTAGATAATCATAACACAACGTCACAACACTTGCGTCCCATCTGTACTATGAACTACTGTGGTTATGGAATCCAATCACAGCACAGGCAACCCCCGCTTAGCGCTCTTAATTGGTTCCTGAAAAAATGAGCGTTAAGTGAAACCGAAAGTATTTGATGACCCAAGATGGCGACCAGAAGTGTTTTTAATGACCCAAGATGGCAACCATGAGCATTATAACAAAACACGCTGAGCACTAAGTGGAATCAGGTATCAATTTAAAATGAGTGTTATAGTGAAATAGTGCTGAGCAAAACAGCATTAAGCAGGGGCTGCCTGTACTGCTTTCCATCCAGAAATTACATCTTGTATAGATACTCCTGTATGCCTGCTTATACAAAACCTTGAGGACGTGTCTGAACTGTATCCCTGAACTCTACTATACAGTTGGCCTATGAAAGAGGTTCATCACAAGCTGGCCAAGTTCCCCTCCTCTGGACAGGTCCCAGTCTTCTGTGAGTGGACCCAACTGTTAGATCCTATGAACTTCGAAGTCAACCAGGTGTGTACAAAGCCGAGTCACTGCAGCTTGCTCAGGGTCACAGAAGAATAGAATCATAGAAAAGTAGGGCCGGAAAGGACCTCCAGAGGTCATCTAGTCCAACCCCCTGCCTGAGCCAGGATCATCCCTATCCAAACAATCCCACGAAAATCTTTGTCTTATCTATTATTAAAACTATATAATCAACTGTGTCACACAATGACAAGGCACAGTGCAATAAGTTGCCACCAGCAAAGCAGGGGGACAGTAGTGGTCAGTGTGCTGCTGCAGCGGTTGTTAAAATGCACTTGAGAGATGCAAGGAAGAGGGCCATGCCTCCTGCTACACTGGAAGGCACAGACCATACCAATCTGAACTCAGGGTAAAATTCCTTCTTGACCCCAAATATGGAGATCGCTCTGACCCTGAGCAGAGGGGCAAGACCCTCTAGGCAGGAACCACTTGGTTTTAGTCCTGGCAGGAGCATTGATACACCCCAGTCAAAATCCCCAGCATTGGCTGCAACCAACACCCAGTGCTTCTGAGGAAAGTGAAGAAAAAAACCCTGACACCTACAGCAACAAGAGGGGAAAAAATTCCTTCCTGGCCCCACATGGCAACAAGTAACTAGGGAATGGCAAGTACAGCCTGCACATCACACCCTCCTATTGCTCAGCCGGCTTTAGACTACAGAACTCTTTTTATCATCTCCAAGTAATCTGTGTAGTGCTAGCGGGTAGCCCCAGGTTTCTAATCATTGCTCTTTACAGAGCACTTCAGGTATAGCTATTCCTAGATCATCCTTGACCAATGTTTATCCAACCTCTTTATGAACACCTCCAGCAATGGAGAGTCCACCACTCCTCTAGGCAGTCTATTGTCTCACTGTTCTAATAAGTGACATTTTCCTGATACTCAATTTAAATCTACTTTGCTGCAACTTCAGACCATTGGTCCTTGTCCTGCTCTCTCCAGCAAAACAGAAAAGGTGTGCTCCCTCTTCTTCATGGCAGCGTTTCAGACATTTGAAAGACTACTGTCACCTCCTCTCAAGTGCCTTTTGGGCAAGCAGAACATGCTCTCCTCGTGTAACTTACCTTCCAAGCCCTTTATCATTTTGTCACCTGCCTCTGGACCCTCTTTAACTTCCCCATATCATTGATTCATTCCTCTGGGGAAAACATGACAGGCAAACAAGGAATGCAGACTTAGAAAAGAATTTCCTTACCACAACTGCTAGACTCTTGAGAGCACTACAATGGGAGACAGCTCTGAAACACTCCCCTTTCCCCCAACTCCCCAATTTGAGCTCTGGTCAGCATTTCAGACTTAGGAAGAGTCACTCTTGCCTGCTCTTCCGGCATGGAGAAAGAGCTGCCTGGTCCCCCTCTCAAAGAGCATTTGCCCCCAAATAGTCTGACCTTTTTGGCCACGTTTTCAAGCTGAGGAACTCTTGCCCCCTCCCCCAACCAGACTTGCATGTCAAGAGTTAATTGTCCTTACAGAGAAATTGGAGGCTGAGGGACAGCTGCTGGCAATCTTTTTGAGTCTTTTCTGATGCATCTTCCACCGCTTCTGAGCAAGGCTGTCTGGCTGTCAGAACCCACAGCATATGAACTGGCACATAGCACACACTTCCACAAATGCTACCCAGACACAACGAGAACCATTAGCAACAAGCTGTACAAATAAGAAGTGCTTACTGCATCTACTGTGTCATTTGGAGCAAGACGGAGATTATCCAGGATCCAGAGGAGGCCTCCATACAATAGGGGATTGAAAGAGGCTGTTATGATTATGGCTCTAAACATATATTAGGGCTGCTATGAGTTCCTTCAGGAGGATAGTTCCCTTAGAGGGAAGGGCAGGAGAACTCTCTTTCAGTTTCCATACTTGGACTCCATACCAATATCCCTCTTCCTGAGGACCCAAACATGTAGATTCCTGTTCAGCAAACAGTTCTTTCACCTTACTGTTGAAACAGAAACATTAACTGCAGCTGCTACTGCCCAGTTTCAGAAAAGTATGTCATTGACAGAAAACATCTTTCATTTCACTAGCAAACCACCCAAGTGAAACACCTCAGACCCAGCTCAGTAACATGCGGCTATAAAGAAAGAGTACATACAGTGGTTAGACCACAGTCAAAGAGCAGACTTCTATTCCTGGCAGTGCCGTAAGTGGGAGGCAAGCAGGCCGACCATCCCGGGTGCCGAAGCGAAGGGATGCCAACAGATGCTACCCAGCCAGGGCAGAACATGGGACGGAGCCGCGAGCAGCTCGTTTGGGGGGCACGGGGATGGGGGGTGGGCAGCTCCTGCCACTGTGTGCACTCCTGGGCAAGCATGGGGGGGGAGGGATCATGTGCATGACCCAAAGGCAAGCTGCCGCTTGCAGGCTTTGCCCCAGGTACAGCACTGCCTATGACTTGCTTCATAATCTTGAGTAAGCAGCATCATCTTTTCACGCCTCCTTCCTCACCTGTACATTAGGCATCATTATCTCTACCTCACATGGGTTGTGTAAAACCTAATCTTTTTAAAGCCCTGTGATGTCCCTAAAGGACTTGGTAGGTGTAAACTATTAAGCACTATAAAGTAGTTACAATTAAAGGATAGGATCCTTTTCATGCCCACACTTCCAACCAAGTGAGCTATACAGAATCAATTTAGAAGTATTTTAGCTTTAGGCTAATTTATTTACATGGGTTTGTTGGGGTGGTTTAAATCAGGTACAAAAAATGAGGGAAATTCTGATTCCACTAAAGTCAAGCACAAAACTTTTACCGACTAAGGGCATGGATGCAATCCTAGCCCCACTATCTCTGGCCACATGGATGAGCACACCACACTTGAAACAAGTGTTCTTGAATAAGCTTAACTGAAGACTGGATGTCCTTGCAAAATAATGGGCTAAATCAACCATTAAGGCATTAGTGTGGCACAGACATTACTGGGTAAAATTCCTTGTTCTATGTTATGCAAGAGATCAGATTAGAGGGTCACAGTGGTCTTTATTGGCCTTAAAATCTACAGCAAACAGAGAAAAGGATTCAATTTTACTGGCACATGGTCATCTAGCACATTATGTTTTTAGCATGGATGGAGCCAACTGCAGACGAAGCCTAACTTATTGTTAATACAGAACTCATTGCAGTAGGACTTCCAGTTTTATGCAGTTATTTCTAGACAAGTTAGTATCCATTTATTTTCAAATGATTTAAAGATAGTATTTGCTTCCCATTGGTGGTTTCAGCAGCTGGCTTCCTTTGTAGTTGGTCCTCACAGAAAACGCTTTGGGTCTGACAGCTATTTCTCTACCGATACTTTTTTTTATTCCAATAACACCCAGAAGAGGATTTGCTGTCTCAGAGCAGTTTGGCGAGTGCCTAACTCTGGAGACTTGTTCTAGACTTGTGCCACAGGCTAGTCTCACTTGACCCAGCTGTAAATGGGTGTCTGGTCAGTTATTCAGCCAGAGTCAATTCCCTTGAGTGCAATTACCTACAGGAATTGGAGCTCCTGAGGCCTGCTAGCCCAGTGGGCTGCAAGATTGAGGTGGACCTTCAAGCAGTTTGCCCAAGTGCCTCAACTAGGCCTGCCAAATTTCCAGACTCATGGGAAACCCTGGGCTGCACGCTAGTTCTGGTGCATAGAGCTGGGAGGGAGCAGCCAGCCCCAGGGATCAATCCCAGCACACGGGACTGGGAGAGAGGCCTGCTGGACCCCAGGACCCAATCCCAGCATGTAGAGGCAGTGCCCCAGGGCCCAATCCAAGCATGTGGGGCTGGGAGGAGGCAATGCTAGGCCCCAGGACCCAATCCCAGTGTGTTGGGGCATGCTGGCTCCTGGACCCAACATGGATATGCAAGGCTTGATCCGGGCTGTCCCCATACTGCCCACATGGCCAAAAGCTTGAGCACACTGCACTAGATCAGTGGTTCTCAACCTTTTTAGACTCAAGCCCCCTCCCCTCCTTGGAAGGCACCAAATGCTCTTTTTTCACTTATTTTTTGACCATGCAAAAATAAGAGAGCAATTTCTGTTGCAAAGAACCCAGAAAGACCACACTGGGTCAAGTTCCTTTTAACACAGTGGATTCCTATTTGAAATCCCTGGGTTTAGGTTTAACTTGTGAATCATGTTTGCACACCTAACATTGTACAGTGCCCCACAGCACCCTTGAAAACATCTCCCTACACCCCAGGGAGCATCACTATATTAGATACTGTACAAACACATATGAATGGGGCCCTTGGACAGAAAGGATAGCAAGTGGCATACAATCGAGTAGACAGGGAGTGTCTACATGTTGCCCTATGGCGACAATGTTACTGCACCATGCTTTAGGACTTCTTTTTGGAAGTACTAAAGCACAGTATGGTAACTGCCTGTACTGCGCTGTACGTGCGGTGCACAATTATTTTTAGCTACTTCACTATAGTGACCTAGCGTCACATGTAGATGCGCCCACAGTCAGCTATATGGACTTTTTACCACAGATATAGTCCATCTAGATGTCCCTGGAGCTACCACTCTAGCCTGTCCTGCCTTCTGGAGGTTGAAACAATTAATTGACTACAGATCAGTCCAGGGAACTTGTGCATGCACAAGGAGCAAGGTGGGAGATGGAACAAAGACACTGGACTGAGGCACTGAATACGTGCGTCTGTGCATCTTTTATAAAATCCAGTATGATTGTTTTTAATCTAAATCCGGAAGCCCTGGCATGCTTGGCCTCAGTGCTTGCTGGTGGCCTCCACCTTGTGGTAGATTTTTAGAACTACAGGAACAGACATGAGCCCTTCTACTGCTTTGTCGCCTTGGCCAGCCCATCCTGTATTTGTTTAAGAGGCAGTGTGAACACACAAAATAGACAATGCCTACATGCTTGGTTGAAACTGGAGTTTTACGCTCCCTTTCCTTTGTTCTGTGTAAAAAAACCAAAACAACAACTTTAATTTCTCTACACCCTGCAGAAACACTAGAACAGCTCCAGCCTTAGTAAGAATGAGTCTATTTGTAATTTATCCCTCACTTGCAAGGGTGCATATGTAACCTCGAAAGTTTATTCAACAGTGGAAGCAGCAATCAAAGAAAGCTTGCTAGGGTGTGGTGCATTGGGCAAGATAAAATACGATTGAAACTCAGCCCATATGGATTCAGCTTCCTGACTTTTGTTTGGAATCAGGTTTTACCCCAGTCAATAGCACCCCTTTCTTCCCAGGTCCACAAGGTTTCCATGCAAATTGTTTATCCCCAAGAGCTTGCCTACAAAAACTGAGGTCTGGCACTCTTTGTCCTTGTTGACACTTACCTGTATTTGCCAGCAGACATTCTGGCAACAGACAGCAGCTGCCAAAATGGGTGCCTGTCCACACAATCCTGGGGGCTCCATAGGGCCTGAGACAGCAGCTGCATCCACAGAACATCCTGGAAAGGCACCAGACTGCTGGAGAAAGCGCTGAAGTTGGCAGAAGGCGTGGGCATATATCTACATGACTCTTCTGCCAGGTACCAGATGGCAGCAAAGGCATTACTTTGCTCAATATGCCCTGCATAACTGCTCCCAGGAGAGTGTGAGGGTGGATACATTTAAAGTTTTTTGAGAAGAACTGAATGTAGACTAGGCTGCAGTGCTAAGTTAACTGCCTGGTGTACTGGCTCCTCCACAAAAAAAAAAAAA
>NW_017729025.1:83995582-84000259 GCF_001723915.1 Gavialis gangeticus | reverse complement strand
CCAAAAAAAAAAAAAAAAAGCACGGAAACCTAGGACATTAGTGGCCAGACTTTTAGAAACTTTGGCTGTTATTAGATTCTTACATGAGGTGGCCCCAAGCTCAAAATTACTTAGCACTAAGCATATCCCAGCTTCTTTAATGGAAGCCATGGGGGCAAGCTTTCTAGATGCTCTAATACAGAGGTAGGCAACCCCTGGCACAGGTGCCAGTGTGGCATTTTGCTTGGCACTTGTGACTCAGGGTGGATGACAGGAAAAGGGTTGGAGCTGTGCTGCCCCAACAAGAATTGGACCACTCCTGGCTCCCCCACTGCCTGCCCCTGGCACACCAACATCTTACAAGTCCAAGTTGCGGGTGTTTTTAGCACTCTGCCCAAAAATGTTGCCAACCCCTGCTCTAGTCCCTTAATTCTGGTGCCTAAATGGAAACTGAGCTCTTCTAATTAAGCCAAAGTATCACAACCTTGCAGCAGGAGATAAAACTGAGCCAATCCCCAAATACAAGGGCCTTCCAGCTTCACAGTGTGGATCAGTTTCTGAACTCTATCCTCAGCACCCTCATCCTTCCCAGAAGCAGTTAGCTATTTCCCTTAGCGTGGAAGTGATCACATTTCATAAAAAAGAGGATGTTCAGAACAACTGGGTTGGTGCAGGGGGAAGAGAAGGGAGGAGGGAAGTAAAGTTACAGGAAAATTTCTTCTTGAGCTGTGCCCTGAATTTTTTAAAATTAAGCCTCTCTGCCCCCACCTGCTCCCCAATTTTAATCACAATTTAAATAATCTCTGCACTATAATACTAAGTCAGGGATAAGATGCTATCAAAGTGGCTCACTAGAGAATCCATGTATAAATTAGATCAGCCTGAAAAGCATTCACACTGTGTTTTGAAGGCCTAACAGTTTTCTAGTGCTTTTTCAATTATAATTAGATGTCTCCTGTCCAATCAGATTTTTCCATGAAGAGCCAAGGTGAGTGCTGTTTAGAGCACTCTACTACAGGGATGGAAACGAAATGGGTCTCCAGTGACATTGCAACTTGAATAAACCACACTACCATCACACTGTAGACCAGAGAAGGTAGTGTTTCATGCAAGTGCCAGAGAATCCATAGCACTGAGTCTAGCATTTGCAACTAACACTTGAGATCTGCAATGATACCTTTACTGCCATTTCGATTAACTGCTTTCTCAAGATCTCCCCTTCTGCACAGAACTGGATTTTTAAAAAGGGAGACCTCTAAAGCAGTAGTTCCATATTAACGAGCAGTAGCCATGTGGTAGATAATACCAGCGAGCTTTTACAGAACATTTTTTGCCAGGGGTCTCTCTTAAAAAAACCCTGCTTTTGCTCTATCTATATGTCAGGATGTCGGGAGAAGGAAGATGGGATTTTCATGCACAATTTGTTGCCCAAATTAAAGAGAAGACTGCACATGGAAGCCTCACAGGTAGCACACAGCATAGAGGGCTCAATACAGGACCATTGTTGAACTGGCAATAGGCAATCAAGAGGCATGAATGCACTGAACAAAAACACAGCTTCTGGAATATTTTCCATCCAAGTTTCTTGACTGAAAATAGCACTCTCCACACCGCAGAAGTCTTCACAAAATAATGGCTATTTTGAGGGGAAACTCCACCCTTCTCCTAAAAAAACCCCAACCCTTTTCAGCAAAATCAAATGTTTCAAAGACCTTTTCTCTCCCCATAAAAATGATTTCCCAACCAGTTCTAATAAATAATATGAAGAATGAAAACTGACCTCCCCATATTTTGGGATGGTAGCTCCCCAAATACCTTTTAAGCAATGTCTGCTCCAGTAGTGTTTAAAAAGTGACAAATGTGTAATTAGATTGTGCGTGAAACAATGAATTCTAGACTATTACTAAACTTATTTGCATTATGTTTAGTTACACTTGATTTTCATTTTTTGTCCAGAATGTTTTTTCTTCTTTTAGAAGGTATTAAAACTTTCTTAAGATGACTAGAAAGACCTTTAAATCTCAACCACCAATTACCTGAACTTTTGGAAAGGATCTATCAAGAACTGCTCAGCTGTTTCTGTGGGCTTCTTCATCAGTCACCTTGAGATCCATGTCTGTATTATATAACCCTTATTCTGCAGAGCTGAGGTGTCTGCCAAAATCTCCTACAGAGTCTTCAATCTGTTGGTCCTGGATAAACTATCATACTAGAAGCAGAATCTGAAGTTTCTCCTCCAGGGTGTTGTCACTCCAAAAGAATACCTCACTTGAACCTTGGAATGCACTGAACGACACCCCACCACAACAGCAAAGTTAAGTGGCATTTGCCTGTGCTCAGTTATCATGGGTCTGAATTCTAGATAAGCATGAGACAACATGCCCCAAGATGCTCCGCTCTGCCAGAAGTATGGCCAGTCACAGAGCCAATGACTGACCAAACCCACCCCTTGAGGCACTAGCACACTTGGCAAGAGAAGGAAGACCTGTCCTGGCCTTTGCAAAGGAAGGGATGGGAAAACAAGAGACAACAGGAAAAAGAAAACAATGCTAGGGTTAAAAAGTAGTACATGACAATAAGAATTGCTAACAAAGTATAAGGAAAAAATACATCTCCATGTTTTAGTATCCTGTGCTTTATTACATTTTACAGGTGGGGGGAATTAAAACCGGGAATTAATTCCCAGAATTAAAACCGGGAATTAAAGGGGCAGGGCGGCTCCCCCTGTAAGACTGAAATCTGTCTCAACCAGTCCCTTTCAATTCCAGCTTAGGTTTCACTGCATATATATAACACACACCATATAAAATACATTTGCAGGCTATATAAACTCACCCAACACCCCCCACCCCAACCATTCTATAAGGCTTACAAAACTGAAGGTCCAGTCCATAACTGCTACAAAAAAGTTATACCCCTCCTGTTTTGTTTTGCTTTTTATACACATAGATTCTGCAGATCACTGGGTGGGGGGGAAATCCTATGGACAGAGCACAATTCTAGTGACTGGCTTCTGCTGAAATGCAAAGCTATCTGTTCATGTCAGCAAGAAAAAGTCAGAAAGGTATTAAAAAAATCCTAAAAAGTCTTTCTCCATGTCAGTCTTACTATCTCTAAGCCCAAACCATTTCTGTCTTCAAAATAAAGCTTTCCAAGCAGGTCCAAACATCCCCCTCCCCCCACCACATACACTTAGATCAGGGGTAGGTACACCCCCAGCTCGGATGCCGAAGTGCTGCACACAAAGGCAATTTGCTTGGCATGCACACCACAGGACGGATGGCAGGGACGGGGACGAAGGCTCTCGCAGCTCCTCAGTTCACCCCAGCATACAACCCAAGTTTGCAGGTGTTTTTGGCATTCTGTCCAAAAATGTTGCTGACCCCTGGCTTAGATGATTGTTCTCCTGGGTTAAGACCTGATGGTAGATGAAGCAAATCCTGAAAACAAACTTGATCCAATAATTAAGGCTCCCTTTAATAAAGGACACTCCCTTCCCCCCATTATACATGAAAACCAGATTTTTATTTGGAAACCCATATCAAATGAAGGAGTTGCAAGCTCTTTGGGGAAAGGACTGGCTTGTGTTCTAGCTGTAGGCAGTGACCAGATCAATTGGGTTCCAGCCCATGACTGGCAACAGTACAACACACATAAGTACAGAATATAAAATGTTATTCATTCAAAGCACAGACAGACACTGAAATCCTTCGCTGTGCTATGTGTCACCACTAAGACAATTCTGTACTATACAACCCTCCCTCCATCCTTCGTGCCCAGTAATGAGCTTCCAAAGTCAGTTTCTGGTTGAATTTGATTGGTTTATTTTAGTTTTACACTTTCTCCCTCACATACAGTCATTGAATAGTCTGTATTGTTAGATTTCTACAAAAATATCCATTTTTCAAAAGCAGAAAAGAGGGAAAGATATTTCAATATATAAAAAGGGGGAAAAAAGCTAAATCTGACATTTCATTATATTCTTAAAAACATTCCAGGCTATTTACAGATGTATAAAAAACAAAACCAAATCTCCAGGGCTCTTGGTCTAGTGAGACTGTGCTCGTTGCTGGGGTTTCCATTGTTCTTCCGCTTCCAAACCCTCTTGCTACACAAGTCACACATCCTTGCATTACTGTCTCTTAAAATTGTGTACATGATTTCCAAAAGATTTGTTTCAAACCAACAGTGGCAGGGGTGGCGTCAGCATTCAAATTCATAACTAAACAAAGCTGCAGAGATGGGAGGTGAGGACTACAAAAAGCAAAAGACTGATGATTATTTCAAACAGGCTTTGTTGCTAGGCAGAACCTGCCAAACACCTCTCTTGGAGCTGTGCCAACTGGTTCTTTCCACAGTTCGATTCAGGGTTTGTTCCCAGTTGATTCTGTGACACCTTTGTGGAATAAGGCATGTCACCTTTTATCTCAACTGTATGCCTTTGATACAGCAGGAATTCCTGACTACCTGCTGCCAAACCATAAATATATCCAGGCATTTTCCACCACCTTGATGATCGGCAAGAGGTCCCTCAAGGCAGGGAGGGAAATTTTAAAATGAGTGTATATGACTTTAATATACCTGTCTTACGAAATGCAAAAGATGCTTTTTTTTATGTACAGAAAATGATTAATGCACCCTTTCGTAGTTAAAATGAGCCATGGTGAGTCATGAAGGGGTGGGGTGCAGAGAGAAGGA
>NW_017729025.1:83989244-83990582 GCF_001723915.1 Gavialis gangeticus | reverse complement strand
CAGAGAGTGGTGAGTCATGAAGGGGTGGGGTGCAGAGAGAAGGAGCAGCAGAAAGTAAACAGGGTACTGCATGTTTGACAGGTTCTTCAGCATGCTGTCAGTGGCTGTTTCACGTAAAGCAAGAGTGGAATTTACTGGCAAATCAAACCGTCTTAGGCAGAACAACAAGTAACTTCAGCCTGTTAAAAGATGCCCCAAACCAGGTTCCCAGGTAAATCAATTCAAGCCTGGAGTAACTCCACTAAGGTCAGCATCATTACTCCAGATTATGCCACGGGGTTAATTTTCTTCCCTTAATATCTCTGCACTGGGTATAAAATGTATTTAGGTACTACTTCCCTTTTCTAAGGCATTGCATGACAGCTGCATAGCTTTGCACGACTCTCATGCCAACCCAAGTTATCTTCTCAAAACCCTCTAACGCAGGAAGGAGATTAAGCATTTATGACACAAAATGAAGTTAAACAGTTAAATAAGCGAAGGCAACAGATATCCAACTGTCCAATTGCTGTACAACATGCCAGTTAGCATACTGAAGTGAGGAAACCTCCATTATTAGGTAGACTTTGGAGTAACTTTATGTATACATGGTTTACAAACTCTCTCTGTGCTCTGCAGCCTAACAGAAAATTGTAACAAAGGAAAGGAAATAAACCACAAGGTATCCATATCCCCTGACAAAGCCATTCAAGACAGATCCAGAGGATTTAGCTTACTGAACAGGGCATACAACTCTGCTAAATGTACACCATTTGACACTACTCCCTAACAGTGGAAGAATCTCACAGCCCCGGCAGGTAAGTGTCACACACACAGGCACAACCTTGGTGCTGGGAGAGAGGAAAGCTTTTGTATTAGTGCATCACAAAGGGGAGGGGGAGAAATCCCAACTGCTGCTGTTGAGATATCGGGAATATGGAATTACATTCCTAAATACAATTCTGCAAGAAAGGCAAAATGCATCAGCTATTTCCCAGATTCTATTTCATGTTCACAGCAATGATTTTCACCTCATAGGAGCATCTAAGAAGCCCCTCGAGTGCACCATAATTCCTAGTATTTACAAACTAGATAGGAAAATTAATTTATACACTCATTAACAAATCATCTCTCCTAGGCTGAAAATGTAATTCTTCAAAGAAGCTATGAAAACAAAATTTGTGTACAAAAATATAAATATCTTTACAATCTGCAGGCCCTTCACATCCAACGGCTTAACAGTGAAGAGTATCTACAGGTTATTGAGTAAATGGTGGCAGAGGAGAATAAAAAATACATCTTGTGACTCAAATACTGCCCTATTTCCCTGGTAATGAACATATCTGGGGGGGGGGGGGT
>NW_017729025.1:83983523-83989096 GCF_001723915.1 Gavialis gangeticus | reverse complement strand
TTTTTGGGGGGGGGGGGTTGCTATACACATCTTGTGCAAATGCAGTGAGAAACCTCTGAGTACCTTTCCTGAATCCATACAGAAATGGAAGGTTTGGAAGGATATATTTACATAAACACACATACATATACACCTCACTTATCTTCATTTTTGGGTTATAATAGGCCTAAAAAAAGTGTAACTTTCTTTAAAAAGTAACATTTCTTGTAAATGTATCAGAAATCTCTACATCTGTGAGAACTAAGGGGAAGGGAGGGAAACAAAAAGAGAAATGAGAGAAATTAACACAAGTTACTTAAGCAATACCTTTTAGATGTTTGCACTCGGGTACTCAAATGCATTTCTCCTGTCTGAAGAGAACCTATGCCCCTTTCTCCTGTCTGAAGAGTTTTTTTCTCATCCTGGATTATTACCCAAGGAAGAATATCATGTGGTTTTATTTTATTTTTTAATTGGGGAAAATGTTCTTCTTTATGTAAGCTTTAAGATTTATTGTGGAAATATTCTAGAGAAGAGTGTTGGCAGGGGACTAACTCTCTCACCAAACGGGAAAATTCTCACTTCAGCCTTCTGGGTAACCTACACCAGCTCTTCCTTCCTTCCTTTAGGGTAACTTGTGTGAACAAGGTCATTTCCATCTCCTTTCCACAGGTTCACCACAGGCTGTGGGCTCTTCAAAAACTAAACAGGTGAACAACCCTACTTCTGCATAGATAATTTGACTGATACAAAAACTAGCACCCCTGATTCCCTTCATCTAGAAGCAGCCGAGTCTGTTCAGAAACAAACATCTCAACTGTCTGTGCCCATCAAATCTCTGCTTTCCTAGACACCATTGGAAGGATACCACACGTCCATCAATGGTTACAGATCAGCTTCCTTCTTTTCATGGGGAAGGGGGGGAGCAGGGTTAATACCCCAAACAATACTGAGGTAAAATATGTTAATGCAATTAAAGTTTCATAGCACTGATGTTTTAGTTTGGGACCTGCCCTCTTTCAGAACAGAATGCTGATGCCATACTTCCTCTGCAGAACAACAAGAACAAGTTGTGGTGACACGGGAAGTGGTAAAACTCAGACACCAAATTCCTGTTAAAGGCCTAACTGCTCCAGATTTCCCTTTCTGTCTCTGAAAAATCCAAGCAGTCATTTGCTTGCAGTATTTGGAGGCAAGGTCCCAGTACTGTTCACTTTTGCAACCACAGGTGCCAAAATGGGCATTGCTTTGTTATCTTGCCCTTCTGGAACACCCATAGGTAAAGCAGTTTTTAACCCAACTGGTGTCAGTTTTGCAACCACTGGAGCCAATAAAGGCATCACTTTAGTTCCCTGTCCCTCTGAGTCTAATGGAAGATTTGCTGCTTTTAATCCAAGTGGTGCCAGCTTTGGCATGGGCCTCCACAAAGTGTCAGTACCAGCTTCTGAATTAGTCTTCATCTGCAGGACTGGAGGAGTCACACTGGGAGGCTCTGCCATAGGTTTTAAGGTTTTACCACTTCTACCACCAGCCACTGAGAGGTTAGGAAGTGCATCCTTCATTCCAGAGCCTATTACTATTTTCAAAATGTCTGCTTCACTTGAAGGTTCTCCAGAGTTCTTCTCTCCATCAGTTATGTCATCATCTTCCAAGTGAAGCAGCAGAGGACTGATGGAGCCACTACCCTCTCGAACTTCAGAAAGGTCCGAAGGTCTGAAACTTCCACCCAAGTGGCCAAACTGGAAGGATGTGCCATCTGCAGCGACTAGATCACTGGCTGCTCCTCGTCGAGTTTCTAAGTCTCCTGGAGAAAAGTCTGAGGTCAGGGTGCTAGGCAATTCTGACATGCTCGAATTGTCATCATTAAGCTGTTGATTGAGAAAGGCAATTTCATTGAGAAGCGAAGTGAGAGTTTCATCAGTGTCATCACTCTCCTCAATACCACCCAGTATCTCACTTGGGTCCAGTTCTGCTTCCTCTATTGCAGAGGCGACTTTTCTCAACTCCATTTCTATCCTGGAGTCTTTGAACTCTTTAATCTGCAGTTTACGGAATGGAGAATCCTTTGCCTTCAACCTTTCTCCTCCCTGATCAGCATCCTTCCTTCTCCCTTGGCATCCAATGAACTCTCCAAGGCAGAGTTTTGTGGTAAATGGCTCTTGAGAGTCCTTTGCAGAAGATGCATTCCGTAGCTGTGACATGCTGTTGTCTTTATTTTCAAGAAAAACTGGTGTGGGTCCTTTGGCACTTTTCCCATCTCCAACGCTACTGCCAGAACATGCCTTGGCTTTCTCTTCAGAAAGAATGCCTTCATTCTGCCTGCTTTCACGGAGTCCTGTTTTCAAGGGCTGCTCAGAAGTTTGGGCACTTGCACCAGGGGTTATTTGAGAACTCTTGTTTCTACTGAGGTTTAAACTCATGCCTCCTTCAGCAGCCAATGATGTCACATTAACAATTTTTGGCATCATGAACAAATCTTCACTCTCTATGAAATCAAAGAAGCAAAACCCATCAGGATCACGGTGACTCCAGATAATCTGTCCTTTCCCATATCATCTGCCCCAAACAGTCTCTGCCATCCTACAAGGTTTAAGGCATCTGACCAAACACAGTTTTGAACTTTTACCTTATTTTCTACAAATCTGAAGTTCAGTTCTATGCTGAAAACCAAGTCAGTATAAACAACATGGAATCCCAGGATGTTGACAACTACCTTTCATAATTATTTCTCTATTAAATGTGTTTGTGTGAAAAAGCTGCTCTCCCCACTCCCAGCTGTGGTCAGACCTGCAAAGCTAGCTTGGCACTTTCTCTCATATTGTCAACAGTAAGAGGAGTTAAGCCCTCAGTTACACCTCTGGAAGCCCAACAGCTTCTGGCTACACTCTGTGGCTCTTCTACAATCTTTTGCTCTCAAGTTCTCTGCTCTGGACGGCAGCAGGAAGTACTACTAGTGTAGTAAACATCCACTGCCTTCTGCCTAGATCCTATGCAAATAACCTTCTGTTAAGCCTTTCAGCAATAATCTGACACTAATTCCAAATCAAACTAAACTTTGAACTATGACTTAATCAACAATAGGATGTGTTCCTATTTTCGTACGTCCCCCTCACAGCTAAGAACTGCGGAAGTAAAACTCAATGTTAGTTACCATCTTGAAGAACACCAGAATCAAGTTCTGCCTCAAAAGTATTTCACATGCCCAAACATGAGGAACCCCAAGTACAAAGCTTACCTGAACTGGGCTCTACAGCTGTTACTACAGCTGGTGGTACTGGGTTTCCAGCAACAGCTGACAGAGCAATGGGAATGGTGGAGTTAGTGAAGATTCCTTTTACTTGAACAGGAACTGGTGAGCCAGGTAGCTGAATCATCACAGAAGTAATACCTTACCCAGGAAGAAAAACAATCTTTTTTTAATGCTGGCACACGAATGGAAAGTAAAACATTACAGTTCCTAAGGCAGTGGGGGGCCAATCTTTTTTGGTAGGCATGCCACAAAATAGTACCGCCCCCCCCCCCAAGTGACATACTGATCCTCCCTCCTCTGCCTGATTTGCTTCTTGCCCAACCTTTTGCTCCGCTTTATCTCCTGCTTCCTCCCTGATCTGTCATGTGCCACACAAAGGCTGCCCATGATACTTGTGGCCACCCTTCCCTTAAGTTAAGGCATCATTTGAAAACAGTAGAAATATTAACAATAGGATAACCTATTTCTTAATAGGATCATCCCTATATTCTCCCGTTTACACTCAGTTTCACAGATTTTTTTGCCTCTCTTATTTGGAATAATCAAACAGATTCTACTTTCCTGATGACAAATGGTTTATATTTCATTGCTTAATATTTTGGTTACGTCCTCAGGTGTTTTTGTCATTTGTATCAGATTATACATACTGCAGTCAGATCCAATCCCACTCACCAATTATAAACAGGCAAATGAATATAAGGATCCTACTGCTGAGGACAAGTGTTATTTTAGAAGCCAAAACGTACAGATCATAGTATCATAGTACTTAGGTTCAGAAGGGACCTAAACAGATCATCAAGTCTGACCTCCTGCCCTGGGCAGGAATGCGTGCCTGGATCATATCAACCCAGCCAAATATCTGTCCAACCTCCTCCTGAAGACCCCCAAGATAGGAGAGAGCGCCACCTCACTTGGGACCCCATTTCAGAGCCTGGCACCTGAAACTGTAAAGTAATGTCTCCTGACGTCCAGCCTGAAACTTCTCTCTAACAATTTGTGGCCATTATTCCTAGTAACCTCCAGTGGTCACTGGGGGAACAGAGCCTCCCCCAATTCCCACTGGTTCCCCCCGATGAGTTTGTAAATGGCCACCAGATCTCCTCTCAGCCTTCTCTTGTGGAGGCTGAATAAGTTCAGGCCTTTTAGCCTCTTCATAGGGCCTGCCCTGCTGCCCCTTGACCGTGTGACTGCCCCTCCTCTGGACCCTCTCAATGCTAGCCACATCCTTCTTGAAGTGCAGCGCCCAGAACTGGATGCAGTACTCCAACTGTGGCCTGACCAGTGCCGCATAGAGGGGAAGGATCACCTCCCTGGATCCACTTGCGATGCATCTGTAGATGCACAACAAGGAGTGATTAGCCTTACTGACTGCTTCTTCGCATTGGCGGCTCATGTACATCCTGGAGTCAACAATGACTCCAAGATCCCTTTCTACCACCGTGTTGACAAGAAGGGTGTTCCCCAGTCTATAGGTGTGTTGCTGGTTCCTTCTCCCTAGATGCTTGTCTGCATTGAATTCCATACTATTCTCATCCGCCCACCTCTGTAACCTGTCTAGATCTAGCTGGATTCAGTCCCTCCCCTCCAATGTGCCCACCTCGCCCCACAACTTGGTGTCGTCAGTGAATTTGGACAGTGTGCATTTCACACCTTCATCCAGATAGCTGATAAAAATGTTGAACAGTACGGGCCCCAGGACCGAGCCCTGGGGGACTCCACTGCCCACATCTCTCCAGGTTGAAAACGACCCGTCCACCACCCCCCTCTGGGTGCGACCATCTAGCCAATTTCCCACCCATCTGACTGTGTAGGCATCAATGCCACAGTCACCAAGGTTTTTTAAGAGAATGTGGTGGGAAACCACATTCAACCTCAGAGAAGCAAGAGGTACAGCTTTACCACCAATTCTTATCTTCAGCCTGCCTGCTCCCAGGTGGCCTTACCTGGTTGTGCTGTCACAGTGTTGCTGGCAGTTTGAGGCTTTAGCTCAGCTTGCAAGAGTGTGGAAGGAACAGCTGCCATCTGTCCCGGCATTAGGGGGCTCTTCAATGTGAGTACCTGCCCTTGTGGAGTCATCACTAGGCTGGCAGTAGTTAATGTCAGAGGAGGGGATGTGGTTTCCTCTGCATATAAATAATGAAAATAAGTAATTTGTGACATTGAATTCTTGAAGACCTTCAACCAGTATACTAATGCAAGCTGAAAGCAAGTCTCTTTTGGATGGATGGTACTATCAAGTACAGGTGGACAATCCACATTCTCAATTCAGGACAAATTTTCTTGGATCGAATGTAATAACTGACAACAATGATTATATTCTAGAGTACCTGTGCTTCCTTTGATC
>NW_017729025.1:83938868-83978523 GCF_001723915.1 Gavialis gangeticus | reverse complement strand
AATGTAATAACTGACAACAATGATTATATTCTAGAGTACCTGTGCTTCCTTTGAGATTTGGTGGCCAAGTAGGGCAGGCCTATACCATACCACTATTTAAGGCTGACAGTAAAGGTTGCCTCTATTAACCTGACTCACAAGCCACCCCGCCTTCTGTATTAGCAAATGCTACACCCAAAGCATAAGCAGGAAGAGAACTGATTCCTAGTAGGGTGTCTTTCTAGGAATCTGCTTGTTGTCTGCCTCTCTTTCTGTACTGTGGGATGTAAAGGGACAGATGTCAGGCACAAGTTGTAGGATTACTGTGGGTAAACTTCTTGTTTTTTTGTGGCTGAGAATACCCAGGAAAGTTCTGAACACACACTGAGGGAGCCTAGCAGGAAAGCTCAGCCACATGGGACCTTCCGGGGGCAGGCTGGGCTGCTGCCAGGGTGCATCCTTAGCACGGATGAGGGCTAGTTTGAGCTAAGGGGCAGGACAAAGTAGCATTAAGTGGTAGATAAACCCATATATTCCATTTTGGTGTGCCTGCACCCCACTGGTGATCTGATTCATCTGAAAGGCAGTGTCTGTTAAGGCCATGCCTGTGCCTTGCATCCAAGTGTGTGAAGGAGCATGGCACCTACAACTATCCTTCTGTTCCTTCAAAACCGAATCCAGGAATTTATGGGGAAAGGATGGCAGACTGTGAAGTACATATGGACAAACATCTAGAAAAAAACCCAAACATAATTACAGCAGGGTGAGTGAACACTCCTTCAAATGATTCTGCTTATGGTAACTCACATGCAGTAACTTAGGTCCTGAAGCATTTGCTCTGGATATACCATAGCAAGGTATTCTGCACGCCAATGAATGATGACAGAATGTGAACTGAACACCACCTAGCCTCTATAAACTGGAGGAACTGAAACACCTTTTAGTGAAGATGCAGAACCTGCCTGAGTGTAGTGAAGTGGGGTCCAAATACATGAGGTACTTCAATTTGTTCTACCTGAGAGCATATTCTAATCCAAACCAAAATCTATTTATGTACACTTTGCATGGGAGCAGGCTAACTTTTCATGTTATCAAAAGATGAAAAACAGTCTAACTGAATTTATGAATGGTTTCACTAGGTTCAAGTAGTGTAAGTGTACTCCCTACGTACAGATCATGGAGTCTATTGTCATCCAACTGAAATGCAGCCTGGGGTAGAAAACCAAGAGGCGGATTACTCAATTTAAGTGCAAGTCCAGGACCATATCAGACAAAAGCTAAGAACTTCTGGTGACATCTTAATGTCACTCTGTCCTAAAGTGATACTGGATATGGTGAATCTGCAAGGAGGGTGCTATTTCTTTTATGTTTTTGCCTGCACACCTTCGTTACACTCATTCCTGACAAGCATGTCTCTTCATCAATGTAGACTGCTTCCTAACAAGCTAGTCCCAGCTAAGTGTGGTCACTGCAGAAAAGTATTGGATTTGACTGCAGTGAAGGTCTACCTACCTCAAGACAAGCTCCCCACTATGCTGTGCCTCACTGATCAATGTCAAACTTACATCAGTTAGTATGTATTACATGTAGGGGACACAGCAGTTTGCTAGACTTACCCTATGCTCCAAACAAGATAGTCTGAGATCAGTATATAAAGAAGACAGATACCAAAAGGATACAACCCCTCCTGAAGTATTCTCTTTGTTAGATTGGTGGAAGAACTCTGTAAGGATGCAGCAGGCTACCATTCTCACCTCTTCCTTCTATCAAGATACCTATAATGGATCCATCCACCCTCCCTAGCAGAGTGCATTGCATTTTGGCCACCTGCAGTTGCAATCTAACTATTTTAAGAACTGTAGCTGCACCTACCTGAAAATTAGATTAAGGTAAGTGTACAATTCAGAGAAAGCAGAAACTAAAGGGGTTGCAGCTTGCTGCAATAGGAAGGAACTGACAGGCAGCTGTGGACATCCTCCCCTCTACATCCCTGGCTCTGCGGCACTAAAGGGATTACACGAACAAGCACAAACATAACAAACAAACACAGCTTTTCAAAAGAACCTAATCTTGCATGCATGGAGTACATAACCAGGAGATGTGCAAGTCACCTGGACAATCACACACTCAAAGAAGAGCCCGAAATCATCTTAATTTTCCTGTGTTGAGGCCTCATACCCCATATAGCCACTTCAATAAGAAGTCATTGTCATTTATGTAAGTTGCCCAAATATGACAGATTTTACTTAGGAAGGTACAGCATATTCATACCTTCTTGTTCTAACAGTTTCAACTTTATTCCGTGGGATATTCATGAATTTATAGCACGGAGAAAGCTACATAAGCAAGATGCACCTGTTCCCCTGACTCAGTATTATCCAGTAAACTTTTTTCTTTTCTTTTTTTTTTGCAAGTAGATCATACATGCATATTTCCCAGCCTACCTGTAGCTTGGTTTCCCTTCCTAGCAAGTATCAGCGGCTTCCCTCGCCGATTTGTTACAATCATTTGTCCCAGCTCTCTGGAGGAAGCAATGGATCCTTCTTGCTGTCTATTGGGCATAATGGTGACAGAAGACTCCTTTGGTTCTACTTGTTTCTTCTTTTGTGCTTCTACTGCTTTTTGTTTGGCATAAATGTATTCTAGCTTCTTCAGGACCACCTCCTCTGTTTTACCTACAGAAAAGTTAATGGAGAAATAGCACCAAACAGGCTTCAAATACTGGTTTGCTCTCAAAACCAAGAATGGAAATGGAATCAACTAGGACCCAGCAACTTCTCTGCTGATTGTTGGGCCAGAGAACATCATTTACCTGTGATTGAGAATGCCTTATTTTACACACGGTGTGTTATAAACAACCCCTATCTGAAGAAAGGCAATTTTGGAGTAAACTAGTAATTTCTTCACGCAGCACAGAGCCACAGACTAAACTATGAGACCAATAGGTAGCTATAAAGAGGAATCATTTATATTATTAGACCTGAAGAAAAATGAACTGCATTCAAAAGCTTGTCTAAATCTATCCCAAAAATGCAGCTGGTCTGATAAATTATATTGCCCACAAAAATCCTTGTCTCTCATGTAAAATATAACCAAAACTAAAAAAAACTGCATTCAGGCTCTTTCTTGATTAAGTCTCAGTCAACAGCAGCCTTCCAACTGAAGTTTTGGGGAGGATTACCAGTTTTAATGCATTTCTGGAAGAATGGAAAGTACCATACTTACCTTGATCCCATGATGAGGTTTCCACCCTGCATTTAACATGGGGGGGGAACCCCTCATCTTGGAATCGAGCATGAGGTGGTAGAAGGAGCGGTAAGCTGCAGCTGTGGCTGCCCTCTGCCTCTGTACCCCCTGCTTCTCTTACCAGCTTCATAGCTGGCACTGCTGCTACTGGGCTGGGCTATGGCCATGCTCCAGGCTGCAGTGCAGATGGTGCCTGCCAGTGCAAAAGCCAAAGCGAAATTAAGGCAGGTGGGGAGAAGGGCACAGAGGTAGCCCCTACCACTGTTTTCCCTGCTGCAGTGGTGGTAGGGATGAATTTGAGACAATCCTCCAATAATTATAATGGCTGCATATGTGGAAAACTATAGTACATTTATAAATTTTCCATTTTCTAATTGTTGGGGGTGTGTCTTAGGCTCAGGTAAAATATGATAGTCTTGTTACCCAGGCTTAACAGAACATAGAACTGACTCTGCATACCTACATGAATACTAGGATCATCCTAAGAACAAGTTATTCAGCATGGAACATAAAATAAACTTGTGTTCATTGGAAAGAGCTAAATTAATTATCTGGCTGATGCAGCTACTCTCAAAGTTATGGGGTTAAGAATATAAAAGTTCCTCAGGGAGTTGAAAGCATGCAATGGAAGGCAACAACATCAGACTTGTGTCTAAAGATAATCACAGTTTTTGAAGGCTATCTGAAGGTGTCTCTATGCCTAGAGGAAACAAAATATTCTTCCTTCTAGATGTTCTCAGTACATCAGACACTACAGACCTAGAGCTCTCTAGCAGGGAGATGTGGCCACCCTCTCCTTTACCTGTGTAGGCAAAACAAATGGGGAAGACTTCAGAAGGATGACTCTATTCCTATAACCTGATGACCAACAGGTCTGAGTTCTGTCGTCAGTCCACTCCACTACAGAATTCACAGACTTCAGTTTGAAGCATCTCCTCACCCTTTTTATTATGCAAACACTGAATCCGTTTTCCCAAATACATTTCAATCCTATCTCTGCCTTCTAAACTCTAAATCTAAGGTGACCGGTCTCCCACTCAGTTGAATGTCTGCTGAGGTCCTTTCTTTTAGTATTTCAGCTGCTTTGTCCCTAAAATGATCTTACCTGAAAGAGTGGATACTTTGCGGATCAAAGCATCCTGTTTGCGAGTCAGTAAGTTCTTCTGTCCAATCAGTTTATCTGCCTGATCAGTCAACCCTTGAATTTCTTCATAGGCCTAGAAGAATACCAAAGCACCAATTTAGAGACTAACCTTATGGATAATGCAAAAAAAGGCAGTTCTCCTGTCCTTCAAACCAGTGATTCTCAACCCTTTTAAGACTTGGGGAATCTCCTGGTAGACTGAAGGCACCCTTGTTAGACTAGAGGCACCCCTCAGCAAATGCCAGCTCTTTTACTTGTTTTTTGACAACAGAAAAATAGAGCAGTTTCTCTGTTGCAAACAATCCAGGAAACACCACAACAGGTCTGAATGTTTTTAACACTATGTATTCCTATTTGAAGTCTTCGGGTTTATTTTGTGAATCATGTTTGCATACCTAATAGAGTTAACATTGTGTGGTACCTGTGGCACCCTTGAAAAAAATCTCAAGAAACCCCAGGGAGCCATGGCTCCCTGGTTAAGAATCACCACTCTAAACAACTGCACTAAAAAAAAAAAAATCTCCCTGCACACATTTTTTACCAATATTATTTTGAGAAACTAGGACACAGTTGAATGCAAGCAATGCTTTTACTTCAAGTCTGTGCACTTCTGTAAACAAAACAGCAAAGTCCTATGATTCTAATGTAAGGATATGCATAATTATGTATCCATGGCAATTAGGCTGGAAACCATTATGTTTGTGTGCTACCATAAAAATTATGGTGGCACATAGCACAAGCAAGTAGATGTCCATACCCCTTGTTGAGCTACAAATGCTGAAAAGAAATTGCAGGCGCATCATATGCCGTATAAGCTTGTGTCATAATTTTGCAGCGGACCTCTGCTTTACACCAAGAGAATGCGGGCAGCCCAGGACTGCCCACACTCTCCAGCTGCCCTGGGCACACGCCCGGTCCTGCATGCCCTGGGAATGGGAATACCATTTGCACACATGGAAAGGGAATTTCAAGGGTGTATAGGATCAGGCCCTAAAGCCTCAGCGTGCCTGCCCAGGCTCCTCTATTGGCAGAAGCATGGCCTGGGAACCACCTGGCAGGGGAGTCTGAGCACATACTGTGCTGCTGCATCCTGACTTCGGGTGCCCCTGTGTAAACTGGGAACCCTGGGTCCCCTGCTTGCAGACATATGCCCTGAGATTCCCCAGGTATACATAACATGCTGTCACACCTCAATTTGGGGGTGTACCTCTGCAAACAGGAAACCTGCAGTTTCCCCACTTGCAGAAGCACACCCCAAGTCAGATTCTCTTGACACACATCTCTGCAAATGGGGAAAACCAGGGTTCCCATTTGTAGAGGTGCACCCTAAGCATCGTCTCACAGGATCAGGCCCCAGCCACTCCCAGAAGGGTCCTGGCCATGCAGGATAATGGACATCAGTTTTGCTCAGTGAAGTAGAATATCTGCGCCAGGACACATCCCCACACAGCTCTTCTGCTTTATTTGGTATTATCTGTTTATAGCCTTACGGTCCATTTGTTTCCTGCCATGTATGCTGTTCTAATCAAATCCTGTGCTGAAATATAACATTTAATGAAGGTAAATCTCTTCCAACATCAAACAGGGATAATTCTCTTTAGTATACATTAAAATGTCCTGGTTGTAGAAGTTAAAACTTTTATCAACTTTATTGTGTTAAATTCATGAAGGGAGTAATGAAGGAGAAGGAAACTAAATTCTTCATACTTTTATCATCCAAACTGATCTAGAGGGGACATACATTCACTATTACCAAAGGATTTTTATATCCTTAAAAAGTGCTTCTAAAAGACAATGCCACCTTGCCTACTACCCCAACCGACAGGGTTTTTTTTCCATTTGAGTTCTCACTGTAAAATACTTACTTGTTTGAGGATGTAGCACTTGGAGACCTTTGGAATGTTGTGCAGTCCCAAAGCTCCCTTCAGCTTCTCAAAGAGATCCCTCATTTCATTGCGGCGTCGACGTTCATTTGCTGTGTGCGTCTGGCGGTAATGAGCAAAAGCCTCTGCCTCACTCTTTTGCTTTCTGTTCCAAAATTGAGGTTTCTGTTGGAAGAGAAACTATATGATACGATCAAATAAAACAGGAATTCAAGAGCAAATGAATACACACCAAACTTAAAGTCGCTACAGACACATTCCTAGGGTGTCTGTGCCCGAAAGCTTGCAATTAAAGACTTTTTTGCAAAAGTCTCGTTAGAAGTGATATCTTTTATTAGATCATCATGAGCCCCAATTGCTTTTTCCTCTAGACCAATACAGCTACAACTTGGATACCTAGATAACCCAACACACAGCAAGTCACAACACTGCTAAATTAAATCGTAACATTTAGCTACCAGCTCTTCACAAATGCTGATGCATCCTGAGAATATGACATCCTGTAGTCATCCTGTAGTAATTGTGTAATACAGTTGAAGTAAGCAACCTACATGCTTCATGGAGACAAAGTTAAGAACCTGAGCAGCCATTACTATTTACAGCAGGGGTGGGCAATTATTTTGGGTGGAGGGCCACTTACAGAGTTTTGGCAAGCCATTGAGGGCTCCATGACAGGCAGCCAGGGGCAGATAAATATTAATTTTCTAAATTTTTTAGGGGCCCCACAGGCCGGATCGAATGGCCTGGTAGGCCGCATTTGGCCCATGGGCCTCATTTTGCCCACCTCCGATTTACAGGCACTCAGCATATTAAAGAACCTCTGTAATGTATAGACACTGCAATACAAGGCAGTATACCATGGTTTTCATAAATATCAGCATGCACTTGTAACTTACCCCTTTTACTTTTTTTTTTTAAACTCCCCCCATGCAAAAAACCACAATGAATACTGAAGCTACCAAATCAAATTTTGGACAAGTGAACTTCTAACTGTTAAACCAATTTCATTTATACACAGCTGGAGGAGTATGGAGGGAACGGGGGGCAAACAGACAGCTGCCATAAAAATAAGGGAGCTCAGAGAACATATTAATTTAAGGTACAGATAATTTAATTAAAAATGTTAAAAGCAGGCTCTGATTAATTTAGCTGCCATGAAGTAAATATATAGCTAGCTATATTTATGTTAGCAAATTTGTTGGTTTTATTGTTACTTGGAAGGCTTTTGAATGCAAACTTTTTCATTCTGCAATACAGCACTATCTCCTGACAGACCTCTTCAAGCTAATTATGGAAGTCATTTTGAGTCTGTTCCAAAGCCCAAAGTCAATGAAAAGTGTCTCACTGATTTAAAGGCCTTTTGATTTAAAGCCCAATTAAGAGTTCTCTACCTTAACACAGTATAGCTATTTAAGATATCATTTTCAGGAATCCAGATTCCCTTTGTCATTTCAGTAGTCTTGTTGATAAACAATAAATCCCTTTTACCAAATGAAGGAAAACCTAATTCCAAAATTTATTACATTACACACATAGCAAATTATATATGCTACGAAGAGAAAATCTGTGACATCTTAAGAGTTAAAAAGATTTATATAACAGCAGTAATTTCCTACTATATATTTAAACTTAGATCCAAAGCCCTCAAAAGTTAAGGTCAGGCTTTTCACTTGAATGGGATTTTAATTGTATGAGCAACCCCTACCTGGCTTCTAGCCCTGTTAATCGTAAATTTAAATATCACATTTATGTTTCTCTGGTTATAGAAGTCTATGTTTAAAATGGGAGATGTGATATTAGAAGGAAAAAAAAGGAGTAATTGTATACCTTAGTAGACTTTTCTGTTGTTTTCTCATCTGAAGAGCTGCGAATATGGTATCTGGAAGACAGCCAAAAAGTTTTTCCCAATGCTAAACATCTCACATGCTCTTTTGTCATTAACTACCCTCCCAACAGCCTCAGAATTACCTGCGTTTATTCCCTGAAAATATGTGAGACAAATGTTTACTGCTGCTAAGATCTTTTCTAAGAAAATAGGCTACATTTTAGATAATGTCATACTTACAAAAAGCCAACTTTCTAATAAGTGTAAAATAACCAACCATACAATGCAAACAGACAAGCTTCTATTTCTCCACATGAAAAAGATTGAGAAATAAGTGTCTGTCAGCAACATCCTCAAATATGTTAAATGTGAACTCCAGAGCCAAAACCAATGGTTTATACTAAATAAAAAAACAAATTCAAGAGCAATTGAATATACACCCGTTACTGTGTTATTATAGTCTCAATCCTAGATATTAAAATAAAAACACCCACACAGTTCCCCAGTATTTTCTGAGAATCTTTTTTGCTTTTAATATATTCACATCTAGTAATAAATCATATCTTGACTTCCCTGTTTTTACTGAAATATATTTCTCAGAGGATAGGGAGGTAAGTATATTTTCAGATATGCCAAGTGATCACCAAGATCCTTTACAGATTTTGTCAAAATCTTTCATCAAAAGAGGATGAGATACTGCTAACATAGCACATAAAAAGGGGAAAAATATAACTATTTGGTCAACTAGTTCATTTTCAAGCAACTCACTAGGGAAAAAAACTGCATTAGTGCTTTCCATTAGTAGAGAAAAAAGCATACTTCTGCTTGGAAGGTCGAATATTAGCAGCAGTAGCCTTCAGACGGGCAATATTAATCTTCTCTGAGAGTTCTTCCACTGTTTCAATGTCCACCTGCTCTTCATCCTCGCTGTACTTGCATGAATTCTGGAACAGTCATTTAACAAAGTAAGTATCTAATTCTGAAACAAGAGTTCAAGCCAAACACTTTTTTCACTTTAGACTCAAGAGAGATTATAGTATTATAATAGGAAACAAGACTGGTTTCTGCCAAGAAACAGAGGTTAGACAGGGTTTTTTAAAATGATCTTAACCATGACTTTCAAGGAAAACAGCTCCCTCCCACCATTTCAGAGCAGACTGGGAGTGATGACAAGGCCAATTTTTGCTATTTAGTCATTTAGTATAAATTACACAAAGCCTGCACAGACGTAGAGTCTTCTAATTTACACTTTCAGATACAAAATCAGACTGTCCTTAAGGTGAAGCCTTATTCATTTTGGACCTCTGCCACTGACTCATTCTTGCTCCAATTAAAATTAATGCCAATTTGGAAATCTATGGAGATGGCAAAAATTACTGTAACAGAAAGAGAAAAAACTAGTCATTTTTTACCTTGTGAATTTAGCTTCTCTTAATGCTTAGAGTCAGTTTTACTGTTTTTTGGAGGCCCATGACATCTCTCTCATGTCCCTAATTCTCCTACACTATGTGAGGAACTCATGCACAAACTTTCTTCAGCTCATGCAAAAATGAGTGCTTGACCAGTCACTCTGGTGCTCTTAAGAACACTGCCCCTACAGTTATTTTTAAATAAAACTAACTCCAAGGCAGATATGCTTTAAGATTATCCCAACACAGTAAACTAAAAAATCCTATCCCAGTTGTCACTATAGAGATTAAAAAGCTGTGTGCCAGTGCTTAGAATGCTGGAATGGCAAAGTCTTATTCAGTGTCATACAAAAACCTCAAACTTTAACAATTTACAAAAACAGTCTTTATTCTTTTACATTTGTCATCACTAATTCAATTATACACTAATATTTCCTTCCTTTTTTGTGAGAAATATAATTATGCCTCCATTCTAAACTTCATTTCATCGAAGTACCCTGAACCACTCTTCCTGGTCTTCTCTTGTCTCTCTCTCTTTTTTTCTTTCTTTCTATCCCTTCCTTCCTTATAGGGAGCTGCTTCCTCTCTTCTTTGAATTGTATACTTACCTAAAACCAATATAAACATTTAATTACAGGAAATAAAATAAAAATTAAGTAAAAAGACAACATGCATTGATAACAGCAGAGAAAAGCGAGAGGTCTGCAAAAGCTACTACTTTATTTCAATTTGCAACTTATCCTGCCTATTACTGTGAATACACAGAGCAGTACTGGTATTTTAACTGACTCTTCTGGCTGAAAGGGAAAAAAATGATGTTGGATTACATACTCGAGATATTGGTAACTGGGTATAGATTAAGGTTGGCTAGGGCAGCAGAGGATAGTCAATATGAATACAGAGCCATCTGTAACTCCATAACTACTTGGTGCCTGCTAATATAGTACTTCCAATTATCAGTAAACCATAAACTAAATATAAACCAACAATATGCTCTTGTTGGAAAATAAATAAATAAGCCAACAGCATCCTGGGTTATATTAACAGGAGTATCATTTGCAAATCAAGGGAAGTGATTCTTCCACTGCATTCAGAACTGGTGAGGCCTCACCTGGAGTACGGTGTCCAGTTTTGGACCCCACACTTCAAGAAGGACATGGACCACGTGGAAAGAGTCCAACATGGATCAACAAAGATGATTAGGGGCCTTGGAGAAGCAAAGACTGAAGGGGAATTTGACAGCATTCTTCAAATACCTGAAGGGAGATTGATTACAGAAAGATGGAGATGGGCTTTTCTCAGTGACTGTAGGGGAGGGGACTAGGAGCAATGGCCTCCAGCTTCAGCAGGGAAACTGAGATTAGAGACTAGGAGGAACTTTCTGACTATAAGGGTGGTCAAGAACTAGAATAGTTTACCTAGAGAAGTTGTGGAAACTCCACCCTTGAAGAGTTTTCAAGAACAAGTTGGACAGAGTTGTCTGGGATGATCCTGCCTTGAGCAGGTGGCCAGACTAGATGACCTTGTAAGGACCCTTCCAGCCCTACTTTTGTATGATTCTATGAACTTATGCTAGGGGAACATGGCACTTAAAGTGATCTAACTTAGAACAGGCAAGGGGAAATAAAAAGAATATTTCTTAGCTGGTAAAGTCCTTTCTTCTAGCAGCATCTCCCACAGTTGTGTACTACACACAGGTTGTGCTTCTGCAGATTGCAAAACAAATTCAGCACCACTGCTAATTTACTGTACGCTTGACTCCCTCATGCTGCTCTACCACATGAGTTAATGCAAAGATTTTTATACATAAAACTCTCAACAGGATATTATTTGAATTAAGTAGCTAGAAACTCCTGCAACTATGCACAGAAACACTTCTGCCATCTCATTTACTTACAATAAGTTTCCCTTTGTTACTGAGATCTTATATCGATGGCAAAATTGTGGGATACATTGCTAGCAGAAGGGAAACCAGCAGTATATATATTTCAAACCCTTATGAAGCACAGTATCTCCCTTAATTATGTACCCCCAACATGAAAGGCAATAAGCAGAGATATTATAAGGGATGGGAAGAAACTAAAGAGAGATGGTCCCTCTTCCTAGAAAAAATTAGAAACAAAATGTAATTCTCCACTACGGGACACGATCACACAGAACAACTGGAAGAAGAGTTGTAGTTTGATTAAGGGGAGCCAGAATGAACTACATGAAGGAGACCCTCCAATGCATTCTGCACCTCCTTTGGTCATCTCAATCTCTGCAACCAGGCAGAGTGCCTCATAACCACTATTGTAACCATAGGGCACAATGCCTGGTCTGGCATATCTATGACTGCTTGGAGCAAAGTCCCTGCCAATGTCTGCCCTTCAGAAGCAAGGGCTGAGAAGGTGTCTCTAACTTCGGCTGATAGGTTGGCTGTCAAAGTTACTTATATGTTTCTAAGCCCAAGCCAGGCAAATTGATAATTTAACCTAGAGGCTTGCAGGAAAATAAGATTTTCTTTGTAGCAGGTTCACAGCCACTTCTCCTTAAGAGTGGACCTAAAAAGCTTTGGTTTTTATTTATTCAGTAACAACCACCGAGGAAAGCGGAAGGTGGATATAAAAATATTATGGCCCTTTAGGGGCAACTAAGCACTTTCTATTAACCTTCCATTGTGGCCACATTCATGGGCAGAGACAGCTTGGTACAGCCAGATTGCTGCAGGATGACAACTTCAACCATCTGCCCAGGCCAAAGTGGAATATTTTGTTTACAGAAGAATAGAGGAGCCTGGTTTCTTGAGGCTCATCCAGTCTCTAACCTGAATATGGAGAATCCTCTTAATCTAGTAAATGCATAGTCAGAAGAGCAGGAGCACCTGGCAGAGCAACCTATCTACTGCATGCAGAGTATGGCTAGAAAGGCTAGATAAGAACCACGTAGCTACTCAGCTGTGAACAAAGGGGTCTGAAGGCCAGAAAAGTCCTTGAGAGGAACCTCTAGCCCTACAGTGCAGTTTCACAGGCAGAACTGTGCTTCATATCAAAACCAGATGAGTATCTCAGCCAAGCCAACCTTTGCAAAGCTATGTACAAAGACAGGACAAAGCTATGGAAGAGCATGTCACCATGGGGAGCATAAGCTGCAACGTTGCAGAAAGGAGTGAGGCATTCAGGTACAGTTTAGAGCACTGGTAATCAACCTATTTAGACTCCAGGCACCCTTCAGAAAAATTAGTTCTCACTTATTTTCTGACTACTAAAAAAACAGTACAGCAGTGTTTCTGTCACAAGGAACTCAGAAAGGCCACAACAGATCTGAATGTTTTTGACACATTGTTTCACCTTTGAAATCTCTGGGTTTAATCTTGTAAATCATGCATTTACAACAGTGCTAACATTGTATGGCACCCCGTGACACCCCTGAAAGGATCTAAAGGCACCCTAGGGTGCCTCAACATCTTAGTTGAGAATCACTGTTTTAAAGATAATGGATGGGAAAACAGAAAGGAAACACTCACAGTTCTTCCTTCCTTCTTCTTCAGCCAATATACATCATGTCTAACAGCAGTGGGGCTTCTCTCTGATGAGCTAAAGGAGACCTAAGCCAGTCACGAGGGAAGAGAAAACTGAATGAGATGTGGATTCTGTAGAAAGGGAGAATTCTCAGGGAGTTTTCCCTCTTTCTCTGGGCCTCCTTATTTCTACAGTAGAAGACAACCCCCATTCACACCATCTTTAAAGCCTCAGGTTTTCTGGTTCCCTCATAAGCCTTTGATGAAAAAAATTATCTTTGTTCCCCCCACTAAGAAGTACTTCTCTCTAGTGACTGGGTTACACTTTAGCCTTTTTCTTTTTTGAGAAGTAGATAGAGATGTATTTATTTAAAATTTAAGCTTAGTTCTCTATATATCATGCTAAACTAAGCTTGCCCAGGCAGACTTTCTCCACCAACACTATTAACAAAAAATTTTACAACTTTTGTAATTCTATGTTAAACTGACAAAAACTTGGTTACACATACTAGACCTTAGGTAGAAATGTGAAGCAAGCAAGTCCTTCTTATAAAAAGGACAAGAAGTGTCCTTTGCAATTTGGGTTAAATACTGCTGCTTTCTGGGTACTGTTTTTCAGGATTTTATTTCCCAAACAATTTCAAAATTTGAAGAAAAGTTATATGGTGTATATGGAAGTAAAATAGTAATCTTGAAGCAGATAGTACTTTTCTGTGATTTGCAAAGGGAAGAAAGCAGGAAGAAAAACAAAATATTTTTATTTGAAAATGAATCCTGAAGGAATGATAATGACTATCCCAGACTTCAGCAAAGGATCTCATAATAGTATAAGGAAAGTACAGCCAAAAAAGGCTATATTCCAAAATACAACAGATAATGAAAACTAAAAACCTGTTCCTGCTCCACCTCATATACCAGTACATCTGCAGTAAAAAACAGCAAGTACAGTTTTGATTGCAGAGATCCTTTCAACATATATACAATTCAAATGAGTACTTAAAAATCTCTAACTTTCTAGAATGAACTAAAACTAGAGGCAGGGAAGAGGGAAAAAATAGATAGCTTATGTGACTAGGAGCAAAGAACCAAACTAGGTAACAACACATGCTAAAGAGCCACTGAACTTACCAACATATAACAATTTACACGTCTATGGACAAATCATAAAATCATAGGAGAAAAGGGCCTGGAAGGGACCTCAGGAGGTCTCTAGTTCAACCCTTTGCTCAAGGCAGAATCATCCCTATCTAAACTATCCTAGACATATGTTTGTCTAACACAGGGGAGTCAAACTCATTTGGCCCCCAGGAACGAGTCCACAGGCCAGATGAAAAGGCATGGGGCTGGCCCCAGGGGCTGAATCCAGCCCTGTGCTACACTCTGGCTGGTCTAAGATGCACATGACAGATCTAGCACCTGCACCACACTCCAACCAGTCAGGGACATGAAGCGACTGTGGCACCCATTCTGGCTGGTCCAGGAAAGGTGCAGTGCAGATTCCAGACTAGCCAAAGCAGGCACTGCATCTGGCATGCTAGAGATGCAGGCACATTCCTCCTCCTCCTCCTGACATGCCAAATCCAGAACCCAACTCTAGTTGGTCTGGAACCGCGCTTCAGGAAGTGCTGCATGCAGTGTGTCTGCCTTGGACTGGCTGGAGTGGGCACCACATGTGGCACAGTCTCAGACTGGCTGAAGCAAGTGTTGGATCCAGCATGCAGGGGGAGTCCAGGACTAGCCCTACATGAGTGCCATGTGCAGCACGCATTGTGAAATGAACGCTGTGTGTGGCATGTATCCCAGGGACCTGCATCCAGGGTTGGTCCAGTGCCTGCTGCATGGCATGTGGATCAACTCAAGACCCAAAACCAGCACTGGGGGCCAGATGACTATGGGCTGTATCTTTGGCATCCCTGGTCTAACCTGTAAAACTGCATGAACAACCCAATCACACCAACTACCAGGCATCATACCCAAAACAACCTCTGCCGCAACTTGCTAAAGGTAAAGCAGAGGAAAAAGGCACTATTCAATGTCCAGCCACAGCAAACAGTTAAAAACATGCTCAAGAGATCCAAGGAAGAGGACTATAGGCCCCACTACAGAGGATGGCTAATGCTGTGGGGGGTTTTGCTTATCTGGCTGAAAATCCCTTCCTGATCCCAAATGTGGTGGTCAGTCTGACCCTGAGCAGAGAAGCAAAACCCTTTTGACCAGAACCTCTAGGTTTTTTAAGTCTCAGCGGAAGCATTGGTACACCTGTCTTAAATCCCAGCCTTTGGCAGCAGCCAACAATCAATGCTTCCATGAAAGACGAGCAAAACCCTGGCTTCTGCAGCAAAAGAAAAGGAAAAATTCCTTTGTGGCATTCAGCAAAGCTCAGAAACATAAAAAAACCAATCGCCCTCCACTCTGCAACCTGGGGACCATGAACGCAAATTCACACCCTGATGGACAGCCAGAATTCCCCTTTCTATCATCCTATGTCCTCCATAAACTTATCCCAGATCCTTTAACCTTCTTTAATAACCAAGCTGATTGTGAAGGTCTGCTTTATTCTCCTGTGCTGAGCAGTCCTCTCCAATTTCTGCTTTGGACTGCAGAGGTCTTCCCATGATCTCCGCGCAACGCATGTAGCGGTCTTTTTAGTTTCCACCTACTGCTCTTCACAGCACGCTCCAGGCATTGCTACTTTTAAATTATCCCTGACTATGGCTATTTAACCTCTTCTTGAAAACCTCCAATGAAGGAGACTCCGCGAACACCACACCCATAAGGAGCTTGTGCCGTTGCCTCACTTTTCTAACCTCTCTCATCTTCCCTTGATATCCAATCTAAACCTACTCTGCTGCATTATTAAACCACTGCTACACATCCTACAGTCCTTCAGATATTATGCCCCCCATTCACAGCCTTTTCTGTAAGCTTAACATGAAAGCATCATATCCCAGCACATAATGGCAGTAAAAATGAATCAACAGGTACTCAAGTGGGTTAACAATCTGAGTGATGCTACTCCCCCTGCACACTCTTTGCACAATGGACAGACAACCTTCAGAAAGTACTTCTCTGTATATTCACAGAAAGGACAACAGAGATTAAAAAAAATACTAGGCCTGAAAAAAACAAAAACAAAATTTATCTCCAGCAGACTTTCTATGGGTTTTCAGAACTATGAAAACATGTTTGATGAATGACAGCAATGAATTCAATGCAGTTTTAAAGGTTTACAAAAGTAGCAAGCCATCTAATGATAGGACTTCACTTAAGTACCTACAGTGGTCATTAATTAAATACGCTTGACTACTACTAGTCATATTGAAAGCTCAGCATATAACTGATTGTTTACTCAGGTAGGGTTTTCAGCCTATGCTGAGCTGTGTTGCTGCAGCTTCTCTGTTAACAGTACCTAAAGCTAGTTACATCTAGCGGAGCAACAATGTGGATATACAGATAGTCTTTCACAACTCAAGCCTGTGAAAGAATTTTGCTCAAGATACTTAGGCAAACAGACACTATAGAGGGAGTTCAAAGAGCCTTCATATTTGCTTCTAGAAATGAGGAAGGGTCACCATGAGAAGGTAGGAAGATGGAAACTGATCAAATACCTTTTTCATGATCCTAAAAACTGTTATGTTCTAAAGTGAAAAACTGACTTGTTTGAACCAATATCAAAGGGAAGGAACGTACCGTGTTTCTATCACTAATCTGTCAATGCATCCCATTTCCTTAACAGCGAAACAGACAACTCTGCCTACGATCCTGTCTCTCAAACAGAACACATACTATTAATAGAGCCAAGTACTGTCAAGAGTTTGCGTAACTAGCCTGAAACCAAAAACTTTTTGACCTGTATTCACATCTTTCAAAGTAATTAACACCTAGCCCATTAACAGCTTAGTGAGTTTCTAGGCTTGCGTATCTTGACACAATATTAGCTTGTTGTTTTTCAGGGGGAAAAAATATTTCACAAATCAAGATGTTGCAGTTTACAGTTAGGTACCCACCAGTTTTTCAACATCCACTTCCTCTTCACTTTGAAAGTCAGAAGCTCCATCTAGCATCTCATCAGCAGAATCATCAGTTTTTTCATCATCCTCATCCTCCTCTTCCATGTAATCAAGAGCAGTATCAGCAGTGGGTATATAACCCTTTTTGTGATGTTTGAATTCTTGTGCTCTATCTTCTGGTGTTAGGAGATAATCTTTAGCAGATTTCTCAGTTTTGCCATCATTCTCTGCACTGCTTTTATTTTTGGAAGTGGTTGCATGACTAGATATTTTGTTCCCAGAATCACTGACACGTTTTGAATCGACCTTACCAGTTTTACCTTTTTCCTGCAAATCAGCAGTGCCTTGCTCTTGGTTAGGTGTGTCATGGCTTTCTTGGATTACCAAACTTTTACAGCCCTCATCACTTCGTACATGTTTCTCTCCTGAGGTTGTATACTTCTTCCCTGTGTGACTGATCTCAGATTTATTTCCTTCTTCTTCCCTGATACTCTCTGCCTCTGTAGATCCCGCACATTCTTTTTTGACCTCTGACTGTGCAGCACTGCCTTCAGGTTTTTTCTGGTTGTCAGGAGGCTGAGTCTTCTGCTCCTCTTTGCTCACCAACTCTGCATAATGCTCTTGCTTCTCCTGTGGACTCTGTGGCTGTGCAGCATCCACAGTGTCCTTCCCTTTGTTCTGCAACTGTGCATTTTCCTCCTGATTAGTATCTGGGCTCTCTGCCTGTTCAGAGTTCATTTGTTCCACCCCACAGCTCTTTAATTCCATGGCCTCTGCAGCCTCTTCCTGCTTCCCGAAACTCAGTGGACATGTAGTATTTGCAGGCTCATCTGCTATCAGACCGGTTTGTTCTGATACTTCCAAAACAGTTTCAGCATTATCTGAAACCTCCCCTGATGCCTCTTCAGAATCTACAGGTGTCTCTTTCTTCTCAGTGACAACTTTATTTTTCTCACTGATGTACGAGTGGTCTGATGATATCACATCAGCAGACACATCATGTTGGAAGGTGGAAGTGTCATTTGAGTAATCCTCCAGCATCTCTGAATCTCTGTCAGCTGTTTCGGATGCAACAGAGTTTCTGTCAGATAACATCATACTAGCTGCTGACTCCCCACTACTAGTTAACTGATCTACTGACAATTCATTTTCCTCTGGTTTGCTGTCTGACACTGTGACCTCCGATTCCATAACTTCAACCTCTTCTGGCTTTTCATCCTCTTGCTGCTTAGTAGGAATGAACTCCTCTTCTTTCTGGCTTACATTCTTGGAATCCTTCTTTACCTGAAGGGATGCCACATGATGTAGAATGGAGTTTGGAACAGACTTCTGTCCTAGGAGCTGAAGCAAAGCAAAATTGCCAGACTGAAGTGGTATGAGATTGGAAGCACTAGTTGGCTGACCTCCTGAGCTTTGGGTTACTTTAGTTTCAGAGCACGTTTGACCTGCCATGGTGCTGGAAGCTGGAGGTGAGATCCTCAGAGTCAGAGTGCTTGCTTGTGATACAAAACAGGGCACTGGTGGTAGGATGGATGATGCTTGAGTGACCAGATTAGCTGCTTGTGGAGACTTGGACCCCACAGTCTGTACTACTGGGCTTGTTACAGGGGAAACAGAAGACACAGGAGTGGAGAGAGTAGGAGATACAGGCGTCTCAGGAGGCTTAGAAGGTCCAGGCAACTGAATTCCTACAACAGATCCTATGTGAGAGATATTAAATATTAATTACTATTTCCAGAAATCAATCTCTCTTTGTGGTTCCAGCACATGGTGCTATATAGTAAAACAGACAATTATGGACCATAAACTTAGGTATAAGAAACCTGGTGCTGCAGAAGTGGTACACTGCTATACAATTTCTGTACTACGTTTCCTTTTCACAATTTTTTTGAATCAATACACAATACAATCATAAGCACAACTCAAAAAAAGGACATAATGAAAATATTTTTAAAAATCTTAGAAGTTTCTTTTAAATCAGAAATTTCAAATGAAATTTAAAAGTTCAATTTTTTAATTTTCTGTTGGTAGAGAAAAACTCCTTCCTCCCTACAATTGTTAAGAGAAGAAAAGTGGAATTCCACACCCCCCACCTTCCCCCCAAACAGACAAAAGGGAAGTTATGGACAATCTCATTTTGAAATTTAAAAAAAATACATAGTTTTTATGAAAATGTGTTCAATTTAAAAGTTAGTGAATGAAATACTGTTGAAATAAATTGACCATACTAAGAGGTTATATTAATTTTTTTCACTTTACTCAACCTTAGTAATTTGTGCACTTATAGGACCCCAAAGGGACATTTTTAAAAGAAAAAAAGAGAGAGATGCCACCATAAGCACCAATTTTCTCTTGCTGTTGTTGGTGGCAAGTGGAGTCAGCAAATGCAAAGCATTTGTAAAAAACCTCCCCCTTGCAGTGTTTTTGCATTTCAACCCTTACCCAGAATCTTTTGAGGGGCCAAGGCCTATCCTTCCATGCAAGTAACATTCTGGCCAATTACAGTAAAAGCTTTGTTATCCAGCATGTGGCGTAAGGGGGGGTGCCAGTTATATAAAAATTCTGGTTTCCTGAAGGCAGGGGGTTTTTGGCCAGGCATGGAGCAAGGGGTTGGCAGTGGCTGTACACGGAGCAGAGGACGGGGGGCAAGTGGAGCAGTGCAAGGTGGTGGGTGGCAGAGAGCTTTCCCAGCCACTTGCAAGCTTCTCCCCTCAAACCCCCCTGTCTGGCTGGCTGGCCAGAAATTCCCGTTAATACAGTGTTCTGGTTACTTAAATGCTAGTTAACACAGCTTTTACTGTACTGCCCCTCCCCAGACAATTTTACCAGGGCTTGTGCTTGCTGTTCCTATTTTGACTGGTGGATTTTGTTTCTCAGTTTGCCCACCAAAGCTGCATTTACAGAAAAGGGGGCAGAAAAGGAGAAATTATGTTATACATACACAGCATTCTTGAGAAGCAGCAGGACACTGCTTCCTGTCATCTGCCTGTCTGTTCTCAATTTCCATGTTGTTAAGAGAGAACTCTTATTTACAAGTGAGAGAGACAGACCTGCAAGATTTACCCCCTGAAAAATACATTTAATCAGTCAAGAACAGCTTGGGCTTTTTACCTGGATTACGGACCATTACTGGCTGAACATTGGGTTGGGTGCCAGCAGCTCGGAGCTGATGCAGTGGGACAAGCTGAATGATCTGCCCATTAGGATGTCTGAACAGGTTTACCCCACCAGGGCTCCTGAGAGGCTGCAAAACCATCCTCTGTCCCTGAGCAAGCTGCACATTGTGGAGGGGTCGCAAAGGAGGAGCGCCTTGAACTGGAATCAGTAGTAATCGAGGTCCCACACGCTTTTCTGTTCCAGAAGGCAGCCCCTGGGGATTTGCAGTTGTAGTAAGAGGAGCAGCATCTTCTAAAAAGTTATGTAACAATAATAATAAAAAGACTGCAAGTTACAACACACGTTGACAGAAGAAAGTCATTAGGCATTGGTTATTACAGATGTAGGCAAACAAAAATTTCAGGGACAAGAGTAACTTTTAAAGTCAATGTCCCTCCAAAACTACTTTGTAAGTAATGTCATTAAGTTTATCCACAAAACATGTAACAATATGAAATCCATACGGTACAATTTTCTCCACACTGTTCTAGTAACGCTATTCAACCGTGATGCAGAAATATCAACCCTAGGAATGACAGTTGGGGTGACATTCCAACTGTGGTGGCCCTGGAAAAATGCAAAAGGCAAGGGGTTTTGTGGATGATTTCTTTTTTTGGGCCAAATATACAGTTGAGAGGGACACAGACAAGCTTTCTGTGTATGACGTACCCTTCTTCTGAGATTTAATATAAAAAGATAACACCCACAAAAATCTAATCCTAGAAATAACATTTAATTACTTCCATGCCAACTTTGTATCCTTTTTGCCAAGACTGCCAATGACCACACCAGCTTGTGGGAACTGTGGTGGTGATGGTTTTGTGATATGGACATTTATCAGTTGGGAAAATATCTTGTAATGTCTCAGCTCATTTCACCTTAGCTGCTGAAAAATCATCAGGTAGCTATTTTTTGTTCACTGTAAGCCTTGCCTGGAGTAATACCACCAACTTACAAGTGAAGCTCTATATCCCACTATTGTGCTCTTTTTTTTTCCCCTCAGACTGAACTGGTTAGTTGCAGATTTATTCCACCTAGGAAGACAGAAACTATAAGTCTTTATACTAACCATCAACCCATAGAGCCCAAGACTTACCCGGTCTTGGATTCAATGAAGGACCTGTATTAATCCCCGAGAGTATAATAGGAACAGAACCAACAGATGAAGTTGGCGTGGTCACCGTGGATGTCACTACTGCAGTTGTCGTCACAACTGTGGAAGTGGAGGTGGTGGGAACAGGATGAGTAACTGTTGGTGACGTTACTACAGATTTAGGAAATGATACCGTTGCTACTGGTGTAGCCATCTCAGTTGTTTTTGCTATGTTCACAGTGGCAGTAGGTGTGCTGGGTGAGGCAGTAGTACAGGCGTTGGTTCCAGATGTTCCAGGAGCACCTGTAATGGCAATGCCGGGAGGAGAGTAGGTAGATTCATTAGCTCCTGTAGGGCCAGTTGTGGTCACAGTAGTTGTTGCCACAGTAGATGGTGCCACAGTGGTAACACTTTCTAATGTAACTGGAGAGGTGGTGGTAGCTGCAGTGACCCCAGAAGAGAGTGTGCAGTATACCGGAGATGGCCTTGAGGGAACCACGGGACTGACGACCATTAATGGTGTAGGCCTGATATTGAACTTCTGTGGCCCTGTCAGGGGCTGTGGTGTGCTCACTCCAGGAATCTTCTGTTGCAGAGCTCCAACTTTACTCATCACAAACTGTGTGAACACACCACCAGGTGAGGGTCGAGCAGCTGCAAATAAAAACTTGCAGGTCAAAATTGCAACAGGCTCCCTCTGCCGTTCATAAGATGCCACATCAGCAATTTAGCAAGAATTTAGCCCCTAGTTTTCTTAAAGACACCTTGTATATAAACTGAAACTTGAATAGGCTTTGCATTACATCAAAATGTATATATATCTTGGCCACACAAAAGAATCCAGCCTTAAGGGATTGCTCTTTATTGTGAAACTACTAAGAGAGAATTCACTTTCAGGACACAAAAGTATAAACTAAATGGTAGAGCAGACTCAAAAGGAATTCCCTAAGTTTTAAATCTACCTTATAAAAGCTTATTTTTGATGTTTTTGTCCTATCACTGCTTCTCGGTCTCCGTCCCCCTTCTATTGCATCCAGTCTTTTTAAAAAGGTAGACATTGTTTGTTTTTTAATTTTGAAGAGGGTCCAGCGTAGTCCCTTCAAACTGCAATCACCTGCCTACAGTTGAGGGCAAATGGGATCATTTTTAACCAACTGGAATGCGCCACTTTTGAGAAGCTTCTTCCACATATATTCCACTCTTCACAGATCAGAACACTGATTCCATAGCACTCCAGACCCTATAAACTGGAGAATAAAACCCAGATATGCAGGAAAACAGTGTGCGAGCATTACTATTAGGCAAACTCAGTGGTAACATCTTAATTACTTACTGACGTACATGTGCACATGCACACATACCCACCATTCTTTACTTCAGCATGTCAAAACATTTTGCAAAATTAGATATGCACAAATTACTTCACCCACCAAAAAAAATGCAGCCATCGCTTTAATGTTGCACAGATATACAGTACAAATGTTAATTACAAGAAAAGGAAAACAATATATCCTGTTTATACTGTAGAGAAAATTTAGATAGGAAGAACATTAACCAAAAATATCAGAATTTTGCCAGGACACAGGTTGACATCCCCTTCTCTTGCAAAAGAGTTTCTTGGAATCTTTAATAACCACGTGGTTGGGCCTCTTTGTTTTTCATATCCAAAAGATAGCACTTCTAACAAGCAGTTTGCTTATGCCATGCTGGGGCAACCATTTGATTACTGTCGGGGAACAGCAGCCCCAAGGTCAGGGTGGGCCAAGGGTTCGGATCAGTTCGAACAGGCGGGATTCGCGGCGAGGAGTCTGAGCGGTTCGGGACACGTGCGGTTTCAAATAAATTGGATTTTATTTACTTACGCTACTGGAGCGTAGGTTGAGACGCTTGCTTCAGTTACAGTTAGAACGAATTGAACGAATGACAAAGGAGACTGTTGGCCCACGGGGATCCGGAGTGAGCCCTTGCTTTCTACCCCGAAGGATAGGTGCGGCTGCCCACTCAGTAGTCCCAGGGCTGGTCAACAGCTTATTGAACGGGTGACAAACAACGACAACTGTAACACGGTGTGACGCCAGTCCAAGGTGGGCAAACTGATGATCGGTGCCGAGGTCGATGAAGAGTGATGCTGAGGTCAGTACCGGGTATGGTAAAACAAAGCCGTAGTCGAAGTGAGTCGGGTTGATCAGAATCGTGGTCAGGATCAGTGCCAAAATCAGTCCGGTAGCCAGGAGACCAATACGAGAACGAAGGGGAATCGAATAGCCAATTCACAATGAGGAGGAGACCGGTGGGCCTGAAGCCCTCCAAAAGAGCAGTCCCTGCAGACGCAGCCTCTGCTCTCTGGATCAATCTCTCCCTGTCTCACAGTCCCTGCCAAGGCAGCCTCTGCTTACAGGTCGAGCACAGTCTCCCCTCACACAACCACCACCACACTGACAGAGAGAACCACACTGACAGACAGAACCCAAAGGTGGGGGCTCACAAACCCTTTATAGCAACCAAGTGGCCAATTAGGTTGCTTGCTCTGAAGAATTTTCTAGTTCTATGAAGTCATGCTCTTAGCTAAACTGAGCATGCCTCTGTTTAGATTCTGTATGACTGAGCATGCGCATGGTGGAAAAGTAGGTCACGCTTGATTGACAAGCCAACAGGTCACCCAGAGGACACATGCTGGGCACGCTGTGGAATTTTCCATATGCCTTGCCTGCTTGTCTGCGCATGATCAAACTTAACTCTCTGTGTTATCAGCATGCATTAAAAATTTTGCTCGGACAATTACCAATTCAGATGAAAGAGCATCACAACACTTCTTTTAGCACCCGCTGTTTACTTTGGAAGGTCTCCCATCCAACTACTCACAACTCTGCTCAGCTTGTGAAACCCAATGAGATTACAGGCTGAGGTGGTATGGCTGCAAATCTGTAATTTTCTTAATTCGGATTTTGCACCTCTTGAATTCCACGGTTTCTCTTTATGCTTCTTTGTTCTTTTATACCTCCCAGTTACGTGACACCAGAGGTTCAAACGTAATGCCAACAGTAGAAAAACAGCAATGCTTCAAAGAACCACAAACTAGACTCATCCCATTTCTTTCAACTCTTTGGTTTGAGAAGTTCTCACCATAAAGGCTGATGACAAACAATATTAAAGGTTCACAATCAGAAAAAAATCCCAGTAAGAACAAAAGCCCAAGCATAACACCGAATCAGTACTTTTCCATCCACTTTTTGTCTCTACTTTTTTTTTTTTTTTAATCAATATACTAGGGTATAGTTTCAAACATTTGTAAAACAAAATACTAACCTAAAATAAAGCTGCATGTTTTAGGTAAAGAGGTTATTTATTGCAGAGGCAGTTTAGGTAGGCAGCTCCGAGAGCCAAACGCAGCATGCACTGTTGGAGAGAAATCAACAGCAATGCTGTACACTCAACTCTGCATTTTAGCGTCAGGCAATTTAAAAATATAGCAAGTAAGTTCCAACCTACCTATCTGTCTCTGTGCTGGGACATGAGCTTTCAGAGTCGTCACAGTGGGGGTTGAAGTAGTGCTGGTGGAGGATGTAGTTTTGGGAGCTGATGTTGTGGGCACCTGGACTGATGGTGTCCTGGAAGCAGCTGCCTTAGCATTGGATGCTACCTTGGAGATCACAGTACTGAGAGTTGAGATATCAAGTACTGTGGGTCGCAGCCTGCCTGTGATATAAGCAGCTAGCCGATTGGCTGGATGCAAAGCCCCCATCTGTCCCAAAAGCAGTTTGGCCTGAGGGTAACTTTTACCATTAACCTGAAAAAAGTGGAAAAGGGAAATTCTGTGAAAAAAGTTGCTAAATTCACCTTTGGACAAGGTGTTTCATTCCCTGGGATCTTCAAAAGTGCTTCTGAGTGTAACCTTGTTATTCAGAATGGGAAGGGCTCATTTGCTTTCTGCTTAGGATAATTCCAAGCAATTTTTTCACATATTACCCAGACTTGAGATGTCATTCAGACTCTAGGAGATGGGACATTCACCAAAGGCCTTGGAGTCCAGGGGGGCACCAGGAGATAGAAAAGGAAGTGCCAGCTTCACTCAACATGTCATCCCTGAACTCTGGCTTTTGCTGCAGACTTCTCTATAGAGGATTTTTCAAACTTGATGGCAAGGGAAGTTTGGAATATATTCACTTTTTAAATCTGATTACTTTTGGTGGCTGTCAAGAGCCACAGAAGAAAGAATACCTGTTGTCATGCACAATGGGACAAGTCTTTTAAAGAGAGATAACCACCAATTTATTTTCATAACATTATCCCTTATCATCCGTAGTATCACCTGATACAGTTATAGGGAAGGGACCTACTGAAACTGCAAAATCCAGCACTGCTCACAAAAACAAACAAAGCAAAAAACAACTTACTGAAAATAAAATGCTGGCTCTGCAGAGGGAGCCAGCCATCCTTAGTGCCGTGGCCCTGCCACACAGCCCACCAAGAAGAGGGGCTGCTGGTGCAAAGGGGACTCCAAGATGGCGGCTGCCCCCCCTCCACTGTTGACTGGTTGCGAGGGTTGTCATGTAGCCCTCAGCCAATCAGCAATGGGGGGCGAGGCTATTGGGCCCCTCATCCAGAGGCATGGGGGCCCCCACTGCAATCAGTTTGTGAAAGAACCAGCCAGCCCTGCAAACATCAGCCAGCTGCCTCCTTGAGCTGAGAAGACCTCTAGCTATAGGTGCCATGCCATGGGAATTAGCTTGTACTCTGTATGCATAGGATTAAAAGAATGGATTATAACAACAGCTGCCTGAGAAACAGAAGGGGGGTAAAATGTCTTGAAGAAGGTTACGCTAAATGCTTGTGGTCAACGGATTCTGTCAAACTTCAATCCGCTAAGTTTTACTGATTACTTTCATACAACATCAACCTCTACATTTCCAGGATAAAGTTTGAACAAACCCTACGTAAGTTAATATTTTAAATAAATGACTGGCAATCTTGGGTGCACAACCTGAGGCACCTTAAAAGGGCACTGATCTGCAGAATAAACAGAGTACTTATCCTCTAAAAAAAAATCAGGTATCAGAGTGGGTCCCCAAACCTGAGACACCAAAGATCACTTGCTACACTTGAAAAGCTTGGCCTAAACAGCTTTCACTGATGACCAATATTTTTGGTCATCAGTGAAACTAGGTATTTTTGTCCAGTTTCTCCTTTGTCTGGTACTGTATTTTTAAGTCTCCTGAAGTTCTCACCTTCCTTTCATCCCAGCCCTGCCCTAATTAGCTTGTTCTAAAAATGTTCTCACAGCTTTTGGTATCAAATATATATATATTTATTAAGGGGCTTCTCCCCACACAACTACTTCCTACAGTTAGCAGAGGGAATACGCATCCTACAGCTAATTCATAATACTGAATTTATAATATCAGTTTCCATGGAATAGAGGGATTTCAAGTTTAGGTTTATGAAATCTTAAGATCAAATACCTGATCTGAAAGGGATGAACAGACAAACTGATAGTATGTATTAATGATAAGGCATTAAAAAAAAAGGTTAATTTCTACATAATCTCTTTTAAAAGATCTGCCCCAGTATACATCTTCCTCTAAGCTGGTTTCTCCTGTGGTCCTTGGCAGCCACCAATTAACAAGAGAACCAAGTTCATCTCTGACAAATCTTCCAGAGTGTGAGAAAGACTTTAATAAAAATTTGGCCCCCCTCCCCACAATTACTTAATCCCAAACACAACCAACAGGACTTTCTAAAACTATTATGTTTCAGATTTCCAATCACCATACCAGACTTTCTACTATTTATTGACTCTTAACTAGCAACCTCCCCCTGATACCAAGAATGCATGTGACAGATAGTCAAATTTAAAAATTTCTGTTTTTGCTCCTTGAAGGAATTCAGGAACCTCAGAGGAAATGGAATCTACTCTCCACAGTAAAGGCAGAGGGACCCACCTGAATCAAGCCTGAGGGGCTCATATTAGCTTTGCGTTTGTAGGCGACCAGCTTTCCTGCAGGAGAAAGCCCTGTATAAAAAGGCAAACCTTTGCCCCCATGCAACTTCTCTTGTTGTTTGTCCAAGGTGTCTGCCTGCAAGAACTTTAGATTCTCTGTTTTTTTGCATGATGACACTTCACTATCAGGAGTCTCCAAGACAGGTGTCTCGGGCATCTCTCCCTTGTCCTGGTAGGATGGCATTGAGATTTTCACTCTGGAGGAGTAGCTGGGAGGACTCTTCTCATCCTGGGGTTTGTGTTCTGAAGCCAACTCAATAATGAAGCTACCCACTTTGATTGACTGTGGCATGTTATTGTTGATATGCTGTGATAGGATGCTCAATATCTTATTGCGATCCTCCTCCCAGTTGCAGTCAGAGATAATCTCGATAAGTTTGGTTGGCCCACCTGGAGTGGTTTGATGAACATAGGAGGTGGAGGAGGATTCCCCCTCACTACAGGAAGACCACCAGCTTTTCTCTGAGAAAGAATTGAAACAGGTTTCTGCAATACTATGGCATTTTATCACCAGGACATTCAACATAGTTTTATTCTCCCCACCTCCACCCTTGTGTTAGCAGCAGGGAAACTGAAGTCAAATCACCGCTCAGAGCACCACTCCCTCCCTGCAGTGATACAAAAAACCCAAACCCCAAACAAACAGTACAGACACACCTTCAGTACAAAACTAACAATGACAAAGTTCTTATGGTTTATCCCTTGCAGCCATACCACCTTTTATTACAATCCCATCATGTTCCACAACAAAGCTGGGTTGCTTCAGTACGACATGGATGCAAGACCTCCAGGCAAACACCAACATGCAGCAGGAAGTGGTGATTCAACAGGTAGCACTTTTCCCTTATAGTCAAAAAAGAACTTATGTCCCATAATGGCTTTAGGGGGCAAAGTACTGCTAATGGTGCTGGCTTCAGCAGTCTTTAATCTTCTGTTGTCATTAGAGATCCAGTGGCACTCTTTGCAAACTTTATGGATGTTGAGCCCCGTGTCCTGGCCGAGTTTTAATTCTGGTAATTATTTCTGGCCTATCCAATCTCAACATAATTTTCAACCGGATATATTATTTTTCACATGCCATCCTTAAATGTAGATTAATGCTGTAAAAAGATGCCACATTTCACTTCAAAGGTAGCTCTATTTTCATGGTAAATGACACGGTCCCTCTAGTTCATTGCACCCTTTGGGACACTTTGGGTTGAATGATAACACATGAATACAATATACTATACCAGGTATCTATTTAATCTAATTCTTTATGAACTTAAAAAACCAAAATGCAATAAATACAGTACACCAAGAAAGCTTAGTTTATTATTTAACCTTTCAATCTGAACTAAGAGGTTGCTGTGAAATAGCTCCAAATATGCAGATACAGGTTACCCATAACTGTAGTTGGAGTATTGTAAGGGATCTCACCAGCCTGACAGTATAACTTGGGTATCTGGGAATGTAATTTAAAAAACCCTACATGCGTCCCATTGTCACTGCTGCACAACAGATGTGTGTTCAAAAAAGTCTTAGGATGCTAAGCATGCTGCTATAATAAACTGCCATTTTAATTTTAGAGCAGCACTCTGTCTGAAGTAGATACTTAACCTGTTTCGTTTTCCATGATACATGTCATGCTGCTTGGCAAGTCAGAAGACAGCAAACACAGTATAAGATGATTTTATTAAGAGCTGAAGTGTTGAACATTACAGCTGAAGTACCCTGGCATCCCTTGTAAATGTACCATACCAGATAAAGTGGATTTCAGATGGCCTTAGAAAAGTTCTAGGCATATCACCGCCTTTGACTCACCCTGCAAAGCAGCCTTCTGTTTCATCAATATCTACAAGGGTTTTTTAAACCAGAATTGTATATGCAACAGATGGTTAAAACTCAAGACTTGAATCTTACCTTCTGACTTATCAGTATCTTTCTCCATTTCACAAGTTTCTCTTTTAGGAGACTGATGCTCAGAATCATTTCCTAAGCTTTCCTAGGAGTTGGGGTGGGAGGAAGGAAAATTCAGATTTTAAAATTAGATATTTTCTTCATCATTAACAATATGTTTCTTCATCATTAACATAAATTTAGTTTCCAACATTTCAGTTCTAATCTCAGGATGACTCTATTAATGGATATTTAAAGCATAACGTAATTTCACATCTGGCTGCAGGAAGACAGAAAAATTCTTACTGGTACTTCAGAAACAAAAATTCAAAAAATATTTAAGTGACTTAGGAATGCAAGTGCTACCTATACAAATAAGTTGGGTCTCTGAGACCACACATACTTTAGAAAAACATTATCCTACATGTTAACATGAAATGAGGAGGCAGGGTTTTTTGTGGACACCAACCTTTATGCTACAGTTCTTCAAATTACTGATATTCTGGTTCTTCTGTTGTTTTTTCTCCTCCACCTTGTGTTCATATGCTCGGACCCGAGCACAAGTCATCATACTCTCAAAGTACAAGTAGACAGGATCCTTGTCCTCCTCTCGAATCTACAAGCCAAACAGAAGGGAACCACTTCATTTAAGACAAACATCAGAGCTGCAAAACTGCACATTCTAAGAGTACTCTCCTCAACTTCCATGTCTCACTGAAAATGGCAAAGAGAGCTCCTCCTTTTAAAAGCCAACTTTCCTTCCTAGTACCATACCACAGCTTAAGTTTTGCTTCTGAATTAGGTTTTCATCTGAATGAAAAATGTAAATGCCATTAGTTATTCAGCTTGGCCAAGTAAGTGATGCAAAGCATTCTGCTTTAATAAAACCTGCTGAATTCTGATCACAGCTGAAAAAGCTTGTCACCCTGTGTATCTGTAGAATGTTTAACTTTTCTCCATTTCATAGTTAAAAACCACAAAACAGGCTTTTCTGACCACTAAAAAGCAAGTTTTTTTTCTGACAGGCTAGGAAAAAAACAACCCCAAAACCCCAAATTAAAAGTTACATCCTAGTCTGGCAAGTCATTAATTAAATGAACTACATTAAGTAGCTAGCAAATGGCTTCGATATTTATGTGACCAGCATTCTTTTTATTTTACAAAATGTGATTTTATACACAAGGTTTAAAATGAAAAAACAAACACATGCAGCCCTTTCCATCTACCTTTCCACTGCTGAATTAGTCTCAATGCTGAACTGAACCAGCACAGAACTACCAATTTTAGAACTGAAAAAACTGGTTTAAATAACCTCACCATATGAAAATTGTGTGTGCAAAAGCATCTCTTTATGGACCTAAATATCATATGATCCATTTCAAATACCAAGTATTGCTGTTTGCAGTTTTTTGAGAAGAGATGGTTTATTCCATTTATAAAGAAAGAAAAGTTTTGCTCATTTACTTTGAAGGTAGAAAGTTTTCCTTTCTTACCACTGGGTTGGGTTTGGGAGTGTACACTCGTCCTGGTTTGACCGTACTGGAAGATCTGCTTCGACTGCAGGGCAAAACTTCTGGGTTAGGCAGCACCATAGGTTTTGCTGGTTCAATGACAGATGGTGTTGGGATGTAAATAGGTTCTGGATCTACCTCACCTTCAACTTTTACCCACAGTGGGCAGTTCCTAACAGGCTGCTCTGGTTCTGTATCACAAATAGCTGAACAAAGAAAGAAAACGTGTTTGAAAAACAGCACGTTTTTACATGAGGAGTCTAATTCAATTTTACAGCTATGAGTTCACACTGGTTGTTTTTCAGAGTTCACTCTTGCCTAGCTAGAGTGACTGTGGCTTGTCCACACCAAGTAGAAGGACAAAAGTAAGAGTTATGTTCAACTACATCTTTATTTACCAAACGGCAAAAGCAGGAGACTGCTATCACTATCTAAAAGGTGAAACAAAGTAAAAACATGACAGAAAAAAATAAAGTTCTACACATTGTATAATTTTCCTTGGTGCTGTGTAACACAACTTAGATGTCTAAGACTTTATTACATTTCTTTGAAGCTGGAGAATCAAAAGTGTTCCATAAACTAAGCTAAGTGGGACATTACACAACACTGCCATCAAGTTTTAAGAGCAAGAACAAAATTAAGTCGCATCACTTTCATGCCATTTTTTAGTGTTTAAGGAACAGCCGATTACTTGATCTATCTTATTGAGTATACCTTAGGGGCCAGATCATCAGCTAGTGTAAATACCAGCACAGAACTACTGATTTGAATGGAACGACACAAATCTAAATCAGTTGAAAATATGGCTGCCGATGTTCAATTATTCAGGCGAAGGATGCAGGAATATGGAACAAAGTAAACAGGCAGCAAGTAAGTAGTGATTTCAGTAGTGACCAATCAGTATGTCATGACCTCACAACTTGGGTCTTTCAACAGGTAAAGCACGCAAGTGAATGACTTTCTTCAAGTGCTTTGAATAATGCCTTGCTCTATTACATTTCAAACGGACAAAAAAGCCAACAAAAAATTGACCATAAATAAAAGACCAACAGATTTCTAAGATCAACATAGTCAAAAGTAGAACTTATTTCTGGTTGGTATCAAGGTAGGTGAAAGTTGCATAAGGCTACTGAAACTCACTGTAGTATTTGTACTCATCAATCCATTTAATACTAATACAGAATAAAAATCCCCTGCAAACATGCACAGAGTTGGTACAACTTTAAGCAATCACTCTTTCCCTAGTAATACTCACTGTATTCCACTTTCTTTCTCTTCTTCCTGTCTTTCTGTTTCAGCTCATCTTCCCCATCACGCTCCCCTTCCACCTCTTCTTCTTCTTGATGCTCTTCCCCTGGTGTTCCATAGAAGACAAGGCTTCCACGCACAGCCCTCTTCAAGATTCTCTTGTGCCTGGAACCACCTTTTATCAGCAACACTTTTCTTTTCAAACATATGCAGCCAAACATGCAGTCTGGCCTGCGGCAATGGGTAGGCTGTCGCTTCTCCAGGGCAAGACTAGCACAGATGCAACCCAGACGGCAGAAATCATTGTTGCAAGGAGGTGCTCGCCTTCTGATTATTTTGTGGATAGGTTTATTTTTAAGAGAAGCCTAAAGATTAAAAATAGATTTGAAATGTTAATGAGACAAACATATGCAGCACACCAAATCTGCTTACATAAAATTTATTTAGACAGGTCATACAACCACATGATAGAATGTTTGCAGTTTATATAGAATGACAGGACAGAGAATAGCTGCACTAAAAGTCTGTTGACAGTATCCGATACTATGTGCAAGACACAAGATGCAGAATAACTCAAGTTCATACTTAATGGTATATCAAGGAAATGACAAGATCAGGGCTTATTTTCACTTGACTGAACTAAAGCAAAACTCATCATTCATTCAACCAAAGCAGAAAAGTTGACTTCAACCACATTGAAGAGGACATATTATAACAGCATCATGGATACACATCCAATGCCATTATGGGCTCTGTACCTCCAAGGACCGCTAAAATATTATAATAATCTATTACAGGTTAGAATTTCCTTCAGCAGACATAAGGGTACATTAGAAAACCCTGATTTAAAAAAAAAAAAATTGTATGTATACCTGACACTTTCCAATGTAACTATTAAAATAATATTATTTTAGTTTAAATTAATTAAAACAATTTCTAATTTTAAGTATAGGTCTCATTTTAATCATACCCCACAGGATTAGGCCAAGAGGAGAATCTGAAAGTCACTGTAGGGTGTACCAAGACCTGTAAGCTTTCCCTGTGAATCCTTTTTTCCTGAAGTGGCAAACTTTTTCTATACAGTCTGAATGAGTGAATTTAAAATCAAAGTCTCAAATTACACTGCCTCCAAAGACAAAATGAGAATATTCTCTAAGAGGCCAAGAAAAGTTGAACTAAAGAACGTAAGTGCTACAAAAAAGCTACTGCTTACCCAGGAAGTTATTAGCACCAAAACCTTACTGTTTAACTTTAAGCATCAGGGGACAGAACAAGCTAGTATAATGGAAGTAATGGAAAGAATGAGACCAGCTTACCTGAGCAGTGAGCAGAGTCGCCAGAGATATGTCCGCTCGTTCTTCTGTGATATAGGTCCGCGGTTTTCCATCCCAAAGTGCACAGTCCTCCAAGTCCATCAGCTTCACTTGAGATTTGGACAAACCTGGTAGACGAGCAGCCTGCTGCTGCTGTGCCTGACGCAGACTAATCTGCTTTGGCAACATGTTTTCATCTAGAGCTGGCACCATAAAATTATCTCCTTGATTAGCAGCACTGCTACTTGCTGCAGACTTAGTGACTCGCTCCCCTGACCCTGAAAAGCCATGTTTCTGCTTCACAACAACAGGTGAAGGCAGTATAGGTTTGTAAGATGGTTTTGAGCGGCTGTTTGAAGCAGCCTGTTTATTCTGAGTCTTTGTCCTCCTAGAGGTAGAAGACACTGATAAAGGCTTGAAAGTGTAAGATGTTGATGGAGTTATGTTAGATTGCTTCTTTAGAACACTGTCCAGAGTTCGTACATAGCTAGTGCTCTTTGTTGGAAGCTGATAAACCACAGGAGAGGTGGGAGCACTAGGAGAGAATCCCAGGCTTGTTTCCATCAGCTTCCCTTCGTTTTCCAGGTATTCATCCAGTTTGTCACTATAAAACGCAGAGCGGTTCTTCAAAGAGCCCTCTGAGCTACTACCTGTATTAATACAGCATTCAAATACATATGAAATAATTCCAAAGAAAGTAAATCACCAATTTGCCTAATAAATAAAGTAGATTAGGCTGCTAACAGATATTAAAGGCACAATCGGATCTGACATGCAATCCCAACAAATCGAATCTCTTACCTTGCCACACACGCACAGCAGGAAACATGACTGTGGGATCAAGGATCAGATCTCAACCAGGTCACACTGCCAGTGAAGATGGACCCCAGAGTCATGATCCCAGGACCATCCCTGCACTAGCAAGTAGTAAGCTTGGCTCCCATGCGTTTCTCCAGCTTAGAGCACAGTGTGATTGGGGCTCCCAACCAAGGAAACGCATAGAAACCCTCCTGAAGTTAGGAGCACTGACCATACATTCAAATTTAAGGCATGATGGGAACCAGCCACAAAATTATTACACACATTTTGTGTAATAACTTGGTGGCTTAATCCCAGTTTTATCACACCATTAACTGAATGACTGTGTTAACCAGCCAACCACATTTTAAGCATAAAATCTGCCTGGGGCCTCAGGGTCATATTCCTTTATTCCTGTTCTAAAATGTATATACAACCTTAGGGTATGAAATGGATAATCATAGTCTAACATGCGTAAGAAATAAGGCCTAATGAGTCCTGCAATGCAGCTAGCAATCAGTGGACTCTTTGATATGAATGTGTGTGGTTTTTGGAAGCTTCAGACCTTGGCATATAAAATGTTACATCGCACCCTGAGAAGATAGCTAAGACAAGCTATCTGGAGTACCACACACTGATATGCAGTCTCCCCAAGCTACACATTTACACTGAAGATGATGGGTGGTAGTTCCAATCCATTATAAATTGATACAAATTCAGTGGTTTCTAGCAGGTTTCCAAATATGATCACTTGTCAGCAAAACTGTCAGGGTTCCCAGTTTATGAAGTCTCTCTCAACTAAGGTTGTAAAAGAACAATCCAGAAAAGAATTGCAGATTGCTCCTTCAAAGTATAACCTGAGGTATTATTCAGGCTTCCTCTCTTTCAGGCTATTTATTCAGAACTTAAAACTGATCAACAACAAGCCTATCATACTATTGGTTTTAGCCTGCCTCAATCATTCACATAAAAAATTATATACTTTTTTATCCTATCCCCAAGTGATTTACTCTACATTGGAAAGCTAATTCTCCAGTCAGACCACAGCAGTATGATCCAAATGTGTTATGGATGTACCAGTGATATCGCTACAAAATAGTGAATTCTCTGAACACAACAGTTTCTTTTCCAAAAATTTCCACTAAAAATTAAGATAAATCAGTTAAAATACAAATTCTTTGATTAGGACACAAAAAGAGTCATGATTACTACAGATCTACAAACTAATCTATTCCTTACCTTCATTTCTAGAAGCACCATGAAACTTCCCTCGCCAACCCTTGATCTTGGTGAAATCATTTGTCTTCCCTGTCCTGGAAACAAAGGGAAACGCACCATCTGGAAAAGAAAGCCAACCACAACTTACAGAAGTCAAAGAAGTCATAGAGAAGTAGGGCTGGAAGGGACTTCAGAACTCATTTAGTTCAACCTCCTGCGTGAGGCAGGATCATCCCTATCCCAGTCATGCCATACAACCATAATTTAAACTACATAAGACTATCCTCAACCCTGACACAACATAGACCTAACATCCTAACCAGCTGCATATAAAAGCAGTGGAACCATAGCAACTGATGTCCTGCTTTTATAAAATGTTGCCAATATCCACCAGGCTTGAAAAGGAGGGAACTTTTCTTGAAAAGTTACTTACTTGCAATGACAGATCTTCAAATATAAAGAATGCTGGATTCTGCATATTCATACTTGTGGGATGTGTACCTGGGGTTGAAGCTTTGGAACCTTAAATTAGCAGTTTTAATTTATGTCCCTCTTACGATTAAAAACAAGAACCTTGCCCCAACTAATAACTGACATCCACCCTGATTTTAAAATCTTTACCATAGATATACAGTTCCCCTCCATCATTTCAACTCTCAATAATACAATTTAAAAATCATACATTACCCACCTGGAGAACTTGGATTGGCTCCTGGGTAGTTCCACAAAGAATAATTTGAATAGGAGAGTGGCAGCTGCACACCCAAGTATTTTAGGTCAATGCTCAGTGTTGGGTCCACAGAGTTCAACTTCAGTCCCACTGCATGAAACAAACAGCAGTGAAAAAAATATCTATACAGCCACCTAAACCAGGTGTTAGTTCAAGTTAAGAAATTTAAGAGATTCATTGCCTTTAAGTAATAAAAAAGTTGCAGGTTTGAATAGCCCACATTCATTCCAGGTTTTACCAGATTTAGAAATAGAAGAGACAGGACCAGGAACACACGCATAGTTTGTGCTGCAGGTGGTGGCTGTGGTGCAACAGCACCTGCCAGATCACTGGCTCTGGCTTGACAGCAGCCATTATTTTTGTATACCACTCTCCCCCTTTTTTCCCCTGCATCCAGGGAGGCATTCAGGGTTGGTGCCCTGCTCAACCCCCTTAGTTATACCACTGCTCAGGGGTGTCAGGTTTCCCAGACTTCAACTCATTTACAGTCTGGATGCTACATATCCAAAAGCATGCTACACTATTAAAAAGTAAACTGTTTAGGATTAAACAAAAAGAGAAACAGATGGAAGCAACTTCTATTAGCTGTGCCCAACAGAACTTAAAAGTTCCCAAGGCACTTAAAAAGACAAAAGAATTAGCATCTCTTTTTCTGGCCAACATTCCTCATCTTAAAAACTGACAGGTGCCAATAACCAAGGGTGCATGTAAGATTATTAGTAATTTTCCTGCTGGACAGTATAGTGTTCCAAGATACACTGCTATGCACCACCGCACGCTTGTGTAAACAGTTGACAGCAGGAGGTATATATATGCATACATTCTAATGCACTTTTTATGAGAAGTACTGTAAAAATGTAAGACAATTTGTTATTATGGCTAATACATTTACAGTCACTGCACTATCAGTGTCTTACTGCTGGTTTGCTCATTCCATGGTAAAGCATTATGGATACCTCCAATATGAGAAACACATGTTAATTTTATTTTTGTAGTAGTTAAACAGCAAAAGAAATTTAAAGGAGTTAATTATACAGAGGAACAAAACAAGTTGCTGGCAAAGAGGAATTTCTAGTCTCTGCTGCCTTTCCACTTCCCCATGTGCTCTTCCTCCAAGAATCTTGCCTTACCAGACATAATGTTGGGCAATAAAATAAAAAGTATTCCATATACTTTCACTGAACTGTAAACAAATGAAATCAACTTGGGGGCGTGGAGGGGAGAAATATGTACAGGCAGAATGTAGGGCAGGCTAGCACCTTAGAAACTAACTAGCTCATAGGCATGAGCTTCTGTAGGAGGCAGCCTTTGTCAGATGCTTCTGCCCAACTTCAAGCTAAAATAGCTAAATACCTCTCATGACTTATGAGGTGTACCCTGGAATAGTTCTAGATTTAGATAACAAAAGTGACCTGACATTTGTGCATGACACTTTATATTGGAATATATGCATATTAAATTGTACTGTGGATTTTTTCTTGTGAGAAGTTCCAAATTAAACAAGCAAAGAACTATCATCTCAGTCCAGAAGAGCATGCAATATCATGTCAAAATTAAAAAATATATAATATCTCTCTCTATATACAAAACTACAGAGAACAACATGTATAAAATAAAACCCACTTCACAAGAGAACAGAGCTCCCTTCGGATGAGCAAACAAAGGAAACATCTTTCTTAGAAAGTCTTTACTGTATGGTGCACTATTCATGTGCTTCCAAGTTTAAGCCTGAAAATCTGTATGCATTTTAGAAATTAAAGTGTTACAAAGACTAAAGCTATGCCCCTACAAAGTGGCCTCTGAGAAACCGCAGTCAGTGTTGACCCACTGTAGATGAGCATGTGCTTCATGCACATAGGATGGAACACCTGAACAGAAGTTTTTCAGGGCCACACACATGCCTCTACTTCTCATGTTTCTAGGCAAACCTAAAATAGCTGTGACCATCTCTCAATTCCCTCACAGTCAGAAACCTACAACAGCTACAGACTCCAAAAAAGGTAGAATAAAGTGCAATTACAAAGACCTATGTTGATAGCTCAAAAAAAAAAAAAAATCAAGCAAACTTTCCTCAAGCAGAAGGCAGGGTAGTATTGCACCTTACTAACTGAAACCTATCTTCAAGTTTTTTTCAAATGTGCACCTCACCGCAGATGACTGGCAAGAAATGTTCAGTATGGCAAGGAATGAAGGAGTTCCAGCTGCATTAGTTCAACATTAATTGAAGCAGCACTTTTCTGGATTCAGCAGTGGACCTAGCAATACTAAACACTGCATAAAGGTCAATGGGGTTAATTCACTTTGCTGTGCCGCAGTTTCCAACATGGACACATTCCAGGTAGCGAATGTTAGGCTTGCTCTGGTGCACTGTGGTTTAATACTGAATAGTTCAGGTACACCAACAAACTAGCTAACGTGGGGAGATATCCTAAAAATGGAAAACACAATGTATGGACATACAAACTAATTTACTGCAGGGTAAAAAGGGGAGAAGGGCTTTACCACACAGCAGCTGCTCTACAGTAACTACCTATGTGTATGTACTTACCCTGTGGGAAGTGGAAACAACTATGCTATCTTGGCACTCAACCAAAAAGGAGTAATCTCTCACAGGCTACATCTCCAGTTACCAAAGGATGAAAACATATATTGACAGTTGCTTTGGAACAGCTGATGCATAACAAAGGCCCACCCCACTTTCATCCTTTGGAAAGCTGCTTGTATGTCTACATCCTCAATATTCTCTATAAAGATGCATCTTAACCTAACGGCATAGCTAGAAACAGATGAAGAGTTTTCGTAAGTTCCTATCAATGTAATAAAGCTTACTTCTGAATAACTGATTCATGCAACTCCCCTTCTCCGGGTGTGGGACATAGTTTCAGGATAATGACTAGTAGATTTTAGATTAGATGAAGTTTTGAGATGAACATTTGAGGATGTAATTTTGGTGACGGCTTAAAGCTGCTTTGTTCTTATGGACCATTACATAGCAAGATTCAAACCAAATGCTTGAGAACTCCCTTACTCCTTGGAGCAGAGTACTAGCTACTGGAAAGACTTCTTTCCAGAGTTAGGTGAGGTAGGGAACATTCCAAAAAATGGTCAAAGGGATAAAAATCCAAGACTCTAAAAAGGACCATGCTGAGGTCTTAGGTATGCAAAAACCCTTTGATGATATTTAATGTCAGCAGAGGGGAGAGGTGGGGAAAGGAGAGAGAGAAGAACTGATTGTGACTGTATGAGTAGACAGGAAACTAACATTAGTTTAAGATAGACCTTCACAGAACTGAATGAAAGATCAATCTGTTTCAAGTACAACAGGAAGTTGAGAATTTCAATAGTAAGCTCTTCACCAAGGCTAGGTAAGTACTGAACTTTCCATATTGTGAACCCCTTTCCATTTAAATAAATAAATCCTCCTACTCTTTAACAGCATTTTTTGGCTTTTGGGAAGAGCTGGCCCTTTGGGGCTTTACAGAGACTTACTTCCTACCACTGTCAATCCCAGGGATTCCCCCATTTAAGATATATCAACTCTACAATGGACTCCACAGGCATTCCAACAGTGATAGCATATTGACAGTCTTGCTGCCCTAATAAGTTATTGCAGACTCATGGGAGGAGGAGAAGTGGCTGCAGCAATTGGCAGTTGCGGGACTGGCCATGGGGGGATCCCCCCCGGTTGACAGGATTGGTTGGCAGGACTGGTTGCTG
>NW_017729025.1:83934903-83938599 GCF_001723915.1 Gavialis gangeticus | reverse complement strand
CCCCCCCCCCCCCCCCGACTAAGGTGGCACCAGTCGCCCACGGGTATGAGCTAAGCAGATAACCCAGGCTCAAGCTTATCCTTGCCTGGACAATCCCCCCCACCCCTACTTCCCAGCCCCTTTCTAAAGGGGTAAGCCCTGTGAACTCAGTGTTTGAAATTAAGTGGCACTCAGTTCACGAAGTTATGGAAGGGCGCTTCTGATCCAAAAAGGCTGAGACCCACTGGCCTATATAGTGTGACACGGAAATACTGCCCAGAAGATCTGCAGTGGGTATTTTGAAGAACAGGGAGGAAGCCCTGGCATACTAGCTTGAACACTCCTAAAGCAGTGTTATGGAACACCATGCTTTCTTGGAACCAGAACCCTTAAGTCTGACAGTGGTAGGTTCCCTAACCTATTTTTAATGTATTAAAATAAATAAATAAATAAAATCAGAAGAGTCTCCTCCTGATATTTTTTTGGTTCCTTCCATCATTTTGGTTCTGCAATAACATGAAATGAAACAACCACCTTCACATTCATTTATTTTGCTCAATAAAAGACCAAATCTTACTCACACTGGCATGGTTGGAGATGAAATCTGGCAAGCAGCGTTATTTCACAGGTATGAATACTAACTAGGACTTAGTAGTCTCCAAGTACTAGTCTGCAGCATCACAGCTGAACTCATTTCTATCCCAAGAAATGGCAACTGCATCAGCAGAAACTAGCCTCCAGGATGCAGCCCTGAAGATGAAAAAGTGAGCATATACCAGGGTTTACTCCCATACTAAAAATACCAGCAAATGTTTCAAAGATCTAGAAAACATTATTTTGGCAGGGACAGCCCTAACTAACAAGCTCCAAGAAGAAAGGGATGGAAACAGAAAGAGACAATCAAAAGAATAGATATGACGCACACCAGTAGGAAAGCCTGGTTAACCATTCACAAGCTGAGTAATGACCCAAAGAAATTACAGCAACACCAGAACAGCACAGCCAACCAGGTGGTTCAGCAACTTCTGCTCAATGGTAAAGCTTCGAACAAACAGCCTAAAATACAGATCAGACAACAAATTGATCTGGAAGAAAATCATTTTAGCATGCCATACACAATGAATGAACTTGACGCTGGAATAAGTTACTTGAAGAATAGCAAAGCTGGACCTGACAACATGCGTGCAGAGCAGATCAAACACTTTGGTTCTGCAATCAAGCTATGGGAATTACACCTTTTTAACAATTGCTCATCGAACTTAAGAATACCTAAATTATGGTAACCAACCTGTGTAATAACTCTATTAAAGCCAGAGAAGGATGCCTCTGGCCTACAGAACTTTAGCCCAGTGTCACTTCCGTGCCATCTTTACAAATGCCTTATTCTCAATCATCTTTCACCTCATATCAAACACCTAATACCAGAAAAAGCTGGATTTAGATCAGGCAAAACCTGCACTAGCCAAATAATAAACATCACCTAGAATATAAAAGATGGATTTGAGAAAGGGATGATAACAGGTGCTGTGTCTGTAAACCTATCAGCAGCATACAATGCAGTCAGCCACCGAAACCTGCTTGCTAAAGTCTACAATATGATATACACAACTACCACATAGTGCAGCTCATCCTATTTCTTTTGGAGAATAGATGTTTTTTATGTAGAACAGCGCAACAAACAGAGCCACTGGAGATAACAAAATGGCCTCTCATCACATAGTGTGCTAGCACCAATCCTTTTTAACATATATACCAATGATCAACCCATACAGAGTAATACAAGGAGCTTCATACATGCTGATGATCTATGGACCATGCTGCAAGAGAAGGATTTTGCCACTGTCAAGAACAGACTGATGCGTGCACTGAGCAACCTCTCAGATTACTACAGTAAGAACCAACTTCATGCCAATCCAACCAAGATGCAGGTTATAGTTTTTTGCATACCCCAAAGAATCAAAGTGGAAATTAATCATCACCTGGGATAGAATTCTACTGATTAATCACCTGAACCCTGTGTGCTTGGGGTTACATTGGACTGAACACTTACCTTCAAAGCATATGTACAGAAGACAAAAGGGAAAGTCAGTACTCGCAACAACAACAAACTTCAAAAGTTGGTCACCACAAAGTGGGGAGTGAAATCTGTTCTGTTATGAACCACTGCTATTGCCGTGTACTACTCCACTGCAGTTTGCATGTCCAGTATGGGTACGATCAGTTTATGCCAAGAAACTAGACCCAGTTCAAAGTGATGCTGTTGTGAAATAACAGGATGTCTAAAGCCAACACCAAAGGATAGCCTGTACTTATTGGCTGGCATTGCACTACCTGATATCAGAAGAAAGGTAGCAAAGCAACAAGAAAGATCATGGCAGACGGTAGACCCCAGACATCCATTCTATGATCACACAGAAGTAACTAAACAGCATAAAATGCAAAAGAGTTATGACCAGGGTTGTGCCATTGGACACAATGGCTGACAGGGAGTTACTGAGATTATGGAAGGAAAGATTATATGCAATCAGGTGCTCTGAAACAGACCTGTACCCCAGGAGGACCTTCCAAGATGGGTGGATCGAGATTGGCCAACATGGTGATGCTGAACTGCCTGCACAGACAAACTGGAAGATCAAAAACAAACATGATCAAATGGGGCTACTCGAGTAACATGAATATATGTGAGTTCAGTGAAGTGCAGACTCTGGAGTACATGCTCATTTGCCAACTCTTTGGTGAGATCTGTACGAAGGAGGACATTTCTGATGACTGAAAAAAACCATCTAGGTTTACGACAAGGACACTAGAGAAGAACAAACAGCCTGAAATCAGAGCTGCTAACAGACTGCGACTGAAATGGAATACGGTCCTCTTGCGATGTTCACTGGGAAACTGAGTAGAAAAAGAGGGAGAAAGGGCTTATTTCTAAGCATGCTATTATTGCCTGCTGGGGTCTGCCCTCCATCAGCCAAGCATCTATATTAAGGATATTCTCATCTCCTCTTGAGATGCGCTACTAAACCTAATGTGAAAACACTTGGGGCACGGAAAGTCTAAATAGCAATACCTTGTACTGCTAAGAATTGGGATAAGAAGACTTGATAAGATCTTGGTAATTTCTTGTGGGCCAGATGCATGAATTTAGAGTACACATCCTAGAAGTCAAGAGTCTCATCTAGTCTTGAGCCTTAAGAGATGAGATGGAAGCAGGCATTATGATCCTGAACCACACAGCACATGCACTTATTCTCTCTCTTCATCTTATCTTAGACCCAAAGACCTGCTCTCACTAGTACAGAGTGAAAGAAAAAATAAGAACAGAAGCCTTTTCCCATTAGAGAAAGATACTCGAGTACAAAGATCGCTTCCATTTGTAACATGCTCTAATGGAAGGGGTCCTCAAAAGAATGGAGAAGAGGAAACAATGTAGGAGTTAAGGAGAAAATATAAGTTGGGAGAGCTTTGAACAGTGATGTCTACAGCATGTGTTAGCTGCAATGAACACTAGGCCTGTGCGAAGCGGCTAGTATTCACTTAGGATTTGGCCACTTTGGGGACAGTGATTCAATTCAGTGCTTTAAATCACTGTCCTGAATCGATTCAGCCAAATCTGATTCAGAGATTCAGCCTCCACCAAATCAGCTAAATCTCTAAACTGAACCAGCCCCACCTCCTGGCTGCTCTCCCAGCTCCGTCAATGGCTGCCCCACCTTAACG
>NW_017729025.1:83932891-83934667 GCF_001723915.1 Gavialis gangeticus | reverse complement strand
GATTCCTGCTACTCCTTGCTGCCACGAGCCCCCAGATGCCCCGGCAGCTGCTGCAGCAGCCAGTGAGTGTGGCGCCTTAAGAAAAAGCACCGGGATGCTGGGGCTGGGCGGTGCAGCAGGCAGGGGATAGGGTCCCATGGTCCCCTCCCCACTCCTGCAGCCCTCCCCCCGCACCCCCCTAACAAGCACGGAGTCCGGGTCCCACTCCCTGAGGTTGTGAGCAGGGACTGCCCGAATAGCCGAACCTTCTCTGAAGCTTTTCCGAAATGATTCACAGGCTTCGAATTGATTCAGACCTTTTTACTGGTCTCCTGATTCGATTCGGGTTTGGAGATTCAGCCACCGAACCAAATCAGCAACCAAAGATTTGCACAGCCCTAATGGACACTGAATGCCTTATAGAAAAAAAAAGGGTAGCTGTGCAAGATAAAGACAAGGTAGCTGTACAAGGTAAAGCTCTCAATGCCCCGTCAAATTAGTTGCCTCAAGGAGATCGGCTAGCCAAGGAGGCAGGAGACAGCTATGCTCTGGAGTCCGCTGTATTTTCTTTCAGCCGGTAGTCTGGCTGCTGACCCCAAAATTAGAACAGCATGCTCTCCTTGCCAATACTTCTTTGGTCTTCCAGTTGTCAATACTTGCCCCATCTTTGGCTGAAGTCTTCCAGGACCTCTATAATGGCTCTTATCATGTGTCATATGAAAGAGGTCTGAAGCAACAAGCAAAACCATAGCCATTATAACCAGGCAGTATCAAGAGGTGCATGCAGAGTATCTCAGTCATATGGTCCTCCTTGATTACTTCCTTAAATTCACCTTTGTTTTCCTGCACTGTATTAAATGAGACAGAGCTTCCTTCCCAACTTTGTTAACTGTATTTGGCAAGTAGTGCCTGGTAGTCTGTCACCTAAAGAGGCTAATGAAAACATCTTCCGTCCAAAGAAGTTCAAATTTTAGACTTCATCCTTAGGCATGCCTTTGGGAGACTCTGCAAGGCAATGAAGATTGCAGCATCCTAGATTTGAATGGGTGCATAAGTAGTCAAAGTCTTCCAGAAGTACAATCTTTCTTCTATGCTTATTCACAAGTTGGAGCAAAAGGTGCTGAGGTTTGATGCAGACCAGTAGCTGATTCCAGGACCACCTTGTTAATAAGAAGGACCATTCCTGATGGTTAGTTTACTGGATAAATGTAATCGCAATATTTAGGCTCCCTACAATACAGGACAGTCCTGGAAACTTTGAAGTCACTCACCAGTGTAGAATCTGATATCACAGCTTCATCTGGCAATTAAGATGTAGTAATTCCTTCACTGTCTCCGGCTCAGAGGGATCTATATCTGGTCCTGGGGTAGGCAAGCTTGGTTAATGATACCACTAAAGAATAGGCTCTTCTTCTGGAACATGGAAGGAATTCATAGTTTCATGGTTTCTAGGGTTGGAAGGGACCTGAGAAGATCATCTAGTCCGACCCCCTGCCATGGCAGGAAAGAGTACTGGGGTTAAACGATGCCAGCAAGGTGTTCATCTAACCTCTTCTTAAAAACCCCCAGGGTAGGAGCCTGCACCACCTCCCTTGGAAGTTGGTTCCAGACCCTAGCCGCCCTGACCGTGAAATAGCGCCTTCTGATGTCTAACCTAAATCTACCCTCTGCTAGCTTGTGACCGTTGTTCCTGGTCACTCCTGGCTGTTCTCGGGGGAACAGTGACTCCCCCAATGCCTTCTGATCCCCCCTGACCAGTTTGTAACAGGCCACAAGATCCCCCCTCAGCCTTCTCTT
>NW_017729025.1:83927077-83932779 GCF_001723915.1 Gavialis gangeticus | reverse complement strand
TCCCCACACTGCCGGCCCATGTTCATCTTGGAGTCAATGATGACTCCAAGATCCTTTTCCGCCTCCGTGCTGACAAGAGGGGAGTTCCCTAACCTGTAGGTATGGTGCCGGTTGTTCCTCCCCAGGTGCATCACCTTGCACTTGTCCGTGTTGAAACCCATCCTATTCTTATCTGCTCACCCTTGTAACCTGTCCAGGTCCGACTGTAGCCTGCTTCTTCCTTCTAGTGTTCCTGGATTGCTGAATTCCTCCTGGATGTAAAAGATAATGGTCCTCAGTAAGGCTAATGCGACTAAGATGGCATGCCCTGCCATATAGATACTGGCCTGGTTGGAACCAGCTGATCCTGTCCTACTCACAATCCATATGGGGCAGATGTCTAAATGGGAGCTACGTAGATAAAAGGGGTCCTTACTCAGCACTGACAAGAACATCTCCTCTGAACAGCGACTTTGGAACCCAACATGCTGGTTCTGGTCTTCAGTGAATGGAGTGTCCCTGGAGGTGATGGACATTTTTCCATGTCATTTCAGGACCCTGCAGATCTCCACCATATATATTAATACCAAGGTCAGGACTAGATCTTTTGTTTCCTGTGCCTTTCCAATTCCAACTGAGGACTTCAAAAACTCAAGTCCAGATGCTGAAAAATGTACTGAGGTCTCAACTCCAACAAAAATAAATTTAGGCACTTTAATATACATTTGAGAATCTGGACCCATGTTTTGTGAAGACTCCTTCATATCGGAAGGTATGTTTCAGCTCTCTCAAGCTCCATGATTTGGCACTGCCTTCATGTATGAGCACCTATAGTGATCCTAGCACCTGGCCAGTCAGGCCATGGACAAATGTAACATTTCAAATGCTCCAAATGTCTCTAAAGTGCTCCAAGAAGGGAGGGCACAGACATATGCGCCTAATGCAGTACTTAAAAAACCCCAGGAACAATGTTCCTGTGGAAACGCTGACACTTCGGAGAGGTTTAAAAAAGGCGGTGGGAGGGGGAGAAGAGTACTGCCTCATTCAGGGTTAAAGTTTGAGCAGCTTTAACTTTATTTGTATAATTTCCTGCTCCTGCACACACAACTGTTAGAACATAATGGCTACTGTTCTAACAGTACTGTTGCACCCCCTCCCCTTCTGAAATTGATTCAAGTGTATGGTTGCTCATGCCCTTTGAAGCACTTCACTGTGAAGCATTCATGTTAAGGCTTGGGCCTTCCACTTGGACAAGATAGGGAACTGGTAGATCCTCCAGCATTCCACAGTACTACGTTTTTCAGTCCGTCTCAGGATCATTGATCCTAAGATTGGCAATGTTGAGGAGTTTGCTAATGTTGAGATGATTGTCATAAATCCACTTCAAATATACACATAGCTCTGTGAGAAGATAAGGCTCTCCATCGTCTTTTTGCTGACCAATCCTGAGGTCCATTATATACTCAAAGAAACACTACCAGAAACTGGCATTTTTGGGTTTGTTCTTTTACAGACTCAGAAATGATGATCAGAAGTAACCCTCCAACTTCAGCACATGCAGCTTAAATCAAGCATCCTTGGATTTTCAGATCCTGGGAAAAAACAACCTAGATACAGAGCATCAACCTAGAATGTGACTACCTGCTAAGCAAAAGATAAACTAGTTATGTCCTCCCTTAGCACTGAGACCAAGCAAGCCTTAAAACATGGGGAATAGGTAACCCAAGTATACATGTATCTGAAGTACCATCATCCTGGTACCAAGGGCCTGCTAACATTATATATAGTAAGTTTAACTTGCTTTCCCTTCACCAATACAATAACAATAGGTGCTACATAAAACACAAACAGTACAATATTTTTTGTTTATTTTTAGCTACCACATGGATCATACTTTACACATAGCACCTGCTTTGATACTTGTATCAAGTTCCAAAAATCGCAAGTTTGGAAAGGGTCCCAGAAAGTAATATTGCAAAATTTTTAACCAATTTACAAGCCAGCTATCACACTATTTTACTGCTTTATTACCTAGATACACAATGCAGGCTGGATTTGGAAACTGGTGTCATGACAAAGGTAAAAATGCATGTTTATATAAAGTAGCCAATGTTCTTTTTCTTCTTTTTAATTTTAATTTTTATTTTTGGAATGAGGTTGTATCACTAGTCAGGGCAGCAGGCAGGCTCAACTGACTCCAGCTATCAAGTGTGCGTGGCTGCTAGTGGCTTAAATACTCCCAGCAGGCCCCAGTCACATGCATGGACATGGCTTCCTGCTCTTTCAGAAGCTCTTTCAATTCCCAGAAAGCTACTCAGGACAGATACATATTTAGCCCTGAGATTCTGACTCCTGGTTCTTACCTTTGATCCTCATGTCCTAGTTCCTGTCTGTTTCTACAGTCCTATGTCCTACTTGTTTATTCCTGATTTCCTGTTCCCTGAGCCCTGGTTCTTGGCTTCTTCCTAGCTTTATCCATGTCCTGATTCCTGCCTTGCTGGCTCCTTCCTCCAGACCCCTGTGATTCCAGACGGCCTTGCTGGCTCCTTGACCTCTGAATTCCAGACTCCTGTTCAGACATCCAGCTCCTAGCCCCTGGCTTAGTGTTGCTTGGTGACCACCTATCTCCCAGTCCCAAACAGCTCCTGCCTCCTGTTCTGAACCCCACAGTCAGCTTTTGGATTTATTCAGGTGATGACCTACCTCTTGATCCACTGACTATTTTGGAACAGTGCTTCCCTGACCTTGTCTGTCCCTGTTCCTCTAGGCTGTGACCTCTTAGGGTTAAAAACCAACTGTTTATGTCCCAGTCATACCCCTGACAGGCTGTTTGAAAAATTTGCTAAAGTCTAGGGGGAAGTAGTAAGTCAGATACTCGTTAGATGCCATCTCACTGCTAGAGATAGTAAAAAGAAATTGAGGAAGGGTTGCACCCAGTTTTGCCCTCATACAAGTGACCAAGGCAGTAGGATCCACACTTTTGGCCTCTTCAGTGCACCAAGGTCAGGTTTCCACTGGGTTAAGGCAACAGGAGGAAAAAAAGTCCCTGCCCTGAGGGATGTAACATACAAACACACACAAAACAAACCTTCCTGAAGACTAGGATGTATCACTTGCTTGTGCCTCAACGACTTTAGATCTTCCATGAGTTCTTTTTCAAGATGGCATATTCGTGCTTCGCAAGCTGCTCAGGGATTACATTATGACAAACAAGATGTTATTGCATGTACATGAAATAGGACTTACCATCTCATGTACATACTACATTGCTTATTTAAATTAGCAATGGCCAAGCGCCCAAAAGTACAAAGCATAAGACAGTGTCTCTCTACTAATCAGCCACTGCTGTCACCCAGTACCATCAAATCGTATCACCAGTGATATGCAACAATAATGAATTTGACAGCAGCTCCTGTAGGCCAAACCTGTGGAGCCAGCACTAACCCTGACTCCAGCCCCTTCCCCAACTCCCATTACCAGCACCCACTTTAACTCTGCACCCAAGGCTCACATACTAAACACCCTGGCTGCTAGTGCCACATGTGGTCATCACCAATTTATAGAATCCTCTCTCTATGTCCTTATACATTCCCCTTAGTATAAAACAAACAACCTTCTCAATTTTCAGGTGCGAGAGGTACCTGGATCACTTGAAGCTAGCATGGGGGTCCGTACGTTCTGTGACTCTTCTCCTCCAGCTCTATCAACAGTGTGAATATCAAGTGCTTCCTACATGCAAAGAGAACTTCAAATAAATTTAAAGTGTCTTAAGTTAAAAACACTAATCGAGAAACAGACTGGAACTTTATGACACTGAAGACTGAGTACTAGAGACACTTTGCGACGCCGGCACCGCAATTTTAAAAACAAAAAAACCCCCTGGCCTTGGTTCAGGGATGCCAAAAAGATGCATTTTCAGCTTGTGACCATTTATAAGCTATGGGAGCAATTACCCCATCCTTTTCACATTAATTTTTATGAAGGAGATGGAAGGAAGAGTAGTTTACCTTTGATGCAAAGGACACAAAGAGGACTCCATCCACATCCTCAAGATCCGGCTTAACATCTGGAAGGATATTTCCTGGTCCAAGAGAAGCATTCTTGCTTGTCACTGCGGTCTTTCCCAGGTTTTTAGGGGGTCGTCCAGCCTTGGAGATCTTCAGTTTCCGCGGCCTTCCTCTTCTACTTGGGCCTGATGACACAGAGTTTTGATTAGTACCAGTGCTCTTCTGGGACATGGAATTCTTTAATACTCTTGTTTTTTTTCTTCCAGTGACATGTTTAGCTGAAAAAGAGCTACCTGCAGAGCCCCTGGGATTGAGATTAGAGGATTTAGATATGGTCCATTGTCTCTCTTTGACTGAATAGCATTTCTGTAGCACTTTGTTTCCAGGAGACATTTTTCTCACAGCTACTTTCTCAGTTTCCATGGCCATGCCTAAGCAAGAACCCTTGTGATTTTCAAAATAGGCAGGCAAGGAATCTAGTATTGCACTCAAAGAGGATTTATCTTTCTTACATGAGAGCATGGTCTCTGGCAGCTCAGAGATTTTCACTGTACTCTTAGCGACTGAACAGGGCTCCAAATAAACTACTGGCATCTTCCCACTATCCAATTTTAACATTTTGGCTTTAGCAACACCTGAAGGGCTGGTTAGTATCCGTTTCCTGGACCTGACGTCTGCTTCTTTTCCATCGAGCTCGCTGTGTTTCCTTAGTTGTTTCTCTAGTATGGGATCATCATCACTGTTGGAATACTCATCAGTTTCCTCATCTGTATCTTCCTGTTTCACAGTTACTCCTTCTATGCATGCACTTGACCCATAAGCATAGTCATCCACTGGCTCCTCTTTAACAACTACATTGAAATGTCCATTTGGGTCCAACGGAGATGCCACTCGGGAGCTGCTTTCATAACTGCTAGCGATGGGACTGGAAAAAAGGAGTAAACAAGGAATTTGAAATACACAAACATAAGACACAAAATTCAGAAGTTATCCTCTTCCAGGTGTATTTTCGTTCCCTAAAAGGAATCATTCAGTACTACAAGGTTATTGCTGTTGGGTCCTACTTTAAACAGTACAATTTTTTTTCTTTTTTATGATATCACCACCTCCCATAATCTTCAATATCTTTTGTACTTCAGAACAGTACTGAGCTTGGTTGAGTTTGCTAGTGACCTCCAAGTAAAGGCTGGTGCTTAGGAAAAGATTTCATTTACATGTTTATACTTTTTGAACAATAGCAAGCATTCAAGGAATATTATTAGTATGTCACCTTGTTTAAGGTTTTTCATCACCAAGAAAGCAATAACTGTTCCCTTCCCTCCTATTGTTAAAATCACATCTAAACATTTCCACATGGGACGTTAAGCAACAATTAAAACTCTGAAGTCAATGCACTGTAACTTACATGCATTTAACGTCAGTGTTAGGGCTGTGCAAAGCTTTGGTAGCCAATTCGATTTGGAGGAGATTCAGCCCAATTCGGCAGCCGAATCTCTGAATCCTAATCAAATTGGGAAACCAATTAAAAGGTCCAAATTGATTTGGAAAAGATTCGGCACCACTCTGGAAATCTGGCCATAGACTAAACAGGCAGCAGTCCTCACCACACTGGACAGAGCTACCTCCAGCTGTTAAGTCCGTTGTGGTGAGTGGAGGGGGGAGGGAAGGGGCATGGGGGGCAGATCAATGGCCCCTCAGCAAGGGAGGGATTAGGGT
>NW_017729025.1:83920548-83922077 GCF_001723915.1 Gavialis gangeticus | reverse complement strand
CATGGGGGGCAGATCAATGGCCCCTCAGCAAGAGAGGGATTAGGGTTGGGGCTGGGACAAGCTACCCAACTATGGCAGGGGGGCACGGGACTCTGGAAGGGGGACGGGGCAGTGCAAGATGTGGGCATACCAGCACTAGGAGAGGGGGCTATGCCATGCTGCCGCTTGCCCAGCTGGAGGAGTGAGTGCAATGCAGGCACAGCTCGCTCCAGGTGGAAGGGGGCAAGAGGCAGCAGATCATAGCCCTGATCCCAGCACTGCTGCACCCATGCCCCCCTGCCACGGCTGGGCAAACAGCAGCAGGGCATAGTGCAGGATGCAGGCGCGGCAGCGCTGAGAATGGGGGCTATGCCTTGCTGCCACTTGCCCCCTTCCGCTCCAAGCGAGCTGCGCCTGCATTGCACCCCCCTTCCCCTTGCCCCAGCTGGGCAAGCTGCAGCAGGGGATAGCCCCCGCTCCCAGCACTGCCACACCTACATCCCACGCTCCCCCACCCAGGCATCCCAGCCGCAGCCCCAATCCCTCCCTCACTGTGGGGGCACTGATCTGCCCCCCACCCCCACACCTCTTCCCTCCCCTTTCCACCCACTACAACAGACTTAGCAGGTGGAGGCAGCTGTGTCCAGTGTGGTGAGGACTGCTGCCTGTTTAGTTTATGGCCAAATATCTGAAGTGGCACTGATCCTTCAGATCCGATTCAGCCAAATCAAAATCGGGATAGTGATTCGAATCTCTGAATCAAATCACCGTCCCTCCAAATCGACTGAATCTGAAAGAAATACTTGCCACTTTGCACAGGCCTAATCAGTCTGAACAACTTTATGCAGAAGTGACCTTCCTTCATTGTATTCATCATGCCATTTTATTTCTGAATATAAGCCTCCACTTAGGCATAAGTTAGTGCCTTATGTGCATTAACTTCAGTTTTAGTTAGTTAATCTTAACTTTGAGTGTGTCCTTGCAGACAACTCCTAAATGTAACTGGTGCTTTAACATTACCCATAAGAAATCTCACCCTACCTGCAAGTATGAAAGCCATTGGGCTACTCTCAGTTCTACACTCAGTTCACCAATGCAAGTTCAAAACAACTCCAATGATGTTGAGCTAGAGATTAAGCCAACTGACTACACGGATTTAACCAAGTGCCAGCCAGAGAGAGAAGTATCTGGTCCACAGTTAGACATTACAAACCTAACTGTAGGTGCAATCCCACCCTTATCCAATGGGCTGTCCTGGGACAGACAGATATTTCTAGGGGTGTACCAGCAGAGACTTTTGGGGCTGATCGTGATAACTGATTTTTAAGGAAGCATATCGGTCAATACCGATCCGATTTCTGATACAGCATGGACAGCTGTGTGCAGTTGGTAAGTCTGTTGTGGTAGAAGGGGAGGGAAAGGGTATGGAGGCAGATCAAGGCCCCCTGCAGTGAGGGGGGGAGGCAGGGGCAGACACTGCCCAGCAGGGTGGGGCAGGTGTGGGATGGAGCTGTGGCTCATCTTGGGGGGGGGGGGGGGGGCCCCCCCCC
>NW_017729025.1:83918471-83919983 GCF_001723915.1 Gavialis gangeticus | reverse complement strand
AGGGTCCAGAGGAGGGCCACCCGCATGATCCGGGGACAACAGGGCAGACCCTACAATGAAAGACTGCAGGACCTAAACCTGTTCAGCCTTCACAAGAAAAGGCTGAGGGGGGACCTGGTGACCATCTATAAACTCACTAGGGGGGACCAGAAGGGTTTGGGGGAGACACTGTTTCCCCTAGCGCCCCCTGGCATAGCAAGGAATAATGGACACAAATTATTGGACAGTGGGTTTAGATTAGACATCCGCAAGAACTACTTCACAGTTAGGGCGGCTAGGAGCTGGAACCAACTTCCAAGGGAAGAGGTGCTGGCTCCTACCCTGGGGGTCTTTACGAAGAGGCTTGATGCCTACCTGGCTGGACTCATTTGAGTCCAGTTTTTCTCCCGCTCAGGCGGGGGTCGGACTTGAAGATCTACAAGGTCCCTTCCGACCCTACTTCTATGATTCTAGGGCAAGGGGGGCACATGCCCCAGATCTACACAGGGTGAGACAGCTGCCGCTGCAGGCTGGGGCCACACTGGGCTCTTCCCGGTGAAGGGGCAGGGGCTGGGCTGGGCTTGGGTTAGGCAGCAGCAGCACTAGGAAGGGGCTACGGGTGGGGGGGGGAGGTGCAGCCATCCCAAAATTTGCCATTACCCCAACTCCCCCTCCCAGTACCACTGCTGCCTGCCCCAAGCACACCCTGGCTCAGCCCCCTGCTGGGAAGAGCCCAGCGCATCCCCAGCCCACAGCTGCAGCCTGCCCTGTGCAGATCTGGGGGCACATACCACCTCCCCCCAGAGGGTTTGCGCAGCGGTGGGAGCTGCCCCCCCACGCTTCCTGGATGAGTCACGGTTCCATCCTGCACCCGCCCAACCCCAGCTGGGCAGCGCCTGCCCCAGGCCCACTCCCTCCCTCACTGTGGAGCCCTATATCTGCCCCCCACGCCCCTTCCCTCCCCCATCCACCACAACTGACTTACCAGCTGGATGCAGCTCTCCAAGCTGCTGATCTATGCTCCTCACCGCCTACGTGCTGCACTGCAGCTGCATGCATGCACAGGCTGTTTATTGGCCTATTACTGGCCACATCAGGCCGATTTCCAATACAGCAAATCTTCATTATAACGATACCAATCCAATATCACACCTATGTGTCAGTACACCTCTAGATATTTCATCCATTTTGCTATTACTGCCAAAATCTGGCAGTAAGCTACGGAAACGAAGCATAGCTGAAAAGCATACGCAGGAGTGGAAACACATATTAAGCAACATAAATTTCAGAGAATAATATGCTGAACTTCATCACTAAACCTCGCCCTCAATTATTTATAGGTCAAGACTAATATTTAGTTTCTTTTTGTTTTGTTTTTTAAATGCATTTAACAGTATAAAGAAGCCTTAAATGGATTTAGCCATTTTTGATAAATTCTAAACATGAATTTGCACTTAGTTGATCAATGAAAAGGATGTTAATGTAATTTTGGTGACTGGAATAAATAGTGAGTGGACTGGCTGCATTCTGCTG
>NW_017729025.1:83907287-83918308 GCF_001723915.1 Gavialis gangeticus | reverse complement strand
GCCCAGCTTTTTATGAGTAATAATTACTGCTTAACATCTTTAAAAGATAACAAATTGATGATTTTTCCCTGCAACAGCTTTCCCATCCCAATTAAGGATTAGCATTGTGCTCTACCCCACGCTGATATCATAACCTGAAAGTGTACCACATTTTTCAAATTCCTGATAATGCACCACGTGAGGTGAAACAGTCATCATCTGAACACATAACAAAATATGGCCAATTAATTTATATGCCTTATACAGGACAATTCTTCCCCCTGCGCCCCCCCCGCCCCAATAAACCCTCAATATTTTTCTCTTGCATATACGCCATCAAGAACAGCCGCTGTAAAACAAGTCCAAATTATCCCCAAGAAAATTAAGGAGAAGCAGGAGTGGCACCATGGATGAACTGGTGGGAAGCAGTACATGCAGGAAAAGAATTGAACATGGGGAATCACCATCAGAGAAGATGACAGACAGACTACTTCAGTAAAAGGATGGAAAAGATCTTTCTGAGCAAGTAAAGTTAGAAAAACAAACACAAAGAAGGAAAAAACACACAAAAGGGTGCAAGGGAACATAAGGAAATCAAACAAAACATGTTCTACAAACAATAGGAAAAAAGAGTCAACGTAACCCAAGACAGAAGGAAAACATAACAAAACTACCCTCCTGTCCAGTGCTTTACGTCCTACAGTAAAATACAGCAAATACCAATATACCACCACTGTATTTCTTAAAAAGTATGCTACAATGTTTTTGGCAACTGGATGGTATTTGGGTTGGTATGCTTAACTGCTATTAGGAAAAATGTCCAAATCCTAGATTATTATTCTATTAACAGAAATTGGCATATACATACCCTTAAACAGAAAAAAAAAGCAACTTCTTTCTAAAATACACTAGATGTACGTGTCCCCCGTAAACATTTTTTTTATTAATATATTTAAAGTTCCAGGTCACATCAACCAAATCAGTTCCAAATCTTATCAATTGAGCAGAACCCAATCATTCCAAAAACCACACTGATTGAGCAGGCAGAACTCAATCATTCTAAACACCATGTATGGCACTACAACCGGCAAGTATCCTTTGTCCCAAGCTTTCACCCTGGGACTTCAGATACTCCCAAATCCATTAGCAGGCATCCTACATGCAAGCCCAAGCCCAGAAGTCTTGGGGATGCCCCCACGAGATGTAATATTAGACCATAAAGAAATGCACGAGAAACATTTCCAAATTCCTACTGCCTTGAAAAAGCATTTTCAACCAGGGTGCAGCAACGCACCCTCAAGAATGCCATGGCAGGAGTGGTCACATAAAAGCAGGCAGCAAAACTGCTTTGTGACATGCAGCCCTTCCTAGTCCAGCACCCCCTATACTCTACCTGGAAACAGAAGCACGGGTAGATCCGTCTGGTCTGCTTCTGCTTCCAGGAGGAACACAAGGGGCTCTGGAGCAAGAAGCATAAGGCAATGCCTGCTTTAGGCTGATTTGAGAGCCCTAACATAGGAGTGCATGCACATGGCACAGCCTTTCCCAAGCTGGCTATGCAGCAAGTACGCAGCACAGTTTCATCTGGAGATACCAGAACCTGGTTGAGAAGCACAAAGCTAAGATGAGACAGCACCAATAGTGGTTCTCAGTGGGGGATGCTCCCACACATAAAGGAGCAGAGGTGGGGTGCCACGGCCCTAAAAAGGTTGAAAACCACTACCTTGGAAAAATGAGGAGTCTTGTACAAACATAAAAAACAGCTATTAAAGAACTCTTAAACTGTGATTAAAATCCCCCACAAGAAAGATTAAATTTCTAGGAGACATTATACTTTTCACAAAAGTGTACAGATATTTCAACCCCCCGCCTCCAATCCATAAGAGTTATACATGGTTCCAATAATACCTTGATTTAAAATGCCAATGAAGGACTGACCTTAAATTAAGGCCTTGTCTGCATAAGAAAGTTGAACTCATTTTATGTAAATGAGTACAACTTTCTTAAACTCTAAAGAACTTTTACTGAGTCAGTGCAACCTGTTTTATGTATAGTAAAATCAGTTTAAGTGCACCTTATATCAAATTTAGCTTGAAACAGCAAGAAACTGATCAATACAAATAAAAATAAAACCCTTTTCTAAACAGAAATCATTTAACTGTGTGCTGATATAACATAACATGCTTATAAACATCCTTTATTGTTGATATGATTGCTAAATGTTATCATATTTGATTTTACTATGTCAATTGTGGACCTACGTACAATATTTTTTATAGATTTATGATTTATCACTATATTTATACTTTAACCATTTATACTATATTTATACTTGATTCTGTTAATTCTAGGAGTAGGAATAATGTTTGTATAATGGTTGGCTTTATTTTATTATTATATTTGTATTTCTGTTATTTTTGCTTAAATTTATTTATAATTACGGTTGTATGTTTGTCATGTTGTTTTCGGGAGCAAGGCTTTTAGCCAGAATCCTTAATAATAAATTGAACTGAATGTGTTTATAATCTGTGCACTTAAAATGGTATTACTGCAAATTAAGTAATTGGATTATATATAGAACTCTCATTTAGACAGGCCTTACAAAAACACATTAGAAAAAGTTTTAAATCATTAGGTAGATGCAAGTGTGTAACAATCATCCCATTCAATTCATTTACTATACTTTTGAAACCAAGATCCTATTAGATTTGACAAAAAAGATTACATTCCTTGTATACAGTTAGTAATTCAAAGAAAAATCTATGGAGATGCCAATTACAGCACCATACCTCAAGGGTAAATCATATTCTGAATTTAAAGGAGATTCAGTTAGGTATAAATTAAAACCTCCTATTTCATCATCACTTACTTTTTATATACTAATACAACCTGAGAATTTACAAGGGATTCTTAAATAGTTTATTAAAGTTATGTTCTTCAGGGAATATAATATCTGTGTCAGCTTTCTTTGGCATTAAAGTAAGAGAATTCCACTGCCTCTGCCTATACAGATAAAAATTAACTGAAATATTATGTACATGCTGTACTTGAAAAAACTAGCTTAACTAATTACAGTCCACTTCTTAAATTTAGGATGAAAAAAACTTATTCCAAAAGTATAGATGATATTTTGCTCTAATTGTCTAGGTTAATTTTTTTTTAATACTTAAAGAGACTTCTACTACACAACTTCAAATGATTATAAACACTGCAAACCAAGATTCTGTTGGGGCTTGTACAGTTAATTAATGAGTGACCACAAGTCATCCATAACCCACAATTTAGGAACCACTACTATACAATATCCCTTTTTATATTATTTTAATGATAAATCAGAAGTGTGACTCATGCTGAAGGAGAAAGACTTTTAAATCTTTCTTTGGAAAAAAGGCTTCCGTAAGTCAGCATACGTCACCTACTTCTATAAGTTTATGTTATCTGTTGTTGAAAAAGGATCCATGTCAACCTCGGTCCCACAATGATGAAACAAAGTTTCGGGTTCCAAAACAGTTAAATGTCCACTCTGCTTAGGCTACTAGAGCAAAATTCTGTCTATACTTTTAGAATAAGTTTTTCAACCTAAATTTAAAAGGTGGACTGCTGAAAAAAAGTGTTAAGTTTGAACAAATCTTCAAACAATTTTTCTAAATGAAAACCCAGTCTGCATAAAAGCTGCATGAATGGTATAATTTTGATAAAGGCCTTTCAGATGCAAGGGAACTTAACACTCCTTGAGAGATGTATTTTGGATGTTCAGCCAATTTTCCTTGCAATTACACAAGACTATTGCTATGGCCAAAGCAAAAAAAAGCTGCCCATAAATCCTTTGCGCCCGAGTGTCCAATCACAGGCTAGAAGACTAAAATGTAGAGACATACATTAAAATATTTCCAACACCTTGCTCATCTTAAAATTAAAATCTTTTGAGGTTGATATTAGCCTAGGAAAGGGAGGAGGGATCTTTTTTAAGAACATTTTTCAAAGTCCGAATGTATTTATCCCAAAAGGATACATTTATTTTTACATGGATTTTTGACAAGCAATACTGAAAGCAACAAAATCTATGATGACAAGAAACATCTCTAATTAACATCTTCCTATTTCACCTAGAGGTACTCTTAAAAAAAAATAAAACCAGTACTTTAGCTGGAAGATTATAGATTCAGGTCACTTGACCTAGGGGCTTCTCTCAGATGTTTAACTTTAAAAAACACATAAAAAGTGTAGAGCAAACTTATTTTAAATTTGTATCAAGTCTGGAAAAAGCTGTAATGAAAAGAGAGCAATTTCTTAGACCTCCGTGTAATTCCAGTATTATAATAAAATATCACTACAGAGCTCAAAAGCTACCAGTCTTGCAGTTAAAAACTCACTCAGCGATACCCTAATGCAGTGGTCTCCAAAGCAGGGTGCGCAAGATGATCCATTGGGGTGCAGAAAGAAAATATTAGAACTTCTATTTATATAACTATACACATATTGGGGATGCATGCTCAAAAATTTTTTACTGATAGGGGTGCGCAAATATAAATATACATATATTGGTGGTGCGTACTCAAAGATTTTTTACTGACAGGGGTGCACGTTCAAAAAAGTTTGGAGACCACTGCCCTAATGAACAAAGAAACAGCCTCTGCAAGAGCAACAAAAGAAACTGTGAAGGGACACTCAGTGTTTGGGAACCTTTCCTTGCTCTAAAAGTCAGTAAAATCCTGCTGGAGTGGCTTTACCATACATTGAAAAACTCTTTTCTACAAAAGTGGCTTTTTACAATAGGACTACATGCATTTTGGTAGTCCTATGGTATTGACTCCATGAACTTACTGCTGCACTGCCTTATAGAAATCTACCAGAGTCCAGTATGCTTGGGATAACCATCCATCCCAGTTGGGTCTGGACACTCCCAAATTCCATAGGCCAGTCTCGGCCAGTTGGTCAAAAGTCACGGGCTGGAGTCCAGTGAGGAGGCGAAGCACCATGGTGTACTGGGCTGGCAGCCAGGCACAGGCAGAATTCAGGACATATGGTCACCCTAAGTATGGTAGCACCCTAGGCACTAGCAAACACAGCAGGGAGCTTGTAAATAAGGAAGAGAAGTTACTTTTCCTTGCAGATTTCAGCTCCTTTCAGTGATCTGTTGCCACAAGCAGATTGGTAGTATGTACAGACCACTCTAGAACATTGCTTAAAGAAACCAATGGAGGCATGGAAAAACAGGGGGGTTAGACAGACTGTATTGATGCACACATGTAATAGGAGCTGGTAGGAACACAGGTCCACTGTTACAGGCCACATAACTAATGGAAGACAGTAGAAGGTGCAGGGAAATGGTTGGTTGGGTGAAACCACACTAACATGTACCGTTGAGGGATGTGGAAGGAATACACGTGCAGCACACAGAAGCCTCAAGCAGCCTTTAAAGGAAAATTGACAGGTATAGGGCGACAGGTTCAGAACTCTAAAAATCTGATTTATTTGAAGCATTAGGGAAACAAAAGTATCAAGACATGAATTTTCATCCCCTAAAACTTTGCTGAGAGAAGCTTATAACCTAAAATTATCCTGGATTATCAGGCCAGCTAAGTTTTCAATATAAGTCCTCCCACCACCAATTCACATCACATTTTACTGAGTGCCCAGCCAATGACCAAAAATTAAATGTATACCTACCTTTCAGATACTTCTTGCTTTAACTTTGGCACACCACCAGAAGGCATGTCAGCATCCAGGAAGCCTAGGAAGTCCCGTTCTGCATTAAAGGATTCTTTCTCCAAGTCTACATCTGATGGATTCTGACCACTGAATGAAGACTCTAGATCCCTCTGCTGTGAATCTAATCCATCAGCTTCCATGGAACGACCACGATTGCTGGGAGAGCTAGAAACACTACCTCCCTCCTGTTCCGAGTTATTTTGCTTTATATCACGTTGAGGTCTACTGTTCAGTCCATCGTCTCTGAATCCTTTAGCAAAAGGGTTGTAGTCTATTTTCAGTTGTGTAATCTGAATGTTCTGATAGGCTGTCACAGCAAAGAATTCGGTCTGTGGGAAGGTAAAGGTGTGGACATCAGGGCCATTTAGCTGGATAACTTCTGTGGCTTTGTCTGCAGGTACCAAATGAAGTCGTGGCAGATAGCGGTGCATGGAGTGCAAAATAATATGTCCTTCCTGGTCCAGAGTATTGTTGGTAAGCTTGAGTTTGTAGAAAGACACTGGCTGGTGCATCCAGTACTGACCAGTAGAAGGTGACTCTGGATGAATAAACACTCGCCCCAGAACATGGGGCTCAGCCTTCCCACTGGGCTCCCACCAACGACCATTCCATTTATAGCGATGATTGTCCACAGGAGAGATGTCCATGACTAAAATGTATTTCTGGTTGGAATCTAGGCCTGTAATCCAGTACCGGCAGTATGGGAACATACGCCTCCCCTGCTTGGTCAGAATCATCTCAGTGTTGCGATGGTAGAACTCATTCCACATACTGTTGTTATCCAGGGTGACAGTGATGCCCCCTGAGACACAATCAGCTGGAAGGCAGGTCTTGACTTTGGATTTGACTGGATTTGTCACACTGCTGGCAAGAGCACAAGCATCGCGATTCGCTACCAGAATTCCTTGATCAGCTTTCCCATTTCCTTGCTGCTGTTTCAAGATAACAAAAAAAGTGGGTGCTGCACCAGACACAGTCCCACTTTCCCGGTTACCCAAAACAAACTGTGGTTTCTCCATGATGGACACAGTAGTAAATTCTCTTAATTTAACAGCAAGTTTTTCAAAGATTTTCTGGCAGTTCTCTTCCTGTGCTCACCATCCTGAAAACAACAAATCAACCTAATTAATAACAGTAAATGGAATACAATATAATTCCTCACTAAAGGAAAGGAACTGAGTCACAAGAGAAAAGTACTCTTCATGATCTCTCACTTCACCAGCTTTACCAATCAAAAGAACATTAAGCTTGCAAATTCAAAGACAAAATTAGAAATCAAAGGTTTGTACAAACTTAATTTGGACCCCTTGTGTGTATGCATTATGATAACCTTTAATTAAATGTTTACATACTATTTTCCCCTCAGAACTCCTGCCTTTCAATAGGATATACAGCTAGCTTCAGAGAAGAAATAGGACTATGTAATGAATGTGGCTGTTATCTGCAAGACCTCTGCTTTACATGCTGAAGTTGAAATGTTGGTGTTGAACGAGGCAAGAGTGTGTCAAAAGAGAAAATAGTTTTGTGGTTAAGGTAGCTCACTGTTGTCCAAGAGACTAGAATTTAAACCCGTTTCTACACAAATAAATCTAAACCAGACTTTACACAGATGGTCACTACTTGAGTGTTCCTTATTTTCTAGGTATCTGATTTAAGACTCTGGATTCTGATTTATAGAAGTGCTGAGCTTTCAACTGAAAATGAAGTCAATGGGAGACGCATTTGAACACATAAAGTGCAATTTACATAGTATCAGGTTCTAAAGGTCACAAATGGAACATCCAAAATTAACAGGTATTTTTGCTTTTCATCTCTCTGCTTCACTTTCCCATCCACCCCTTCATCTAACTCGAGTCTTTCAAAAATAAATCCATTAGTGTCTCCGAAGCATTTGTGTATTATAGTGAAGAGCTCCACACATAATCACTTATTTCTTTACAGGATTTCCTATCTTCAGATCTGGGTGTCAATACTATACAGTGAAGGCAACATGAGGCCACACACTGAACAATACTGAATATCTGTTTGGTAAACATTGTCTGTCTTGTGCACTGAATGAAGAGGGTCCTCTGGAAAACTAGAATACAGTCACATAATTGTGCTATCGGGGTTGCAGAGGCAGCCCCCTCTCTGGAATTTTCAATTTCTGTTTTAGGGTTTGACCTTACTACAGTAATGTTGTTTTAATGTAGGGGTTTACCATGCAATTTTGAAGGTTTTCTTGGATTTTTGTGTTTTTAAACAGAAAACTAGAAAATTCAAAAGAAGGTCCATCATGCAGAATCATTTTGACACCCACCTGGGCCATCACCAGATTTGGAACTTTTAGAACCTCAGAAGAGAGCATCACTTGTGGTATCATTAACTACTAGCAATAGCAGCTCATCATCCTCTACGTGGGCTAGCCACAAGACTGGTGGAAGGAACACACACACGAATATTGGATTCCATTCTTCGTTCTGGAAGACAGTTCGGTCTAGTGGTCACAGACCCTTCTATATAGTCTCATCCAGCCTGACCCCTTCTGCCACTACCTGTGCATCAGTTTCCCCCTTCCCTCCCGGCTGTCTCAGTTCAGTCTTTGCCCCCATTAACTTAGAGCCCCAAACTGCCCTCTTTCATCCAGGCTCCCATCCCCAAATCTATCCCTCTGCATTGATTCAGCTTTTCTCTGTTTTCCTTAGAGGCCAAAATGTTTCCTCCTCCAAGTGGTCTGGGTGCCACCAAGAAGGCTGATATCACAAAGAAGACAGTCTCTTTTCTCTCAGTTCCAGTGCCTTGTACCGGGGCAGCCACAAGCATACAAAGCGTAAAAAATGTATTCAACTACCTGTCATTCTTGGGAATGACAAAATCATGTGTTTTTCCTGGAACTTTCAAAAAAAAGTCAGCCCAAGGCAGGTATTAACATGGAAAACTTCATTCCAAAATGTATAAGCTACTGAAACAAGGTTTTACAATGGGAAGCTAGAGAAGATGATAACATCTTCACCCATAAAAAATGTAACTGGGACCTCATGGAGAGTAATTATCCAAATGAGAAAAAATCAACTGTACTGTTATAATTATCTCCTACCAGTATAAGGAAAAGAGGAGACTGAACATTTGTCTACCTGAATATACAAGGCTTTAACCTTTTATTCCTCCATGAAGAAGCAAATGTCTGTTCCTTTGCACAACATAACTGAACAGCTGCATAATATTGTTCTTGGAAGTGACTTCAATTCTCATAGTCCACACAAAATATCAAGACCTTTCCACTCCAAGACTTTACCATCATATTTTCCTTGCATATTACTTGAATTGAATCAGTATAAGTCTATTCAATATTATGTACATGCAGGGTGTAAAGAAAACAAAGGGCAAAGGGCTGGAGGTTGAAGCTGCTGCCACCATAACATCACTTGAAAACAGCAGTGCCTATTTCTAAAAATCCACCTTAAATCCAGACAATTTATATGCATTAGATGTGTTACTCCACACAGACACCACACATAGAACCCTTTAAAGCAGAGCAAGTACAAAATAGTTTAGTCCACTTTTCAAAGTGTGACATAACAGCTACATTAAAGCAACTTTTAAGACTAATAATACATTTTCATTTTAGCTGCTTTGAGTCACAAATTCTTCTGGTTTTTATTTTGTTTCGGGAAGAAAAGAGAGATAACATTTTTTCATACCTTAAAATATTTCCAGATACAGTTGGAGTTCAAATTACACAATGCTATATGTAATGCTCACAGTTCTGTTTTGAAAATGCTGCCCCAACTCCGCAATACAATCTGTGCAGGTGGAGACCTGCAGGGGACAGAGCAAGATTGGGCCTTTGTAAAATGATTTAAAATGTTTTATATGAACGATGCTATTGAAATGCAGGGAGTGTTATTAAGGTCACATCCTTAAAAATAATAATCAGTTAAACAAATAGGCAGTTAGACTGACTGGCTGTCTGCTTATTTAAAAAGACACCGTGTGCTAATGAAGAACTCTGTATTTTATCATTAGAGAGATCATTATTTTTATTTATACACATACACACCAGTAACAAACAATACTAAAATATGTCATCCAAATATATCTCGTATAAAATGACATAAAAGATGTGATGCAGGTTGAATTATGCTGTGATGTATTAGCATGTATGTTGGTATCAACTCTGTAATTTGGTTCTTAAAAATGTGTTGATAGGTTTAATACAATAAGGCATCAATTATACACTGGAGATCTTCACTACATTAATGAGAAGCAGGCTAATGGGAAAAGAAGGAACAGATGTGCTTTTCTATAGAAATAGAGCTCAGACTTTTAAAGTGTGTGTGTGTGCACGCACCTATATACATAGAGGTACAAACAAACAAAAATAAAAAAAATGCATGTTTACATTAGTATATACCTACATATCAAATATAGAATGTGGAGCTCTTCATTTTTTACACACAATGTCCTTTTTAATAAGCAAAATATCATTCAGTCCCTGCGTATGCACATATATGCTTGGTGTGTTTTCTTCTGTCTCTCATCTGAGTGTTTGCAGGACGTGACCACCTTAACACTGTGCATTTATTTATTTACAAGCTCAATAACAAATGATTTTGCTACCAAAAAAAAAAACCTCACTACTAGAAAGAAAAATAAAACAGCATCTTATATTTGAGAGTTCACACCCCAGGTGAGGAAATTCAGAAGTTAAACTCTTCTCCGCCACAGGTGCTCAGATGTGCTGCACAGACTGACAGAGACAAAAACCAGTCGTGAACATATGAAACACGTGTGGAAAGGGCCTCGAACGGAGCGACTGAAAATTGATTTCCCCTAGCTTTCAGGAAGCCTGTACGCGGCCTGACTTCTGCTGCCACTATAAATAGTGGCTTTAAAAAATTCAGCCAAGCCACCAATGAAGAAAGCCAAAGGGGAGTGACCTGCCCTGGAAAGAGGAGGCTGTCCGAGTACCTAGCAGCTGGCTCATAGCAGCTGCCCACCGCCCACCGCCCCCAGCCTCAGGCGCAGCGCGGTCAGGCCCACGCGGAGGCAGGAGCAGGAAGTTCCCAGCAGCTTCCGCAGCAGCGGCCCGGGGAGCTGATACACGAGGCGGCCTCGAGTGTGTTCGTGCGGCCGGACCGAGCCGAGTCCAACCCAACCCAGCCCGGGGGAGGGGAGGGGCAGGGACGGCGGGGCTCGCCAGTGCCAGAAACAACCGCCGCAGCCGGCACGTAGGCGGAGGGAGGGGGAGCGCGGCCCCCGGGCGCAAGTAGCCACCCTCGCACCGAGCGGCAACAGCCGGCCGGGCCGAGTCCCCGCCTACGGCTCTTCCGGCCGCCGCCCCTCCCCCC
>NW_017729025.1:83896508-83906731 GCF_001723915.1 Gavialis gangeticus | reverse complement strand
CCGCGCGGGGGTCCGGCCAGGGTCCGCCCGCGCCGCCGGGCTCGCGTCCGACCCCGCTCCCAGGTCCTCGCGGCCGCGGCGGCAGCAGCCCTTAAACCCCCCACCCCCGCTGGGGCTCGTGGCTGCTGCTGAGGAGGTGCAAGCGGCGTCCTGCAGAGGGCGGCCCGGCCCCGGCTTCCCCGCCGGGCAAGCAGCAAACAAGCAGGTCAACCGTCCGTGACAAACACGAGACTTCCTGCTCGCTTCGGTGCGAGACCGGCTCTCGCTGTAGCCTGGGCCGGCCGGGAGGAGGCGGCCCCCGGAGCAGGCGTTCGGACCTAAAGGCTGAAGCTGGACCCGTTCCTGAAGAACTGAAGGCAGATGCAGCTTTTGTTAAATCACTTTCTGAAGTCACTGAACCTACTAGAAGGCAGAAACACTGCATTAAATAAATCAGTTCTCTCTGTCAATTGAGGTATTTAATTAGAACTCTTATAAGCTCTTAGATTTCCTCCCAACAAAAAAGTCTCCTTGGCCTTCTCTGGGTTTGGAAGCTTCTGTTCATTTTTTCCTAGATGGCTAACAGTTTGATATGCAAGGACTTGAGTGTAAAGCAAAGCCTACTGAAGCTGGTCTAATAAACAATATCACATCTACCTGAAGAACCTTGTCTGCCCTAATCCCACTGAAGGAGAACAGGGCTGTGCGCAAACCTCCCCAGTGTTCCCATAAATACATACAATCTTAGCATTAAATGCAGGGGAAGGAGAGGAGGGGGAAACCCCCGCAATGGCTAAGGATTTTTTAACTCTTTATTTCATCTGCCAACCTGTGGACAGAACTCCAAACAAGAGAGCATCAGTTTGGCTTTTTTACCTTTTAACACCTAGCCACAATTTTGGGAAAACGCATTTATTTATCAGGGTGCCAAAATGTCCAAATTAATAAATACTGAGAGGCCAAGCTACCAAATCAGCAAACGTGAAGCTTGAGATGGATAAGAGGCCTACTATAAGAGGGCAGCCACCAAAGATTCCTTCAGTTTTGGTAGCACAGTTATCCCATCATTGCTAAAATAATAGTGAGGGGCTGGCTGATTTAGGAAAGGCCAGCCCTCCCATGACTTTATAAACAACAAAACTTTATCCATGTGCTTATGGGCACATCGTCTGGATTCCAGGAATATCACAGAATAAAGAAACTGCACAAACAGCCCCTCCTCTCCCGACAACAGATGGATATGCATCAGAACAAGGGCTGTTAGTTGTAGCAGTGTTGGTCTAAGGACACAGGCAGAGAAGGTTCTTTGGATAAATGCTGTATCTTTTATCACACCAACTAAATAGTCAGAAAAAATGTTCTTTGAAAGCTGTCAAGCAGAACATGGATACACCTTGACAAGTAAAGTAATATTTATGTTTTAGATTTAAAAAACAAGGAAGGACCAGTGAAGAAATAGTGAAAGGGAAAATGCAAGCAGACTGAAGGTTAAACACATCTTTGTTGTATACAGATTGTTGAAGTACATGCCACATCATCACTGCAGGACTCAAATGTCACATGCTTGTTCAGGTACTATTAAAAAAAAAGGACCTTCCTCTTGGTCTACGTTACTGTTTATCTTCACCAGGAAACCTTCCCCCCACCCCCCAAAAACTTCTAAGATAAGGCAAGGTATGTGAGAAGAACCATCCAAACCACAAGAGGCTACCAACATTGAGTTCAGTTGCTCCCACAATTCAAAATCACTCTCTTAAAAACTACCAGAATTCTTTGCACCAACAATTATTTTCACTTAGTCTGAAAAGGGGGGGAGGGGTTTCAAGAAAGTGTTTCAGCAGCTCAGATGTACAACACAGAATTTTAGCTCATATATAAAAAACCAAGCCACTAGGTCAGGACTTGCAGGTCTCCTTTCTGTTATCTTAAAAAAACCAAAAAAAACATTTCCCTCTAATATTTTATTCCTCTCATTTTTTTCTTTATATGTCCCATTCTCTGCCCTTGAACATTCCCCTTCAGCCTCATCTCATCTTTCTGCTTCCTAGCTGTTTCACTATTTTCTCTTGTCCTGTTTTCCCACACTATTCAAAGTATTTCTGTTCCCCTCAAAAGTTGTTACACAGTAAGTCTAAGGCTTAATTTAAATTAGCAAGCTGCATAGCATAAATTCCTCACTAGTTTTACTTTACTTGTGAGAACTACAAAAGGAGCAATGAAGACACCTCTCAGCTATTTTTGCTATTACATGATCTCATCCCCTTATCTACACTACAGCTCACCTTACCACTGCCTCCAGTGAACTGCAAGTAAAAAGTTTGCGAATGTAGAGACAACATAAGGGTCATGCTATTCTAATCCTTTCTTTGGTAAGGAGGCAGTCTAAAGCAATACTGGAAGCAGCAGCAAAAGTATTTAGGGCATCAGGAGTAAAGGAATGAGGAAACAGGCCCCCTTATAATGTTAGGGTCTGCTGACCAGGGAAAACTGACCAGACTCTATAGTCCCCCATACTAGTAGTGCCCAACTTTTTTGCCTTGTGGGCTGGATGGGCACTTCCCAGTCTATCCTGATCTGGCACATAGGGGCAGGCGGGGCCCAAGCCCACTGGCTGCATGGGAGAAGGTTCAGGGGCGGGGGAGAGAGACCCCCAATGCCTGATCTCATCTCCTCCGTCCACTCCCCCATGCAGCCAGAGTGGGCCTGGGCCTCACTTCTCCCAGTGTGCCTAATCAGGATAAGAGGAGGCAAAAGCCCAACCCAGCCCAGCTCTCATCTGGCTGGGGGGCCAGGGGGAGATGCAAGGAGAAAGCGACATCCCAGGCCTTATCCTGCCACAATAAGGACTTGGTCATCAGGGAAGGGAGCCCCACAGGCCAGATACCATAGCTCTGAGGGCTGAATTTTGCCCTCAAGCCAGGAGTTGAATACCCCTGTGCTATACCTATTTTACAATAAATTCTTTTGTAGATAATGTTCCAAGAGATTTTGCTTCAGAAATAAAAGTCACCGTCTGCTCAGGGGAGTTGTATTGGAATAGCCAAGTAATACGGAATAACTCCACTTGCGAGTTTCACATGTGAATAAGGCTCTACCATAGGAGTAACGCTCAATGTTATAATTTATGAGTATTTTGGAAGTTACAGAACCACCTCTCAAATCAGTACAGAGTTGTTAAAGATGCTTCAGTGAAATTAGCCCTCCCTACAATCCATGTTTAGCAATTCATACGGTACACCTTAAAGGCAGATTAAGCAATTCATCAATAAAACAGTGCAATTATTGTTAAGTGCTCTACATACTTTTATATGAAGTTTTAAGGCACAGTCCATAAATAAGCATCCAAAGTACAATTACTTGAAAAGCTCCATGAGGAAAGCATCTTAATACTAGTATGACTAGTATAACAGCTTTAAACTCATCCATGAGAAGGTGTAGGGTTCTGTCCATTTACTGGACATCAATAACAAGCAATATTAAAATATATTATCCAAATACCTCTTTTATGTCATTTATACAAGATGTGTTGCAGCTTGAATTATGCTCTAAATGTATCAAAATGTATGTTATCAACTATGTAATTTGGTTCTTAAATTATTAACTTATAACACAATAAAGCATGAATTATACACTGGCGGTCCTCACTACATTAATGTGAGAAGCAGGCAAATGAGGAAAGAAAAATCACATCTGCCCCTATATATATACTCAGAGCTCAGACTTCAAAAGTAGAAATGCTCTAAGTTGATCAGATGCACAGGACTTTCACATCTGGGCCAGAAGGGAGTTACCAAAAATAAATGCTACCCTCCGGCTAGTTGATGCGACTCAGTATTCTCCTGTTTTTCATGTTGCATACATGTTACCAGATACTATCTCAACCAGACACATTTCAGAGAACTGACTTGTTTCTGAAATATAAACTAACTTGGGGAGGGGAAAGGTATTTCTTTTTGTAATGTTTCAAAATTACTTTTTCTTTTTTACAGGCCTATTACCATACCCAGGCTAGAAACACATCACATGTTTAACACCACTATCATGACACATTACCAAACACACACATACTTAAAAATTAAACTTCTTTTATAATGAAGTGGACTTTAAGTATTCAGTTACTGTGGTACATAATAAGCAAGGGTTTTTTGGCAGTATCTTTTACTGGAAAAAAAATCTTATGTTGGGAGAGATGTTAGGCAAGCTTTATGGCACAAAATGCCCTTCCTCAGGTCTGATAAACAAACAAACAGGTACAGCTTAATCTAAACACCAGATAAAACAATGGCTTGTGTTTAAACTCCATATGTAAATGGAAACAGTCATTTAAAGGAATGGAAGAGGGCTATATACACGGTACACAAGAAAATTTGTATTCACCTTGAAGCAACATTGCAATTGTAAGGATTTACTTATTATATCTTACCCTGCCCAAAAGGACTCAGAGCAACTTACAACAAACCAAACTACAAACTCCCCAAAACGCAAGAATTCCACTTATCTCCCCAGACCCAAGCACATTTTCCCAGTCCCACCCCCACCTTCAAAAAAATCACCATAGCTGTATCCTCTACAGCAGCGGTTCTCAACTTTTTGTCCCAGGACCCATTCGCAAATATCAATGGCCAGTCCCAACCCAGTGCCTTTCACTCTTGACCTGCTGCCCCCATCCCCAGCCTCCAGAGATCAGGCTGGAACTCTGCCAGCCAGCAAGGAAAGACCCACGGTTTCCCACATTTTTCTCCTTTAAAGGAGAATCCATTTTAAAAATCTGTTTGAGACCCTTTCATATATTCATGCGACCCACAGGTTGAGAAACGCTGCTCTACCGACAGGGTGTGCTAGAGAAAGCTGGAGTGGATCTGCGGGTACACTCCCCTTCCCCCCGCTCCAAAGTAGGGAAGAAGACTCAACTGTTGATGCCACACACCCTGGCCTCAAGTACTGGAGAAGCCAGGGAATCCAGCAGCCGGACAGTCTGGCAGGCTGTAAGACTGTTCATTTAGCCAATGAGTCTTATTATTACACAGACTCTGACACAAGAAACTGAAAACCATACAGAAATTAGAGCAGAAAACTGCAATGGAATAGACAAATCTCATGTCACCTCAAAAGTCTAATTTAAATCTAAATTAAACTATAAAGCTTTTTAGGCAACTGAGAAGCTTCAAAAATATTTTGTACTGAGGCCTACAGGGAGACATCACAGCTGCATACGCAAATTTACAGAAAAACATTTTTCATTTAGAGAAGATGTTCAGCAAGTTGTTCAGGAGAAAACTGAAGGCCTTTACTTCTGCCATTCAACAACAGATTTTTCAGAGGAAGGGGAATTTTTTTAGTGAATTTGGGACTAGTAAAAGGTCTGAGATTAACAGTCCTCAAGCACAGGACCATCTTGTATCTTCAGGCTAAATACAATATGGCCGTTGTAATCAACTGTCATAATTACACAAGCAGGATCACCTCCAGCAGAATCACCACACCTCTTAAATAATTGAACTTTGTACATCCAGAGCCAATAGCAGTGCTTTCTGTTGCACTGATTTGTGGACCCCTGTACACTGGAGATCAGAGTGAACTGAATGACTCATTTCATACCAGACTACTATATAGAAGTTGGGAGGAAAAAAGGTTTGTCCTGGCCATCTCAGTGGCATTTGCACACTGACCTAGAGATGAGGCAGCATATCTCTAGGAGTATCCTATTCCAGCAGTACTGAACCGGCAACAATGTGGACGCAGTTCTCAAGCATGAGTCCTATAGATGTTAGTGAAGAGACTTAGATCTACCATAAGCAATGCAAATTATAGGGCTGGGGCTTACAAAAGTGTACACAAGGAGATGGACAAGCAAAACACTGGTTTTCACCCGGGACACTGGTGTTTGGTAGTTCCTTCTTCTTTTAAAAAAAAAAAATCTAGGGGTGTGTACAGAGGTAGTCCATGCACATTTTACAGTGCTATAATTTAGAGCACTTTTTACAGCACTATACAGTTACAGTTAAGTATGACAGAAGTGTAGTGTTTGGTCAGGGGGTGGAGGGGCTCTGATCCTCCCTGCACTTTCCAAGCTAGGAGGCAAGGTGCACTCCATAGCTTTCTTGGGCTTCTCCACTGATTAGAAATTTGACAAGCGTACAGAAGTTATTTAAAGCACTGTAGGGACCTGACAGATGTACAGCTCCCTGCTTTAACTCATGGCACTTCACAAAGCATGCCATAATTTAGGGTGACCTCCCCCATCACTGAGCAGATGTTCACTGTTGCGGGAAGAGAAGTGGGGAAATTGAGCTGTACTCCTCCACTGGCTCAGCTGCAAAGCTGCCTGCCTGCAGCTTCTCCCTGGCTAGCCCTGCCCCCTCTAGCTCCAATGCTACCTGCAGGAAGGGAGGGGAGATGAGGGACCTACAGGCTGAGGTTTGCCAACCTGAGCTGGAGGCAGGGGGAGAGGGAGAGGGATGGGGGGGCAGGGAGGACATGAGGCAGTGGGGCTCCAATCCACCCCTCCTCCCCCTCCAGCTCAGGCTGGGCAAACCCCAGCCTGCACCTCCCTCCCCCTTCCCTTCCTGCAGACAGTACCAGGGTCAGGGCTGCATCAGCCCAGCCCCAATCATGCATAGGAACTAACAGAAGTTACCCAAGATGCTCTGCTGTGGAGCACCTTCATCCTATCCCTCACCAGAGGAGGGGTAATTTGTCACCTAATCAGCCACTTTTAAAGTGCTCTGCAGCTGTGTACTTCTGCCAGGCCACAGCTGTAGAGCACTTTCAGGGGGCCAATCGCAGGACAAACATCACTTCTGTCAGCAACCCAAGTACAGCACTTCAAATTTAATACCTCATTTAACAAGGGCTAATTAAAGTGCTGTACCCATTTTTGAAGTTCTGTAAAGCTATGCACTTCTGTGAAGTCATGGCAACAAAGCGTTTTTAAAAAGTGGCAGAAAAAGCAACTTCTGTACACACACTAGTTATCTAGGTGCTCTTTTAACTGTGGCATTAACAAATATCTTACATTCTTTTCATCACCTATTTGATCAGAAATCATTGGTATGATTTCTGCTCAGGAAGTCCATGCAATTTTTCAATAAGCTCTCTCCTCTCCATTTTAAAAAGTTCAGAACAATGGACTAAAAGGAGAGTCCTGCTGCTTATGCTACTGTGGCAGGAAGTAGAGTGGCAGGTCACAGATAAAAATTACACAATTCTTACCCATTTCAGACTCTTAATAGCTAGTTCCATCAACAAGAATGTACTAGATGCACAAGCTCTGAAGAAGGCTCATTCAGAAAAGTACTGTCTGAATTGAAGAGAGCAGACAAACTGAAATAAAAAAAAACAGGAAGGGGACTGTGACAGGGCACCTAGCGTGACTGTCACTTTAATAAGAGAGAAGGCTTTAGAAACAGCTCAGGCAACAATCAGGGAAGACACCTGACTGGGCGGGGCAGGGCTGGGGTTCAGGTATATAAAAGCCCAGAGCCTGCAGTAGGTAGGCAGCCAGTCTTACTCTGGGTGCTGACAGGGAATGAAATCCTGAGCAGGCTGCTGAGCGAGTGACTCTGGCTCATATCAAGTACACCTGTAGGACTGGGGGTTTGGCTTTGGAGACAATGGACCAGCCCCCATTCAGTATGCCTTTGTGCTGGGGAGCATCTGGAGGTTTGCGGAAGGGACTAAGGGCAGGTAAAGAAGTCTCAGCTGGCCAGGGAGATAGGGCCTAGAGGGCCCACCCAGACAACAAAGGGCCAAAGGACCCAGTAAGAGAGAGCAGAAGCTAGAGGGCTTGAAAACAGAGCACAGGGCCGAAGGGTCTGGGGAGCAGGTAGGGCCAGGGTGCCCATAAGTCTCACTGGCCTAAGAGTGGGACCAGGGCTCAGTAGGGGCCAAAGGCCAAGAAGGGCCACAACTGGAGGTGGGCAGGGCTGTAGAGTCCATGCATCTCAACTAGTCTAGGAAGTACCAACAGTCAGGAGGGCCACAGCCAGAGACTGAGGGGACCAGAGTCCCTAAAGCCCAGAGGACCTGGTATAAGGATGAACAGAGCCCATAGCCCAAAAGGGCAGTTATGACTTAATTAGCATCTGTGACATCTGAGAGGCAGGTGCTGGGGAGGTCAGAGTCCACATAATTAGTTCTTAAGGTAATGAGCACAGACCAGACACCTGTGTTCAAGTGTGAGACCAGACTTGGGGAGCCATGAGGCAGCCTCCCACTTTCTAAAAGATAAATACATCAAGGTGTGGCAGGAAAGTGGAAGGGGAGATTGCTCAAAGAGAGCAAAGTTGATAAAGGCTGAGAGGGCTCCCAGGGCATCGTGCTACCTGGAATGGGACTCTGTTACAGAGATTAACAGAAAAATAGCTCACTGGTGTTGAGGACCAAGTAACCATTCAACAAATTGTTGCCGGTGAGTAACAACTCAACCCACTAAACCTCTCCCCCCGCCACCAAAAAAGGCTTTGGTAGGCTCTCTCTCTTTACCACTCCTTAGCTGATGGGAAGAGAGACTATAACTTGTTAGTGTGATTGGAAAAAAACTGGAAGAGCAGTCTTTTCATGGAAGACCTAAGCTGGTGTCAAGAGATGGGAACTGTACTTTCTTCTTCTTCCTCAACATCATCACTGATTTATTCCATTTAATTTCAGGGCAGTTATTTCCACATCTCTGTTTCTCCTTCTATTAAACAGAGATAATGAGGTGTAGTGTTTGCAAAGCACTTTTAGATCACTGAAGGCTTTCAGGAAGGGTAAAGAATTACTCTTGAAAGATGTGTCAGATCAGGACACCGTTCCAACATAGGACAGTTTAATTCAGCTCTCCCCTGTTGCTCTACTCCTCATGTCCAAAATTGGCTTTTCTGGAGGCAGGGGTTCTTGCAATGGACAGCAGATTCTTTTCTACCAGAAACACTTCATTTATTTTCTCTTGGTCCACCCCTCACTTTCAGATCTTCTCTGTTCCTTTTCCTTGCTGTTTTTGGGTGTTCCTCTTTTTATTTTCTTCATTTTCCTTAACTTATTTCCATGCACTTCCTCCCAAACCTCAACTCAAAAAAATGAAGATGATTCTAAGGGTTGGACTACCCAGAAAACCCACAATCACAGGAACATGATAGTTCAAGACAATGAGGGGCCAACTTTTTTGGCAGGTGTACCACAAATTAAGCCCTGTGCTCTCCTTGTGTGCCATTCTGATCCCTTTTCCCCCTACTTGTTCTGCTGCTCTGCTTTAAGCTCCCTGCCCTATTGGCCCTGTGCTGCCTGCTCCCTCCTGATCTGCAGGGTGTCATACACAGAAGCTGCCCATGCCACGAACTCGCCACCTCTGGTCTAAGATATGCCATCCCCCACTCTTTGCTTATCCCTCAACTTTTTATGAAGGAGAGACTACACCTAACCATCACTTGATTCTTATTAAGTCACATCCACCCCAAATACAGTTATGAAATTGACCCAAGAAAAAGTAGATAGAATCATAGGAAATTAGGGTCAAAAGGGACCTCAGGAAGACATCTAGTCCAACCCCCCGGGGCTCAAAGCAGGACCATCCCTAACTAGATCATCCCAGCCAAGGCTTTGTCTAGGAACCAAGGATGGAGGTTCCACCACCTCTCTAGGTAACCTGTTTCAGTGTTTTACTACCCTCCTAGTGTGAAAATTCTTCCTAATATTTAACCTAAACTCTCCTTGCTACAACTTGACACAGTTGCTCCTTGTTCTATCATCTGCCACCACTGAGAACAGTCTAGCTTTATCTTCTTTCAAACCCCCCTTTAGGTAGTCGAAGGCTGCTATTAAATTCCCTCTCCATCATGGTTAAGAGTTAAGTATCTAGTCCTGTATGTGCAGGATTCATGTTTTTTTTGTTTTTTTAAAAGAACAAACCTAAAAAAGAATAAGGTGTAGGTGATCCTAGTACAGCCTGTGCCAGCCCGAGTGCTTCTGAGAGGAGGCAAGAAAGCTTTGTTGCTGGACTTGCTTCCCACTGACTAGGCCCAAATCCTGCACAGAAGTGCTCCAGGTGCAACTTCCTGGGGAGAAGGAGGGGGAATCCCCACGGACAACTACTGCTCCCAGATCCCTGCCCTTCCCCAAGGCGAGGGAAAGGGAAGGGTCAGGAGCTGGGCAGCAGGTTGCGGTTGAGCCCGCCCCGCTCTGCCGGAGGCGGCCGCACACCCGCGCTGCTGCGTGGCGGCCGCACCCCTGGCTCCGCGCCTCGGCGAGGGAAGCAGCAGAGGGCG
>NW_017729025.1:83878528-83891508 GCF_001723915.1 Gavialis gangeticus | reverse complement strand
CCTCGCTCGCAAGAGAAGAGGAGGAGAGGGCGGGGCAAGCCCAGCCCCTCCCGTGGCCTCAACCGCGGCGCTGGCAGGCTCCCGGCTGCGGTCACGTGTGATTGGGCCGCCGCGGTCACGTGACGCGCACACTGCACGGCTTCTCCTCGAATAAAACTTCAAAATGGGGGAGGAAGGGCCGGGCCGGGCCCCGCCGCCAGCGCCTACCTGCTTCCCGCCGCCGGCTCTACACGGCGCCGATCCTCCCCGCGGCCCACGCGCCCCGCTAGCGGCGCTGGAGGCCCTCGCGTGTCGCGCGCCGCCGCCCGCCTTCCTCATTGGCTGCTAAGCCCATCACGTGGCCCACACCCGGGACCCCGCCCCCACACCGCCGGGTGCCGGCGCGACGCAGCAGCCTGGAGTGAGGAGGCAGGCGGCAGCGAGTCGCCAGCAGGCTGCGAGGCAAGGGGCTCCGGGCGCGCGGGCAAGCTAGCCTCGCGACGCCCTGGTGAGCGCGTTCCTGATTGGCTGTGCGTGACGTGCGTTCCGGCCCTCGGATTGGCCACGCCCTTCCTGCCCTTCCCCCGCCCTTCGCGCGAGGGAAACACGCTGTTCTCGCGTGGGCCGAGCAGGCGCGCGCACCTCATTGCCTGGCTGCAGCTGCGCCCTCTCGCCCCTCCTCCCTTGGAGCGTTGCTGGGGGGGGCGAGGAAGTGGTGTCCTCGAGGTGTCACCGGGGCCTCTGGACCTCCTGTTCCGTCTGAAAGCGGCAGAGCTCTCCCGCCGGGCCGGGGCACTGCGCGCGCGCTGGCCGTCCACTGCCGGCTTGACACGGACCCGCAGCACCTTTCCCCACTGAGCCCCCCCAGGCAAGAAGCCTCCTGCCATGCTGGAGCTGACAAAATGGCAGCCGTGGGGTAGGCACCTGCACTCAATGACACAGCCACTTGCGTGTGTGGCATCAACACTCAAAAGGACCTGTTTCATAAGAAGAATGAATAATCCAGAGGGCCCAGTGTCCACCAGCAAGCCCGGCATGGCCCAAGCCACAGACAGCCTCTCCACACGCTGCACCAGCTCAACAAGCGGAGGTGCCATTTGCATTGAATCTCTGGCATAAGTGTCCAGGACAACATTTGTTCTCCAGGACAGAGAACTTCTTAAAAACACAGGCTGGTTCACATGTGACCAGTCACTCGCATAGAAGAATTGCGGGGATGGACCAGACACCCACCATTGTATCTTTTGAGCATCTTAGTTCTCTGGCTACAGAAATAATCTGCTGGGTGGCAAAGGTTACAAGATACAGGATGAAAAGAAGAAGAAAAACCCGCTATAACCAACACAACCAATAAAATGAAGACTTCTTGGTACAAAGAACGCTTTAACAAATGTCGGGTATCCATTAGCCATATTGACCTAAAGGAAAAAGCCATCGGAGCTCATGGTAGAGGTGATATCTTTTATTCGACCAATAAGATTTTTGCAAAAAAAAATTCTGTAATTGCAATTAAAGACAAATTTTGTTTAAAAATCTTGTTGGTCTAATAAAAGCTATCACCTCTACCATGAGTCCTGATTGCTTTTTAACAATGGTCAGCATTTCATTGAAGATTACACCTAGCTTATGTTCACATATAAGCATGAGGAATCTCAAAATTACTACTTACTAATAAACCTTGGCATTATTTTTGAGCAAAAAATGTCATGGCAAAGTGATTATTAGATCTCTAAAATGGAAATAAGACCAGTTTCATTATATTAATTAGCAATGTCTTTAGTTGTGAAACAGATCTACTGACAAGAAAACCTGGAGATAAGACAAGCTGTCTTCACCACTATTTGTCATCGCAGTCAATGGAAATCACTTTCAGACATCCGGGTGTTAGACGGAAGGAAGAACGCATGTTCAAATTTCTTAAAATATGGGCATAAGAAGAAAGGGGTTTTCAATAAGGATATTTAGAAACTTTTCTCTCTGCCTTTGTTTGACATAAGTTGTTGTTGGCAGTCCCTTGATATGAGGATGACAGTTTTCCAGTAAATAGGGAAGCCATCAGTGAGTCTGTAGGTGACTGAGGAACCTGATCTGAGATTCACATGTTCACCTGTAGACATGGCAAATAGTTCTGAGAGGAAGGAATAGATCCTGGTGATGTCCGGTCACAGCTCTTTCCCTTTGTCTTTCTCATCCATCCACTTCCATAGCGTGGCAAGTTTGCTTAAAATGATTGATGCCTTGTACATCGCAGTGCCACTGGTGACAGTTTAGTACTTGAGTCCCCAAGGTGTTGATGTTAATATAGCATTTCTTCAGATTAGCTTTTACGGGGTCTTTAGGTGTGTCTACACAAGATGCTGTGTCACAGTTGTTACTGCGCATTTATTTAGTATTTACTAGCAAGTACTAAATAAATGCACAATAACTGGAGTTGCCGCGCAGTAGCACCAGCAAAAATCTTTTAGGTGACGCTACTGCGCAGTAGACTAATAATACTGTGCAGTAGCGTATTAGTATTGTCTGTGCTATCATGAATGGCTGGTGCCTCCCGAGACTGGGGGTACCATTTGTACCCCCAGCAGGGACCACCCACAGATGCCAGCAGAGGTGTCAGCAGTAGCAAGTGGGGACCGCCTGCAGATGCCGGTAGGAGGGGTGGCAAGTGGGACTGCCTGCAGCCGCATCGATTGTGAGTGGGGGGCAGGTGGTGAGTGGTGATCAGCTGCAGAAGCCTTTGGCAACTTTGGCGGCAGCCAGTCTTGGGGGGCACATGCCCCATGTGCCCTCCCTACATGTCGCCTATGTGTACTGTGATGCTCTATTGCATAGTATTTTTAGTAACTGTCTCGTGTAGATGTGCCCCTTGAATCACTTCTTTTGCCCACCTCTGAAGCAGTGACCATCAGTGAGTTGGGAGTATAATCCTTGTTTTGGGAGCTGGTTGTCAGGAATCCTTATAACGTGTCCTGTCCAAGGGAGTTGGTGTTGCATAAATGTGGCTTAAATGCTGGCAGTGTTTGCTTGAGCAGAACGCTGGCATTTGTTCTTCTGTTCTTCCAGCTGATATGGAGGATTTTCCAAAGACATGGCTGATGGTAACGCCGTATTAAAAAATTCATAAAATAGTAAAAAAGGGTAGAGTGCATTAAAAACCATGGAGAAAATTCCAGAGGTAACCAACGTCACAAATACAGCTTAATGCAAGCTTGCATTAAAATCCTTACTGTCTCATTTCAGCATTTTTGATAACTAATTGAAAAGATTGGTCTCTCTATATTGGAATACTATTATATTTAGATGATAACTTAAGGAAACTTTCTTGTTATTAAAAAACTACCATATACTGAGCTAAATAAACTCAAATGCCAAATGATGCACTTTTCTATAGGCACCAAACCTAAAATGCCTATGCACCTGCTTAACTCTACACCAATGAGGAATCTCATCGGCTTCAACAGGACTACTCATGTATAAAGTTAAGTCTGTTTTTTAAGCGTTTGCAGGTCAGAGACCATAGTTATTAGTTGATTAACAAGAAACAGATGCCTGTTATTCATATAGTAGGATGTCTAATAATTGCAGGCCATATCTTCTTCAACACAAGAAAATATATAAGAATGATATATTCTATATTGTGAATTATATATTTATTTTTGTATATACAGTATATATTTACTTTATACATAAAAATAGAATGCTGTATAACGAGTAAGGAAAAAAGATTTTAAAAATCTGCAAAATTCTAGTGGAAACAGAATTATGAGTAATAAGCAACATGGTTTTATAACCAGTAAATCATACCAGACAAACTCAATTACTTTTCTAAGAATGAAGATCAATAGGCAAAGAGAATGCTATTTCTCTATCCCGATTTTAGTGAAACATTTTATCATCTTGCTAAATCTTACCTCAGCCCTGTTTCAAATTAGCCTGGCCACAAGCAAGATCACATGGAATGAAAGCTAGCTAGAAAACATGAAAAGTGATGACAGAGGGTACTGAGTTCTAAGAAAGTGTCTGTGGTTCTGGGATAAATTTTCAAAAGTCATAGTGACACAGCTGTAAAAGATATTTAGATGTTTGGCTTCAACCTTCCATTGAAATGAATGGGAGTCAGGGTTCTAAATACCTTTGAGGAACCTACTTTAGGAGCCTGAATCACAAATTTTCAAAGGTGACTTATGTACCTAGTGGTTACTTTAATAAAACTGGCCTTTAAATTCCATTTAACTCCCAATATGGAACTTTAGCACCTTTGAAAATTGAACTTAGGCTCCTAAATCACTGAGACAATTTCAGAAAAAAATTCCCTGGCCTATACTATAAATACAGCTGGGTCAGGGAATATAGTTGTAACACACTGCCTAAACTAGCTGTATGCATTGTTTAAACATTTAGTATAGACTGGACGTGTACTGAATTTAGCAATCAGGTTAACATCTTGGAGGCACCTCTGATTAAAGAGTTTCAGAAGCTTTAGTCCAGACTGGGTGCATCTACACGTGTGCTTTACTGCAGTTAGACTAATTAGCGCTGCAGTAAAGCATCACTATCTGCACGTGCACCAGTATTAGAGCACAGTAAATAAGTTAACTCTGCCATAAGATAGTACTGTTGGGGACACTACTATTTCATAGTGCAGTTACTTACTGTGCCAAAAGGCACATGTAGGTGGTGATGGGCTGGCTGGGACACAAGGATGCTAAAGTACAGAGGGCTGCCTGCCACTTAGCCCCTCATTTTAGAACCCTCATACCCCAGCCAGCCCTTCTGCCTCCCGATGCTGCCATCCAGAGCCTGGGGCTGAACCCCCATGTCCCTGCCAACTCTGCCCCAGCTCAAAGTGCTGCTGTCCCAGGCACGTGTGGATGCTTTGCCTGGGAGCAGTGTACTATGGTGCAAAGTGTGCCAGAGTTTATTTGTTTGCATTAACTGCATGTTGTAGATGTACCTGCTGAGTGCTACTTTTTTGGAGGTCTTAACTTTCCCTGTATTGCAAATTGGAGTCTTGTTTGTAACTAGGTTAAGAAAAAGATAGCCAGATCTAACCAGTTCTTTTACACAACTGCATCTGTAGTATAAATGGGGCCCATTCCACAGGGGATAGATGTTAAACTCAATTTTATTTAACACATATTTTATGTTATCAGGAAGAGCAGAGGAAATGGCATATTAATTACATTCACAGATTATGTTGAACTGGAAAGAGCTGCAAACCCCCAAAAGGACAGAAAAGTAGGCCTTACAAAAGCTAGAATTATTGGCAGAAAATGCACTCTAATACAGTCTGTGCGAGTAAAAGATATCACTAATTTTTGGGGGGAGAAAACACCTATAAAGCGGCAATGCTGCAGGAAATCTAGGGAACATCACAAGCAACACGTTAGAAACTAGGTTGCAGTAAGAATATACGAAGTGCCATAAGCCCAATATTCTGTCTCCGACAGTGGCAGGAGTTGATGCTTTAGAGAGAGAGCATTAAACTGGATATATCTAGAGGGATCTATCCCCTATTCATTACCCTCCTTGGCATCCACCATTATTGGTTTAGAGATGACAAAGGAAACATTTCCAACCCTTCTATTCAACAGCTATTACTAGATCTATCATCCATGAATTTGTCTTGTCTCTTTTTGAACCTGACTATGCTATCTACCTGTACTACCTCCTGTGGCAATTAATTCTAAAAAGTTAACTATGTGTTGTATTAAAAAAAATCCTTTCTCTTTTTAATGTTAAACCTGTTTCCTATTAATTTCAATGGGTACCCCCTAGTTCTAGTATTCTTTGATTTGGTGAATAACAGATCCCAGTTCACTTTGTCCACACTCTTCATGATTTTATAAACCTCTATCATATCCCCCCTCAGCCTCCTCTTTCCACACTAAAGAACCCTGGCCCTTTTAGTCTCCCCTGTAATGGCAGTTACTTCATACCCCTAATTATTTTAGTTACCCCTCTCTGCACTTCTTCTACATCTTTTTTGAGATACAGAAACCAGATTTCTTCACCATGTTCAAGAAGTGTATGCATCATGGATTTGTGTAATGGCATGATAATTGTAAGGGAGTAGAGCAGGTGCCGAGCTCGGAGGGATCCCAAGTCGACGCAACCCAACGCCGCTCGCGTGGTGTGGCTGGCGTCGAGCAGCGGGAATTTGAACCCTACAGGAACCCGGAAGTGGGAGGTGCTGGGGCAACCCGGGCCTGTTCAAAAGGAGCACCGGTGCGGGAGCCGAGAGGGACGGGTCCGGAGGCAGCGGAGCCGAGAGCGACAGGTCCGGAGGCAGCGGAGCTGGGAGAAGCGGGTCCGGAGACGGTGGCGCCCAAGGTGGCGGAAGCAGGCACTGCAAAGGCCAGAAGCGCCACCGGAGTAAAGGCGCCCCAGAGGACCAGGGCCAGCAGAAGGAGCAGCTGGACCTTTTGGGGTAGGCGGGACCCCTAGACAGGGATGCGTACCCCGGGAAGGAGACCTAGTAAGGTTGAAGAAGCAAGAGTGCCGCAGGGTGCGGAACGAGCCCCATAGGGATCAGGGCCGGGGAAGAGTGACTGGGGGACAGGCTTGGGGACCGAAGTATTCCCCACCTTACTTTTCTTTCCGGGGTCACAGCTGGTGAACCGCTTAGGCGGAGCCGCTCAGAGTGGGTGAAGACCCAGAGGGGAGCAAGGACTCCTGAACCCGGGCCAAGGCGTGGGGTGGAGGTACCACCCCCCCACCCCCGAGGGACCCTTGGCCGGGATTTTCCTTTCTTCTATGGACTATATTTTATTTGTTTGGCGGGGTCCGCTGTCCACCCGAGTAACAGAGCAGGACAGCCCCTACCGGAGGACTGGGCAAGGGTGTAGGGGTGGAGGAGCCCTCAGGACAACAGGACCCTGACGAAGACGAGAGTCTCATTCCCAGACTGTATGCGCCGTACCAACTGGACAAAATATAGTTTAACAGAAAGTCGTGGCAGGCAAGACAGGCTCATACGCATGTCCGAGCCGGGTGAGCCCCTTGTAATCTTGTAGGGAACTGCCCCTTTCCGGGGACTTGGGTCGGGAGGGGACCCGGCCCAGTTGAGACTCCCTCACAATAATGTTCTCTGTTTTGTTTTCAGTTCTTTTCTTAATCCCCAACGTTTTATTGGCGTTTTTGGTTGTCACTGCACATGGAGCTGATATTTTTAGTGAACTATCTATAGTGACCCCAAGGTCTCTTTCCTCAGTGGTAACAGCTAGTTCAGAACCCATCATTGTTGAAGTTGAAGTTATTTTTCTCCATGTGCATTGTCTATTACTTGTCGACATTGAAGTTTGTCTGCTAATTTTTGCCCACTCACTCAGCTTGGTGAGGTCTTTCAGCAGGTTCTCTCTGTCATTTTAGGATATGACTACCTGGAATAATTTGGTGTCATCTGCAAACTTGGAGCTTTCTCCATTGTGCACCCCTATTTCCACATCACTCATGAAAATGTTGAAAAACAAGGGATCTAGTACAGATTCCTACAGCATCCCAGTTTGACCTCCCTCTACCCTGAAAAGTGACCAATTAGTCCTACCCCTTTACTACCTATCTTTTAATCAGTTCTCAATACACAAAAGAACCTTCCCCCTCGAATCCCATGACAACTGTTTTTTTAAAAGCCTTTTGTGAGGGATCTTTATAAAAGCTTTTCAAAAGTCCAAATATATAATGTCAACTGGATTCCTCTTGTCCACATGCTTGTTAATAGGGCTGTGCAAAACAGCACTCTTCCATTTCATCTTGCGTTTCGATGGAACAGCATTTCGTTTAGAATTTTGCTTCAGTTCGAAACTGCTGTTCCATTTTGTTTCATTGAAACAGTTTTGCTGTTTCGATGCTGTTTCGACATTTCACCCATAGGCTATAATGGGGAAGCTCGAAACAGCCTATAACGTTGACATTTCTGGCCTGATTTGGATGAAACTTGCAGAAATGGTTGCCGCTTCTGAGGGCAAGAAGCCTGCTAAGTTTTAAGGAGATAGGTGCAGGGGTTTCAGGGAAACTATACCTCAAAGTCTTGAAAGCAAAAAACTCATGGAACGTATATGTGTTAAGCCACAGTGGGGTCAAAACTGCAGGCATGCTAGCCCCGGCTGAGGCCACAAAGCCTGCCAAGTTTCAAGGAGACAGGTGCAGGGGTTTGGGGGAAACCACACCTCAAGCTGTGGTCAAGCAAAACTCATGACATGGGTGACACTGTGTGTGTTAAGGCGCAGCAGGATGAAAGCTGCAGGGATGGTAGCCCCTGCTGCGGCCACGAAGCCTGCCAGCTGTCAAGGGGATAGGTACAGGGCTTCTGGGTTCAGGGGCCCTGCACCTCTGGCTACTGACAGGCAAAACTCATGTCATGGGTGCTCGTGGGACTGTCTGTCTTGGGGCACAGGGGGGTGAAAACTGCAGGCCTGCTAGGCCCTGCTGAGGTGATGAAGCCTGCCAGCTGTCAAGGAGATAGGTGCAGGGGGGTCTGAGTTCTGGGACCCTGCACCTCTAGCTGCTGACAGGCAAAACTCGTGGCATGGGTGGGTGATACTGTGTATGTTAAACTGCGCCCTCACTCAACTGACACCAAGGCAGAAAGCAGGGCAGTTCAAACAATGCTGCCTTCTTTGCAGTTCTTGCATCCCTCCCCCAGAGCACTGGGATTGGAAGGGACCTCAGGAAAGATGACAGCCACTGGCCAGCTACACAGTCAATAATGAGAGCAGTCCTTCCCCTCCCATCTTTCCCCTCCCTCTCCTTACTTTAGTTTCCATTTCCCTTCAGGCAAGTACGGCTTGAGCTTCAAAACTTGAAACATTTTGAAATTTTCGAAACGTTTCAACTTGCCTTGTTTAATTTCAAGGCTGTTTTGAATTTCTCTGTTTCATTTTGATTTCACTGTTTTGAACTTGAAACAAGTCGAAACAGCATCCACACAGCCTTGCTTGTTAATGCAATATGGCTGCAAAAAAAGTTAATTCAGTTTGGGTCTTTAGGGGCAGAAGTATCCTATCTCAGAGAAGGAAGGTCCTTATATTTTTCTGGTGTAATATTTCCTAGAAAACTGCATCCAGTTCTGGGATATTAAATTCTAAATGTCTCTATAAAAAAAACATGATTATGCCCAAAATGAGTGGTAAGCCAATGCAAAAGTATCCTTCAATAAAAGTGCCCCCCCACCCATTGTTCATAATCTGTCTTTCCTTTGTAAACTGATCAGATTTTCAAAGCAAAAAAGAGGGAGCCATGGAAGGTTTATGTCATAGGACAGTTTGGGGTGGGGTGGAGTAGGGTGGGGGAACTACAACGATTGACAGGAAAGTGGGGAAGAAAAGGTGCACCTCTTCTCCCATTCCTGTCATTTCAAAATGAGACATCATGGTCAAAGATAAAACGAGATAAAAAAACTATTTTTGTCTCTATGCATTCAGCTTCCTGGAGAAGTTAACTGCAGCAAACTGAGATGCGAACTGAGCACAGTCCTCACTAACATTCTGTGTGATGCTGTGCAATAATTACAAAGCTCACTTATTCTACTTTGAAATGACACTGCATGTTAAGAGTGTTCCTGCGAGTAGTTAGCATGAAGTAGCTGGAATACAGGTTTCCCTCAGTTTATGCTGTGCATGTGTTCCCAGAGAATGGAACATAAATTGAATTTGCATAAAGCCAACCCACTTTACAATGTAACAAATAGGGATAGGTTCCCATGGCGGTAAGAGAGGGAGGGAGGCTGGGACTAAGAAAGGGGGAGGGGGAGGGGTGCCACTTCCAGGGCTGCACAAGGCACCAAAGCAGAGGGAACAGAGCGGCACACACCCCAGCCCTGGCTGCAGCTGCTCCAGGAATGGCCAGCGCCAGCTGCCTGCAGCTGCTGGGCAGCACTGTGGTCCACCTGTCCCCACTCACCTCTGCTCCTGGGCTGCACCATGCCCTGGTGCAGGCAGCTGGTGTCAGGGTGAGTGCTGCACCCCATGCCGCCCAGGGCTCCACTTGTCCACACTTACCTTAGCCCATGCTGGAGAGGCCCTGAGAGTAGCTGACACCAGGTGCCTGCACCACAACACGGCGCAGCCCAGGAGCTGAGGTGAGCCCAGGTATGGGGGGACAGGCAGAGCACGGTGTAGCCCAGCAGCTGCAGGTAGCTGGTGCCAGCTGGTCCCGGGGCCGCTGCAGCCGGGGCTGGGGTGAGTGGGACCACAGCTCTTTCCCCTCCCCCCACAGACTTACCTACTTGGGCAGGGGCGGGGCATCTATGCTGATCCCATAAGAGCAAATTTACCTCTCATATAACGAATTATGGGTCTGAATATGCTCGTCGCATAAGAGCGAATTCGCTCATAAAGAACCTGCATAAATGAGGGAAACCTGTACTGTAAATTCACACCCTAACTTACTGCACAATAAATTCCCCTTTGACGACAAGCCCCATGACACCTTAGCTGTCTCAGTTATGATCTGTTCTCTTCCCTTTCTCTCCCTTTTTCTGCCTTTGCAAACACCCTTATCTCCCATCCTCTCCATTCCCCTCGCTTACCCTTATTCACGACACTCCCATAGCTACCAATTGACCTTCCCACTTCTCCCCACATAAATTCCCATTTATACTCCAATTCACTCATTCACCCAATATCTTACAGCTAATTTTCTATCCTTTTCTACACACTTCAACCCTTTTAACCCAACTGACCTATCTTATCTCTGGCTCACAATCTATGCAGGTCCCTTTAACTGCCTCTTAAAATAGCCAGCTTCTCAGAAATTCTCTTCTACCTGAGGCCACCAACCCCAGAAACTCTTTCTGTCTTCACTCAAAGCTCTTCCTTTCAGGTTTTAAAACTATTTTCCTTACTACAAATGTGCTGATATTTTTATATTTGATATTAAAAAGCTATATAAAATATATATGTGTGTGTGTGTGTGCGTATACAAACACACACATATATGTATATGTGTGTATGATTTTATACAAAATTTTATTTTAAATATCATGTTTATTAATTAACAGCATGATCTTCAGGAACCCAGAAGAGGCACTGGTCTCACTATATTAAAATCCAAAATGAACAAACAGTGCATCTGAGAACTGGAGTATGCTTAGCGTGGGGGCTAGCTACATCAGCTTATAACGTCAAATAACTTGTGCACTGAGCACCAAAATTCATTAAGTGTTGGTAAGCATGTTCTATGAGGAACAATAACATGATGAAAATTAAAATATATTTTAGTTAATGATTCTGTACAGGCTGAGGGTTTCAGGATTCTTAACCTAATGTATTTTGAAATATTGTGATTCTATACCTACTAGTAAGTGGGCAATAAATCCATTAGGGGAGTTGTATTCTGGGTGTTGTTTGGAAAATAAAGGCAGCTGCTGTGAAAAAACTGAGCAGAAATCAGGACATCCTTTCAGAGGAAAAATGTCACAGATGGTTTTGAGTGGGTTGCTGAGCTGATGGAATAAGTGGGAGAAAGGAAGTGTGGTTCAGTGGAAAAGGGTGCTAAATCTAGTCTTTGCCTATGGCTGGCATTGTATTGCCCCTAGTTTTTCATATGGCATGCTTATTCTTGATGCTGGCAGAATCTGAACTTTGACAAATGTAAATTTTTTCAACAGTAATGTCCATTTATAATTATTCACAGTATAGAAATAATTGCATTTTTTAATATCTTACATTTAAAGAATGTTGTTCAGGTTGCAAGGACAAACACACAAGTTAGGCTATACCAAAATCAAGGTTGCCCATGTAGCTTCTGTTGTACTGAATGAGTCAAGATCTTGTGGGAAAAATAATGTGTGATCATTTAATGAAATCATCTAAAGTGCACACACAAGGGAATCAATAAAGGATGCATAGGAAACTTTAAATCTGACATTTTCTAACTATCATGTGCTTGACTTTACAGCCTCAATGATGTCATTTTAATCATTTTTAGTATATAATTCCCTAGGGTTTTTTATTGAACAAGTTTTGTTTTTAAAAGGTTAGTTGTATAATGTGCAACTATAACAGTTGCCATTGCATCATTGAACCCTGAGCTCTCAACACAGACTTGTATCACCACAGCTCCAGGACTAGCTATATTAATGGCCAGCTCGGAATCAGGGGCTAGTCTGGAAAAGTGCTTAGGAGGAAAGCTTGCCCACAGTATGATAATCTCTCCTCTCTGCCTAGGAATTAGGATACTTTCTGCACCATGTAGTGAGAAATAAAGTGTCAGAGCCATATGCTGGGTTTAAGGTGTGGTCAGTGGGAGTTCAGCCTAGTTCATTTCCTGGCTACCACAGGTGCTGCTGCTTCAATGGTGATGTAGTCCCAGCCATACAACATTCATGTGCTTAGCTATTATTCTGGCAAGCTGCTGAAAATTCCCCACAGACCAAATGTGAAAGGAGGGATTTTTTTTTAACAATTTAGTTTTCAACCAAACATGAACAAAATTTACATAGGTCATGTCTCTAGTCCCTAGATTTTGTCCCTGCAAATTTCAAAGGCCTGCTGCTAACACTGAAGACGTTACACATGGAGACATTGTCATGAAAAATGTTAGATAATCTATAGGAGTTCCCCTCTTCCTCTGTAGCAGAGGTGTCAAAGATATGGCCCATAGACTGTATCTTGCCCATGGAGCCCCTGCTGCTGCCCATGGGTCTCAAAGTAACTCGCATGCAGGGCATGCTAGATAGCCTGCATACCACACACAGCACTCACTACAGCTCACATCTTGGAACAATAGAGTTGCCACCACATGGGTCACAGCCCTGAAGCAGCTGGAACAGGATCAGTCTGTGTGTGATGCCCATTTCTACCGCGCCAGAATATGTGTTGGATCTGGAAGGCAGGGCCAGATGAATTTGACACTCCTGCTCTATAATGTAACTGAGGCACCAAGTAGTGGTGGTAGTCCCAGATTCATAGTCAATGCACAAGTCTGGGTCATAGATTCATAGATTCATAGACACTTGGGCTAGAAGGGACCCTGGAGGATCATCGAGTCTAGCCCCCTGCCCC
>NW_017729025.1:83863288-83877026 GCF_001723915.1 Gavialis gangeticus | reverse complement strand
GAAGGTATCCAGCCTGTCAAAGTGTTTCTTCATGAGGTCAGCTTTGATGGAGGGCAAGGAATCTCCCGTGCCCGGGCCTCCCTGACCCATAGTGGGCAGGGTTGTCCCATGGGACTGGTGAAAACCTGACGCAAAGTACCCATTTAGCAAGTCCGCTTTTTCCTGGGCATCAGTTGTCAGTTGCCCCATCTGGTTTAGCAGGGGCCCAATGTTGCCCTTGCTTTCCCTCCAGCTCTCCACATATCTAAAAAAGGACTTTTTTATTGTCCTTGATATTTGTAGCTAGCTGAAGTTCCATCGCACCCTTGGCTTTCCTGGTTTGCTCTCTGCAGGTCCAGACCAGAGCAGAGGTGGTTCCAGTCCTCCATCCTTTGTAGATCTTCCTTTTAATGGCTTTTCCACCATTTTGATACAAGCACTCCAAAATCAGTATTAAGCTTCTCTTTGCTTCTCTACACCAGCAACAGTCACCAAACTAGCATTGTTCTAAGAGCTATGCACATGCCTATTGACATCAAAGTGAGTACACAAACAAAATATACAGTTAGTCATACATTGCCTATTGAAAAGATACAAAGGGCCAAGTCACCTTTAGCAGATCTCTACTGAAATGAATGGAACTGCCTTGGTGTTAAGTGAGAAAATGAAATTGTTCAAGTTTAAGCCAGCTGCATGCCTCCTTTCCCAGCAACCCTGGGTTTTTTAATCTGTATATTTGTATTTCCTCCTCTAATCATTCTGACATTCATTAAGAACAACCAAATATTTGTCTAGGAATACATTTGATAGTGTCTTTTAATGTGTGAAAGGTACCACCTAACAACTTAAACATTTCCAAATTCAGGTGATTGTTTTTCTCATGCTAACTGCTAGCTTATAACTGCTATGAGAGATCATGCAGGCTTCTAGCACGCAATAATAACTCCTTTACTTCATCCACCAGTCTGTTCTTGCTCTTTCAAATTCCACATTTATGCCACTAGGGGCATTCACGATGCCTGGCAGCAGCTTTTCTTTATGGTTATGGCTGCTTCTTCCTCGAAGCACACTGTTCATTGGTGCAGAAGATGTAATTTTTTACAGAAAACCTTGCAGATGGCCCATGGAAGTTTTGAGGCAGTTAGCTTATTTTTCTGACATGTTAGTGGCAATCCAAGAGAGCAGATCTTTGAACGTTTCTCTGGTGATGCGTGCTTTCTGCATCTCAAGCAGATTGGTACATTTAGATGAGCCGGCCTTTGTTAGCAAGGCTGTGTGTTAAACAGACTCCTATTGTATTTACAGTCAGCATCTTGAAGGTTTCAGCACAGTCTGAGATTTTTGACCCTTCCTTTCTTTTTCAAATGAGCACAGAGGCAGCATTTCTTCTTTGTTTAGGGCAGCAGAAGGGACACAAACACACACCTTTTCCTCATACTTTGCTTTGCTCCAAAATGAATGAGGAGATGTAACACTGATTTAGTTTGAAAGAGCAAACAATAAAATCTCATATAGATGTTTATTCTTAGCACTAGTTGATTTTAGTGCAAGAGAATCCACCTGCATATTCACAAACATTATTTTCACACTGTCTACTGGCCTCTGTTTACATACTAAAGGTGCTGGTTTGGTTCTAGAAATAATTCCTGTAAATGATTTTTTGCTGATTTCCCAGAGATGTGAAAATTAATTTACAGCAAATATTTTTAGTTCCATAAGAACTATGGTAGTAAGAGCACTGGAAAATATACTGACGTATCTACATAGCTCTTTAAAATAAAACTGATCCCTGCTCTTTTGCCCTCTTGAGCTGGCTGTATGGGTGAAAAGGAAGTACTGGATAGGCATCACCCCTCACTTTGTAGCACTGTTTCCCTAGCAAATAGGCTCTTCAGGAGTCAGAGATTTGCCCTTTGATAATCCACATGCCAGCCCAGCAAAAGAAGCAGTGAGAAAGCTGGTAGCAGGAGGAGTGACCAAAGCACTCCTAAAATCAAACAGTGTTCTTCTTCAGGATTCTTGAGTTTACAGATAAGAAGCCTCAACAATACCCAGAGATGCATGGCTCAATTTTAAAATTACTGAGAAAAACACTCTGATGCTTATCTAAGAAGAAACAATTGCAAAAACACAAAATCTACTCTTTTTATTCCTGGTTATAACAAAATAAGAGCTGACAGAGTCCAGTTTGCAGAATAAAAATATCGAATTGATTAGGCATCATCTTTGGCATCACTGTCCTCAATGGCAAGCTGATCATCCAAATTCTCTCATGCACAATCAGCTGCTCTTGGGACATTTTTTATCAGGGATATAGATCTGGATCACTCAACCCTACAGCTTAGCATGAATCACAGGCATGTTTCATGCCATCACTGGCACTTGTTGGCATATTATGTAATACATAATGTTCCACATGTGCATCAGGCAGAGTGTGTAGCATATCCATGACCACAAGAGGCCAGAATGGTCCTGTATGGATTATTGGACATAAAACTACTATGGCAATTTAACTGCAAAAAGCTTGCCTCCCCCACAGGCATTATAAAAACCTGGACAGCCCAAAACATCCAGATTGGCAGATTACCTGAAGGAACCCCCAAATATCTCAAATTGGTGAAAAAACAAAACCAAACCAAAACCAACCCCCCCTGCCAAAAAAAAACAAAAAACAGAACAACCCAACAAAACAAAACAGAAACACTCCAAGAAGTGACACATTTCAGCATCCTACCAACTCTGTGCTACTACACTGGCTTATGTGCAGGACCTGTTTGTCCTCAGGGCTTTTATAATCTGTGCCAGAGGGGTTAAGGCAACCTCTTGACAACCCCAGGATACAGGGGACAGTAGAGCTAGTATGAGGATGAGTTTGGGCCCATTTTGTCACCTCATATCCTCTGTTGATAGGTCTTAGTTCCCCAGGCCAGGACTTAAATCTACCTTCTGTAGACAGAAGCAAATCACTTCTTTGCTGCAGCTACCACTGTAAGAGCAAGAGGTGTGCCTACAGGCTCACAAGCAAATCTTGCACTGCTTGTTGAATTGATTTCAAACTGAATTTTAAATAAAGGATAATAATAATTTCTTATCTCACAGAGGTGATGTGAGGATAATTTCAAGTTTGTGAGCTATTGCTAAGAGATTTTGCGCACAGGTTTTTCATAGATTCATAGATTATAAAGCTGGAAGGGACCTCGGAAGATCATCGGGTCCGCCCCGTGCACCGAGCAGCAAAGACAGCTGGGGGTCATGTGGCCCCAGCAAGGTGACTGTCTAGTCTCCTCCAGAAGATTTCCAGGGTAGGTGATTGCACCACCTCTGGAGGGAGCTTATTCCAGAGTCTGGACACCCTGACTATGAAGAAGTTTTTCCTAATGTTGAGCCTGAATCAATCTTCCAGGAGTTTGTGGCCATTACTCCTGTTTTTCCCCTCAGGTGCCCTGGTGAACAGCTGCTCACCGACCCCTTGATGTACTCCCTTAGTGTAGTGGTAAGCTGCCACTAGGTCCCCTCTCGGCCTTCTTTTCTTCAGGCTGAAGAGTCCCAGATCCCTCAGCCTTGCCTCATCTGGCTTGCTGTGTAAGACTTGGATCTTAATACATAAAATATATATTAAGATCTGAGCTCACTCGGATTTTAATACATAAAATAATTATTCTGTAGATATTTTGGAAAGGAAACAAAGTAACCACATCACAACTAAAATAGCTAAAAAACATACTGAGGGACAAATAGCAGGAAAAATGCCAAGAATTAAAGGTGGCAGTTACAGAATGTGTTTGGTAATTACTCTTTTTGCTTCCAAGTCTGTTTCAGTGGTGACCTTGTAGATAACTCAATGAATAGTTTACATTGTAGAATTCTCTTTAGATTTTGCCTATATAAACCAGAAAAGCCAAATCAAATTACATCCTGTTGCTCCAGGGAAGCCAGTAGGGAACAGAACAGCAGCCAGGTCAAAGAAATGGAACCTCCCCATTTCAGCTGGAGGACAGGATTTTCCCATCTAACAACAGTTATACTATTATTTCTTTACCATTTATTCTTGCTATATATATATTTCTGTACATAAACATCATTATTACAATTCTCAAGCAAGCTTCTGCTGAACAGAACAGTCAGTAAAACTGGTTTGGACAGTATGCACTCTAGACTACCATGTTGAACAAGGAAGTGGGAGATCTGTATAGACCCAACACTCCAGTTGGATCATTATAGGAAAGTTCTTTGATCAGTCGCAGTGCTGAGAGCTCCATCTGGTCTTGCACGGCCTCTTGTCAGACAGAACAGCTTCAAGGGCCCGACTGAAAGCCCACAGAATTTAACAGGAGCCTTTCCAGTGACTTGGGTAGGTTTTGGATCTGGCTGAATGAAGGCTGAGTTCCTCCCTCAGTTACGCTGTTACCTCACTTCAGTAACAGATCTGAAGGGGTACAGCAGAGCTGGGCCACATGAAAAGTGTTAATGTTACACAGAATATGTTAAATAGGATTTAATGGGCAGAAAGCCTGGAAGGACAAAAACAAGCCAGCTGGTACGTTCAGAAGAATCTGTAGGGGGTCGAAAAAACCCACTTGTAATATTTTGTGAGAGTTTTTACCCCTCAAACTGCAGAGCATTTAATCAATATCTCATGATTTCTAAAAGCCTCACACATCCAGTTGCTTTTGCAGGCATCTTAGAGAGGAGGATAAATAATGAAATGGGAAAGAGTTGAAGACTGTGGGCCAAATTTTACTCCTAGTTAAATTAATGCAATACCATGGACTTCTGTTAGATGGAAAGGGATAAACATTTCTAGATACAAACCCCCATACTATAGGGCAAATTCCAACCACCAGCATGAGCTAGGAGGTAACTTCTCTTTAAGGGTATGTTATTCCATAATTTTCCATGCTATAGTTTCTTGCATCTTTCTGTAGATCAGCTAATACTGACCAGAGACAGGACACTGAACTAAACTGACTTATTTATCTAATCTGGTCAGGTCATCCTCACATTATTAGTTGGAAATAGAATTGGGATAAAAAAAAGTTTAAAGTAAAATTTCAGAAGTTTTAAATGTGTGTTGTTTTTGGGTAAGTACAGTTAAGTTATGCCAGAACTGATAGTGCAGCAGGTCTAAGCCTCTGCTTTAAGTTTCTTGTGGTTTCTGTTGTAGTACTTCAGTTGAATTACTACTGATTGATACTGATGTGACATCAAAATTAGACTTCCGTGATACTAAATCACACTTGATAAGGTGAAAAAGTATGAGGCTTAAATACCGATTCTGTCTTTGCAGGTCATCTTCATACAAGAGAAGTCAGAATGTGATTTCAGGGATGTCTAGTTGAATTATAGATTGTGAGCTAGATTCTCCTTGCTCAAAAGCTGGTTTTGATACCTGCAATTTTAGTATAGTTACTCTTGATTTCTCCCAGAATAAGGACACCTTGGGCACATCTACATGAGATGCTTTACTGTGCAGTAGACTAATCTACCGTGCAGTAAAGCATTACAGTCCACACATGTGGGACATTTGCTGCACAGTAAATTAGGCCACAGTACAGTTAGATAGTACCTGTAAATACAGGTAATAGATTAACTGCACTGTAGTTACTACATAGTACCGCACTTGTGGATGCTGACTTGGAGCAAATTTACTTCCGGTCAGCCGTGGCAGCAGGGGACCACAGAGGATGGGGAGCTCTCTGTTCCAGGTCCCAATGCTGATCACCTCCTGAGTCCCCCCTCAGGAGCTGGGAACTGATCAGCACCAGGACTGGGGAGCTCTCTGCCCTCTATCCTGGCTCCCAGCGTAGAGCTGGGAGCTCCAGAGAGTGAGCAGGGGGCTGGGAACTCTCTGGAGGTCCCAGTTGTGTGCAATGCAGAGCTGCTCCAGGGGGCGGATGAGGGCTGGGAACCCAAGTAGACCAGCTGCTGGTGAGCCCCATGCCCTGCCGCTCAGCAGGGGGTTGGCTGGAAACTGTCCCACAAGTGAGTCAGGTGCCAGTGAGCCCCCTGCTGAGCAGGGCTGTATGGGGCTCACCAGCAGCTGCCCTGCTTGCAGGACAGTTCCTGGCCACCCCTCTGCTGAGCAGGGAGCCCACCCAGCAGGAGGGTTGCTGGTAGCTGCCCCACACCTGGGACAGATCCCCCTGCTAGGCGGAGAAACCCTGCCTGGAAGGGCGCTCACTGGCAGCTGTGTGTCCTGATGTGCACAGGGTGAGGAGAGCTCTGCTGTCTGCAGCTGTCTCCCAGCCCCATGAACATCAGGTCCTGTACCAATGTGCATGGGGCCAGAAGACAGCTGCCACTGCTGCTGGCAGAGCTCTCCTGGCCCTATGAGCATTAGGACTGGCCCCCATTCCCCTTGCCAGTTCCTGGAGCTCCTCCTGGGTGCTGCAGGGGGACAGAGCAGGATAGGAACAGCCCAGTACCAGGCTGCTACCATTGGGTGAGTCCAGACAAGCGCAGTTGTGCTGTATGTGGAGCCACAAACACGTTTGCAGCACCACACACTGCACAGTCCAGTGTTCCCCACACTGCATAGGCATACTGCCCGAGCATGCACTGTGCCAGGTTTTTTTTCCGTGTTGTTTTTTGGATTTTTTTTACCCCTGGATATCCTAGATATCTGCTAGATATATTAAGACAAATATCCCCAAATAGTTGAATTATGTCATTTGCAAATCAGTGGGAATGGATTACTGTAATGGAGGACAATAGTTTGGACCACTGAGTTCCTTTGGAACTTTAGTGCTTGTACTATAAGAAACTGTTGCCTCACAGAAATGTGACTTAAAATAAAGGACCCCTAACAGCTGCTACATAAGGGGCATGTCTACACATGCTATTAATGTGCTTTAGGCTTACTGCGCAGCAAAATATTACACAGTAAGCCTTCCCTGGGAGCACATCTACATGTGCACCCTATTGGGACCAGATCTGCTCCCAATGGGTATGTCCAGATGTGTGTGGAAGTTTAGTTCCCTGGATGTCCAGATGTGTGTGGAAGTTTGGTTCCCTGGGGACAAGTAGCGTTGGCACACATTGTGCTGCCACTACTTGTCCCCAGGGTATGCCCGTGCCACATACACTTTGGTACATGGCAAGTTGCCCCAGTTGGGGTAGGGGAGGCTAGGGCCAGCACTGTGCTGGCCCCAGCAGCCTTACATGGGGCCCTGAATGCTTCTTGGGGCTGCAGCTGCAGTGATTCTGCTGTGTGGAGCCTGGCCGACAGGCGCAACGCGGCTCTGGGCAGCCGGCTCCAGAAATCCAGGGTTCAAAAAAACCTTCAGGAAAAAAAAAAACTGGCAACATACATTAGGCCAGTGCAAGCTGCTGAAAAGCACAGCCAGGCTGTCTGAAGCTGCGCTGTGACTGCTTGCCAGGCTCCTTGCAGCAGAACTGGTCCAAACTGTTGTCCTGCATTACAGTAATTCATTCCCACTGATTTACAAATTACAAAATTCAAACATTTGGGAATATTTGCCTGAATATATCTAGCTAGAAAAAGGAGCCACCTTTGAGCAAAATTCCCTGCTGATGTCTGTAGGTGCAGCTATACTAACTTTAATGGAGTTCTGACCATTTATTCCAGCAGAAACTTTGGCCCATTGGGAGGTGAACAATCCTCACACACTTTCTTAGTGCTGCCTCAGAGAGACTGAATCAAAAGGTGCATTTGAGCTAGAAAACATTTCAGATCATGAAACAAATTCATCTCAGGTACACTCGTGAATCCAGTTGCGCTGGTGAATTCAGCTACCCTAGCTTAACTAAGATCCAATTTGGCACAATACTTTTAAATACCAAGCAGGGGATTTCTAGGCACACTTGATGGCAAAGTCTGACCCACTGTATTCAAAGGTATTTGCATGACTTTCGTGGAGTTCAGTTCCAGTCCTCTGCCTGTTTACTTGTCCCCCTTATCAAAGTTTGTATTCTTCATTTAAGTAATGCCTTATGGCTCAAGCACACACTCTGCAACTCATGAAGAACTTTACAAGCTCACATTAGTAAATAAACAGGGTGCTGGTGGTAGATTTAATCTACATACCAGTTCTTCTTTCTCCTTTGGGGCATAGTGCACACAATGGGCAGAATATTGCTTTCATTCATGCTGATGCAGGTCCACAATCACGCAAATTAAATTTGCAGCTGATTTGTTTTAGATCTACGCTTAAGTAACTGAATGGAATTGAGTCCAGTTGTGAACTGTGCTCTGCACTGTCACTTTGTTTTAGTTGAATATGAAGAGGAATATACTTCCTCAGAAACAACAGGCCTCCACAGTTAAAGAAAACCCATAACTGCAAAAGCATACTGCCATTCGAACCTCACTGTACTCAATTTGAGGGTTCTCAAGCTTTTCTGTAATGCAGACAACTCAATAGGGCAGACTTGCAGACCATTTCCCCTTCCATTCAGGCATATATAATATCTGCAGGGAACCTACGGCAAGTGCTTACCTGGAGAATATATCAGGAAATGCATTGAACAGATTAGTTCGTCAGCTGAGGGAAATGGAGCTGTGCCAATTTTCACCAATTGAGAATTGGGCCCACCCTGTCTTAAACTCTCTTGTAAGATAATTTAACCAGTAGAGAGCACTGTGCTCTCTGCAAACCACTAGCAAGCGCTGTGTGAACTATCAATGCTACCCAAGTCTGAAATGCTGTTGACACTCTGAACACACTGTTCACTTAATAGACAGAATGCCTTACACAGTAGCTGAGTGAGCAGTAACATGCTGAATTCATTGTATGCATCATCACATTACAATTACAGCATTTTGTTCTTTTCAAAATAGCCTTCAGTTGCTCCCAAGATTTTCAGAGCTATCAGTCTGGCTGGCTTTGGTGAAGTGCTGATCATCATTTAATACCATGGTTAATGTTTCCAGCAGGATTTCCCGATACACAGAAAACCCCACTTTCTTTCACTAAGTCCTAATAATTCATATAGTGACTGACACCAGTTGGTCCCTGTAAGATTTATAAAACACTAAACCAATTCCTTTTAACCCGTATCATGCTTATCAGAATTTAAACCAACAGGAACAACCAATTTCCTGGGTCAGACATTTCTTGTAGTTACTTTTCAGAGAGGTAGCAGAAACTTGGGAAAACAAAACACTTACAGTCCTTTTCAGCAGCGTTGTTAGGCAGGTTCTGAGAACCTTGGTCAGTGACACTATAACAGATGCAGACCAGCAGGAAGGGTGTTCAACTGCACAGCTCCTATTAAAGAAATCTTTGTGCTACTGTGGGCAAGGCCAAAGACTATTCTTTTTCTCTGCACAACTAGATTTAGGACTGGGCCTGTTTAAAGTACCTGGAGTGAACACAATGGCAAAGCAGGATCAAAGCCAATTTCCATGCTGTTCTATTGTAAGGCCTCCAATCCCATAGTTATTAGGATCTGATTCTCATTGGCATTCAGGCCCTTTAGTCTTTTTTTGCTCTCAGACTGGAAAACATATTTGTGATGATTATAAAATGTTACGTATTTAACAGGAGTATAATGAATATTGAATAATAAATAATTCAATAATTATTAGCTCAGGAATATATCTGTAGGTATTGTCGGGGAACAGCAGCCCCAAGGTCACGGTGGGCCGAGGGTTCGGATCGGATCGAACAGGTGGGATTAGCGGCAAGGAGTCTGAACAGTACGGGACTTGGTGCGGTTTCAAATAAAGTGGATTTTATTTACTTATGCTACTGGAGCATAGGCAGAGAAGCTTGCTTCGGTTACAGTTAGATAATGAACGACGAAGGGGTCTGTTGGCCCACGGGGTTCTCGAGCTGAGCCCTTGCTTTCTAGCCCGGAGGCTAGGTGCGGCTGCCCAACTCCATAGTCCCAGGGCTGGTCAACAGCTCATTAATCGGGAGACGAACAACGAACTGTAATGTGAAGAACGGTGTGACGCCAGTCAAAACTGGACGAAACGGGTGGTCGTTAAAATGCCGAAGTCGATGTGGAGGTCGGAGTTACGATGTCCTAGCCAGTGGTAGAGATGCGGGATCGTGGTCGAGGTCGAAGCCGGAAATTAGTTCGTTAGCCAGAGATCAATACAGAAGAATCAGATCAAGACGAATCGAATAAATCGCAAAATCATAGCTGTGAGGAGACCAGTGGGCCCAAAGCCCTCCTGAGGAGCAGTCCCTGCAGCCGCAGCCTCTGCTCTCAGGATCCGGTCGATCTCTCCCTGTGAGACAGTCTCTGCTAAGGCAGTATCTGTTGAACAGGTCGAGCGTAGTCTCCCCTCTGAGGAGCAGTCCCTGCGAATAGGAGCCTCTGCTCTCAGGGTCAAATCTCTCCCTGTGAGACAGTCTCTGCTAAGGCAGTATCTGTTTGCAGGTTGAGCGTGGTCTCCCTCCTGAGGAGCAGTCCCTGCATTAGCAGCCTCTGCTCTCAGGGGTCGGACAGGAGACCAGTGGGCTTAAAGTCCTCCTGAGGAGCAGTTCCTGTCAGGCCAGCCTCTGCTCTCAGGATGGATCTTCCCTGTCAGCACCGCTGTCAGAACCAAAGAAAAAACTTTCTCTCACTCTCCCTTTCACTAAACACAAAAACCCCCTTTCGTTACAACAACCCCCTTTGGGAGGGGCCCCCAAGTCTTTTATGACAACCGGGTAGCCAATCAGGTTGTCCTCTCTAAAGAAATTTCTAGTCCGATTAGGTCATGCAGTCTGTAGGCTGAGCATGCCTCTGGTCAGATTACTGCATCTGCTGAGCAGAACTGAGCATGCCTGTTGTTACAAAACTAGGTCAGTTGTGACTGACAAGCCAAGGGTCGCACAGGGGGCACATGCTGGGCATGCTGTGGAATTTTCCATAGGCCTTGCCTGCTTGTCTGTGCATGATCAAACTTAACTCTTGTGTTGCCAGCATACATTCAAAATTTGGTCGCAACAGGTATAAGGTACTGTAACGACAAGGGTCATAAACTAGTCCAGAAACAAAATTCCTGAAACACTGGGGATTTGCAAATGCTAGCAGTCATATGATGATACCAAAACAACAAGTAGCACCAGTAACAGCAAGATGGAATTGCCAATAATTATCCAAGCAGACAACTGCAAATCATTTGACCTGCTCCAGGTTCTTCTCAGGCAGAGCTGTGGTGGACTTCATTTGGAGCTTTGTTACTGAGGAAGGACCACAAGATCAGACCCTGTGTAGGTCAAGGGGAAAAAAAGGTGGGGTTAGGGTTGCTTTACTTCAGCTAAGTGGCTTATTCTTACACTTCCAGGAATATCCATCCATGTAAATCAAATATTCCATTCCTGCCCATCGAAACTGCACTGCTCAGATGTGACAGCAGTCCCTGGGAATATGCTAGCTGTGTTAGACATGGTAGTTGTGCTCACTAGATTCACTAGAGCCATTATCCAATAGCTCTTCAAAAGTATCACAACACATCTTCCCCGCATTCCCCCTCCCCCACTACTCTCTTTGGATTTTACATCACAAAAGGCATCTTAAATGCAACAACAACTGCCTCTGAGTGGCTTGAGAAGACAATAGTGGGAAGAGGTTACTCCCCTTTCAAAATGAGAGTGACTGAACTTGCAGGGGCAAGGATTTCTTAGGATGATAGCTGTAACTGTGTAGGGCAGGTTCCTGGGATTTCTCTCAAAACAGGCGGCTCAGTCGTCAGATTATTTGCTCAGACGCCAGATGGAAAATTCAGAAAGGGTGCAAAAGCATGGCACTGGGAAGGCAGTGGTGTTTTATTAGCTCTATTCAAGAAGCAGGAAGGCAAACTTTTGAAGACAACCTTCCAATATGATGATAGTAGGGATGCCAAAAATCAGATTCACAGAAGTTTACGGGTGGAAAGGACCTCTTGAGATCATCGGGTCAAGAGCTACTAGACTGAACCTTACTTCCAGTGCTCTGCTGACACGGTCTATATCCCTCCACCACCACTGAAGGAATTAGCAAAAATCGTGGGTACATCTACAGGAGATATTTACTGTGGAGATGCCTAATTAGCTCCACAGTAAAGTCTCAGCATCTACACATGTGACCCTATTAGGCCGCAGGAAATGAATTAACTCCAGCATAGCTTAATACTTGTAAACGCAAGTACTATTCTACAGTGGTATTTGTTAATGTGCAGCACCACACATGTAGATGTAGATGGGGCTGGCTGGGGCATGAGGGTGCTTCAGTGTGGGAACTGCCTGCTGGCTAGCGGTGCACTGGAGCATCCTCGTGCCCCAGCCAGCCCCTTTGCAGCATATTGAGCCAGGTGGGAGCAGCCCCAACCTGGCAGGATGACCTTCAGGCTGTTGAACCAGCATTAGTTTATTTATTTTAAATTAATTTGCATTTGTTTTATTTTAATATTTACTTTTAGTTAAGCTTTAGTATAAATCAATAATGTTTAGCATGAGTATAACAGTCCTTTTATTTTATGTTTTAATGTAGTGATTTTAAGTTGCTATTATGAATTAAGTTTGTTATTGTATCTTTATCTTTTGTTATCGTGTTCTTATATATATATGAATGTGTGGATGAATGTATGAAGAGTGAATGGAAAAGCAGGGTAAGCTATACGTCAGCAAACAAGTTACCAAACGGTGAATCACCTGAAGTGGCTGAAGAATTCAGTCTGTACCAGGTGAAGAAAAAGACATAAACAGAAAAGATAAGATTGAAGACAAAGTCTGCAACATCTCAAAGCTAGAGACTCCGGACACAGCCCACACCAGCGATAGTGGAAGGATGTTGTAAAACAGAGTGATTGAAGAGCAACACCTAAAGACAATGATGAACTGCTTGTCAGGATGGAAAAGTGCTGAGATATCAAACCAAGAAGCCACAGAATCAGGAAAGGTGGACCAGTCACCCAACACCAACTTCATAACCCCTATGAAGGAGAAAGACTTAGCAGCAAGGGGTGGGTAATAGGCCTGTGCGAATAGGGAAGTATTCAATTTGGATTTGACTGATTCAGAGGACAGTGATTCAATTTGGAGATTTGGCCATAGACTATAATGGGGAATCGCTGAAATACCTATAACTTTGTCATTTTGTGCCTGATGTAGATAACCTTTGCAGGGATGGTAGCCCCTTCTAAGGACATGAAGCTTGCCAAGTTTCAAGGAGATAGGTGCAGGGGTCTCTGGGAAACCGCACCTCAAACTGTTCATAGCAAAACTCATGATGTGTGTGTGTTAAGGTGCAGTGGGGTGAAAACTGCGGGCATGCTAGGCCCTGCTGAGGCCATGACGCCTGCCAGGGTTCAAGAAAATAGGTGCAGGGGGTCCTGGGAAACTGCACCTCAGGCTGCTGACAAGCAAAACTTGTGACATGGGTGACTCTGTGTGTGTTAAGGCACACCCTCACTGGCACTGGGGCCTCTACACATCCTCCCCTACAGCCAGGTCCAGGTAAACAGTGCACTGCAGCACAGTAGCACCAGCAGCATCTCAGGCAGATAAACTGTCACAGAGCCTTTCTTTCCCTTCCTGCAGGAGCTCCTTCTCCAGCAGCTGCCAAAGAGCTCTCCCTGCCAGCCGCAGGCCTGGGGCTTAAGTGTGCCCAGGGCCCCATGTCCTTCCAGTTAGCTAACTGAGGACAGGTGCTAGGGGTGTTGGTCTAAAGACATGGCACTGGCAGACAAGGTCCTTTGGGTCAATCTAGTATCTTTTAGTAGACCAACTGAATAGTTACAGAAATATATCTTAGCTATATCTTAGCAAGCTTTTGGGTTGCAAAATCCTTTGTCAAGCTAAGGAAGCACCTGCAGTTGGTG
>NW_017729025.1:83856109-83858288 GCF_001723915.1 Gavialis gangeticus | reverse complement strand
AAGGAGAAAGACTTAGCAGCAAGGGGTGGGTAATAGGCCTGTGCGAATAGGGAAGTATTCAATTTGGATTTGACTGATTCAGAGGACAGTGATTCAATTTGGAGATTTGGCCATAGACTATAATGGGGAATCGCTGAAATACCTATAACTTTGTCATTTTGTGCCTGATGTAGATAACCTTTGCAGGGATGGTAGCCCCTTCTAAGGACATGAAGCTTGCCAAGTTTCAAGGAGATAGGTGCAGGGGTCTCTGGGAAACCGCACCTCAAACTGTTCATAGCAAAACTCATGATGTGTGTGTGTTAAGGTGCAGTGGGGTGAAAACTGCGGGCATGCTAGGCCCTGCTGAGGCCATGACGCCTGCCAGGGTTCAAGAAAATAGGTGCAGGGGGTCCTGGGAAACTGCACCTCAGGCTGCTGACAAGCAAAACTTGTGACATGGGTGACTCTGTGTGTGTTAAGGCACACCCTCACTGGCACTGGGGCCTCTACACATCCTCCCCTACAGCCAGGTCCAGGTAAACAGTGCACTGCAGCACAGTAGCACCAGCAGCATCTCAGGCAGATAAACTGTCACAGAGCCTTTCTTTCCCTTCCTGCAGGAGCTCCTTCTCCAGCAGCTGCCAAAGAGCTCTCCCTGCCAGCCGCAGGCCTGGGGCTTAAGTGTGCCCAGGGCCCCATGTCCTTCCAGTTAGCTAACTGAGGACAGGTGCTAGGGGTGTTGGTCTAAAGACATGGCACTGGCAGACAAGGTCCTTTGGGTCAATCTAGTATCTTTTAGTAGACCAACTGAATAGTTACAGAAATATATCTTAGCTATATCTTAGCAAGCTTTTGGGTTGCAAAATCCTTTGTCAAGCTAAGGAAGCACCTGCAGTTGGTGTGTGTGTATGTGTGCTGTTCCTGGATGGAAGGAATAGTAAAGAAGCCGGAGGCTGGCATGCAATGCAGGCAAGAAAGCTAGTCAGTGAAAGTGGAGAGAGACAGGCTGGGGTGTGGGGGGAAGATGGATGTAGCAGGTAAAAGTGGAGAGGTACCTAGGGACTCAGATGTCTGGCATGTTGTAGTGTGTCATAAATCCAATGTCTATATTGAGTCCCTGAGTATCTGTACCTAGGAGGCTGATGAAGTGAAGTTCATAGGCCTGGCTGTGAAAAGTAGTTTGTAAATTCAAACAAGCACTGAATCTTGCTAACCTCATCACCAGAAGCCAACTTCCTACAGCTCAAAACACAAAACCTGCCAACATATCTCCAGTGCCCCCACAAACTGCACACCAGAATCTATCAAAGACAACAATAACCAACTACCTGTGGGGGCACATTTCTCACATGAAAACCACTCTCTCTCCAATCTCTCAGGCCTGATCCTGAAAGGGAATTTACAAACCACTTTTCACAGCTGGGCCTATGAACTTCACTTCATCAGTCTCCTAGGTACAGAAACTCACGGACTCAGTATAGACATTGGATTAATGACACACTACAACCTGCCAGACATTTGACTCCCCAGGTACCTCTCCACTTTTACCTGCTACATCCCCCTTCCCTCCCTCACCCCAGCCTGTCTCTCTCACCACCTGATGCCTCCATTTCCATTTTTACTGACTCGCTTTCTTGCCTGCATTGCATGCCAGCCTCTGGCTTCTTTACTATTCCTTCCATCCAGGACCAACTGTAGGTGATTCCTCAGCCTGACAAAGGGCTTTTCAACCCAAAAGCTGGCATCCCAGGCAGCTAAGCTGAGCTTACCTGGAGCCTCATAACTCCACTGCAACCAGCAAGCCTCAGGCCTGTCAAAGACCTGACGGGTCTGGGCTTTCCCCAGCGAGGACTGTGTGTGTGCATGTGGTGGCTGGAGGTTATGGCACTGTGTATCTGCCTTTCACCAGAGGGATCCTCGGTCCTGGCATTTCCTGGGGCTGCTGCACCACCAGCAGTCCTACCAGGCATCCCCAACCCTGGCAGAGTGCAGTTTAAGTGGTAATGCCCAGGACCTGGGGCCTCCTTCTTACCCATAGCTCCAGGCCATACCTCCAAGTTTGTCCTGGCCTGGAAGCTCAGTAGGGACATGTTCTTCCCCTGCTGGCTGCTGATGCAGTGACTGCCCCTCCAGCTCTGACAGCAGGGCATTAACTGGTTTAAAAAAATAAAACGGAAATAGGTGTGAATGGAGCAAG
>NW_017729025.1:83838407-83851109 GCF_001723915.1 Gavialis gangeticus | reverse complement strand
CAGCACAGTAGCACCAGCAGCATCTCAGGCAGATAAACTGTCACAGAGCCTTTCTTTCCCTTCCTGCAGGAGCTCCTTCTCCAGCAGCTGCCAAAGAGCTCTCCCTGCCAGCCGCAGGCCTGGGGCTTAAGTGTGCCCAGGGCCCCATGTCCTTCCAGTTAGCTAACTGAGGACAGGTGCTAGGGGTGTTGGTCTAAAGACATGGCACTGGCAGACAAGGTCCTTTGGGTCAATCTAGTATCTTTTAGTAGACCAACTGAATAGTTACAGAAATATATCTTAGCTATATCTTAGCAAGCTTTTGGGTTGCAAAATCCTTTGTCAAGCTAAGGAAGCACCTGCAGTTGGTGTGTGTGTATGTGTGCTGTTCCTGGATGGAAGGAATAGTAAAGAAGCCGGAGGCTGGCATGCAATGCAGGCAAGAAAGCTAGTCAGTGAAAGTGGAGAGAGACAGGCTGGGGTGTGGGGGGAAGATGGATGTAGCAGGTAAAAGTGGAGAGGTACCTAGGGACTCAGATGTCTGGCATGTTGTAGTGTGTCATAAATCCAATGTCTATATTGAGTCCCTGAGTATCTGTACCTAGGAGGCTGATGAAGTGAAGTTCATAGGCCTGGCTGTGAAAAGTAGTTTGTAAATTCAAACAAGCACTGAATCTTGCTAACCTCATCACCAGAAGCCAACTTCCTACAGCTCAAAACACAAAACCTGCCAACATATCTCCAGTGCCCCCACAAACTGCACACCAGAATCTATCAAAGACAACAATAACCAACTACCTGTGGGGGCACATTTCTCACATGAAAACCACTCTCTCTCCAATCTCTCAGGCCTGATCCTGAAAGGGAATTTACAAACCACTTTTCACAGCTGGGCCTATGAACTTCACTTCATCAGTCTCCTAGGTACAGAAACTCACGGACTCAGTATAGACATTGGATTAATGACACACTACAACCTGCCAGACATTTGACTCCCCAGGTACCTCTCCACTTTTACCTGCTACATCCCCCTTCCCTCCCTCACCCCAGCCTGTCTCTCTCACCACCTGATGCCTCCATTTCCATTTTTACTGACTCGCTTTCTTGCCTGCATTGCATGCCAGCCTCTGGCTTCTTTACTATTCCTTCCATCCAGGACCAACTGTAGGTGATTCCTCAGCCTGACAAAGGGCTTTTCAACCCAAAAGCTGGCATCCCAGGCAGCTAAGCTGAGCTTACCTGGAGCCTCATAACTCCACTGCAACCAGCAAGCCTCAGGCCTGTCAAAGACCTGACGGGTCTGGGCTTTCCCCAGCGAGGACTGTGTGTGTGCATGTGGTGGCTGGAGGTTATGGCACTGTGTATCTGCCTTTCACCAGAGGGATCCTCGGTCCTGGCATTTCCTGGGGCTGCTGCACCACCAGCAGTCCTACCAGGCATCCCCAACCCTGGCAGAGTGCAGTTTAAGTGGTAATGCCCAGGACCTGGGGCCTCCTTCTTACCCATAGCTCCAGGCCATACCTCCAAGTTTGTCCTGGCCTGGAAGCTCAGTAGGGACATGTTCTTCCCCTGCTGGCTGCTGATGCAGTGACTGCCCCTCCAGCTCTGACAGCAGGGCATTAACTGGTTTAAAAAAATAAAACGGAAATAGGTGTGAATGGAGCAAGGCACTCACTCCATCTGCAGGTGGAGTTTGGGGAACCCCAGCAGTGAGAGGTTCACCTTGAGGAACACCAGCTGCTCCACCAAACCAGGATCCAAGCAGGTGCGGTGGGGTGTCACAACATCCCCAGCAATGCTGAACACCCTCTCACTTAGAACACTGGTTGGTGGACAGGTGTTCCTGGGCAACTGTGGCCAGATCCTACCACATCTGGCTGCGGGTTGCCCAATAGGCCAAGACATCTCAGTCCAGTGGCTCCACATCCTTGGTGAGATAGGTAGCCACTGAAGCCTTGGTGCTGGCATGGGAAAGTGGATCCCCATCTTCTACATCCCCTCACCTCTGCCCTTCTCCCTTCCTGACTCTGCTGACCAGCACCTCCATCCAGTGTTTGAGGGTGCTGCCAGTACACATGCTAGCCCTTCCCCCTCGGGTCACGCATGCCCGCCAGCATATGGACTGTACCGGATTGCAGGAGATCCATCCATCTCCTGATGCTTTCCTTCAGCCACCTCACCAGTGCCTGCATGTCTGGTGACAGAGGCTTGCCCCAGTCAGGAACATTGATCCCCTGGAACTTTTCCATTTCGTTCTCAACTTCCTTCACTATGGGGATCACCTGGCTGAGGAGGGCATTGCCAGTGCTGAGGCTCTCAATGGCCTTGAGGAAGGGCTTGAGGACCACCAAGATCTGGGAGACAGTATCCCACTCAGCTCTATTAAGGGGACAACTGATCCTAATCTCCTTGACCAAGGCCATCTCATGGATGGCCTTCTGTTGCTCTTCCAGCCTTTGCAGCATCAGGTGTTTGGAGTTCCACCAAGTCTCCACATCCTGCACGATTTTGTGCTGTGGGATGTTCAGCTCTGCCTGTTTCTCCCACAGCATCTTGGCCCCGTTGATGCTGTGGTGGAAGTAGCCTGCCACCTTCCTGCATTTGGAAATCAGCGCAGTGGTTGTGATGGCACCATCGCTGGCAACCCTGTTCCCCTTTCAGGCGTCCTTGACTATAAGCTTATGTGCCACACAGCAGATGCCAACCAAGTTGGCATCATGGATGTCCTTGACCATATTGACCCCTTTGTCAGTGACCATGAACCCATGGGTGAGCTTGCCCTTCCCAGTGAGCTATCCCTGCACCATGTGGTTCATGGCCACCATGATCTGTCTTGCCGTGTGGGACTCATCCATCACCTGAGCTTGAAGAAACACCCACCGACACCCTGACTGATTGCACCAGCACCCTGTGAGGGAGAGGTAGGCATGATCACCACCCCAGCTGCTCCAAATGTTGGAGGTGAAGTGCGGCCCTGCCTTGTGCAGCTCCTTCCTCAAGTATTCCCTGTATGCCTCATACAGGAAGGGCACCACCGCCCTGCTAAAGGTGGTGCATGCAGGCACTTGGTAGGATGGGGCCACAAGCGCCATGAGCCGCCTGACCCTGGCTGTTCAACAAAGGAGAAGGGCTGGCCATCCAGAGCAAGCATCTCCCCCGTGCTCTGGGTGACCTGGCTTGCCCTTGCAATGCACTGCCCTTTGCCTGTGGCTTTCCTCCACCGCTCCAGGGTGGTCTGCCTCTGCTTTGGAGGGACAGGGGCTTTGTAGTGAGTGAGGGACTTCCTTTTGGGTACACTCTCACTAGTGCCAGGCTGAGGAGGAAGAAAGGCAAAGGGATGCTGCCTCCTGAGATGCAGCAGCATTGCTGTGGTGGTGAAGTGTTTCACCTCCTTGCCCTGGCTGATCTGCCTTTGGCAGTGTTGGCAGATAGCATACTTGGGATCATCTGCCACCTCAAAATGATCCCACACTACATTACTCCCCCACTTCTGGGTTAAGGGTAGGGATCTTGCCCTATCCCCCTCCTCAGCAGGCAGAGGCACAACAACAGGAGGAGCTGACTCAGCTGAGCCACTTGCCTCCACAACCTCCTCTGAGTTGCCTTCCTGACAAGGAGACCTGGGTCTAGGGGAACTTTGAGGGGTGTGGAGCACAAACTCAGATTCTCCCTAAGTCTCCAGAATTTCTTTAGCTAGGGTGCTCAGGTCCCCTGGTTCCAGATCCAGCTCCTCCTCTGGCAGTGGGAGGCTCATGCTGGGAGATGAAACTGGGGTGGAGGAGACTGTCATTCTGCTGCTGGTGCCTATTTCTGGAGTTAGAAGTCGTGCAGGTGCAGGGACAGGTACTGCTCCCACCTCCTTGCTTCTGCTGGCAGCCAAAGACTCATGGCTGCCAGGAAAGAGGATGCATCTTTGTTGTGAGGGGAAGGGGGGAACTTGCAGCTCTAGCTCTTCCCCTACTCCCTCTAACCCTTCTCCCTCCCCTGCCAGAAGACCTGGCACCTGACTTTCCAGCATGCTTCATGTTAGTCTTTCCTGTGCTGGAAAATGTGTCTGTGTGTGTGTGTAACTAACTAATAATATATGTCATCTTCTTCTCTGATGTATGACTGTGTCTAACTTCTTCTGCTGTGTTGTGTTTACTCGTGTGTATGTAACTAAAATAATATCTCCTCTTCTTCTGTCTGACTTCTGTGTTGTGTTAATCTGAATCTCTATCTGACTTCCTCTGTGTTGCCTTTAGTCTATATGTAACTATAACTAATAATAATTATATATAGTCTCTTCTTCTATGAATGTCTGACTTCTTCCATGTTGTAATAATATCTGACTTCTTCTATGATGTATGTGTGTGAATGTATGTGTGTAAGTGTAATGTATGGGTTTCCTTGCACAGTGATGGATTACACTGCCAGGAAAAACACAGCTTTTTAAAAAAGTGTTGGGGAAAAAAAGAACAAATATAAATTGAAAGAAATGGATTGGATAGGGATAAGTAGAGGGATTCTAGTTGGTGAGCTGTATCCATTCCTTTCCAAGGACAGAAAGTAGCAGGAAACTAACTAGGTAGGAAGCCAAGCCAGTCCAGTACCTTTCAGATGCTGTAGCTCAGGCAGAAACAGCTCACAAAAGGCACAGAAAGCCTGCAGACAGAGGCTTATATACTGTTTCTATGTCCCTCTCCCTGTGATTGGAAGGGGACTCAGGGAAAGATCACATTCAGTGGCCAGGTACAGATGCCAGTCTTTTCCCCCCTGCTCTCCCTCCCTCTTCTCAGTTGGTGATGCGTAGGGGTGCATGCAGGTGCACCTGCACCCCCTGTGTGTGCTGGTGCACCCCTTGTGAAAAGGTGCTGCCAACACTGTCAACAGTGCCTGCAGGCGTTGCTGCTTGCCATCCCCCCCTTGTTGCTGACACCACCAGCGGTGTCTGCGGGTGGTCTGCAGTTGCCACTGGCTGCTGCTGCCAGCAGTGTCTGTGGGTGGTCGCTGACCACTGGCCAGCGCTAACCACCTGCCTCCCCCCATCAACACCACTGCAGCTGCCTGAAGGAGTTCCCCACTTGCTTCTGCCACACTCCTGTCGCCGGCAGCAGTGCTACCTGTGGGAGCTCGCCAAGCTCGCCCCCCAGCCTCTGGGGGCACGTGGAGTTCATGCCTGAAAGACTGTCTTCCAAATCTCTGAATCTTTCTGAAATCGATTCAGAGGTTTTTTTCTTTTCCCGATTTGATTCGGATTCAGTGATTCGGCCTTCGAATTGGGCCAAATTTTCTCTGAATTGAATTGCGGACGAAAGCTTCGCGCACCCCTAGTGGGTAACGCTCTGCAAGCTTCACTAGAAGCACAGATGCGTCTGCATGCCCTGCTTCTAAATCTTGTACTCTCTAGGCTGGCCACCTAGTGCATAGTACTGAGCAACGGCTTTTGGTAACTATAACAGAGAGAGAGAGAGAGTGAGTGAGTGAGTGAGTGAGTGAGGGAGTGAGTGAGTGAGTGAGTGAGTGAGGGAGTGAGTGAGTGAGTGAGTGAGTGAGGGAGTGAGTGAGTGAGTGAGTGAGTGAGGGAGTGAGTGAGTGAGTGAGTGAGTGAGGGAGTGAGTGAGTGAGTGAGTGAGTGAGGGAGTGAGTGAGTGAGTGAGTGAGTGAGGGAGTGAGTGAGTGAGTGAGTGAGTGAGGGAGTGAGTGAGTGAGTGAGTGAGTGAGGGAGTGAGTGAGTGAGTGAGTGAGTGAGGGAGTGAGTGAGTGAGTGAGTGAGTGAGGGAGTGAGTGAGTGAGTGAGTGAGTGAGGGAGTGAGTGAGTGAGTGAGTGAGTGAGCGAGTGAGTGAGTGAGTGAGTGTGTGTGTGTGTGTGTGTGTGTGTGTGTGTGCGCTCTTTTGAATATCTTGATAAAAAACATGGCATCTTGCCTCATTCCCCTCATAAGGGCTCACTCATCATTTGAGCTAATTGGTAATCTGTGCAACAAGACCTCCTGCCAGCCAGGACTGCTCTGACCCAGCTCAATGTGCTGCAGTCCCAAGTGCGTTTAAATGTGGTGCCCAGGAGCAATAAACTCTGATGTGATGTGCACCAGTGTTTATTATGTCTCATTAATTGCATGTATAGATGTGCCCACTGACTTCAAAAAGAGCAGAAGCAGACTGTCTATACAGCTTCTAAAAATCCTACATTTGAACAGCTCAGAGGGCAGGTGAGGTTGTCTGGAATTTCTCTGCTTTCAATCCAAAAAATGCACCTGGAGGAGTCTGAGGCATGACAGTCTTTTCCAGTACTCTGTATGAAATAGTCTCTCTTCAGCCTGCTCTTCTGAAACCCTCAGCTGCTGTGTTCTGCATATGGTACAGGGCCTTTCTTAATGGACAATTTCCATTCTTCCCATGTTTTATTTTCCCTTCTCTCCTCCCTCTTTTATCACCTACTCTGCTGTTTGGATCATTTTTTCCTGCATTTTACACCTGGGTCAGCCTAGTTTGAAAGCAAAAGAATTGTATCATATTCTTAACCCTGTCCAAGATATATGACTGGGAGATGGAGTCTTAACCAAAACCAAAACTGAAGCAAACACAGTATGCCTGGATGTCAGCTTTCCTACAAAGCAGATGGAGGTTCTGCCACAATCAGAGCTCACACCTTCCCCTCACCATGCGAGGTAGCAGGCAGCGTGCATGCGATCAATGTCCTGGATGCCAAAGAAGGAAAAAGAGAAAGTTGAATCCTTGTACTTGGATCGCAGGAAAACTAGAGTCCTGACAGTATTACATTTGGGTCACTTACCTCAGCAGCTGTAATTTTCAGATGAATGCAGCCTTCATTCAAGGGGGCTGATAATGAGGCAAATCCAGGTACGAAGACTGGATTTTTAACAGACTGGCTGCAGGAAGATTTGGGAGAGTCTGTGCTGAGATTCTGTATCCTTGAATACCATGAAATCCATCCCCAGAGGGGCTCTGTTCATTTTCTCTCAAGATTTGGAAGAAAAGCTGGGCTTGACCTTCCTCTATTTACAACAACCAGTCATAGCCCATCAGAGAACAGGGTCCCAACAGCCACAGCTTCTACAGTGTCAAGGCTGAAGTAGCACTGAGTGCTTTCCCATGGCCTGGGAAAGCTGCGAATGTCCTTTTTCCCCATTCTAACCCCAGGAAGCACCTTGCTTATTTCAGGTAGGGTGTGGGGAGGAAGATTGGTCTTGACCTGTTTATATGAGACTGAGAGGACTCACATGCCAGGCCAACAAATTTAACCAATGTCCCATTCAAGTGAGCAGACACTTTAAGAGCAGCATCCCAAATTCTGCGGATAAAAGCTGGGACTCTGACACAGTACACATTTTATTGTTAAAAAAGCATAAAAACTAATGACATGCTTCCAAGAGTTAGAGTGATATGTACATCTGCCCTCCCCAGGAGGCTGCACGGAGCTTAGCCTTCAGCCCTTACAACAAAACACGCACCCCTGCACAGGCTTTGTGGTAAAACAATACTCCTTGTTAAGTGTTATTTTTTCACCTGTGCCCTGGGTTTTCTTGTAAACTGGATTAAAAAATTGAGATTATCTGGTGTATAAGATGGTGCATGTCATACTAATGACTGAGATACTGTTCAATACTTCTGGGAGGCATCACTAGGGCATCGTTGCTTTTGGGTTTCAGTTTAAGTAGATTTAAAAATATGACAGAGAAAAGCTCTAGCCAAACCCTCAGATCCAAACTACCCCAAGCTTTGAGTGCTCTAAACCAGGGGTTGTCAACCGGGGATATGCATACCCCCAGGGGTACTTGAGAAGGCCCAGAGGGTACACATGGATTGGCGGGGATGGAGCACCACCATGCAGCATCCTGCGCTGTCGTGCAGGCACCACCCACCCAGCTGGACATGGGGGGAGCAAGGGAAGCTCACACGCGGCAGCTACTGCTGCTCCACATTCAGCCACGCGCAACCCGTCCCCCCCTTCCTCCCCGGCATCTGGCTGCCAGGGGTACACTGCTCCATGTCTGGCCGCCGGGGATACAATGATCCGAGAAGGTTGAAAACTCCTGCTCTACACCAGCAGTCAGCAAAGTTTCAGAACTGCAGGCCAGAATGACCTGGCTTGGGTCTGAAGTGGGCTGGTGTTCCCACCTGATCAATGCCATTGCTTCTCCCCAACACCTTGCTGTGGCACTGGTGCAGGTCCCAGCTGCTCAACCCCAGTTCAGCTCCTTGCTGCCTGGCCCCAGCATGCCGCTGAAGCCCCCTTGATTTGTGGACTATATGTTGCTGATCTCTGCTCTAAAAACTGATTCAAAGCAGATCCAAATTTTGGAGTCTATCCCCATCTTTACAATGGGCTGAATGAAAATCTTGGACACCAAAGTTTGGACTGTTCACTTCCCAGATCTGCATTCAAATTATGCACCTTGCTCCCATCATTATCAAGTCATTAAAAATATAAACTGAATTTTGCAGCATTCATTCCCAGGGAAGAGCAACATAGAACCTTAAGTCGCATGAACCTGTGGAAGTCTTCAGAATGCAGGAAATTAAGAGAAAAAAATCAAGGCCTAGTAAACATTCAGATAACCCGGGTAAGGTGTACTGCAGTTTCCCTGCAAGTATTGGGAAACCCTGCACGAAAACACTCACTGATTTACATTAAAATATTAAATTATTAAAAACATACATAAACCCTTTGCAATTATAATGGTCAGACATGCCAATTTGAGGGAAGAAAACCTCATAGAGTTAAAATACAACTTTCTCCCTGCCTCGATGTTTGCAGTGATACTTGTGAATGCTCCAGTGTGGCTGATCTTTTACAAGACGCCAGAAGTCAGGAACGCCAGTGGTTCTCAAACATTTTTCATACTGAGGACTACTTTTTTAGATACAGCTCTCCCCCTTGTTGGCCCCTTTCCCACCAACATTGATCCCACACCCATTCTTCTGTGCCTTCAGTGTTTGGTGATGTGAAAAAATAATCAGGCAGTTAAAAAGATGATATTAATCTATTCTCCTTTAAAAGCAAATGCTGGAGCCTGCTCCCACTGAAGTCCACACTTGCTTACAGACCCTCATTCTCTATTTCCACTGTTTCTTTCCTCATCCTAAGTGTAGCACTTTACATTCATTAGTACTGTTTCCCCCATGGCTGCCGGCCCCACTCTGCACTACTCTCATTAGGTTTCTTTGCAGATGGATTCTGTTGTCATGCATGCCAGACCCCCCACTTCCATTTTTAATCTCAGCTGAAAGTTTGATCAGGGCTAAAATTAACAGGCGCACTGGGTAGAGAAAGGGGCTGGCTTTTTGTTGGTTTCAATTTAGTTGCTCACAAATGTGCCAGGAAAGTCTTAGAGAGCCTGGACTGGGCTGTGTCTAGTGACAAGTGTCACTGCTTGAAAATGCCAGATGTTTAATGTCTTGGCTGGATAAAAACAACTCTGCAGAACACAGCTTGAGAACCACTGAGGTAGGTGACAGGTCTAGACAGTACTGCTGAGTGAACACAAGGGGGCTTTTCTTCCCTTATGTCCTGAATGACTGTGTAAATTGCTAGTGCTTCTAGATGTACCAGTCCCAAACTCACACAACTGGAATGGAAAAAAAACACCCACAAAATAGTGAGCACTGATTGACTAGCAGGTACAGTACACTCTGTTCCAGCAGCCAATGAGAATTAGCTGAGCACAAGCTCTCATTGGCTGCCACTGCTCTGAAACCGCTCCCATCTGATGTGATCAACCTTTAATCCTACCCCCAACAAATCCAGAGGGTGAGTATGATTTGTGATCTTCCTGAGCTGTCCACAACTACAGCTCAAACAGATACTGGCAACTACTTGTGCTCCTTAGAAGCATCCCACCACTGGCTTTAAAAGCAGTGCAACATGGTAATACAGCTGAATACATCCCTTCTTGGGGAAATGGAGTGTCTTTTTCCTTACAGGCTAACAACTCTTTTCTCCTTCCAACTCCAGTTCATGCAGAAGGCTCCTGGCCTCCCCTTCAGCTGCATCTGAATGTCTTTCACCTTCAGCATCATTCCCAAGGCACAGAGGGCTCATGATGTAACGGTAGTTACTAGTGACAGCAGCAGCTGCTCCAGCAACATTCTCTTCATTGTCCAAATCTCCAAATGAAGTGTGCAGGGCAGGGTCACACCCAGAAGCCTCTTTGTCTGTCCCAATGTTGACATACAGAGGATCTTGACTGGAAGAGAGTGTAGACATTCTCCCCCGAATCATTTCCAGCTGTAATTTCAGCATAGCAAAGCTAGGTCTGAACTTGGGCTCAGGATGCCAGCATCTGCACATGAGATCATAGCTGCAATACAAACAAAATAAAAGAGAGCTGAAAACTATAGAAGCCATCTGCCTTCATTCTTAAAAACAGTCTGTGTTCAATGTAGACTGCCCACTAGTAAAGAGATTAGGAGCACTATCAGCAAACAAACATAATCCAATTCTTCACTCAGTGGCAGGTATGCAAATACAATGTAGGGCTTCATCACACCACTAATGCACTGGGCCATGATAGAATGATACAATTCTGCCTTACCTCCATGCAAGCAGTGAGGAGAATTCTGATATACAACCAAAAATCTCTGTATGCAAAATGAATCCCCAAGCAGCCAGATCTACAGAGGAGCCACTCAAAATTCGAAAGAGAAGGTTCACAGAATTTTTTCTGGGCAGAGGTTGGGTTAAGTGGATCAAAGACAGGGTGATGATAAGGAAGGGGCTATTTTAGCTTTGGTGTGTTAAGAGCCTTAGTATGGTTATTTGTTCAGTTTGAATCATAGGTATTTTTTTAAACTAGGCTGGATGTGTCACTACAGCACTAGAGCTATTTAGACATGTGCATTTTTGTCAATTGACAACTACAATTAAAACAAAAAAACCCACAAAACACTGTTCTCCAGAATCTACTCACAAAGGCCATTCTGCTCAAGTTTTGAACAGGGTAAGAGAACATGGCTTCTAATTTGAGGAAGAAAATCAAAGTCTAAGTCTCCTGACATGTTCCAAAATGTTTGCATTTTAAACAAAACAATTGCTGAGAAGAAGCAGGTTATTTATGATGCTTAAAACAAAATGAAAAAGGCCAATCAGACATAGGTGTTTTTTAATTAAAGTTTCATTTACTGATGCTGATTGGCACAAACCATGTAGAACAGTTAGTAATGGATTTTTTATCTGTTCATTAAAATGGGCATGTTTTATTATCTCAGCAACGGATAAGGAACATTATCTTTCCAAATTCTGATCTAATGCAGATGAAACTGTGAGAAAACAACAGAAGCCATGCTTTTAGTAGGCATGAGTTATTTCTAGTAAGAATAATAGAAGGTTCTCTCTAAATGCAGGGATGTAGTCAGGAAGGCCAAAGCACAATTGGAGTTGCAACTACCAAGGGATGCAAAGGGTAATGAGAGGTTTCTACAAGTATGTCAGTAACAAGAGGAATATCAGGGAAAGTGAGAATCTCTTACTGAATGGGTGAGGTAACCTTGTGACAGAGTATACAGGAAAAGCTGCAGTACTCAATGCCTTTTTCACCTTGGTCTTCACAGGCAAGGTCAGCTCCTACACTACTACAACTGGCAGCAGAGTTTAAGAAGGAGATAAGCAACCCTCAGTGGTGAAAGAACAGGTTAGGGACTACTTAGAAAAGCTGCACACATGTCCATGGGGCCGGATGGGATGCACTTGAGGGTGCTGAGGGAGTTGGCTGATGTGATTGCAGAGCCCCTGGACATAATCTTTGAAAACTCATGGCTATCAGGAGAGGTCCCAGATGACTGGAAAAGGGCAAACATAGTGCCCATATTTAAGAAAGGGAAAAAGGAGGATCAAGGGAACTACAGACCTGTCAGCCTCACCTCAGTCCCTGGAAAAATCATGGAGCAGATCCTCAAGGAATCCATTTCTAAGCACTTGGAGGAGAAGATAATGATTAGGAACAGTCAGCATGGATTCACTAGGGGCAAGTCATGCCTGACCAACCCGATTGCCTTCTATGATCAGATGACTGGCTCTGTGGATGCAGAGAGACCAGTGGATATGTTATACCTTGACTTTAGCAAGGCTTTTGATATGGTCTCCCACAACATTCTCGCAGGCAAGATAAGGAAGTATTGGCTGGATGAATGGACTGTAAGGTGGATAGAAAATTGACTGGATCATTGGGTTCAGAAGATAGTAATCAATGACTTTATGTCTAGTTGGCAGCTGGTATCAAGTGGACTGCCTCAGGGGTTGTTCCTTGGGCTGGTTCTGTTCAATGTCTTCATCAACAACCTGGAAGATGGCATAGAGTGCACCCTCAGTAAGTTTACAGATGATACCATACTGGGCACAGTAGTAGATACACTGAAGCGTAGTGCTAGGATTCAGAGAGACCTAGACAAATTGGAGGATTGGGCTAAAAGGAATCTCATGAGTGCAAGGATGAAAGAATCCCATGCATCAGTTCAGGTTGGGGACTGATTGGCTGGGCAGTAGCTCTGCAGAAACAGACTTGGGGGTAACAGTGGATAATAAGCTGAATATCAGCCAGCAGTATGCCCTTATTGCCAAGAAGGCTAATGGCATACTGGGCTGCATTGCTAAGAGTCGACAACTAGATCTTGACAGGTTACAGAGGTGGGTGGATGAGAATAGGATGGGTTTCAATACAGACAAGTGCAAGGTGTTGCACCTGGGGAGGAAGAACCAGCAGCATACCTACAGGCTGGGGAACT
>NW_017729025.1:83827650-83838342 GCF_001723915.1 Gavialis gangeticus | reverse complement strand
CATACCTACAGGCTGGGGAACTCCCTTCTCATCAGCACAGAGACAGAGAAGGATCTTGGAATCACTACTGATTCCAGAATGAACGTGGGCTGATAATGTGGGGTTACAGTCAGGAAGGCCAACCGTACTTTGTCACGCATCCATAGATGCATCATGAGCAGGTCCAAAGAGGTGATCCTCCCCCTCTATGCGACACTGGTCAGGCCGCAGTTGGAGTACTGTGTCCAGTTCTGGGCGCTGCACTTCAGGAGGGATGTGGATAACATGGAGAGGGTCCAGAGGAGGGCCACTCGCATGATCAGGGGGCAGCAGGGCAGGCCCTACGAGGAGAGGCTACGGGACCTGAACCTGTTCAGCCTCCACAAGAGAAGACTGAGAGGGGAACTGATGGCCGCCTATAAATTTGCCAATCAGGCAGTGGGAGAGTCCCTGTTCCCCCAAACACTACCCGGGGTTACAAGAAACAATGGCCATAAGTTGACTGACAGTAGATTCAGGCTAGATATCAGGAGGTGCTACTTCACTGTCAGGGTGGCTAGGATCTGGAACCAACTTCCAAGGGAAGTAGTGTTTGCTGTTACCTGGGGGTCTTCAAAAGGAGGCTAGACAGCCACCTAGCTGGGGTCATTTGACCCCAGCATCCTTTCCTGCCCATGGCAGGGGGTCAGACTAGATGGTCTGCTTATGTCCCTTCCGACCCTACCAACTATGAAACTATGAGTGTTGCCAGCAGGGTGAGGAAAGTGCTCTATTCGGGACTGGTGAGGACAAATCTGGAGTACTGTGTTCAGTTTTAGGCTCCCCGCTACAGAAAGGATGTGGACAAATTGGAGAGAATCCAGTGGAGGGCAACTAAAATAGTGAGGGGGCTGGAGGACATGACTTATGAGAAGAGGCTGAGGGAACTGGGCTTAGTCTAGAGAAGAGAAGACTGAGAGGGGATTTAACAGAAGCCTTCAACTACCTGAAGGGGGGTTCAAAAGAGGATGGAGCTAGACTGTTTTCAGTGATGACAGAACAAGGAGCAATGGTCTCAAGTTGCAGCAAGGGAAGTTTAGGTTAGATATTAGGAAGAATTTTCTCACTAGGAGGTTAGTAAAACATTGGAACAGATAATCCAGAGAGCTGGTGGAACCTCTATTCTTGGAGGTTTTTAAGACCCGGCTAGACAAAGCCTTGGCTGAGATGATCTAGTTGGGGATGGTCCTGCTTTGAGCAGGGGGTTGAACCAGATGACCCCCCAAGCTCCCTTCCAACCCTAATTTTCTATGATTCTATGATTTTGTTTCAGAGGGATGTGAAGAAAGTGGCAGAGTCCTTACTGTTGGAATAACCAAGCTGAAAATGGCCTTTCTATTCTAGATACCCTGCAACTACAAAGAAAAGCTCCTCAAGCCATTTATCAGCCACAGTACCACTCATGATTTTTTGAAGTTGAATGTGGATTAAAGTTTGGTTACTGCAGCCGAAGTAATTTGAATATTGGTGGATTAAAGTCATTGGCACAATAATTGGGGAGTGGGAGCTATCAGCTCTTCTCTAACTTCTGCTTCAACAGGCAAATCTCTGACAGTTCACTAGCTGAATTACCATATGTTTGCCCTCCATCCTGCTATGGCTCCTGCTGGCACTCATTTAGCTAGAATACAGCCAATTCTATTGTTCTTTTTTCTCCCTGTGCATCATCCACAAAATTGGCATTTAAATTTCTATCCCTTTATTGTTGCCAATCCTGCCGGAAAAGGGAACAATGTGTTATCTTAAAGTGCTGCCAGTGAAAGCCGACACAAACACAAACCAACCTAGTTTAGAGCTGCACACTGAGCAAATTCAATAGTGTGTTAATTGAGGAAAAAGGACCTAGCATTTTCTGAAGTATGGCAATTTTTACTTGACCAAATGCTGACTACTTTTTATTGCTCTTTATTCTGTAGCACCAGATTACATATATTTTCTGGCTTTGTTGTCTAAATTAAACAATGGTATCTACCAAGGTGAAACAATGCATGGAAACAATTAAAAAAAGTAACCTGCCAAGAGGACTAGAAAGAATGACTTGTTTATTAACAAGTGCCTAGAGCCTTCTGTGGAAAAGAGAGATCCCATTAGATCTGTGTGAGGGGGTAGCTTTCATAAGCCCCATCAAAATGTCTTCTGATTTGGGGCTTGTGATGGGCTGGTCCATCAAAAAAACATGGATAAGTAAAGTGGTAATTGGCAAAGGGATTTAATGGCTGCATAACTTATTTATAAAGGACAAATGGGGAAATAAAAAACAACTTTGGGAATTATTCAGCAGAGAAGGTTTCTTATTTCCTTTTCTTAAACGCTTTTGTCCTGAATTAATAGGCATTTATCTTTGGAAAAATACTGGAGGAATTCAAGTTGCAGAGGAAGACATCTGTGCTTGTGGTCAGCTGTTAGACTCTAGTTTGAGTGAGGTGGAAGGTACTGAATTTTAGGGGTGAAACACTGCTCCAATGCTGAATACCCAACCCAACTTGTTGTACATTAGGTCTGCTCCGAGACTCACTTCCCCCAGTGCTCTGCCTGATTATTATCTAGCCAACCTTTAGGGCATTGCTGGAGGCCCACATTGTTTCTTAGCCATTGACATAGAGGAGGTAAGGAAGAGTGAGTTTCTGAGACTATAGCTAGTTTCTCAAGAAGTCAGAGACCTCATTAGAGGTCTGAAACTGTAGTCAGGGACTACAGTTTCACAAAAGGTCTGAATCTTCTGCAAGAGGAATAGAATATCAGCACATCAGAGTGCTGATATTGTTTAAGCTCTTGGGCCAAAGTAGGTGTCAATGTATATACCCTGATCTCAATTGAGTTATACAAGTAGGAAAACTGGTGCTTTGTTTTTATGGTAGCAGCAACTCAAGTAATTTTCTAGTGGGTGCCATTAAATATTAAAAAATAAATAAAATCTGATCAGAAGCCCAGCCTGTTGCCTCCGTCTGTCTGCCTGTCTCCATTAAGCATAGCTTATTTGGCTATATCTTTTATTGGACCAAGTACGGAGTGGGAAACATGTTAGACAAGCTTTTGGGCACAAAATGCTCTTCTTCTGGTCTGGAAAAGAAGCAAATAGGCTGTATCTACTATCTGATATATCTCCCAACTCTATAGTTGGTCCAGTAAAAAAGGATACTACCAAACATGCCTTACTTCTCACATAGTGCCCAGGCCATCACGGCTATAACAACACTATGGCCCTACTACCATCACTATTCAGACAAAATCCACTATGGGAATCAAAAGAAAGCATGGGGCAAATTACTCACACATCTTCCAGGCACTCCGGGGGCTGCTTCAGCCTGTTTCCGCTGATGAGGTAGTTGTAGATTTCTGCATTCTCAATGCCTGCATATGGAGTCTGTCCTCGGGTCACAATCTCCCACATGGTCACACCAAATGCCCACTGAAACAGAACAGCAAGCAAAGCTGGCAAACAAACTTCTCTGCTTGCCAGAGCAAGGAACCTTCCTTTCCAAATTATTTCTATTACCTAATTAGCTTAATGTCCTGAGCCAGACCCTGGAGTGACACAGGTTTAAATGGAAACAGAATTTGGCCCACAAGCTGAAGATGATGCAGGTAACAAGGCATTTTTGACTTGTGTTCGCTTGCCCTTAACAGCATAACACATGCCAATGAAAACAGGGGAGCATTGCCCCCCCATGCACTCTTCACACGTGGTAGTAGGCACACGCTTCCAGTATGATTTTCATACACTGTAGTAGATATATGCAGGGAAGAAAGAGCTAAGTCTAAACTAAAGATCCTGGAGGCAGAGGTATAACTGGAAAGGTTTACACCCTGGGCCAAACCTACTGTAGGGATCAGGGTTAACGGCAGCAGGGCTCAAGGCAGACCCAGCTACTGCGGGGGTAGGGAGCGTCAGTGTGGTCACCAGCTAGGGAGTTAAAAGAGCAACTGCTGAGCAAGAGACCCTCCTGTGGCTGCCACCAAATTTTGTCATCAGTGCTGATCAACAAAGGCAAACTGAGCTGCAAAAAACCTGACAGCTGCAGTAGGGCCAACACAACACCTGGCAGCTGGTCTGTTAACCCCCACACTGGTCCCCATGCCAACACCTCCTGCCAGCAGCATTTTGGTGCCCCCTCTAAGTCTGTGCCTGGGGTTCTGCTTGCCCATGCCAAGTTATGCTGACTGGACATATCATCTTAATTATCTAATTAAGTAAATTAGATGATATGTTGTGTCTAATGAGGTATGTTCCTCAGGAGAAATATCCCATTCAGATGTGTCCAAGCATCAATCATTGTACAATATATATGTGGGCCACACCTTGCACCAAGCAATTTTGTAGCCAGACTTCAAGGTACTGTATTTACTCAAATCCAAGATGAGTTTTTTTCCTCCAACTAGTATGGGGGGAAATGCCTCATCTTGAATTTGAGTACCACCCTGCAATAAGCAGCAGCTCAGCTTGGGGCTGAAGCCGGAGCTGAGCTGCTACCTACCTGGGGCCAGGATGGCTCATTTGGTAGGGGTTGTGGCTAGGGGAGAACAACGGAGACTGAAGGGGATGGGGAGAGGGAGGAATGGGGGAGACAGCATGTGTGGCTGGAGGGAGCATAGAAAAGACCATGCAGCCTGCCTGCCCTTACCTTCTGCTCCAGCTGTGGTTCCTGCAGTCCTAACCCAGTCCAGCTGGGAGCTACCACTGCTTCTCCCTGGCCAGGGTAGGATGGGGCTGAGCTGGGGCCGTTACTGCTGCTGACTGCCCCAAAGTCAGACTCCCTCTGCCCCACACACACACAGTTGCTGTCCCTGCCACAGCAGTAGAGGGACAAACTTAAGATCTTCCAGTAATTAGATTATATAAATGGAAAATTATACATTTATAATCTTCCTTGTATAGAATCAAATTATTGGGAGGTCATTTTAAATTTTAAGTTTTTGGATTGAGGTAAATACAGTATTGTTAGCCTCCTCTTAAAAGGCAGGGTGAAGAACTGGTAATTAGGAGTGCAAGTTCACAAGCCAAAGCAGAAAACAGTAGGAATCCAAATCAGAGGGGATCTAGGGAGAGAAAGGAGAGAACCAGAAGATAGGTCCAGAGGAAAGGGAGATGAGTTCCAGATGAACATACTTATCCTCAACTACTCAGCGAAATGGAATGAGGATGAGCATCTCTAGAACAAAAAGACTTTTTGGGCTGTATTCTATTTGAATTAGGTGCCTAAATGTGATTCTATTCTACCCTGCCTGAGACCCTGAAAATCCATTAGTGCATCTTCTTTTCTAATAATTGCTATCTTACCTTTAAGATGAGTCACAAAAAAAGCAGCAATAAGTATTGTGGTAGCTCTTCCCAACATTGCCCTCTGCAGGGTGAACTATTACTGGCACACCTGCTTGTGTGTGTGCGCGCGTGTGTGTGTGCGTGCGTGCGCGCACATGCAGATGAGAGAGAATGAGAGAAATCACTTCACCTTCCTGTAACAATGGAAGGCAGAAAAAATGGAAAAAAACAACAGTGTGAAAGAAACAGAGAAGAGAAGGAAGCAAAGAAAGAAAGATAAAAGGTTGGGGAAGAAGACAAAGGATGAGAAATAAAGATATGTAGAAGTATCAGATGACAAAAAGATTCATGACATGCATATATGCAGAATAAACTACTCCCCCCTCCAGTTTAGATATACCTCTTGCATTTCTCACGTTTGGAGAGCATCTCAGCCATAATGCAGAGAAGGACCTGTCCCTTCATACAAAGAGTCATCACATTCATACAATGCTCTCTCATCACCAAGGACCTGACCCAATGCATGATAAAGTCAACTGTAAGATTCCCACTGGCTTTTAGAGGACACCCAAAATCAAAACTCACCACATCACTGTGTGTTGTGTAAAGATTATCCGCGAGGCTCTCTAGTGCAAGCCACTTCACAGGCAGCTTGGAGGCACAGCCTTGGCGATAATAGTCTCCACTGTAAATTTTCTTAGACAGTCCAAAGTCTGCAACACTTACATTCATATTTTCATCCAACCTAAGGGAAAATTTAAACAAGTAAACTGGAATCTGTGGGTTATACCAAGCAACTGGGCACTGGATGGCTCAGGGAAGTAACAATAAGATCAGGGGCAGGCAAAATATGGCCCACCAGGCCATTCTATCTAGCCTGCAAGGCCCCATAAAAATTTAATAAATTAATATGTATTATCTCCTGGCTCTGTGTGAAAGCAGACAGGAGCCAGGGGCAGTAGGACCCAGAGGGAGCCTGAGCAGGCTTGAATAGCCCATCCCCTCCCTACCCACAGCCAGTTCCCTGCTTTCCTTCCCCAGCCCTGCTCCAGCACCAGGTGGCTCCCAGCTGCATCGCTGGACTGTGGAGCATGGGACCACGCTGTTAAGTGCACATGCAGGCTGAAAGGGGAGCATCTGTGCATGCAGACTCAGGGCAGAGTCTGTGTGCATGTATTCATAGGGCGAGTCCCACATGTACACCTCACCATACACATGCACCCATACACAAACCCCAGCTACCCTCCCCCACATACAGCCCTCCGCAGACCCATACACACCCACACGCCATATATCCACACACACCCACATGCTCCCTCACCCCACATACACACACCCTACAAACCTATACCCCCCCACAACATACAAGAGTAAGACTTCATTTTAAGCTATTGTGCAATCACCTCTATGTACACTACACAAGCACATGTAAATCAGGAGAAAAATATTTTTTGAAATCAAATTAATGAATGCTGTAGATGTTTGATTTTTAGAATATACAGCAAAAACTTTGTTATCCAGCACCCATGGGGAATGGGGGTGCCGGATAACAAAATACGCTGGTTAATTGAGAGGCCTGAACAGGCGTCTTTGCCTGTTCAGGCAGCTGCTTCTCCCGCCACATCCAGGGCGTTGCTGCCCCTCCCACCGCATTACCTACCCTCCCGCAGGCCCAGAGGGACAAGGAGGTGGGCTCTGTGCAGCCTGCTATGCCCTGGGCAGCGCAGGCTGCTTTGCCCCCGGTTGTGGGGGCTTGGTGAAACTAGAAGTGCCACAGTGGGAGCTTCCAGTTTCGCTTTTCTCTTACAAACTGGCATGCCGGTTAATAGAACATGCCAGCTTGTAAGGTGCCAGTTAAGGCAGCTTTTACTGTAATATGGTATTTTTCTGGTTCCAAGATGGCAAAACCCTTTGCTGAAAGGAGTACTTCCAGGGGCAAGGCGAGGGACTTCTGGTGGCAAAGGTCAGGGGTTAGGGAGCAGGACTTCTGGTCACAAGATGGCAACCAGGGGGCAGAGCACTTGTTAAGGGGCAGGGCTACCCATGCAGCCCTTGACAGCTTGCCAAAACACAGTAAGTGGCCCTCCACCCAAAATAATTGCCTGCCCCTGAATAAGATATACAGCCTTTCAAATCCAGTTTATCAACAGGTATGGCTCAGGTGGGTGGTGACTAAGTCATCCCTGTCTCTTGACTATTTGGGGGCCAATGTGAAACTATGTTTGGTGGCCTCCATCCAGGGAAATTACTGGAGCACTGGCAGTGAAGATGCAGAGTGACTTCAACTAAAGAGGTCTCACAGAGGAACATCTCCCCTTTCGCCCAGGGCATTCAAGTTTCTGCTGCACAGTTTGTTTTTAAGGTATGCAGGTACAAAAAGATGTAGATAGAAGCCTTAAAAAATTTCCTTTGATTTCCCCTTTAAGAACCTCATTTAACACCTAACCTAACTGCATTTTTCAACTGTTTCAAAAATCTGGTCTTGTGTCTCATTCAGTTTCACTGGCCAGAGGTGGTTTTGTTTATAGATGCATGAAGAATTCTATTAGAACATAGTTTGCCTCCAATGTTTGCTCCTTCCCAAAAGCGAAGAAATGAGAAGAAATAGCTTCCCCTTCATCAGAGCAGGTATTAAAATCAGGGAAGAGAAATGTCAGTTTTATATCACATGTAGCTGCCAACAACTGAAGCATGTCTGCACAGCCTCTGGCCCATGCTAGGGAGTGCTATAATAAAATGAAAGTAATGTGTTGGTGCGTGCTCATCACCACTCTGGCAGCTATGTTACATCTGTTTCAATGTGTAATGTGACATCCTCAGTGTACATTGTGCTTCATGCAGTGGTCCAGGTGCATTGTGGACATGCCCTCAGTTGTTTCAATAGAGAATTTTTCACCTAAGCCAGTATCTGGAGATAGCCCCAGGGTTTGATGTCTTTTGTGGGAAATCTTGGATTCGTTTTTTACAGCAGCTTTGAAAGCTCCACTCTCTCACAAGATCCCAAATACATTCTTTGCTCCCTTGTATTGCGATATTGTAGCAATGCCCATTGTCAGAATGATACAACACTGCAAACATATATTGTGTATCAACCTTGTGCATACCAGCTAGATGCAGGAGGGATCAATTTGGATACTTAGTTGAACCTTAGAAGTCTCCCATGAGGACCTGCACTCCTTCCCATGGCCCCTGACCAGCACTGGTTTCCCCTTACCTGCTGTCACCTACTTGGATGAAGAAGTGATATACTGCTGATCTACCACCAAAAGGCAGGCTCCCCCCTTCTGACTTTGGGAGCTTCTAACTCCTCTCTCTCATATTCTGCCCCAGCAGCCTTTGTTTGGTGTGAAAATGCTTGGTCCACTCACATGCAATTCCGAGCAGCCAGGTCCCTGTGTATAAAGTTTTTTGAGCTCAAGTACTCCATACCACTGGCAATATCGATCATGAACTTGAGTAATGTCTGAAGAGGCAAATTCTGAAAGAAAGCAACAGTTCAAGACTTAATACTGGAATATTCAAGACACTAAGCACTGACCCCTGGCACTCACCTGCTGGTTCATACTATGGGCAGTGAGGAGCTGGCTCCCACCAGATTACATACAGTCATTTCAAAGTTGCATTGGCCTGGAGTCTCCTGGACACTTTGAGACAATCTGAATTTCACATCCCAGAACCTACACCATCACCAGACAACTGCACAAAGAGAAAAAGACTTACAAAAGGATTTTCTCCAATCCGCGACATCAGCAGAAAAGCGTGAAGGTCTCCGTGCTTCATGAAGGGCAGGATCACCATGGGTATTGGGAGACGGCCCTTGGGACGACTCCGCAAGCTGACACCTAGGGTAAGAATATGCACAGAAAGAGTATTTTGCAACTAGATTGATACTGGGCATGAACCTGTTGCTCCCTTCGTCCACCCATTTACAGGAAACATGATCACTTGTAATTTTGGAGGGTTGTATTCTGTGTGTTGAGCCCACTTTCAAGGCCCAATCCCATGTGACATGGAGAAAACTCTACTCTCACTTACTCAAATGGTACCTCTCATGAAGGACTTGGCGCCTTCCTGGGCTGGGTTCTGAAGTTTCTCAGATCCCTCTAAAGAGGTTTCACCTGCCCCATATTAATCAGAACGGTTTTATTTCTAAGGCTGCTCCATGTTTCCCACTGTCTTACAGCAAGGCAGTAATTGTTCTACTGTCTTCTCCCCAGGGCCAAGGGGCTTTAAATCAAAGGAGGAAGGGTTTCTTCTCTGCTATTCTTTTATTAACCCATCCATTGCACCTCTTTGTTTTGCCACAGTTTGGCCATTTCTCAGATGTGCCATCTGTGCTCATAGTTACTTAATACATTTACAAAAACCAATAAGGGCTGGATAAATGGTTTAAACAAGACAAGGAAATTACAGATGCATTAAAAATGTGCGTGTATATATCTATGTAAACACACGCACACTTCAGCTCCTTCCAAGCCTGGAAAGGAACAACATTCATGGAATCTGGAAGGCTGTGGGCTTGAGAGGTGCTGTTTGCCACCCTAGAGATGGCTGCTATTCAGTGCCTTGGGACCATATGTATAGTTTGTGAAGGAATTAGGGATTCCTTGTTCTGGAAGGTACTCTACTGTGACTCTTGTGGAACAGTACTGTTAGCTCACCAATCAATTTAGTAACATGAGGGTGGTCAAACTCCTTCATGCAGGCAGCTTCTCGCAGGAACTCCTCAATGTCACTTGAGGTGAAGATGTCCGCTAAAAAGAAGCCACATTAGAATTGGTTCATCAGTGCCTCAGAGTCTCCTGATTATCGGAAGCTTGCCTCATGAGGCATTACACATTGTCTCAGGCTACATCAACCATTTCCCAAACAAGCATATCCTGCCTCATTCATCTGGGGCAGACAAAAGTTGGAAGGAGATAGCCTTATATACCCATCAGGGACATCTGGTAAATTGCTTCTTGGCAGAAAGAGGACCTGTCAATTAGCAGCTCTTTTTTAAGCAACAGCTTTCCTTGGAAGCCATGGAAATCACACACGGGTTAAAAATGTGAGACCTAATTAGCTAAAAGAAACTAAATTATAATCAGGGATCCTTGTTTTCTCTGATAAAAAAAATCACAAATTCTCTAATATATATATATATATATATATATATATATATTTTTTTTTTTTTGCAAAAATAAAAATAAAAATTGTAGTGTGGCTTTTTGGCTATGATCAAGTATTTTTGGCACTGAGGGGAGGGTGTCAGGCCTGGCTCTGGCCCTTCTGGTGCTGGCCTGCTATTGTAGTACCTCCAGACCCAGTGCCAGTTAGCTGTAGAGGGAACACTGACCCATGTTTAAAGGGCTAAAAAAACCCGCTTCCCATTAATATGTTTGCCCAATAAAGGTCATGTGTTTTAAAAGTCA
>NW_017729025.1:83817725-83822650 GCF_001723915.1 Gavialis gangeticus | reverse complement strand
GTTAGCTGAACACAATGTTTTTTGATGTATTTACAGTTTTAAAGCAATTTGGAAGCCTACCAGTGCCTCAATCACTATAATAAAATAAATTCTAAATACCTACATATTTTGGCATTTGATTTTGGGTTTTTCATCATGGAAAATAAGAGCTTCTGCTGAGTCTACTCTGTACACCCCAGGGAATTATGTACAAAAAAATTCAAAATTATGTGCAGAAAAACTCAAAAATATGCAAATTAATTATTATTACTATTATTATTTTTACAAATTAAACTAAATATAACACTATTTTAATCTTCTTTAGAAATATATGCATGTACCTTGTACGGTTGGAGGTGTGGGGGGTAGGGGGGCAGAGAGTATGGGGTTTGTGTAAGGTGTAAGTATGGGAGTATGTGGGGTTTGTGGGCAGGTGTGGGGCTTATGGGGGAGTTGTAAAGGGGTGTGTGTAGGGGGTGTGTGTGTGGGGGGGGTTGTGGGTGGTGTGGGGTTTGTGGTGCAAAGCCCCCGCTGCCAGTGGCTCGGCAGCAGCAGGCAGTGGGCCTTCATGGTGTTCATGGCTGCAGCAGGCAGAGCCCTCAGCAGTGCGCACCTCTGGCTGAGTCCTAGGACCTGCACATGCTGGCATAGAGCTCGCCTGGCCTGCTGGCACACGCTTTCACACCAGCCTGGTCTGGCTCCATGTCAGTGCATGGGGCTCACACCACTGCAAGCAGAAACTGTATGCCACTGGGCCGGGCGGGCTCCATGCCTCCATGAGCAGCTTCTCACTGGAAGCCCCATGTGGAGCACAGAGCAGGCTGGCCCAGCCCAATGGTGCATGGCCCAGGAGCTGCGCACCATGGGGCCAGGCAGGCTCTGTGCCTCCACATGGGACTTCCAGCACTCCAGTGGGTAGCTTCTCATGGAGGCAAGCAGGAGCCCACCTGGCCCGATGGCGTGTGACTCTGTGCCTCTATGTGTGGCTTTCCACCTGGCCCGATGGCACACAGCTCTGGATCTACATGTCATTGGGCTGAGCTGGCCTTCCGTGTGGGGCTTCCCACAGACACCTCCCCGCTCCCTCAGCCCCACCCATACACCCCCGCCCTGCCCCACTGGCTCTTCCCACAGCCCCTAACCGCCACAGCCCTGGTAGTTACCCACACCCTCCCACAGGGCCCCCCAGCCCCAATCTGCAGTCCTCCAGCCCTCCTGGAGGGGGTCCCCAGTTGGCCCCCAGACCCCTGTATATCCCACTTACCTCAAAGGCTACAGAGAAAGAGAGCCTGAGCCAAGCCCTCGCTGACAGTCTCAGGCCCCACCCTTTCCCCTCTCCCTCTTTGGGACAGGGCTCAGGGTTTGCCACCCTTTTTGCAAGAAGCTCTTGCAGGCTGGAACTCTGTCAGCCTGCAGAAAGCTCTTTGCAAAAGTGGAAAATCCATGGGTATCTCTGTTAAAATGAACAATCCATTTTTTTTCTGTTTAAATTGAAAATTCACTTTTTTTTCTGTTTTTTCCATGGGAAACAGAAAACATGGATCCCTGATTATAATGGAGGAGGAGATTTAGGTAGCACAAAAGTTCAAAGAAAATGTTGTCAACTGACTAAATAGATTGGAATAACAGGCCAAATGGAGACAATTTAATTCATGACCCTGGTGACATGGAAAATCAATACTTTTATACCTTTTAGTATTATTGATCCTTTTAATGCGTAGGAGTTATGATTTCTTTGGCACCAGCAGCCCTGGAGAGCTTGGACTGAATTCAGCACAGATCTCAAAAGGGAAGTGAAGGTCATGCATTAAGACAACTTCTGATCTCATCACATCATATAAAACCACAGTCATTTATGTGACGATACTGCTGTTACCCCACATTTACACTGGTTTAAATAAGCTCAGGATTTGGCTCATTGGGTCATGTTTCCCACTAATGATGCCACTGCTGAATTCAGTAGGTCTCTAGATTGAGGGCTGCAAGCTAGGCAGAAAAAATGATAGTAAATGAAAAGTACTAACTTGGCATTACATACATACAAAACATAATTTAAACAGCCTAAGATTCTCAAGGAGATCATATTCCAGGTAGAAACAAGTGTTACTTTTTAGACAAAAATACCTATGTCCACTTACACCACAGACTTTGGCTCCAGAAGCGATAGGGACAGAGTGGCAGGTATGTTTGGGACAGAACTGCTTTATACTGTCCTGGTAGCTGCTTTTCTTGCTTCAGCCCCTCAACATGCAAGTTACACTTGTTTTGTACCCAACAAATATCATTTGAAGTTATGCTATTCTGTCACATGCAACTGACCTGAATTTATACTGCTCGTCGCCTTGCCCCTAAATTTGGCCCAGAGTTTTTAACTTATTTTCTCCAGAATTTGGTCCTGCAGTGCTATCTGAGTATGGCAAAGTGGACTTGACTACACCATCCCTACCATATAATTTAGCATGATATAAAATCAAGCAGCTAAGATGGATCCCCCATATTTCACAGTAGTAGATGCAGTAGTATTTATAATTAGTTTTTGTGTCTCTGTCATATACTAGATGTTGTATAAAGATCCAAGCAGGAATGATTCTTGCCCAGACAAGTTTATATTCTCAAAAGTTAGGGATGAAGGAAAAGGGAAGAACTGAGTGAAACAGCTCAGTGGAAAGTGCCCAAGTTTAGGCGTAGGGAGCAGTGGGGATGAAGGTATGGAGATGTTTGCTGGATGAATGAATCAACACCCTCCAGGCTGGCACTGCTGGCAGAACAGACTGGATGGGGAGAGGAGGCAGTAATCAACTGAATTTTTCCAAGTTGTTTTAGATGAAGTACTTCAAGTGGCCCTGCTTGTACTCACCTTTCAGCATTTTCACTGCTACTTTCTGGAAAGAGCCATCCTGTAGCTTCAGTAGTGCTTCTCTAACTGAGCCAAACTCCCCTGTGGATTAGTGAGAGCAGACAGTCAGGGAACATGTCTAATGCAGATGGGGTGACTCACACCAAGCTCTCTCTCTGGGTTATGAAGGGAGGAGCTCAAAGGCTATGAAAAGTGTAGCTATCAGCCGCATTTTTTGGCCTTCCCTGTCAGCACCAGTGGATATATGTGCGTGGGAGGCAAGGGCAACATGGCCTGGGAAAGGAGGAACAAAATAAGGAGAAACAAAATCAGACTGGTGATATGGTAGGCAGGACACAGTAAAAGCAGTTTCAACAGGCAATCCTCTGCTGACCTACTGGCTGAGGATATGCTGAGTTAGAGTGGAGGTTGCAGCTGGGAGATGACAGGAACATTTCTGGGGAAGAAGTACTGTGAGGGTCTCAGCTAGGGTCAGAGAGGGGACTTACAATTGCAGAGTTAGGGTGATTGGTCAGTGAGGGAAACTCTTAACATGACAGCTTTCTGAAGTGACAGGTCTCAGAGATGATATTCCAGTGACCATGTCAGTGAGAGGCATTCACATCAGCACTCAGTCAACTAAACCCAATCACACCTTTTCTCTCTAAACTCAGGGAGTGCCTTCCATCAGCTCCTCTCTCAAGAGGAGACAAAGCTTTAGTGTAGATGAAGTGTGGCTGACTGACCCCAGTTATATTCTTTTAGCCTGGAATTATTTAAAAAAAAAAGTTTTAAAATGAGCATTAATATTTCTTCACCTTAGTTTTGCTCCTCCTTTGATCTGCCTGATATGGGACGGTCCAGTTGCTAAATCAACCTAATTCCATAATTGCTTATCTTGTATTTCAATGCATCTGGTTTGAGGTGCCTTGAATCAGGTCAAAGTACTGCCAACCAAGCAAGACGAGCCAAGAAGCAAAGCCAGACAGATTTTGCTTCTCTGCCATGGCTATGTTTGCTTCTTTCTGCTAGCTACTCTATTTACTTGCATACCACATGCAGCTTTCTTCCCAAAATTAGCCACCCAAAACTTGGGTATGGATTTTAAGTGAGGAAGTCAATTTCCATATTGGAATGGAAGCATGGGGATGCTGGAATGGTTGCCCAGGGCTGGCTGCCTCCTGGCTGCATAGACGAGTGCAGTCACAAGCTAGAAATGTAACCCTACCACGGCTGCTGCCAAATTGGCAGCATCCACATGACAAGATTAAACCACTAGGCTGAGTGGGAACAGGAGGGTGAATGATGCCGGTAAGTAGACTCTGCTCCTGTTCCATGATGACAGAATTCAGCTACAATTCTTAAAAATCTTTTTCTCTTCATTCTGCCTTCCCAAAACAAGGTACATGTCTTATCTGGGGACATGTTGTATATGAGAATATACAATATGCTCCAGAGCCATGCTTTATGGTAATGCTGCTCATTCCCACGCCACAACAGTTAGATCACAGACAGCTTCAAGCCACATTTATACTCCCCTAATCCTGGGAAAAACAAAGATCTGCTACATTACTGGAGATTACCACTGCAAATCACCCTGTACTCTCTCTCCCACACCCAAGATTCCCCTCTGCTGAGAATAGGGGTTGAGATCCAGAACAGGGGGGCATAGAACAGACCACACCAGGGCTATGGTAGCTGGTTTTCTCACACTGAGGGTGTTCCCAAGTTCCTTGTCAGCAGTTTTCCAGCTCATCTGCTGCATGAGGCAGCACAAAGGAGTCAGGGCAGGAACTAAGGACCTGGCCAAAAGGGTTTATGCAGGGAGGATTCTCAATGGTTGTCCCCCAAACCCAGAACTGTAACAGGCAGAAACATTATTTCCATCCCCAATATTTTGTTTGTAACAGTTAGAGTCTGAGCCCTTTGCTGCAGGTAGGTTATCTTCTAACCAAGAACTGACATTTGTTTGGGAATGCTAGGGAAAATGGTCTCATTGCAACCAGGTTGCAAAATATTACATTAAAACCAATTTTTATATTAAAAGGAAAACTACATCTGTCAGCTCCCTTCTCCAAGGCCTATTCTGCCTAATTTCTATTCCACTTCC
>NW_017729025.1:83804104-83812725 GCF_001723915.1 Gavialis gangeticus | reverse complement strand
TGTCAGCTCCCTTCTCCAAGGCCTATTCTGCCTAATTTCTATTCCCACCTCAACTACTGGCCTTCTGATTGAAAATTATTTTTTCTAGGGAATAACCTGAATTAAACAAGGAAATATAGTAAAACCTAGTTGTTAAGACACCAGCCTAGGACTTGGGAAATCTCCGCTCTGTCACAGAGATGCTCTGCCCTTAGTCGTCTCCAAACCTAATAACCCTCGTTCGCTCAGCCTTTCTTCATAAGGCCTGCTTCCTAGGTCTCTAATAATTTTTTTCACTCTACCGGACTCTTTCTAATCTGTCCATGTCTTTCTTGAAATGTGGGGCCCAAAGATGGACCTAATACTCCAAGTAAGGCATAACCAGTGCCAAACAGTATGGAAGAATCACTTCCATCACTTTCCTTGATTTGTAAGTGATACTCCTTTTAATACAACCTGTTATGGCTTGGCTTTTTTGCAATAAGAGAACCCTGTTGGCTCATATCCAGCTTCTGGTCCTCTTCTATTTTAGGCTATAGACATGATCACTGACTCACAGACCACACTGATGGGTGAAGACTATGGACCTAACAAAGACCTGAGATATGAATACTGTGCATTTCAGCTGATATACAATCAATAATCAATAAGCTTGTATTTAAGTTATAAGGAGTAGCCTGAAAAGTAGAATAAAAATCTGTTTATCAAAGCCACTAATATTAGAAGAGGCCAAGAATTGCTTTGTTGAAAGTGCTTTAGAGCAGCTAAAAGTAATAACTGATGTTATAAGAATTAAGTTGTATGTAGTCAGTTAGAATTCCACTGAAATAGTTAACCAATAAGGCTACCACGTACACCCCTGAAACATGGAAGATGCTGAATTTTAGCCGATTTTGGATTTTACACTTCACTGCAGAACAACAAGGAAGTTTTTTTACCTCCCTGCCTGCCATCTGACACCTCCAGGGAAGGAATTCTACCTGAGCTACACATCAAAGAGCTACTCAACACAGCTCACAGAGACTCTCATGGACCCAGAAGGATAGACTTCCATCTTCAGCTTCCTCTGTGCAAAAATGAAGTTCATTTCCTACCTATGGGGACTTTTTACCATCTTGTACCATCTACACTTTTCCCAGAGCCTGACGAAGGGACTTTGATTCTGAAAGCCTGCAGAAAAAGACAATTTTCTTGCCATTTTCCAGTTGGTCTAATAAAAGGTATCATTTTGGAACCAAGAGTTCTAGTTTTTTGTATGTACTGAAATAATTATACATCTTTGTTAACCTGTTGTCAGCCTTGGCCACCTTCAAGGGACTTATGCTTGGCTGCAAAAGTGTGACCAAAGCATGCCTCAAAGCCTGTTTCAGAATGAAACTTTGCAGATGTTACAACTAGCCTAATCAGCAAAGTAAAAGAAACAGAACACGGCCATTAATGCTCTCAGATGATGAGGGAACGAGAACTCCTTTCTCCCAGAACTGTACTTTTCACAAGGACATAGTTAACTGGCATCTTCCAAGTCCATGTATAAATATTAGGTGTGAAAATGGCAGGATTTTGAGAAAAACTCAGCAAATTAAAGGCAGCCTGCTGCCAGCCTGCATGCCACCTTTCTTCCCCTCCTACACCTTCCCCAGCTGGTATAGGTGAGAATCTGTATTGGGCTGCTGCAGGTAGCTAGACAGGCATTGAGGTGTAATCGATAAAAGGCTGGGCTATAGACCTGTCTCTTGCCTTTTTATCTGGTAGTAATAATACCTTACCTGCTAAGAGGAAATGGAAAATCATTAGGACACACAATTTTATCTTGACTTGGTGTACAACAAGGGTAGGCATTAAGGAATTTGTCCCGTAATTTGTGTTTAAGTTTGCAAAAGATTCCTGATCATAGATAGACTGAAGTCTTGTCTCTCTAAAGACCAAACAGTACTGGGTTTTCAGTAACACAGCAGTACTGCAGCCTAACCAGCCACTACCTAGTTCATGTCTGTGCATTCAATTATTGCATTTGTGCAGGACTTTGCATTTGTTCTTGCTGAACTGCTTCAGGTTGATATTGGATCATTTCTCCCAACTGTCCAAGTCATTCTGATCCTATCCCAACCCTCTTGCATATCAGTAGACCAGGAATACTGTGTAATCCATGATGTACAGTAAGGTTCATAATTTGGTTACAAAATTTTTGACAGCTGTAGTGTAAGAAGTGCCTGGAAGTCTTTTAACACAGGAGATAGTTAGAGGTCCATCTAAATTACAAATCTCAACCATGTTTAACAGGATCAGGGACAACAGAGTTGGAACTGCTTTCCTGTACATAGTGGGAGCATCTATGTGAGATGCTACATGGACATCACTATGGCGATGTAGTGTCAGCGGGCACAAACCATGATGCCAACACTACTGTACAGTAGCAACAAACTACTGCACAGTAGGGTTGGAAATGACCCTTGTGTTGCCAGGATTGCTCAGCAACAGCGGGTACTGCACAGTCAGGCACATGTGTAGACGCACCCAGTCATGGCTGTAATATAGATGGGGCTTTCCGTCATAGCGCATAAGGTCTTGTTCAGGTTTTGATATAAACTTACCCTTGCCTAGCATCCTGCCTAGAGTAAACTGTTGCTCCTGAATTAAGACATCCTTGAGTTTGGCTTTCAGATCATCACTGATCCCTATGCTCTCCACTAGAAAAACAAACAGAAGAGAATCAAAAGGGAGGCAGGATCATAGATTTTGTCACAACATCCAGTGAGTCCATCTTGGTGGTGCCACCTCATAATCCAGCTCTTTAGTCCTAGCCCCACTTGCTATGCTGAAAAATGTTATAGGCAGAATTCTCCTCACACTCCAGATTCAAAGACAAGAAACCTGTAACTTTCAGGCATAAGAACTTTATTCTTTCAGCATTATAGCAATTCCCTTGCTGCATCTTTGACAACACTGCTTTGTACCAAAGTTTGGGAAGATAATATCCATTGGATTTTTCTGAAGTGTAAAAAAAATCAAATGGAGAGAGTGTACACACACTATGTAACTAAACAGGTGATAAACTAGCCTTCTGTTTCTGCAACCTTTGGTTCAATCCAATGTGGTGAATTGATTCCAAATACTACTGGCCACTTGTCCGCAAGACAGTCCAACTTAATTGCCAGGCTCTTCCTTGGACTGGATTAGGAACAGGATCAGTAGTGAGCACCTATGAGAACCACATGGAGAAGCATGCCCATCACCTGCCCACTTTATGCCCAGACCTTCTTTAAACTACTCTTAGCTTTTTATTCTAAAAAGCACACTTTAGGCAAAAAAGGAGGGAGTCACTCAGACCATTTTACTTACATGTTGCCTCAATAAGCTCTGGGCCTTCCCTGTTGAAAGACCTGGCAGCTCTGAAATGGACCATTGGCTCCCCCCTGCCGACCACACTGCCGAAGGCATGACTAGGTGGCAAAGAAAAGCAGAAAACCATGACTAGCCAATTCATTGTTACAAAAACTGCCAGGAAAGGAGCAGAAATGTTTTATTTCCAACTTCCTGTATATAAAATTGATGAAATATTACTGATGAGGCCGAGTCAAAAACCATTTTCACCAGCTTTGAAAGCCATTAAGGAATGTCTCTTACCCAAATCGAGTTTCTTTTCTTCTTTTCCGAAGGAGAATCAGTGCCAGGGCAACAGCTGTCACCAGGGCAGTGAGAATGCCCAAAGCTACAGGAACCCACGATGTCCCATAAGGGGGCTGTCTCTGGCCACCTACATGAAGGAGAAGACACCAGTTAAAGAGACCATCAGTGCCTGACAAGCAACAATTGAATGAATCCACATCATCAAGATACCTTTCCCTATGAGTTAACAGGAGTGCCAACATGTTGCACGTTGTGTACATTGGGGATCATTCTGCACCGATATTTCACTTATACAGTCAACAAACCATCAAAAACTTAATAGTGTAATTAGGGCCATTATATAGCATAGGTATGGCAGAACTGCATCTAGTGAGTCAATTCTGTTCTTAGATATAGACAAAGACATCATACCAAGTTTAAAGGAGGAGGGAAATACCAGTCATCACCTGCTTCCCAGGTATTGTTTTGCGTCTTCACTCCTTTCCTATGAGATGTGAAGCCAAACCAGAGAAGTAGTAGTCTTTATTCACGTCTAAACTGCTTCAGCTTAACTTCTACTTACTACAAGATTACATACACAAAATACTATATAATCTCACATACAACACACACCTTTTCCCTCCAAAATAAGCCCCCCAAAACTGGGGTCCATGTTTGAAGCAGGGAGGCTGTTTTCTTCACTGGAAAAAGAGAGCTCCTGCAGACACTGTGTATACCACGGAGCTGCCAAGATGGCTGTCATTTGTGCCTGCTCAGCAAACTGAAGGGGCAAAGGCCTGCATCAACCCTTTCACAGCCATGGCAATTGGGTAAGCACTGTAGTCTGTGCCCAAAGCAGCAACTGAGCTGCTGGTAGTATCTTGATGAGGCTTGCAATGTGGAAACAACACTTTATTTACAGGAACTTATATGAAGAACTACTTGCAGTAAAGAACTAACAGTTTTGCTACTCCCCTTTGGAAGGGGCTACGGCAGTGCTTCCCAAACTTTTCCTCACCAAGGCCCCATTTATGGCCCCATTTTCTCAGCATGAGCCCTCACTCCCAACCCACAGCCCCCCACCCATGCAACCCCATCCACTGATGTTGCGATCCCATTTGGGGTCACAATCCAGAGTTGGGAACCACTGGTCTAAGGCCTAACCCTGTTTGACAGATTAAATCCTCTTGGGAACATAAGTGTATCCAGGAAGCATGATATTGTAGGAGACAGTCTGCCACACCAGGAAGCTCCTGATACTACACTTCCTGGACACACTGGGCACATCAAGACAAGTGGGAATGTTTGTTTCTTTGGGGGACAAGTAGCAGCGGCACAACTTGTACTGCTGCCACTTGACCCAGAAGAATGCCCATGCTATATGCACTCTGGCATGTGGCAGGTTGGGGTAGGAGAGGCTGGGGCCAGCAACAGTGTTGGCCCCAGCAGCCTTACTTGGGGTCCTGAAGGCCCTGGGGAGCTGCAGCCACAGCGCTCCTACAGCAGGAAGCCTAGCCAGCTTTTGGGCAGCGCAAGCTGCCACCGTGTGCACTGTACACTGCCGCCCTGCTTTTTTTTTAGCATGCTTTTTTTGATCCCAGGATCTCCCTGGGTCAAGCCCACCCCCCCACGCTGCAAGGTAGTGGCATGGGGAACACCTGCATGTATGGTATGCCACTGCAGATGGGTCTGTGGTGCAACATACAGCATGTCCACACCCATCCGGACACAGCTACTATGTTTTCAGGCCTTACTATAGGTCACATGACTCTGGAAAAATAATTTTCTCTATGATCTGACCACCAAAAACAAGATATGTGTTTTATTTGAGGGCCTGGTGTATGGAAAATTGTGGTAGATACTGCAGAACAGCTGCCACATGATAATACCCTCCCTTTTTAAGGTGTCTGTCTGTTCATACCCTTAGCTACCCCAGTGTAGTAATGAATGAAGTAATGGTTGTATTCTAGGTTACACCCTTTTAAGTGAGGTCAGACTGGTTCATCATATTTTGGCACACTTTGGGGTAGAGTCTGACTGTTTAACAAAGGTAGTCAATTGTAAATGTATTACTCTGTCTGGTCTTTGAAAGAAGTTTCTGTGGAGTCTTGGTGATGTCAAAAAAGCCGTATCTGAGGTTCATAACATTTTGAAAGACTGAGGACAATTTGATTTATTGCTGCGATTTCTTTATTTTCTACATGGCAAAATGCAGTGCTGAACAGAGTTATTGCAGTGACTTGGAATAAGCTTGATGCTCTATCCAAACTAATTAGCTCTAGGGTTAGGCAAAACACCTTGCAAATGCTATTGTATTGCTTCCAGCAACTGACCTATCTTATTCAGAGCTGGTTGGGTATCCCATAGCCATTATAGCAAGTCTTGTACACACCCACAGACCCTGGGGAGCATGGAATTAGTTACAACTCCAAAGTATGATAGGACCTAAGCTCAAGAAGCTAACTTTCTGAAAGGTCTCTGAGTACATGAGCTCTTAAGAAATTAAGCATAAAATTGGTTCCTTCTTCTGTTTCAAGACTGCTTTTTACAGTTTTTTACCCAGGAAAGGCTATATAGGAATCCTTTTCTTTTTTGAGAACTGCCTCCAAAAACAAGCATCTTTGTGAATATTCTTGGGGAAGGAGTGAGGCCACATAATTGTGAATGTCCCTGGACACAGAAGAACCTGGAAACCTGCCAATGTGAGGATCTGAATAGTATGGGTATGTAACCAGCCATCAGGAATGAAGGTAGTGAAGCAATAACATACAAGCACTGATATACAGCTGCTAAAGTTTCAGTGGTACCTCAGTTTAAATTGTGACATTTTTATTGATTTGTTCATATTCTTAAAATCCAAGATAGCACTAACACCTCCCAACTGTTTGAGGATGAAAAATAATGTGGAACATGTCCCTCAATAGCTCTTCGATCTTGACAGCAGCTTGAAGCCTCCACCACCTGACTTTGCTCTACTCGGAACGGAGGGGAACGAGGTAAGAAATTCTACTGCAAATTCGCTTACGGCCTTGTCACGTGTTTACTTGTAATAGCCGCAAATCCATTGAAATGTTGTGATGTATTAAAGTTAGTAGGTGTTAGGGTATAGTCACACATTCATTTTCAAGAGATGCAGATCACTGAAACATAGTAACCTATGAAGGCAGACATAACACTTGAGCTGTTCCAAGACTGTCACTGATTGAGAACCAGTTCATGACTGTCCCAGTTTTGAGGTGTCTGCACATATACTGACAAGGGTTCAAAGTAGAAGAATCACTTTCCAGGCATTGCAGTGCTATCAAACCACCACCAGGGGTCGATAGTGAATACCTAGCCCAGCCTACCTCCCAGTGGCAAGTGCCCCAGCATGCATTGAGTGGGGAGGAAGACGTCAGTTGCCTACAATTTTCTGATCCCTTTCTTGTGAACATTGAGTTCAATAAAGAAGATTCCTACATTTTACCAAAACCTGCATGGTGGTACCCAGACTGGGGGTGCCCAAGTATGTGTGTCGGGGGGAGAGAAGGGGGAAAGAGTAGAATGGCTGCCTAAACCTCTGCTTCTAGATTCCTGAGAGCTGGGTAATCAGGGGCTAATCAAAGCTTCTGTAGCTTCTAAAAAAAAACACTTCCCCAAGCTACTCAATTTATTTAAATTCCTGACTATGTATCAGCATTTGGTGCATCACAGGTTGATTTGGGGGTGAAGGGGTGGCCAGTTGGTTGGGGCAGAGAGCTACCTGGATCCCTGCTTCTCCCTTCTCAGAGGGCTGGGCCCTCCAGGGGATTACCCAAGATCTCTAGCTCAGGCTACTGTCTTAAGACGACTTTTCCTAGGGATGGCCATGTGGGAGGGGGCTTGGACCTCTGCTCCTGGGTCCCCAGGTAGCTGGGCATTCCATCTCCACTACTTTTAAACTGTATTTTCCTCCAAGCCACTTATCAATTTCATTCCATTTGTAGCAACTGGACAGGCTTTGAAGCACCCCAGGCTAATTGGGAGGGGAAGAGGGGTCGGCAGAGGGGGTATCCCTGCTTCTGGGTTCCCAAGGGTTGCCCAAGATCTATCAGTTGCCAGAAATTGAATGAAATTGGCCAGTGACTTGGTCAAAAGTGCTGTTTAAAAGCTGCAGTGACACTGGGCAACTCTCCTAGAGCACCAGCACCCCAGAAACCTAAAAGCAGGGGTACTCCCCATGTATCTGACCCCCTATCCCCAACCCAAATCAGCCAGGGATGGCAGACTAGGTCAAGTGCAAGCAATATTGGTATACAGCAAAAACTCCACTACCCCAACCTGAATAGCTCATTACCATGCAGTAGGTGGGGCTGGCAGAAGAGCAGTGCAGTATGGGATGCCTGGAGGACTGACCAGACACTAGTCCCAAATAGCTTGGTGTCTGCACATAACACTGAACTGGTTCAAGAAGGACCATTTCAAATAATACCCAACTATCTAGGTATACTTCTGAAATGTTTAAGGAGGTTTAAAACATTCTAAATTGGCTTGTATATCTGGGCATTTGCAGTTTAAACAGCATTTAAAATGTTTTAGGGATGCAGACAGATGTAACGTTTACAGTCAATACATTAGGAATAAGACTTGCCTGAAAGGGAACAACTTTGCAACTGCCAAGAGGGCACTTAACACAGGCTAAACTGCTTGAAAGTATATGCTCACATCTTAACTACACTTAGCAAATGTTAAGTTGAACATCTGAAATGTTTATTAGGGCTGTGCGAAGCTTCAGTAGCCGACTACATTTGGAAGAGATTCAGCCCAATTCCGTGGCTGAATCTCTGAATCCAGAGACCCATTAAAAAGGTCCAAATTGAATCGAAAGCCTCCGAATCGATTCGGAAAACATTCAGTGCCACTTCAGAGATTTGATCATAGACTAAACAGGCAGCAGTCCTCAATGTTGGAGACAGCTGCCTCAGCTGGTAAGTCTGTTGTGGTGGGCTGAGTGGCAGATAGAGGGGGTGGGAGGGGGGGCAGATCAACGCCCCCACAGTGAGGGAGGGATTGGGGCT
>NW_017729025.1:83800239-83804020 GCF_001723915.1 Gavialis gangeticus | reverse complement strand
GCCCCCACAGTGAGGGAGGGATTGGGGCTGGGACCTGGGCTGTGGCAAGCGCTGCCCAGGGAGGGGGTGGGGCAGCTCATGCTGCTGTGTGCCACCAGTCTGGGAGCTGCTTGTGTGGCAGCTTGTCCAGCGGCTCTTGCCACTGGTCTGGGAGGGCATGGGGCAGGGTCAGGGGCATGCACCAAGATCTGCATGGGGTGGGCAGGGGCTGCGCCAGGCGAAAGACAGAAGGCACTGGGAGCCAGGGCTATGCCATTATGTTGCTTCCGGACAAGTGGCGTGCAATGGTGGGAGCCGGCCCAGCCTCCCTGTGCCTCATGCGTGAGCAGCACCTTCATCCCAGTTGGGCGAGTGGCAGCAGGGCATGGGGGGGTATATGTGCCACCCAAAAAGTCACTGCAGACCCCCATAGCCCCCTCCCCCACCCCACATGCCCTGCAGCCACTCACTTAGCCAGGGTGAAGCTGCTGCTCATCTGGAGGCAGCACAGGGGCTCAGTCTTGCACTGGCCCCACACCAGCTGGGTGAGCTGCGTGGGGGGGGCATATCCCCCACTCCCAGCACCTTCTGTTTTTTGCCCAGTGCAGCCCTGGCCCTGCCCACCCTGCACAGATCCTGGGGCACACGCCCCTGCCCCATGCCCTCCCAGACTGGTGGCAGGAGCAGCGGTGAGAGCCACTGGACAAGCCACCACACAAGCAGCTCCCAGACAAGCCACCCCACCCCTTCCCTGGGCAGCACTTGCCCCAGCCCCAATCCCTCCCTCACTGTGGGAATGTTGATCTGCTGCCCCACCACCCCATGCTCCTCCCCTCCCCACTCTGCCTACCACTATAGACTTACCAGCTGGAAGCAGCTGTGTCCAGGGTTGAGGACTTCTGCCTCTTTAACCTATGGTCGAATCTCTGAAGTGATGCCGAATCTTTGGATCCGATTTGGCCAAATGGAAATCGGGACAGTATTTCGAATCATTGTTCCTCCAAATGGGCCAAATCCAAATCGAATACTTGCCACTTTGCACAGGCCTGATGTTTATCCCACAGTGAGTGAGGGATAAATTACTGCAAGTTAGCTTTCACTTAACTAGGGGCAAGACCATGCACATAGGCAGCTACTGTGGAGAAGACGACATGTCGTAAAGCCCCACTCCCTTTTAGCCTTTTACAAATTCCATGTTTACCGGCGACTAATCATACCCGTCTTCCAGATAGGAAGAGAGGGCAATCCAAGGGGCTGAGAACCAGAGGAACTTGTCTTTGGGGTCTCAGACAGAAGTTGGGGGAAGAGTCTGGTATTGTTGCTGGTGGAGCCTTGCTTGATGAATACACTTCTGGACCCTTCATACCATTTGAATTGTATGTCTCTGAGATCCATGAGATTTTTTTTTAATAGAAAGAAGAATTGATAGTCTACTAAACAGGGGCAAATTAAAGGAGAAATATCAACTCCCGAGTTGGAATAAATAATGGATATGGGCTAATAGCCATCCTCTTGTTAAAAAGCATTTAGTTAGCACTTTAGTGCCCATTTACCAGCACCCATATTTTGTGACATTATTTAGACCATTCAGCATCTGATGACTCATGTGTGCTGCTTACAAAAGCTTATGCATTTCCCATTTTTTTAGTCTATACAAGTGCAAATTTACCCTGGTTTCTGCCAGACCATCTACACTAGTCTCTAGGCACCCTTTTCCTTATTAGCTCCCTAATGAATCTGCTCTTTGAGAGAGGATGAAGGGGGATTAGAGATTTATAAATACGGCAGCAAAAAAAAAAAAAGTCTCTCTCTCTAGCTCTGTTCACAAGCCTTCAGAGAAGCTGGATGTTCCTGCCAAATGATCAGAAGGGAAACAGTTAACGGTGCTGATGCAAATGGCCAACCCTGAAACCCAAAGATAAGGCCCCATTGAGACCAATCTTTCTCCAAGCTATTGTTTCAGTCTCTGTTTGAAGAGATTTGTGTCACATTCAGATAGGATTTTTTTCGCAGTCAGAAGGGCTGGAAACTAATCTTTCTTGCTTTAAAAAGCTGAAATCCTGTAGAAACTAATGGGACCATCAGAGATGTGTAGAAACAGGGAACCACCACCCAGCAGCTCAATCTGACCACTCTGCAAGATGGAAGGGAAACACTACTGCAAGCTATGACCATCCCCTTAGCTCTACCCACTCCCAGTTCAAACAATGTCAATCTACACAAGGTACCTATATAGGCTTAGGGATGGGGGGAAGAGGAATAGCCAACCAGTCAAAGAACCTGCCTATTTAGATCCCTACTTCCCACATAACTAGAGAGAAGCACTGAAGTCGAATAAGTTAGGTCCTCAAGAGTTGCCTCTCCCCCCACCATCTCTCTCTAGAACATGCCTGAAGAAATGCTGTGCAAGGCAAACAGAAGGCAATATTATACATGTGCTTATAGGAGCATTCGAGGGCACTCTGGTATTGTGAAAGCACTAGTTTATATTAGCTTAACAGTTCTTTCATCCTGAGAACCTACAAGGAGTGCATCCTCTGAACCCTGTTCAGCACATGATCATAAACATTATGAGTCAGAGAAACCTATTAGCTCATTCAGCTTGTGTCCTTAAAGTGCAGGGCACAGGCCACTATCAAGGGTGCCTCTTAAAACATTACGTATTCTTTGTGCCCGCTTCCCCTGTTAGTGAAAGAGTTGCATAGAATCATAAAAAAGTAGGGTGTGGAAGGGACCTTTGGAGGTCATCTAGTCCAACCCCCTGCTCAAAGCAGGACCATCATCTACTAGATCATCCCACCCAAAGCTTTGTTTAGCTGGGTCTTTAAAACCTTCAAGGATGGAGGTTCTGCAAATTGTCTAGGCAGCCTGTTCCAATGCTTTACTACCCCCTCTTGGCATGAAAGGTTTTCTTAACATTGAATCTAAACTTTCCTTGCTGGAACTTGAGATTGTTGCTCCTTATTTCGTCATCTGCCACCCCTGAGAACAGTCTAGCTCCATCCTCTTTCGAACCCCCCTTCAGGGTAGCTGAAGGCTGCTATTAAATTCAGTCTTCTCTTCTCCAGACTAAACAAGCCCACTTCCCTCAGCCTCTCCTCAGAAGTCATATTCCCCAGCCCCCCCACTATTTTCACTGCCCTCTGCTGGGCTCTCTACAATCTGTCCACATCCTTTCTGTACTGGGGAGCCCAAACTGTACACAGTGCTCCAGATGTGGGTCTCACTAGTGCTGAATAGATGGGAATAATTACTTCCCTTGATCTGCTGGCAATACTCCTACTAATACAGCCTGGTATCCTGTTAGCCTTCCTGACAACAAGGGCACACTGTTGGCTCATTTTCAGCTTATTGTCCACTGCAACCCTGAGGTCCTTTTCTGAAGAGCTGTTGCTTAGCCAGTAGGTCCCCAGCCTGTACCAGTGTGTGGGACTGTTCCAGCCTAAATGCCTTTGCACTTGTCCTTGCTGAATCTAATGAGATTCTTTTTGGTCCAACCCTCCAATTTTTCTACATCTTTCTGAATCCTAGCCCTATCCTCCAGCATATCTACTACTCCTCCCCCCCCCAGCTCGGTGACACCTGAAAACTTGCTAAGGATGTACTCTCTCTCATTTAAGTGGTTGATGAGAATATGGAACAAAATCAGCCCCAGAACCAACCCCTGGGGCACTCCACTTGGTACTGGCTTCCAACTAGACATCAAGCTATTGATTACTCCCTTCGAGCCTGGACATGTTCAAATCGGTGGGTCCAGATGCTTTCCACCCCAGGGTGCTGAGGGAGCTAGCAGGGGTTATTG
>NW_017729025.1:83798466-83798813 GCF_001723915.1 Gavialis gangeticus | reverse complement strand
CAAGGTCCCTTCCAACCCTACTTCTATGATTCTATGAGCCTGAAAATTCAGCCAGTTTTTTGTTTGTTGTTTTTTTAATCTACCTTACAGTCTATTTATCCATCCTGTACTTCCTGAGCTTCCTTACAAGAATATTGTGGGAAACTATAAAAAGCCTTGCTAAAGTCAAGGTATATCATGTCCACTCATCTCCCCGAATCCACAGAGCCAGTCATCTCATCATAGAAGGTAACCAGGTTGGTCAGGCAAGACTTGCCCTTGGTGAATCCATGCAGGCTGTTCCTAATCCAGATATTTGGAAATGGATTTCTTGAGGACCTGCTCCAAGTTTTTTTCCAGGGACTGAG
>NW_017729025.1:83786869-83788352 GCF_001723915.1 Gavialis gangeticus | reverse complement strand
GGGACTGAGGTGAGGCTGACCAGCCTGTAGTTCCCTGGATCCTCCTCCTTCCCCTTCTTAAAATGGACATTATATTTGCCCTTTTCCAATCTTCTGGGACCTCTTCCAATCACCACGAGTCTTCAAAAATAATAGTCTGCAGTTCTGCAATCACATCAGCCAACTCCCTGAGCACCCTCGGGTGCATTGTGTCCGGCTCCATGGACTTATACGTGTCTAGCTTTAAATAGTCCCCAACCTGTTTTCACCACTGTAGCCTGCTTACCTCCTTCCCAAACTGTGCTTCCAGGTGCAGTGGTCTGGGAGCTAACCTTACCTGTGAAGGCTAAAATAAAAAAGGCACTGAGCAAGCATGTCAGCTTTTTTTGTTACTAGATTGCCTCCCCGATTCAGTAAGGGACCCAACACTTTCCCTGACCTTCCTCTTGTTGCTAACATACTTGTAGAAACCCTTCATGTTATTCTTCATGTCACTTGGTAGCTGCAACTTTGGCCTTCCTGATTTCATCCCTGCATGCCTGAACAATACCCTTATATTCCTTCCTACTCATTTGTCCAAGTTTCCAGTTCTTGTAAGCTTCCTTTTTGTGTTTCCCATGTGAACAAAGCAGAGCTTAAGTTGCCTCTCTGCAGTAACAACTTACCATTTATATAAGCTTGGGTATCTCTATTGCTGTACTGGGAGACGGTCACAAACCACTCCTGGCTGTGCAAAGTCTGCCCAGGGGTAATTTGCTATTTTTGAAAAATAACCAACTTTTCCACCAGATACAGGCTGGGACCAGAGGTTGATTATTTTTGCAACTCTGTTTTAGGACCTATTAGTATTTCCATAACAAAGTTGTATATCCAGATGCTAATATCCATGGCTGCTTGTGCTTGCTGTGGGCCAACCCTTGGCCAAAGCATAGATCAGGTCAGAATTTTATCATAAAGCAGTTTTTGAAATCAAACTAAATTAATGCTGGGTTCTTTTAGGGTTATCTTAGTCCATTTCAAAAGGATGCCATCAACTGGCAGTCTGTCAATTAAGAAGCAGCTAAACATTGCTTCAGGCACCACAACAGTGGCTGCTGCCAATTTTGTTGAATTTCAGTAACATTTTCTAGGCCTTTAGGGTAATTCTTTCTCCTCCAGTGTTATGGAAAAGACTTGTGCAAATAGTAAAGGCAAAATGACTGACTTGCAGGCAATGTCACCCACAACCCGCTGTGAAGAGCCAGAGCAGAGACCTGCACCTAACTTCATTCCAACTCAAGACCTATAATGAAGGTATAGATGACCTGTGACACTGACCACATCTCTTTGGGCATGAAGGACCATCACATTCATAATGAAATGGTTGTAAGAAGGGATACAACTGCCCTCAGAGTTCAGGATGGGTCTCAAATGTTGTTATTCCTTCACTTTTGTGATCACCAGATTGACACAACACATTTTGAATTATAACCAGTCAAGATTTTATTTTAAAACTGGGGGGGGG
>NW_017729025.1:83785482-83786770 GCF_001723915.1 Gavialis gangeticus | reverse complement strand
GGGGGGGGGGGGGTAATCTATTAAAAGCAAACAAAACAAACAATAGTGAAGCACCATGCAGGAGATGACTGAAGCCAGTAAAAAACAAAGCTCTTTTTTGTTCTCTCTCTCAAAAAAAAAAAAAAAAAACCCTTAGACATCACTGTTCAGAATAGGCCTGTTGGCCCATTGCTTTGCATCTTGAACAGTGATTTACAGTCTGATGTGGGTGAAGAATATCTTCAAAGCAGAACCTACATTGGTCAGCCCTTCTCATCTCACTGGGTCAGGTTTCCCCTGTTAAGATCAATACCTCCTTGTGTAAAGGTAAAGGACTGGATGAGATGGAAGACAATGGAAAGCCCTGTGGTTAGGTCTATTCTGTACTTACACCCTGTAATTTCACAGTATACCAGCCAAGGATGTGGCAAATTGGCATGGCTGTACACTAGGGCTGCCCAACTTATTTGGCCCCACAGATCAAATCCAGACTGCAGGGCAGCAGCCTGTCAGCGCGGCTGTTGTAGCTACTACATTGGTGTGACCCTGGAATGCAGAGGGTGAACACCACGGCCACTCACCCCTCCATTTCCTGTGATGCCAATTTGAGTCACCAGACGAGAGTCAAGATCCTGAATTTGGTGGTGGGAAAAGGTGTGTGTGGATGAGTGGAGGCGGCATTCACCCCTGGGTTCTGGAGCTGTGCCAGTACGGTAGATCCAGTGGTTGTGCTGATAAGGCACAACTTAACCCTTCACTGAAACAACTGCATGGGTCACATGGAGTCCATGGGCCACCATACGGACAGTTTTGCTTTATACCATTGACATGCTGATTTATGCCAGTTATGGATCTGCTCCCCTGCAGCAATGATTTTGTCCCACATTTATACCAGTATAAAGGCCTGTCTACATTCAGAGTTGTAATAGCTTAACTTAGAGCAAGGGTGTGCAATTATTTCAGCTGACGGGACACTTAAATTCTGGTGAGCTGTTGAGGGCCACACATAAAACCTTTCATAAAATATAAATGTTAACATATTAGAGACAAAACAATTACACTAGAAATCTAACACCTACTATAACATATTTAATTTTATTTAAAAAAAATAATTGTTACCTTGATTTATGTTTTTTGAGTAGTGTACATATAGAAGCAATTGCATAATAGCTCAAAATAACATCTTACTCTTGTATATTGCATGTGTGGGGACAGGGGAAGTTGACACAAGTGTGTGGTGGGGGTTGTATGGGAGGCTGCCCTTGCACTAGGCCCTGGGAGCCAGCAGGGAGGTGGTGGGGTGGGGCGG
>NW_017729025.1:83780326-83785151 GCF_001723915.1 Gavialis gangeticus | reverse complement strand
CGGGGGCAGGGGAAGGCAGAGGGCACAGGCAACTGAGCTTCCTCAGCGATGTGGTACAGGTGTGGTCAGCCCTCTCCCCCAACCCCATCCAGCCCACAGCTGCCAGTGTAGTGCTCTGCATGGGACCAAGCTCTGCCTACTCCTACCTGGAGGTAGCCCATGTCCTGCTCCCATCTGTTCCTGCCCCACATCCACCAACAGCACCATCCTGGCCCCAGCCCCAGCCCCAGCCGACAAGAATAGCTTCCTGCTGGCCACTCGAGTACTGCTTGGTTCCCCAGGGTAAGTTACTGCAAGTTAGCTTTCACTCAGCAAGGGGTAAGAGCATGTACATGGGCACCTACAATTTACAAAGGGGTAAAAAGGGACTGGGGCTTTACCACATGGAATAGATGACATGTGGTAAAGCCCCAGTCCCTTTTTACCCCTTTGTAAATTGTTTCCATGTCCACTCACTACATGCCAGATTGCAACAGTTTAATTTAATGTGTGATCTTAAACTGATTTGAATTCAGTGTCCACACAACCGTTTACATGAGAATTCTTTTGTTTTAAGTAAAAGTGCTCAGGAATGACTTTAAACTCAAAATAAGGCAACCAGACAAGGCAGCACTGATTTAATTGAATTCATTACTAATGTATATGGATAAGGCATAAGCAAGGAGCATCAGGCTCCCAACTTTCTCTCGTTCTGCATCTCTATTTTCCCTCCACGTGCTGCCCACACAGCATCAGTTAAAGAAGATGTGGCACAGCTGGGAGCTGTTTTGCTTATGCCACATCTTTAAATAATCCTTAAGTCCAGTTTTGCTTAAATGAAATACTCTGGATCTACAGCAGCTCTGCTCAATTAGAGATTCAGGCCCAGAGATTCCACTATCACCATCTTAAAGCTTATGCTTGTTATCAGCAAATACAAACCAAAATCATCCAGCTACTCACCTAAAACCTCTTGAGCTGCAACCACTAGAGGGTCACTCCAGGGTCCACACCCAGCTGAGTTCAGTATACACACTCTGATGATGAGGTCTTTTAGAGGATTCCATGTTGTAAGATTGGCTGTTGTCTCCTGCACTATCATCTCTCCCTGAAAGCAGAAAACAAAAGTAGTCACCTATACTCAGAGGAACCTATTTTGGACTTGCCATCTCTGGAAATTGTTAAGAGCAAGTTAGATAGACACTTGGCTGGAATGGTTTAGCCAGGGATGATCCTGGCTTGAACACAGGGATGGATTAGATGACCTCATGAAGTCCCTTCCAGCCCTATTTTCTTATGATCCTGTTTTTTATTAAAGCAGATCATTCTGTGCAGAGTTTAGAGTTAAGTCTGGGAATAAGGATTCCTGAGTTCTAGTTCTGGTTCTGCCACATTTCCTTAGGCCAGGGGTTGGCAACCTATGGCCCATAGGCCAGATTTGGCCCACATATGCATGGCTTTGGCAACATTTGGCAGCTGGGGATGCCTTCTGCCAGTGTTCTCCTTGTGCAGCCACAGGGCTGAATGCCAGTTGTGGCAGGGTCCTGCCCTCTTCTGCCCCAGGTGGATCTTTCTGATCTGCAGCTGGAAAACATTGCCTACCCTTGACTTAAGCCAAGAGCTATTGGCCTTTTTCAACTCAAGGATCCCTTTGGAAAATGCCAACTCATACTTTTGACCCATCTTTTGACCACAGGGAAATATTTAAAAAATTCTGTTGTAAACAACTCTGAAAGATCACAGTAGGTCAGAAGGTTTTTGACATTATAGGTTCCTATTTGAAATTTCTGGGCTGCTCCCTAAAGTCATGCATAGGTGCCTGCACAACTAACAGTGCCAATATTGTATAGCACTGTGTCACTTCATGGCACCCTGGGGTGCCGTTGCATCCTGATTGAGAATCATTACCTTAGGCTTCTCTTTCTACATTTTCCTTTCACTGTCTCTGAAAGAGCCTTTATCTTCCTAAGCTATAAGAATACCATGTAGCTTAGTTAAATATCTTGGATCTTTGCATGAAAGTTGCTATAGAAATGTGTTTTTACCCTTTTAAAATATACAATTCCTTCTTCAGTTTCAAGCACACAAAGCTGGTTTCAAATGCTGCAGAGCCACTGCCCGTTTTCATGGAAGAGTAAGTTTAATTTGTTTTAATGTTGCTCAAATTCCAGGACAACATTCATGTTCAAGGTTCACTTAAAAAGACATGACAAGGTACTGTCCATAATTTTAAAAGAACCTTTTCACACACCCCACAACAGACACTTGAAAATCTGAATCCATTTGGCTTCCAATACTGGGCTCAGTTTTCCACACTCACTGATACAGTTCAGGAAGAGCCCCACTCCAGGCAACTGAACTCTACTGGGGTAAGACTGGTGCATATGAGGGCAGAAATAGATCCATTTTCCTCTCCCTTTGTCTGCCATTATAGGGCTACTGGCAAAACAAATATAACTTAAAGAAAAAGCATCTGCTTGGGTTGAAAAACTACCATAAATCATGTAAACTTCGAAAGCAGGAACAATGAAAACTAAGCAATGGAGGCTGAATCTGGAACCCAGACAATAGCTAGGGTCTATGTGAGGGGTAGGCAAAATGGCAGATCCATTTCCCAGCTGCCCCTGCCTGCGCTGCTGCAGCTGGTTTCCATGGCAACATCAGCAGTGGTGGCACCATGATAGTGAGGGGCAAGTTTCCAGAGACCGGGTCCCAGCAGCACTAGCAGGGTGTACAGCAGAGTGGGGAGCTGCCCCGTGGCTGGGGCTGGCATTTTGCATACCCCTGCCCAGGTCACATAGGCAGAGGACTGCAGCTCTGCCCCAGCTCTGGACCACTGTCACCGCTGCAAGATCCTAGGCCCAAAGCAGCTCCCCACCCAGCTGCATGCCCTGTCAGCACTGCTGGAGCTGGTCTCCATGGAAACCCTGGCCCTAAGTCATCATGGTGCCACCACTGCTGGGGTCTCCATGGAAACCTATCACAGTGACATGGGAAGGTGCTGCTGGGCAATGGAGCCTGCCACTTTGCCCGTCCCTGGTCTACGCTCTAGTCAGCTGCAGGGGTGCTGGCAGGGGCTGGGACATCTGCAGTGGCTGTAGCAACCAGGCTGGCAGCAGTGGCAGTTGCCATTCATATGTACCACCTAAGTGTCCACTGCACATTATGCTCCTGCTAGAGCCTGTCACCTCACCAGGGACCCTTTGAACTGCCAATGACCAAACAAATACAAGATGTTAAAGCTTTCTTCTAACTTAATTTGCAGTATAACGTGCATTGTTTAGATAATCACTGGTATTTAGGGGGAAAAATATCTGACATCATAGAGGGGCCAGATATTCCCCTCAGGTTGAGCTGTGTTTTGGGGCAGGATCTTGAGGGAAGAGGTAGTTTTGCATCTTTTCTGTATTCCCCTGAGGCAGGGAGCAGCTGGGAACAGACTTGGCTCTCAGTATAAAAATTGGAGAGTGGGGCTGCTTTAACTTAAATCATGTACAAATGTTCAATTCTAGCAGTGGAAGCTTTTCACCACAGTGGAAATTTTCCACTGGTAGAAGCGATTCTGGGAGATGACGCAGTACAAGTGTTCAGTCTAGTCACTCCTTTTCCCCTGCTCCCTGCACCTTCCTGAGACTGGGGTGATCCCAGCTGGGGAAAGCATGGTCTAATGCAGTCCTCCTGTTCCTAGAGGGACTGGAACAGCAGAGCAAAGCCCTCTACCTGCTACTCACTCTGGGAACTCTGGTGCAAGAAGCAGGCATTGGGTTCCCAGTACCACTCCCTCTGCTTGGTTCCCTATGTCTGGGAGCCAAATGGAGAGAGAAGTGGGGCAAATCCCCCTGCCTGCTTCTCATGCTGGGGATTCTGGAGTGGGAAGCAGGCAGCTGCTGCTCCTCTCCCATTCTGGTCTTCAGGGAAAAATGTTACCATCTCCACATAGTAATTCTATCCAAATGATATTGGGGGGGGGGTGGAAAAAATCGGACTTCAACCAACCTTAAAAAGACCAAGCAATCAATCAGTCTGAAGGACTGTGCTTTACCCACCTGCCTTCTAATACAGCCACCAGCCTGGTTTATTCTCTCCCCCACATGCACGTACACAGCATGTCTGCACACAAAGAACTCCCACTAATTTCCATCAACTCTGTTTACCAATTTATTTTTGGACATCATTGGGAATTTGGGGTGAGCAAAGAATACAGGGCTGAGCCCAAACACACTAACCCAGATCCTTAGGTGGTGTCCATCTGTGTAGGCCCAATAAAATCCAGGGAGCAATTCTGGCTTACACCAGCTGAAAACCTAGTCTACTGTTTGCGTAGAGAAAGTAGCATAGCTGAAGAGGAGGCAGGGGCAAAAATAATGGGGAGGTAAGGAGGAGAGACCAGGACAGAGATCCTAGGTGCTGCCTTTGGGGAGGTACATGGAAGTAGCTGCTGCCACATGGTGTCTGGCTACGCCACCATCATCAGCACCACAGCAGCTGGCACTGCCTCATGCACCCTCACTGCCCTGCTGAATCTCTGGGAGAAAAATAATATAAGAGACAGGGTGGTCTAGAAACCTCAATTTTAACACTCCCAGTCACAAGTCAGCTGCTAGTCTCTCCACTATTTATTTCTCAGTTACCTGAGTGACATTGTCTTGACTCCACTCTAGTCTGTATCCCAGTAGATTTTCCTTCATTATTTCTGGCGCCACTCCTTCCCACTCCAAAATCAGGCTAGATTCTCCTTGGATGACATGGACATTTTGTGGGATACTGCTTGGAGCTAAAAATGGAGGATAGCGAGTTAATCATTCTACACAGATAAACACCCGTTGCACCCATGGGAACCATAAAT
>NW_017729025.1:83759922-83775326 GCF_001723915.1 Gavialis gangeticus | reverse complement strand
TGGATGACATGGACATTTTGTGGGATACTGCTTGGAGCTAAAAATGGAGGATAGCGAGTTAATCATTCTACACAGATAAACACCCGTTGCACCCATGGGAACCATAAATTCATAGATTGTAAGGCCAGAAGGGACCTTGGAAGATAATCAGGTCCACCCCCCTGCACCAAGCAGGAAAGATAACTGGGGGTCACGTGACCCCAGCAAGGCACGTGTCTAGTCTCCTCCTGAAGATTTCCAGGGTAGGTGACTGCATCACCTCCGGAGGGAACTTATTCCACAGTCTGGGCATCCTGACCCTGAAGAAGTTTTTCCTGATATTGAACCTGAAATGGTCTTCCAGGAGTTTGTGGCCATTACTCCTAGTTTTCCCCTCGGGTGCCCTGGTGAACAGCTGCTCACCGACCCCTTGATGTACTCCCCCAGTGTAATGGTAAGCTGCTACCAGGTCCCCTCTCAGCCTTCTTTTCTTCAGACTGAAGAGTCCCAGATCCCTCAGCCTTTCCTAATATGACTTGCTGTGTAAGACTCAGATCATATGGGTGGCTCTTCTTTGGACTCTCTCAAGCTTGTCCATGTCCTTGTTAAAGTGTGGCGCCCAGAACTGGACGCAGTACTCCAGCTGTACTCTCACCCGTGCTGAGTACAGTGGAAGAATCACCTCCTTGGCTTTGCTGGAGATGCACTGATTGATGCGTATCAGAGTATTATTTGGCCTACTGGCTACAGCATCACACTGCTGACTCATATTCATACTGTATTGAGCCGTATACTCAACAGTATACTCATATGCCCAGATCACCCCTTCCATGGAAACATACAAGAGGTGAGTCTAGGGTGCAAGAGGGTTTGTTTCTAGTTCTTCCACTGGGCAAGCTGACATTTGCTCCTGCCGCTCACTCCTACAGAGGAAGCAGAGGGTGAACTCACCATCCCACAGGCAACACAGGCTCTACTGTGACAAAACACAAAGTGTTTGTCGTGGGAGACTACAGCCTGAGGGGGACTGAGGGGGCAATCTGCCGCTCCGACTCCTTATCCCAGGAAGTCTGCTGCTTCCAGGAGCCCGCATCCGAGATATTGCAGAGAAGATCCCTAAACTCCTCCAGCCCACTGACCACTATCCCATGCTCCTCATCCACGTGGGCACCAATGACACAGCTCGGAGCGCTCCCAGCCAGGTCATGAGGTGCTACAAGGATTTGGGAGCGGGGCTAAAGGGCCTGGGGGTGCAGGTGGTGTTTTCTTTGATCCTCCCAGTCTTGGGCTATGGGTTGAGGAGGCAGAGGAGGATCCAGGTAGTGAACTAAAGACTGCGGCACTGGTGTTATTGGGAAGGCTTCAGCTTCCATGACCACAGCCTGCTCTTTGGTGAGAGAGGCAGCAAGCTGCTGGGAAGGGACGGCCTCCACCTCTCTCCACTGGGGAAGAGGCTCTTCTCAGCCAGACTGGCTGACCTGCTCCACTGGGCTTTAAACTAAGCCTGCAGGGGGAAGAGGAGACTACTGCCACTGATGGCCACCAGAGCAACTCTTGCAAAGCTAGCGGGCCTAGGGACTTAAGGGAGCCCACCCTTGTCCCAATCTGTGGGCAAGGCAAGGGCTCCCAAGGGGACACTTGCCTGCCTGTACACAAATGCCAGGAGCATGGGGAATAAGCAGGAGGAACTTGTCCTCCTGCTTAACACAAATAATTACAAGGTCATAGGGTTAATGGAGACCTGGTGGGACTCCACCCATGACTGGGCCACGGGTATAGATGGCTATACCCTATACAGGAGAGATCGAGTAGACAAAAGGGGTGGAGGTGTAGCTCTCTATGTCAAGGAGAGCTCCATGTCCCTGCAAGCCAAAATTGGTGCCCAGGGTGGATGGCTGGAGCCCCTCTGGGTTAAAATCAGTGGGGAACACGACTCAGGGGACACAATGGTGAGAGTCTACTACAGACCTCCCACCCAAAGTTCCTTTCATGCGTGGATGACCTCTATCTGACTCAAGAAGTCTACAGGCCAACGAAAGGTAAAGCGCTGCTTGATCTGGTACTGCCAACTGGGGACGACCTAATCAGCGACCTAACAATAGATGGGACGCTGGGTGACAGTGACCACGAACTGATCATCTTCATCATCCGCCATAAAGCTGGCAAGTCAGCCAGCAATACAGAAGTCCTTGACTTTAGGAAAGCTGACTTTGACAAGCTCAGGAGGTCTGTTGGTGAGGCCCTAAAGGACCACAACCCTAAGGGAAGGGGAGTTCAGGAAGCATGGTTCCTCAAGGGAGCGATCCTCGATGCACAAGCTCAGGCTATTCTGTCTCAGAGGAAAGGCAGCAAAAGGGCTCAGCAGCCCCCTTGGCTCTGCAGGGAACTAGCAGACCTACTGTGTCTAAAAAAAGAAAGACCTACAAAGGATGGAGAACTGGATCCAACTCCATGGAGGAATACTCTGCACTGGTCTGGACCTGCAGGGAGTGAACCAGGAAAGCCAAGGCTGCGATGGAACTCCAACTAGCTACAAGTATCAAGGACAATAAAAAGTCCTTTTTTAGATATGTGGGGAGCTGGCGAAAAGCAAGGGCAACATTGGACCCCTGCAAAACCAGATGGGACACCTGACACCCAAGAAAAAGCCAACCTATTAAATGGGTACTTTGCATCGGTCTTTCGTCAGTTCCACAGGACACCCATGCCCATTACTGGACAGGGAGGCCCTGGGGAGGGAGATTCCCTGCCCTCCATCAATGCTGACCTCATGAAGGAACACCTTGAGAGGCTGGACACCTTCAAGTCAGCTGGCCCTGACAATCTACACCCCAGGGTACTCAGGGAGCTGGCTAGCATCATAGCCGAGCCTCTGGCATGGATCTTCGAGAACTTCTGGCACTCTTGGTGTAGTGCCCGAAGACTGGAAGAAGGCCAATGTGGAGCCTATCTTCAGGAAAGGGAGGAGAGTGGATCCAGCAAGCTACAGGCCCATCAGCCTGACCTCTATCCTGGGCAAGGTCTTGGAAAAAGATTATCAAGGAGGCCATCCTCAACAGACTAGCTGACAGCAATATCCTGAGGGATACCCAGGATGGGTTTGTTGTGGGTAGATCTTGCTTGACCAATCTCATTTCCTTCTATGACCAGGTGACCTATCACCTGGACAAGGGAGAGGAGATTGATGTCATATATCTTGACTTCAAAAGAGCCTTCGATCTAGCATCCCATGATCACCCCTTGGCAAAACTGGCCAACTACGGCCTCGGGTCCACAACAATCCGCTGGCTGGGAAATTGGCTCCATGGTCGGACCCAGAGGGTGGTGGTTGATGGAAGTCAATCATCATGGTGTCCTGTGACCAGTGGGGTCCCACAAGGCTCTGTCCTTGGACCTGTATTGTTCAACATCTTCATTAATGATGTGGACACTGGTGTCAGAAGCGGACTGGCCAAGCTCGCTGACGATACCAAACTCTGGGGTAAAGCATCCACACCTGAGGACAGGAGGGTGATCCAGGCTGACCTCAACAGGCTCAGGAAATGAGCAGATGAGAACCTGATGGTGTTTAACACTGAAAAATGCAACGTTCTCCACCTTGGGAGGAAAAACCTGCAGCGTCCTTATAGGCTCGGCAGTGCTACACTGGTTAGCACTACAGATGAAAGGGGGTCATGATTGACCCCAAAATGAACATGAGCCTTCAATGTGATGCTGCAGCTAGTAAAGTGAGCAAAACACTGGCTTGCATCCATAGATGCTTCTTAAGTAAATCCCAGGACATCATTTTCTTGTTGTACTCAGCCTTGGTGAGGCTGCAGCTGGAGTACTGAGTCCAGTTTTGGGCTCCACAATTCAAAAAGGATGTGGAGAAGCTTGAGAGAGTCTAGAGAAGAGACACATGCATGATCAGAGGTCAGAAAAACCCCTTATGATGACAGGCTGAGAGCTGTGGAACTCTTCAGCCTGGAAAAGCGCAGGCTTGGGGTGATCTGGTGGCCACCTATAAGCTTACCAGGGATATTCACCAGGATCTGGGGGAACAATTGTTCACCAGAGCACTCCAAGGGATGACAAGGTTGAACAGTTATAAACTCCAGCAAGACCGTTTCAGGCTGGACATAAGGTAGAATTTCTTTACTGTCTGAGCCCCCAAGGTCTGGAATATCCTGCCATCGGGGCTGGTTCAAGCACCCACACTGAACACCTTCAAGAGAAATTTATCTTGCCGGGATCTTATGACCCCAGCTGACTTCCTGCCCCTGTGGCAGGGGGCTGGACTCAATGATCTTCCAAGGTCCCTTCCAGCCCTGATGTCTATGAAATCCTTTAAATAGCTCTACTCATTTGCAAGACCCACACAGATCTCGTGAAAACACCGAGGCCCAGGTCCATTCATACGGAAGTCCAATAAACTAACTTTGGGGGCCCCTTACATTTTCCACTACCATAAAAGACCTTCAAAAAAGTCAGTATGTCTGTTAGGCCTACCAGGCGAATGCAATTATTGAAGAGTGAATCAGATTCTATTCCGTGTAATGTATCATTAGTGGTGTCAGCCATATTCCAGCAGCAGGTTTTTTCCTCCCAGAGATGATGCAAGAGGAAGAACAAATGTGCCAAATTCATCCCTGATATCACTCCGTTTAAGTCAACAAAATGACACCAAAAATGAGTCACAAGGGTGATTTTGGAGTTTATAACTTTTACTGCTTGACTTGCACATTGAGCAAATTTGATCTGTAAACAAATTACTGAATGAGTTTAAGTCGGAACCGCCAAGACATCACTTTACAGTCACTTTTCTGACAATAGCATGATTCACTTTGGGTATGTCTGTACAGCTAACCCACAAACGCTTGCACCATAGCTGAGAAAATAAGCTCCACCCACCTTTCTCCCCCCTTCTGGTGCACTAGTGAATAGCAGAAGGTAGGGCAGGTGGTTCAGGAGTGGCCTCAAGAGCTCTGAAGCAGCCCCAAGCACTCCAGGCCTGCACTCTGGCTCTCCCAATACAGAGAACCTGGGCTTGGCCCTGAGCTGCCTAGCAGCCAATCCTTAGTGCACTGGAGCAGATGCGAGAAATGAGAAGGGCTGTTCTTTCAGCAGTGATCCCATGAAGACATGTCCCTCAAGACAAATGAGAGCAAGATGGTAGGAGACCTTCAATGCAGCAAGCAAACTAATAATTTATAGGTTCCTTGCATTTCTGAATTAACAAGGTGTTCAGTGAAGAGTGCTAATGGTTCTTTCTGAGCTTTCAGGACCAATTTGTTATACAGTAAAACTATAATTTTTGCTTTTCCTGATATTTGCTTACCCAACCCCAGAGTCTGAAAATAAACCCAGTCTGTGAAAGGGGAGCTGCCCATTTCATTGGTGCACAGTACACGAACACTGTAATTGGTGGAATGCTGTAATCCTTGTAAACCGTAGGCAAATGAAGGGACAGGAATTACTTCTGTTGAGATGTCTTGATCATCATGGGACTCTGCCACCTGTTTCAAGAGGGAAAGCAAGTAGATGTATATTAGGATAACCAGTGTGACAAGCCAGTCTGTGTAATAGAAGAGGGTGCAATTTACACAAATGGTCAATATCTGATCCTATTTAGGATCTGGCAGCAACAGATGCTGAATCAGCAGCACAGTATATTTAAAAGGAACACTGCCAAATTTAAATTCATGAGCCATGTCCTTATTTAATTTAATATGGCAGAGTTTCATTGACTCCAATGCTACTACAATTATTTTACACCAGCTGAGAACATAGGTAAAATATTCTAAAGTCTGGAGGCTATATTACAAACGCATTAGATTGCTAGCAGTACAAAGAATTATACAAATCTTAAATTTTCTTGATGCCATGAATTCTATCCATTAGCTCAGATAAATGAAGAAAGTTAAGATAATGAAAACAGATCAGCTTCACTTCTGGCTATTGTCAGTTCCTAATCAATACCCCACCTTCAAGATTTCTTGATCTAGCACAACGATTCCCAAACTGTGGTACATGTACCCCTGGGGGTATGCAATACATCTCTGGGGGATATGCAGGAGAAATTGCATAATGGAGGGTTTAATTTTCATAATAATAATTGGCATTTAAGGGGTTAAAATATAAAATGTATGCTGGTAGGGGTCCATAGGAAGCTGGTAAATCTGGAAGGGGGTATGCAATAAGAAAAAGTTTGAAACCTCTTATCTAGCATAATGCCACTGGGGGGCAGATTGCAAACATCTCAGAGGCAGGTGTCTGCTTTAATTGTGCAACTCTCTTGACTAGAATTAAAAAGAAAAAGAAACTTGGCATCGTTTCCATTGGTCACACTTTTTTAAAACATGCATTTGTACAAAACCTGAATTTTGGTTTAGATTTCATCTGACAGTGTCCCTTTCCTAAGCAAACACAGCCTCTCTTCCGACCTGACGATAGCAAGAATCTAGAGGTGCACCAATATATCGGTCCATATTTGATTGGCACAGTTAAAAGGAAAATTTACAGCATCTGAAATTGGCTTTTTTTGGCCAATGTAGCTGATAGTGTCACTGATAAACGCTGTGTGCGTGTGCACAATGGCAGCATGCACACAGCCAGGAATGCAGCCTAGCAGCTTGGAGAGCAGAGTCCAGCCAGTAAGTCTGTAGCAGGGAAGGGGCAAATCAAGGCCCCACAGGAGGAAGGGAGCTGGGGTGGGGCCGGGGCATGGGACACAGATGCAGGCAGCTCATCTGGGGGAGAGGGGGACACATGCCCCCAGATTCATGCGCAGGGTGAGGGTGGGGTGCCCATTGTGGGCTTGGAGCCAGGGGCTGCACCAGCCTCTTCCTGGTTGGGGGCTGGGCTAGAGCTGCACTCAGGGTGGGTAGCAGCAGCAATGCTGGGAGCAGGGGCTAGTCACCCCAAAATTCCCTGTAGCTCCCCCTCCCAACGCTGCTGCTGCCCTCCCCACCTCTGCCCACTGCAAATGCAGCCCCAGCCCAGCTCCCCCCCACCAGGAAGAGGCTGACACAGTCCCTGGCTCTGAGCCCACAGTGGGCAGCCTGCCCTTGTCCCGTGTACAAATCTGGGGGGCACATGCCCCCATGCCTCCCCCATGGCTGTGCACAGCAGCAGGGAGCCACCCCCTCTCTCCAACTACCAGGACAAGCCGCCCGCGGCTCCATCCCATGACCTACACTGGCTGGGCAGTGCCTGCCCCTGCCACTGCCCCTCTCTCTCCCTCACTGTGGGGGGCCTTGACATGCCCCCGCATGCCCCTTCCCCACCACAGACTTACCAGCTGGATGCTGTTCTTAAGGCCACTATGCTGCATGTTGCTTACTGGATCAGTATTGGCTGATATGGCTGGTTAATAATTGGCCACCGGTATTGCTCAAAAAAAATCTTTATCAGTGCACCCCTAGAGGAATCCACTGGGTAGCTCCCAGGGTCAAAACAATTTAAAAAGATGGGAACAGAACCTAGACATTCTGATAAAGGTGAAACTGTATTTGCTAACTTTATTTTCATTAACAACTGCTCCCCATCCCAACACACACACACACACACACACACACACACTTCGGACTATAAATTTGCTTAGCTACTAAAACAAAGGAATCTTGACTTGTGTACAGTCTATAATAGACAAACACATTGCTCTTATTGTCAATCAGTGTCATCCTAACCCAGGTGGAAACTATCACTTTGTTTTACTGTACAGTTCTGCCATTCTGGTTAGGCTTCTCTTCTACTTCCCGAGGGGAGGCAAAGAACCTACATTCATTCCCCACCCCCACCCTCTGAATACTTCCAGTGCTGAAAGGAATGAGATGAGCAACATTTTAGCCTCTTCATGTGAGCAGCCCCCTGTCTGAGCCAATGGTGCATTGACCCATAACATGCCAAACAAACAAGAACCAACAACTCCATCCTTCTGTACCCCTCCTAGTAGAAGTACAACCATTCACTCACTGGGGGCCAGAGACTGCATTTTCACATGGAAATGTGGGTCAATGGCTCTTACAAGAATCAGAGCCACGGGGACAGGGAGACAGGGAAGGATGAAACATAATATTTCTGGTGCCAAAACCACAGCAGGAAGCTCAGCTCCCTTGGTCTAGCACTTTTCTGTAAATGGAGTCTTATTGTTGAGTTCATCTGATCCAAGATTCAAGCACGGGGACTCCATTCTCCCAGCACGGAGAGAACGGTCTGCAAGGCTTAGAAAAGCAGCTAGAGACTGCTGAGTGGATGGAATCTGAGCTGCTTTGATTCTGCGCTCTCTCTAGCTCTCCCACTCCAAAACGGAGAGGAGGAGCTCACAACCCAGAGAGATTAGCATTGTTGAGGCTGATGAGCATGCAAGCCAGGAAGAATAGGCTGTACCAACTGGGGCCAACTCAGCACTGTGAGTGGAGGAAGAAATTCATTTTGGTTCATAAACAAGAACAGCAGCCAACACAAAACACTGCCCAAGATGAGAATGATCAACTGTATCCTGATACTCCCTTCCACCAGGGGGTTAAAATAAACCTCACAAGACAATGCTTGCTTTTATTTGGGAAATAAACATCAGAGCATGAGCTCTCCTCCTTCCCATCCCTCTCCCCAAGAGAAAGCAGGTTAGCTTGTGCTGCACTGGTGCTTTGGTTCATCATTGTGCTTCTAATCACCCCTCTCTCCTCCAGTACCAGCTGTCAGCATCACAAAGGGGATCCCCTGAAGCTCACCTCAATGCTGTAATCAGGGAGGGGAGCCAAGGGGCCCGTGTGTGAACACTGCCCAACATTCAAAGTTGTTACAAACCACTCAGTGAAAGACCACGTCTAGTTGCACAGGCCTGGTCTGTTGTAGGAATCATTGCTTCACTCTGCTTGGCTCACTGTCACTAACTCTGTGATCCAGCTTCCAAACAAAGCATGTAACACTAGGGGCCCTGCGACATGTTCAATAGGCCTGTGCAAAACAGCAAGTCTTCACTTTGGATTTAGCTGACTCGGAGGGACAGTGATTTGATTCTGTGATTCGAATCACTGTCCCAATTTAATTTGGCCGATTCATATTCGGAGGTTCAGCCATAGACTATAATGGAGAGTCACTAAAATACCTATAACTGTCATTTCTTTGCAGATTCGGATGAAAACAGCAGGGATGGTAGCCCCTTCTGAGGGCATGAAGCATGCCAAGTTTCAAGATAGGTGCAGGGTTTTCTGTGAAAGTGAACCTCAAGCTGTGCCTTTTCCATATAAGGAAGATCACCCCATCCCCCTCCCTCTTCTCAGGTTCTGTTTGCTGCAAGCCTTCCGAATCTGCAAATCTCTCCGAATCAATCTGGAGACTTCCAATTTGATTCAGACCTTTTAATGGGTCTCCCGATTTGATTCAGATTCAGAGATTTGACCACTGAATTGGGCCAAATCTCCTCTGAATTTAATCAAATACCGAAGCTTTGCACAGCCCTAACGTTCAAGTTAAAGCTGGATAGAAACCAGCTACAGTTCTGGCACATTTTCAAGCACTAATTTTGTAGCTGGTTGGCTTTTATGGCTGGATAGTCATTTTTATGGTGTAATAAAATCTGTGCACGTATGGCTGGTCTAAATTTATTGCGCGATTAACCAGTTAACAGTGTAATATATGTAAAGTGTAGCAGAGGTCTAAGGTTATATTTTGCCTGAAGTTAAGCACCTGGAGTTTTAATTAGGTTACTAAAGACACAGTCTGATTTTCAGAGGTATTGAGCACACAGATATTTCGCTCAGCTCAACTAGAGCTATCATCATCCCTGAAAAATCGGGTACTTCTCTAGGTGTCTAAATGGAACTTCAGTTCTCTCCTTTAGGCTCCCACATTGTAAAATTAAGGCCTACAAATATCTGAGAGAAGGCCTAGCAATGAGACAGATCAGAGAAATCCCACTGTTCATACAGGGCAGGGAGTCTCGAAGGCCATACCTGAACAGTACAAGAGTGAAGGGGAGAGCGACCATCAAATCCTGGAACCCACGTAATGCTGGCATTGTAACTGGTGACTTGGGTTACCGTCACATTGATAGGTGGGAGAGGCATTGCTACAAGAAAAGCAGGGAGGAAGGGGAAAACTCTTTAATACACACAGAACTGAGCAGATATGCACATACAGGAAATTTGGAGCTTGGATCTTAAACTCAATGAAGCCATGAACTGTAATGAAGCCAAACCAAAGCAGGCCTTTGGAGATAGTCCCTGATTGTTGCCAATGGAAACTTATAATGCCTGCTTGACAGGGATTCTTCCTTAAAATAATCTTCTACTTTGTTCTCTTAAACAACGATCTCTCTGAATTGACCTTTATATGGAAGAGTGGTCTAATGTGTCATGTTTCAAAGGCCTGAGAGTCCATGGAACAAGAGATATATTTCAGTTTAAAGCCCAGATTCTCCATTTCTCCTGGACTGCATTCAGTGGTGAGAGGAGGAAGGTAGTTTTAAATCACCTTTATACCTACAATGTTCTTTGTGCTCCCAGAAGTCAGTTCAACCATGCACATTAGTAAAAGCAGCCTGAAGTCTGCTCTAACTTACGCTTGGCTGCAGCTGCTCTCTAGAGGTCATTTCTCAGGTGAAAATAGTTAAGACTGCAGCACATTCCAGTTAGGTCCTGTCCATCTGTACAACTCCTACACTGAAGGCTATGAGAGAAGGTGGCATTAAGCAAGTCTTCATCATCCTACCAGTGTTACGAGGTCCCAGGGCAGGAACTGTGCTTTCTTAACAGAACAGGGGCTTTGAGGTTGACATTAGGTTGGTATTTAGGCTGAGAAATGAACACAGGTCTCCTTTCTATGGACTTCCTACATGAATAAATCACTTAAGTGCTGTGCCTTGGTTTCCATGTAACAAGATAGTAACTTTTTGTGTCCTAGCTTTTGTCTGTCTTTACAATTTAGGCTATAAGCTCCTTGGGGAAATAAATGTCTGTGGGTTTGTTTTCACTGCAAAGTGAGCTAAGATTATAACTCAAATGTTGCCTCTAACTCAAGTTCTTGCTACATGCAAAAATCTTTAACTCCAGCAAGATACTGCTTCAAGACGGCAGGTTCATCAAGGGATACAGGCTCTAGCTCTAGCGAGCACAGACTGCCAATTGTGAACATGCTCACTATATAGTATGAATGCAGGCTAGCGCTACTCAAGCACAGTAAGACCTCCCACCCGAAGTCTTCCCACAGTCCCCTTTCAGACCAGAAAGGGACAAACGTCCTCCCCAAAAATCCCTGAAAAAAAATTCAGTGACTCAATTTACTGTGTCATGAAGAACTATGGGACAGAACCCCAGAAATGTTAGTGTCACATTACTGAGTGCAACACCAGTGGGAAAAGAAAAAGCTGAATGTTAAGATAAGTTAACTACAGTGAAGACATACCCTCTTATTGTGTGGTTTTAGAGTGCCTAGAACAATGAGTCTTTAAACTTGATTGGTGCCTGTGGGAGCTACAATAATAGTAATTTTCTTTTGGAATGTATCCAGCACATTGTGGGCATCACTGGGAGTGCATAACGAACCACAACAATGAAACAGGAGGGGGAGGAGATTTTAACAGTTTGTAATTGTCCCATCAAAAAATGTTTGTCCATGGAGACATAGAAGAAGAGTCAGTAATAAATTAGAGACCCAGAGGCCCCATATATCTGTGAAACAGCAAGACCTGATCCATAAACGTACCTAGCTTTCCTTACACAAGCAGCTTCTTTAAAGTCAATGGGATTACTCACATGCTTCAGAGAAAGAACACATATCTATTGGATCAAGACCTAAATATGCATTTCCTACACGTTCTGCTCTGTCTGAAGCCATCAGAAGTTTCACCCTTTACTTAAATGGGAGCAGAGCCAGATCAGCAGCATGGATCATTTGTTAACAAGCAAGCTTCCCTCACTTTATAACTATTCCTTTCAACATATTTTTGAGGAATGGAATACAAGAGGCTACAGTACGTGATTGGGAATATGAAAGCTTGGGTCCTTTCCCCTGCAGTGCAGCAAATTTTGTGACATCTGGTGAGCCCCTGAATCTCTTGGTGCCTCCCTTCCTGTGTCTACAAACGATCACCTCCCAGGGGGGCTGGAGAGATTCATGTGTTGCTGTCTGATTGTGAAATAGTTTGAGAAGATCAACTAAATGCAATTATTACAAAATATATGAAAACTTTTATCCTTGAAGTCAGCCTGCTTCTTTATGTTCAGTTTACTGAAAAAGGAGTCCGTTCTTTATTTAGCTTGTCTATACATTAAATATATTTCAGATTAAGATACAGCATGAATTTAAAAGGGCAACAGATTTGTGAGTTAAACCAAGTAGGAAAAAGGCACTCATATCCCAAAATAAAAGTGGCCGCTGGGGGAGCTATTCTGCAACAGCTAATTTCCATGTATAAACAAGGTTTTTGGGTGACAGCACCAAATGTTTTTGAATTATGTTATACATAACAGCAGAAGAGGCAGTTGCATTGAGGGAGGTCACCATAAAGGAAAACATAACCCATGAAGTGTCAGTCTAAACTTGGCTATTAAATTTTAACACATTAACCAGCATGATAGTAAATTCTGGTTAGACACAGCTGTTTGTTCCCAATTGCATTTAGCCCTAGCTGTGAACAAATGTGCATGATGTGGCTAGGCCAGAATTTAAAAAAATCAAGTTATATATTGTGTTGTTAACATACAATTAAAAAAATAAAATGTCAAACACAAAGATGCCCTCAGAGGAAGGTGTGGGGGGGAGGAGATATGCGATTATCTCTCTCTCTCGTTTCAGTTATTTGGCTGAAGGGAGAACATGACAAAGGCTCAGGGACTCAGAGGAATGTTTGTTTATGGAAGGCCTAGAAATCATTCATTTAAAATGAGATTTTAAAGGGTACCAAACACAAAAATCCATAAAAGCATTGTCAATCTGTGCATTTTAATGGCCCCTAGTGATCTCTTTCCCTCTCTCCTTCCAGTGTCTAATGAGATGCCAGTACATTGCAAAAAGGAGGGAAAGGTCTCTCCAGCTCCAAAGACACATCTGTCTCTGGGAAGGGAAGATTTCTCTTGTTACACTTTTAGATTACATCCAGCCATATCTTTAATGAACGATTCTGCTGCCTTGACTCTCTCATTTTTAAGGAAAATCTGTTATTTTACACCATGTTTCCATTCCTGACTCAGCTGTGGTTTGTTTTCAATTGCCAATTTCACTGCAGGGATATGGGCCTGCATATCAAACAGTGAGAAGCCATTATAGCACAGTGCATTGTTTCATTAGCTCAGAGCTGTAACCAGCACAGCTCTAAGGCAACTTGAAGACAGCCCGTGAAGTCAACATCACCCCTTCATCCCCTCCCCAAAATGGAACTCCCCCAGCCACTCTTTCACCCAGTTCTCTCACCTTTAATTTGGACAGTGGCTGTCCGGGATGAAGACAGTCCCTTTACATTGTGGGCTTCGCAGGAGAAAACTGCGCTTTGATTAATACCTGGAGATTGGCCAAGGAAAGAAAAACAAAGAAACACAAATGGCTATATAATCCTGCTTCAACCTCCAGCAGAATTTCAATTATGTTTGACATCCAACTCATACCATACATGCAACTGGACCTGAACTGGATGCAAGTGGATTTTTTTGTGTGTAATTAACATGTCATTTGCTTTGTATAAAATGAAGACCATGTGGGCTTGTACAGGAGCCCCCCCACTGGTGTTTTACACAGAACACCAAAAGCAAGAGAAGCTGGAAGCAGTAGTGTGAAGCCAGGAGCTCTCTCCTCATGCCTGCCGTTTTGTTATTACTAACCTCAGCCTCCTGCCCCTGCTTCCCTTTGATTGTTAGCTGCACTCACTGATTGTGAGTTGTGTGTGCAAGGCCTATGTTTACCCATGTGTTTACTCCCTGCCTATTGCAGCAGATACCTGATGCTCATCAAGAGCTCTGGGCACAACTGAAATCCAAAAATCCAATGCACTGCAAACAGGCTACAAATCTAGTTTAAGTCACAAGGAAACAGGGTTTGGTGCTTCCAGCCTACAGACAGGTTGCCCCTTGCCCTTCACCCTGAATAGCCACACACAACAATGCAAAATAAGGGTGAAGTGGACATGAAATGCTAGTGAAGCAGAACAGAAGTACTGACACCCAGCTCGCATGGATACAAGTCACTAGATGATGGACAGGGCATGGCAGGGTCAGGCCTCTGCATCCCAAAGCCAAAGCATACTGTAGGACTGTTGTTGACAGACAACTCTGAGAAGCCCAAGATCAACGTTTCCAAATTAATCAGGTTTGAGATGCACTGGCAAAGTCACCTGGAGAAGAAAATCCAGCACTTGCCATCACTATGCTTGCCCTTAGTCTGCTCTATAGGGCTCTGTTCAAGACAGGCCAATAATTGAAATGGCAGCTGTGCTTGCAGGTTAGGTGGGAGATGCTTTCTCCAAGCTGTGTACAGCGAGTAGCTTGCACCGTGCCTGCCTTCGCTGCATCTGACTCATCTTCAGCAGGACTGAAATTGACAGAGAATGAAAAGCAGGAGGGGTGGAGGAGAGGAGGTGGAAGAAAGAAGAGACTGCAGGGAATAAAAGAGCGAAGCATTTTAATATCTTCCACTTATCCCACCTAACCACTGAGAAAAGCATTCCAGCTGGCAACTGACCAGGCAGTATTGCTATTATTCAGAGTGCAGTAGTGCCCAGATTGTAGTAGGCAGAGAAACAAATCATCTTTGCCCCAGGAGTTTACAACAGACCTTGTGAACCCAGATTCCCTTCCTCCCCCCACCCAAATGCTTGCTTGGCAGCCCTGCTTTCCCAACACAGCAATCTGCTCCCCACATCAGCCAGGGGCCAATTGTTTGCTTAGATCAAGACATTTGTTTTAGTTAGTTACTGCTTTAATAATTATTATTTTTACTAATTCCATACTTTCTTCTGCCAAACCAAGCTCATTCCCTCACCCTCCCTGCCCCCAAAACTCAGCCTGTTCTAACAGGCACCGTGACCATTCATTATCAAGATATGCAGCTTCATGCCTTGAAAGCTGTTTGCTGTTTCAAAGGCAAGACCAACAGGCAAAGCCCAGGGACTACCAGAATGTGGTATTTTCTAAGTAACTGCTGGCTGAATTTCCAGTCCAGAGGATTTATGTTCCTTAATCCTCCTCCTGGTTTGAAAAGGACAAGATAAACATGACAGACCACTCACTATTTTAGATCTAAGCACCTCTCTGCCTGGCAGGGGTTGAATCCCTAGAATGAGAGCACACCTCAGTTGGCCACCACCCCAGGATTCTGCAGAAGGATAGTAGGAATGGGCTTTCCACTAGCTAACAACATTGTTTCTTAGGTCTAATGCTCAGAGCAACATCAGCTTAGACCAGGAAGAGCTAGCCTCATGGAGCATTTTCACGTGCTGGGGGGGGGGGGGG
>NW_017729025.1:83755482-83759814 GCF_001723915.1 Gavialis gangeticus | reverse complement strand
GGGGGGGGGGGGGGCATGCGTTAAATAGAGCAGCTCCGAGAACCACTCTCATTAAAGCGCCCAGATTATCTCATGTATCAGTGTCCCCATGCTTCAAAATGGTGGTGACTGCGCTTTATCTAAAGCTCATCAAACAAGCTTTAAAGTGTCCTCAGCGCCATTTTGAAGCACAGGGACCAAGGGCCGGACACAGGCATGGGTGAACCGGGCAGCCACCTGAGACCCCAAAATGGTAATTTTTTCCATTGTCTAATTATTATTATTACCTGTGGCAGAGGGGAGGCCAATACTAAAAGTTCACCTGGGGCCGCCAGGAGTCTAGGTACAGTGCTGGCAGGGTTGCAGAGGCTGGTTAGAGCATGGTAATTAGCACACTCCGACAGACTAGATTAATCGAACCTGCTCTGATGTGCTGTAATTACAGTGCATCAGAGCAGCCTCCCGGCATGTGTACAGACACCCTTGGCTCCCATATGTTTAGGGTATAGGAGGAAGAACAAATGCACCAAGATTCCAGTGCAGACAATAAGGAAGCGATTTACAGCACAAAATGTAAGGACATAGCACTGGGAACAATTTATGTCAGGATAAAAGAAGGTGGGGTTTTACCATATATCAGCTGTTCTACTGTAACTGCCTGTGTACATGACTTATCACAAGGCAAGTAGCAGCTTACTCACAGCAGCTTAGCATTATAGAGCTCTATTAGCTCCACCAAGGGGAAAAATACCCCTTTGGCTTTGATTTACCACAGTATAAGATTGTGCATATGGGCAGTTAGTGTGGAGCATTTGACATGCAATAAAGCCCTCATCCACTTTTCCCTCACAGCACCCTTAATGCCATAATGACTAACTAGCCTTCTTCTGTGGCCCTGTATCGCTTCCTCTACAAAACCAATACTCTCTGAGAAGTCATGACATCAGGATAGTGGGTGAAGAGAGACTGCTTCCTGGGCATCTTTCCCCTCCTGATAGTGTATTACTCCTGTTTCCACTTTGACCAACAGATTATATATCATACAGGGGCAACTTGAACTTCCTTCTTGTAGCAATACAAAGTAGCTCCACAAAAGAGAGAACAGATGACTAAACCACCACAAACTGCAACCTGAATTTCGATTTACATATTAAGTCTTCCCATAGAACCTAATTTATATTATTGGAAGGCTCAAGGGATGGTCAGAGACGGACAGAACCGAATTCACTGTTAGTGTAACCATATTAACTTTAATGGAGATGAATTTGGCACACAAAGCTTTTTGTCTCCAAATTGCCAATTCAGATTTGTCTCAGGGTTGAACACATCATAAAACATTACCACCCAACGGTCGTCTGGTTGCCAACTGGAAAGAAGCAGACAGCTGCAGAATAGGTTCTAGGGGCCAGTCACATTCCAGTTACCCTTCCTTTGTTGGTAGTTTCAGCAGAAAGGCCAAATCACCTGTTCATTTGACTTGTCCCTTTCTGGCTCAGAGCCGATACACATTGATGGGAAAGACTGCACTCCAGCCATCTGCCTTGTGCAGGCTCTGGGGCAGAGACAGGATTCTGCTCACCAAGGCTGTCAATTCACCACCTTCCACAATAATGCATTCACACCATTTTAAATTGTGAGATTAATTGTGCAGGTGTCCAACATGGCTGCAGTGGACAGCGAAAGCACAGCATCCACCAGGGTTCCCAACAGAGGGGGCCACAGTTTTCAGTAGGAATGTAGGCAAGCAAAAGTGGTCTGACTGCAGGGAATGATAGCGTGCAACATGATTGGAGATATTTGGACCCATAGACCAGGTGTTACAGCAAAACAGTTTGCTAAAAACAAGAGCATACATACTCCTTGCAGTGCAGTTAGAGTTCCTGACAGGTCATCTTCTAGTACCATGCATACCACAGTCCCCGCTACACCACTGTAAGCTCCATTTGGTTTGGGCCATGGAAAGTGTACTAGGGAATGATTACACCATTGAGTGGCCTCTGCTGTACAGCCAAGACTTATTTGCATCACAGCTCAGCTGAGGCCTAATCTCATGTTGCACAGGTATCCAGTATCACTGCAGACTTTGCTGCATGTTAACAAGAGAAATTTTTCCCTGCTTTTCCCTTCTGCGCTCTTTACACTGTAGGCAGTCTTACCTGACACATTCAGGATGGAAGGAGAGATGTCGGGAAGCCCCACTCTGGAGTCTCCCATCCACCAAACAATGGTTACTGGTTCGGGAGGGCCAACAGCAGCACAGGCCATGTGAAACGGGGCGTTGGGGGACACAGATACATCCTGAGGCTCCACAGTAAAGTAGGGCACACCTAGAAAAGCAAACACCAAGCTACTGTATCTTCAGTCATTCTTTCTGCCTCTTCGTTAGCTTCCAATCTTTGTATGCAGCACTGACAAAGCACCCACCATCTGAGCAACTCTAAGCATTTTGCAAATACAAAGGTTCACATTTTCTAGAAGTCCACCAGGACATAATGACTCTAACTCCAACAGAGTCAACAGGAGGTCAGGTACCTGCTCCCTGAGGTGCTTTTGAAAGTCCTTTAGTAAATAGACTAAATAGCAGTGAAGTGGATTTTTTTATGTTAATATTATCCACCCCCCTTTGCAGACAGAACTGGGGTACAGAGAAGCTAGAACCAATATTCTTAGATGTACCAACTGTTTTTATTCTGTTTTATTCCTGCTTCTAGGACCTTGGCCATGCATTAAAAATTCAGTCCAATGACCACATTGAACCAGCAGTTTCACCTCACTCAAAATCTGGAAAAGAATTAGCCATGGACGGCATGAAATAATGTATCTCTTGCAAGAACCCAGGACCTTTATTGTGCCCTTCCTCCAAAGCCTGAACTGATGGGCCTTGCAGCATGATGTCAAGGCCAGTAGTGTTAGGTAACCTCAGGACAATGGCAAGCATTGATTTTCCAAGGTGAGGGTGCTTCACAGATCGTGCTTTTGGCAACCCTAACATAGTCAATGGAAAGACTCCTGTTGATTATGAGTTTTGGATCAGGCTCACACTGAGGAAAGGGCAGCTTGATCATCTCAGTGGACTATATCTGGAACACTCTCTCATCTTAGTGGTTTATCACCACAGTATATCGAACTGCGATACAGATGAGAAAGCGAGAGATGTGGTCTCTTGCATACCGAAGTCCCAAACCACTCAAGGCTTTTTATAGATCTAAACAGACAACCCACTTCAACCAGTCACCAAAAGGCAATAGAGCTGACACATGCTTCTGGTGAGCTACATCACCTAAAGAAGGCTGTTATATCCTGCTTGAGCTTCAGTTTCTTGCCTGATTTAAGGTGCAGTTCAATACAGTCCACTGCTCGGTACTCAAATCTTGAAGGGCCAAGCATCAATAGCAGGGGCAATATTTGCATCCAAAAGCAGATGACCCACTCTCCTGACCCAAAAATGGAAAAGGACTCTGAAAACTGCTGCAGCATGATCACTTAGGAGTAGCTGTGGAGTCAACGATATTCCTGCTCTGGGAACTTGAATGCTGAAGTTATAGCACTTTAAGTCTGTCCTTTGCCATGTAGACAACTGGCCTTAATGACTGGGAGCTGCAGTTGTTAAACCCCTCGGAAAATCAGAGTATTTATAGAGGTGACTAAGGGTACGAGCACACAAACCATTTACCATGAGATAAAAGGATGCAGGGCTTTATCACACATCAGGTACTGCTTAGTAAGTACCTAAGTGCATGCTCTTGCTCTGTGGTAGATGAAAGCTAAACTATGGTCCTTTGCCTTTCTTGCACAGGCTAAGCTGCCACAGTTTAGCTTCCACTTCAGAATGCGTACACAGGCAATTCCATGAAGCGTGCAATACGGTTAATTCCATCCACTGTCCTCTCCCCCTCCTTTTGAACTCATGGCCACTTGTTTGTGTGCTTATGCCCTGAAAATGTTAGATGCCTAATATTTCACCACTCAAGTTTAAAAACTTCCTGTCAGACCAATCTGGTGGCTTTTTATGATCAGATCACCAGATCATTAGATGCAGGGGTAGCAGTGGACATAGTCTTCCTGGACTTCCAGAAGGCTTTTGACACTGTCTCTCACCCCGTTCTCATTAAGAAAATGGGAGGCTGTGGCATAGACATCCACACAGTCAAATGGGTCGCCAACTGGCTGGAGGGCCGCACCCAGAGGGTGGTAGTGGATGGGTCCTTCTCAACTTGGAAGGACATGGGCAGTGGGGTTCTGCAGGGCTCAGTCCTCGGGCCCGCACTGTTTAACATCTTCATCAGTGATTTGGACGAGGGGGTGAAAAGCACCCTGTTCAAATTTGCTGATGACACTAAGATGTGGGGGGAC
>NW_017729025.1:83744843-83754929 GCF_001723915.1 Gavialis gangeticus | reverse complement strand
CGCTATTTCACGGTCAGGGCGGCTAGGGTCTGGAACCAACTTCCAAGGGAGGTGGTGCAGGCTCCTACCCTGGGGGTTTTTAAGAAGAGGTTAGATGAACACCTTGCTGGGGTCGTTTGACCCCAGTACTCTTTCCTGCCATGGCAGGGGGTCGGACTAGATGATCTTCTCAGGTCCCTTCCGACCCTAGAAACTACGAAACTATGAAACTTTTGCCTCCTGATCCTTCTTTTCTATCCATTAAGCAACACCCCTCATGTCTTGCTCACCTGCTTTCACACTGTCCTTTCTGAAGTGACAGGACTAGGAATAAATGTCTCATTAAAAATAGGTCATCTAAGTTAGTGTTTTCATCTGTGGGGAGGAGGAAGGAAAGAAAGTGCTTATCTGTGATGTTTAGTGTGTGTAGTGGGAGTGCCCATCAGCACGCGCTTTATCTTCTCTTTTATCGTAGGCATAACTAAAGAAGAGAGAGATCAGCAGCTGAGTAAGCCTCCCAGCCTGTGGCCAGGGTCACTCCTATGCCCCTTTGCCTTACTTCTGTTGGAAGTTAGATTACAGTGCACAGTGACGTGCCTGTCCTGTGCATGAACGGAGTCCCTCCCTACTGCCATTTTGCCATGGGACTCCAGGTAACTCTAATGCCCTGCACAGGTTCTTGAGGGGAGTCCTTCAGGATTCTCCAGGTTTTCCCACTTTTTCAGAGATTATTGCAGTTGAGAAAAAACAAAAAACAGGTAATTAAAAAGAACCAAGCTTACACTAACAGCAGCATCAAGCTGCCTAGCTATCTTGCAATATAGAACCTACCACCACACAAGCCAAACGCCAGACCCTGTAATGGATTTATCCTTATCCTACCTTAATGAGGTAGTCTTAGCTTCCCCACGTCACGTATGGGGAAAATGGGGACCCAGAATAGTTAAGTGACTTGCCCACGGTCACACAGAAGATCGGTAGCAAAGCAAGGAATTGAACTTTGATCTTTCCAGCCCCAAGCTGGCAGCCAAACTACTGGGCCAACCTTGGCTTGCAGATAGGTTTAACTCAATGGAAGACAGTCTTCCAGATACGACAGTCACTTATTTTGTGAACACATCAGAGGCCAGTGCTACCACCTGTATCATAGTCACATTGCAAGATGCGTCATTTCAAGGGGAGAAAGTTCTAGAGGAAACTTAACCCTTCTTTTTGAAGGAGCCACACGGACCACAGTGAACCTATTGTGTTACCTCTCCAGGTATCAAATCCTGTCATGTTTTATGTAAGACAGACTTCTATATTCTAAATAGGAGCCAGTTTCAAAGCCGTTTTCCTAAGTTTTAGAGAAAGTCTCTCATAAGGCCAAACACTCTAGCTTGAGTATAGGAAACAACACACATACACACAGTCTTTTTCTGAGAAAAGATTACGTTATTTCACCTTGAATTTTAGATGGGGGGGAAAAAAAAAAAAAAAATCAGTTGATCAATCACAGGAATGCATTCAAATTTGTCTCAACAATATAATCTGTTTGCATAGTAGTTCATACTGAAGGATGCTACAGCCAAAAGAAAATTGTATATTTAAGGCTCAGTGCCCCCCACCCCCAAACAACAAAAAAACCAACCAACCAACCAAACACATCAATGCAGTCACCTCTGGAGTAGAACATGGCAGCCATTGAACACTGAAAAACTAGAGGAAAAACTCCTAGGGGACAAAATGCATCCCTATTCTTGTGAAAACCTCTATGACCACTTTGTCAACTATGAATGACTAGGATCTTGGTTTAAAAATTTCCATCCACAACAATAGCACTTCTAACATCAGTACCCCAGAATGCTGGGACCCCAGCCCAGATGGAACAATGCTGCCTATTGAATCAACAACAGTTTTGACTGCAAATAGGCTGCTCCTGCAGATTTTCCATCTAAATACTGAGCAACCCTACCACTTTCCACTTGCAAGTCATAATAAGATCACAGCCACAGAAGGCTGCAGGCTGTAAAGAGCCACCAATCTGGCTAGGATACAAATGTGCAGAAGCTCTCTCTTTACCAGGCCACTTTGTTGTGTAACACACATCCAAGATTAAAAACTCAGGTTGAGGAGACTCTGCCGCAGTCAAAAAACACTGCTACTTGAAGCAATGCCACTTATGGAAATTCCAAAGCTAAATGCTTCCCCTGGGACTAAAACACTGATGCTAACACTGTAGACTGTGGATGAGCAATGATCTATGGAGCTCTTCCAGGTGATCTGCAGAATGAGCCAGTTGAAGACCCAGGTAGCAAGGGAGGAAGGGGAGATATATTCATGAGGCCAGGAAGGGGAGATATGCTCATGAGAGGATCTTTCACTCACTTTGTGCTCTACAGATTTAAAAAATGAAAAGCCATAAACCAACACATCCTCTCTTAGTTCATCTGTTACCACTCTCACTTCCTACTCCTGCTCCATAGTTAGCCCTTTGTGGTAGCTTATATTTACTGTGACTGTCCACTGCTGTGAAAACTGTAGCAAATCTTCTCTCACCACTTCTTGACAACAGCAGATTAATGTCCCCAACACAAGACAAAATCCTGAGAGGAAGCCAACGCTACTCCTCCTTACCTTCCACTATGAGCCACACTTGCTGCGATTCTTCCTTCTTCCCCCTGTACTCAACCTGGCACCAGTACTTCCCAGAATCTGTCCGTTCGACGGATTTCAAGCTGAAACGAGTCAAAAACCACATTGATATTTTACATTATTAAAGCACCTGTCATCCCTTGCACTTGGCAAACCACATATGCACGCTGCACCACTGATATGTAGCCAGCTCTGAGAAGGGCACTAGAACCAGCACAAAGCATGCAGCACAACAGTGGAGAGAGGAGACTCCTACTTCTTGGAAAGGTGTTGAAGGGAGCTACATCCCTACACAGGGCAGACAGACCCTCATCTGAAATATCCACAGAGGGAACAACAACATGGCACTTCATTCAACTACCTTGAAAACATAAAGAAGTTAAGAATTAACTGGCAACTCCAGAGATCCAAGCTAATCTGCAAAGATGGGTACTAGGACAACTAAGCAATCCCTAGCCAGCAGCTCCAATCCATAAGCCTACAGAGAACACTGTGCTTTACTTGGGTGATACGAGTTGGTCTCCACGCCTTCATATAACAACAGGTGAGTCAGAACTGGATTGTAATATACTCAGCATTATTCTTACCCTAGGAATGCTCCTAGCTAACTGCTCTACTCATACCACAAAATGCACAGGGACAGAACCTCAACTAGTGACTTTAGTGGAGCTCTGCCAATTTGTCATTTGGGCCAAATTCTGTCCTCACAGAGTCAAGCTGTTGTCAAGAGAATTGCACCTCTGCCAGTGAGGGCACAACTGGAGCCTACTTGATATCAAACTAATGGACTTCAAATCCAGGGGAGAAATTCTGCTCCTACTACTGTAAATCTGAGGTAACCGCATTGATTTTAACACCATTCCCCGAGATTTACACAGGTGTGACCAGGGGCAGAATTGGGCTCCAGGAGTGAAGACTCCATAGTCTCCTGTACCAAGGAACCCAGTTGCAAACATCCTTTGATCATACAAATACAAAATGCAGCCTCGTGATGTTGCGACCATGCATCTGCTGCCATGCAGGAAGATCCAATGCCTGCTTTTCTGATGGCATCAGTTGGTCCTGGGGATAGGGTGAATGTGCAGGGGTGGAAGAGAGGATGGGGAGAGTGCTTGCTGAAATGCACAAAGTGCTCCTACTATAGCCTGATTTTCAGAGCTGTACCTTCAGATGAAGTCAGCTGTTCTGCCCATCCAGCCGCATGCTCTGAAACAGAGTGATTGTAGGAGAAAGTCACAAAATGGCGTGTGGTTGAAACAATTGCTTCAGGAGAAGAAAGGAAACAGAAGGAAGATATGGCCACATCTAGATCCAGCATCCAGAATTGGTGCTGGAGCTGAAGAATTTTATTTTCAGTTGAGAAGGATGAAAGGATGAGAAAGGGCTCTGGAGATCAGGCCATGGGAATGATAGCAGATAAGCAAAACAGACAGGTCCCTCATCCAGGCAGAAGGTTCCTAGGCCAATTGCTTATGTGATGTAATGTACGAGGTGAATTACTGTACATGGATTTTTCTTATCCAAGTAGTGTTTACTGGAGTCTACATTAATCATAGGGACTCTTCTAGGCTGTTAGTGGAGACTCCAAGTTAAACTAATCCAAAAAGCCTTGAGGAGAGGGGCCCTGTCTTTGGGAAGGGGCAATTCTAGATTGAGTCTGGCAGTTCCAAATACTCAGGCTTAGGGCAAACAGAGACAGAAAAAAAAAAGCCGTGTTCAAGATGGAGCTTGAGATCTTGCTTAACACAGCAGTATTCCTAGAACAAATTAGAGTTCACCTTCTGCTGATGAAAAGGTATGGAGGACCGGCTCCAGAGGCAGTATTACAAGCCTCTGAGTAGAGCCAGCCTGGAGTAAGAGTGCTATTCTTGTGGAATGACTAAGAGATGGTGTGCATGATAAACACTCTGCTCCACACAAGAGTGAAACCTGGTCTAGGGAGTCAGATTTTAAATTAGAGCACCTCACCCTTTTAAATCAGAAAGAGAGGAGTGACTGAGGAAGAAAAACATAAATGAATGTGAGAGCGAATATATTTATACAAGTCAGACTTTAACCCTCCAGCTGGACTGCAGAGTTTCTTACAACAAATGAGGTGAAAATATCTTACAAATACTTGTTTGTTTTTTCTACCTAGTGCTCTTAAAAGAGCCTGAATGCAAGCCATAGAAAGTGAAGTCTGTTATCCAGAGAGCACAGACAGCATGGACAGAAGTAGCACCAAAGCGTGGCACGCGAAGGTATTTTGCTTGGCAAGTGAGCCTCAGGGCAGACAGTGGGGGAGCCATGAGGGGCCCAATCCTTGTTGTGGCAATGCAGCCTCAGCCACTTCCCCACTATCCACCTTGACCTGCTACCAGCAACAAGCAATGCCAGGGTTTCACAGACCCTGGTGCAGCTGCTTTCAGCCTCTCCGCTGCCTGCTGTGAGCAGCCCAGGCTCCCTAGTGGGCACGCATGCCTAAGGACAGACAGTGATGAAAGGGCTGGGGCTGCACCACCACAACAAGGATCAGGTCCCTTGCAGCTCCCCTGCTGTTTACCCCTGGCACACCAACATCTTACAAGTCAAGGTTGCAGGTGTTTTTGGTACTCTGTCCAAAAATGTTGCCAACCCCCAGTCTACTAAGACGCCCTCAAAGTGTAAGGCTGGCCTACACTGCCAAGACTTCACGTCCTGTTGTGCAGCACACCCTGTTTACTGGCTCCCACTCAGCATGCGCCAGATTCCAAATATGAGACAATGTTGTTGCCTTAAGCAGTTCTGAGGAAGTGTCCCACCAGACTCAGACTTTCTGTCTTAAGTGTGGTTACTGGTGTGTGCTCAGTGCCACCCTAAGGAGGATGGGTGCCTTGGCCGCATTCTGGGATGTCGCATGTGCTGAGTGGTAGCAAGTAGGTGGGAACGCTTTGTGGTGCCTATTCAGGGCACAGCATGGAGGTGGTGCAGACAAGCACTCATTTCTCTCACCCATTCAGGCCTCTGCTGAGACTGCTAACAAGGCCATTAATTCTGGTGGTGGATAGCTATTTACTAGGAACTGGGCTGAGACCATTAACCTACTTCTGACCTTGGATGAGACTTTAGATAACAATGACTTTTAGCCACAAATGAGTGAAGCTGGATTTGAATTGGAGCATTACAGCAAAAGACTCCGCTTCCCATCACTGATTTTTTCGGCCATTCTGTTGCCTGTAATGATTTGTTACAGCATCGGCACACCATTCAGATACGTATACAACCCAGAACTGGAGACAGGTTCTTAAATTATTTTCTTCAAAAAGGGAGAGGAAAGAAAGATAGCTAAAAACATCTTCACAATTTCAGCCCATGGACAGGATAGCTGGTGGGATAAAGAATGCCTTTTACCTCAAGGTTTCCCGTCTGTCTATCATGGCTATTTGCAAAGCACCCATTACCACAGCATCTAGGAACCTAGTCCGATTCCACCAGCTAGAATTTAACTCACCTTGGTGATCAACACTGTAGGTCAAATTCTGCTCTCAGTTACCCCTGTGCGCTGCTGCTATAACGACTCATCCCCAGTGTTGTGTGTGGGGTTGCACAGATGCACCCAACAGCAGAATGTGACCAATTAGCTTTCATGATATCCTTTCTTCTTCACACATGTAGTACCTGAGAAAACCGATCCAGTGTTCTTCATCTACTGGAATGTACACCTGGTCTACACCCTGCACCACAGCTCCATCCTTCATCCACAACATCTCTGGGTCTTCCATTCCCTCGAGGGTGCAATTTAGTTTCACGGGCTGACCCTGGGACACCTTTAATTTGATTGGAGATCCTGTAAATTTCGTACCTAAAAAAAATACTCCTCCTCCCCACCCCCAAAAAGGCGGGTTGGAGTACAGCAAATTAATCTAGGTTGGTGGGCTATAATGCAACACAGTACAAGAACACACTACAGAGTCTAAAACTGCCTTGTCAGAGCTTTAATAGGTTTGTTTAATGATTATGATTTATAGATTTTAGTTACCCCAAAATGAAAGAGGTTTAATCTATACAGGGTATTCTCATAGCAATGCCAGTTGGGATAGCAGCAGGGCAAGCTTCTACACACAGTAGTACCAGGTCAGGGTTATACAGAAACGCCGTCGGCATCCCCGCAGCAATAAGCCAGCTGTGTTGATTGCTTTCCTGCCACAGAGCCATGGCTCCCCCAAATCCCCTCTTGATTTGCAGCTTCTATGATATGTTCCTGTGCTATTACTAAATAACAACTTTTGCTCTGTTGTACACATTTGTAAAGAACTGGGATTTTAGACAATCAAATCATAGCAGGTTCTTCAGTGTATGCTGTGCCACTGCACTACAAAAGCTCCAGTGCAATTTACAAAACCCATGAAAGTGAAGCCTGCTTTAAAGCATTCCCATGCCAGGAACAAAAACTATATACAGATCACAGTTTTTCTGTAGTCTGTGGCAGGGGAATATTTCAACCAGTAAGTATATCCCATCTCACTCTACCCACCTCCCCTTTGCCAGGCCAGAGATACAGGGCCAGATTTAGACCTCAGGTTATACCAGTGTAATCTCAGAGTAATTCAATTCAAATCAGTGGGATGATTCAGGTTTACACTGATGTGAAATTATTAGTATGTCACACATGCATGAATAAGGAGCATTGCCTACTGTCAGAAGCAAATGCATGGAACGTATTACCATGTAAAAACATGGAAGCCAGTATTGTAAGTACATGTAAAGGATGCATGTATATGAAAAATGAAAGGATTAAAGAAAGCCATAATAGAAAAGGGACAGTAAAAGATAATAGGCAAGTGACTTTTTCTTGACCAACAGCACAGGGACTAACTAGAACAAACCACTGATTCAATCTAATCCAATATCTTGCTTTTGGTAGCAGCCTACACTGGATCCTCCAGAAAGGCGAGTCTTTTCACCACCTGACCAGCTGTGTGGCAATATATCACAGTACACAATGATCCTAGCTCTTCTCATACATAGATCACTTCTGTAATAAAGGTGGCTTACTAGCTTACAGTGCTTGAAAGAAAACACCTGTGCAATCAACATTACATTCAGACACAAAGCCCTCTGCTTCTCAAACTTTTTGTACAGCCTGTGAATAATCTCTCACACGCCACTTTCCTTTTTGCTGTCACGTCAAAAACCTCTGGTAACTGTGGCAATTGCTCACATAACAAAGCAACATCAGGGAAATATTTTGTGTATTTTCTGTTCTGTTTTAGGACCTAGAAGTCAGGAGGATGTGCCACAACTGTGTGACAAGCCAGCTTTCTACACATCTACTACAAGTCCTTTATGCTGTGAGGAAAAGCTGACAACTCCTGCAGAAGAAAACAGTTAAGAGCTGGTTTCTCACCTCAAATCTTTATCCTTCTCCTATTTGCTATTAATTTAATAAAATTTACCAAGAGCATGGAAACTGGTAAAACACATTTTATTTTAGATGTAGCTAGGCTAAAGAATTAATTACTTGAAAAAGATGATCTAACTTGAGATTACTTAACTCATCATGTAGCATAAATTACACGTCCCCATGCATAGCAGAAAACATCCTTCTTTTTTGGGCATAATGTCACAACAGGACACTAAACTTTCAGAGCAAATCTCTCTGTTATATAAATCTAAGGGAGCCAGGTGGTTAAATGTTCATGCATATTGACAGATGCTTATTCATAACATGTGCCTCAACAAAACAGCAAACTACACAACTTCTTATAATCTGCTTTGCTGAAAGTGTTAACCATAAAGTACATAAAGAGATGATCTCTTTGGAAGCCTTTTAAGGCTTCAGTTTCCACCCAAGCTGATGATGCAAGAAATCAAAACAGTGCTAGTATATGCTTTACTTGGCTGTTTTCAACAGCACTTCTAGGTAACGCACAAGTACAGTTGACCTGAAAAGAAGAAAGAGGAACAGGAATAGTAAACAGATTTATGCTTCTGTCATCAATAATAATACACTGTTCAAATTGCAGTGCCCTTTTCTAGTGATGACAGGAAGGTACACATAGACAACTTGGTAAGGACCAAATATATTTTTTTGGGTAAAATTTCAAGGGTTCACTATGAATGCTTATTTCCAACTATACTTCTCACTACCATCCTACTTCCAATTTTTATCTAAATATGTTTCTACCGTGCAGGTTACAAAGACTCGGACTCTAGTTTTTCCTTTTTCCTCAAAGCACGTGGAAATTTGTTAGGAGTAGAAATTGAGATTAGTACCTGGTTAGAAAATAAAATCGTATCATGTTCTTATTGACTAATTGTCAGGCAGATGTGAGAAGGACGGAGTGCTAGGCTGTCAGCATATGCAGCATTCCTTGTTTTCTAGCTCACTATTGATACATGCTTTGATTATAAATGACAGAAGTTAATTGAAATTGCTCTTGGAGTTGAGAGAGAAAAATTGAGAGAAAGGCCAACAAGTATTTCCACTCTAAAAGCAAGAGCTCCTCATTAACCCAGCCCAGCAAGCAAATCCACAAGGCAGATCCTTGAAATCAATGTACTCAGCCTATGTGGATCCAAATGCAAAACCAAGAGAGAGATTCCCAATAAGGTCAGTTAGTGCAAAATTTGTGTGTGCAAGAAGTGCAGGATTATGCTTCTATACCTATGGCTGGGGTAAAACTTGGGGGAAAAAGTCAGGTGAGAAGGAAAGCAAACAAAAGCCAGGGAGAAAAAGATTATCACCTGGCCTTCCCATTTGGCAACTCCAGCCAGGCAAATAAGGAGGGGAACAATGCATTTGCAAACACTCTCCCTGAGTCACCTAGCATTTGCTACTTCTTTCATTCGCAGCCAAATCAAGTTTGCTGCTTGACGCAACGCACACGACTAAGCTGCAAAGATTCATCGAAGCTAAGGTGGGACCTGTGCTCCCAAGAGGACTGGTGCCAGAAGTGCTCTCATCACCATTTTGAAAGAGCTCTTCTGACTCCTGGCAGACTGGCCTCCCAGGCTCAGCAGCTTTTCCACCCTGCTTAAAAAAACGTGTGGGGGGGCGTTTCTTTCTGGCTGGGAAGCTCAAGGCCAAGAGTGTCAGACACCGGTGCCTCCATCCCTACGCTGAGACCTGCAAATAAGCTCCCTCCCTTTTCAAGAGCGACGGGCAACCCCCGCCTCCCCCCAAAGTCAGTCGCAGCTGACAAGAGCCGTGGCATTTGGGAGACAAGGACCTTGTGGTCCAAGTGTGCGGTGGCCTGAAGGTCTCCGAAATCCAGGGGCTGGTGGCGGGATCCGCGCCCAGGCCCTGCCGGCTCCCGCGGGGCTGGTGGAGCCAGGCCACTTCCCCAGGCTTCGCCACAGGGGCCGCGGGGGCGGCTCGGACCGCGGCCGGGGTAAGGGATCGGGGGCTGGAGCAGGCCCGAAGCCCTCCAGAAACACACATACAAAAAGGGATCTGGAGCCACGTCGCCGCGGCTCTGCCAGCACGATCCGGGAGCCCGAGCCGCCCCGGCG
>NW_017729025.1:83725654-83744758 GCF_001723915.1 Gavialis gangeticus | reverse complement strand
CTCGGCTCGGCTCGGCTCCCTGCTCGGCCGCCACCAGCCAGCGCCGGAGCTCGCGAGGAGCCGGCGGGCGCGACCCTCTCCCTCTGCCGGCGCCGGGCTGCAAGCGAGAGCACCGACACCCAGCTCCGACTCCGGCTTCACCGGCAAATGGCGCTTCCCGGCGGCCGCAGACCTGATTTGCAGCCGCCGCTGACATCACTTGCTCATGAATATGCATGGTGGCTATTTCCGATCCCGGCGCCCTGAACTTTTCAGCAAGTGGAAAATAACCGAGCTGCCCCCACGCCGCCGCCCCCCGGCAGGGGCAAGGCGAGGCGAGGCGAGCGCCGGCCCGCGGATGACCTCCTGGCACAGCCAGGGGCTCCCCCTCATGGCTCGCCGCGCCCCTGCTCGCTCTCGGCTTGTGTCAAACGGCGGGACAATGCTCCAGCTCTCTGGGGAGCCCCCCGGGGGCCTGAGGGGCACAGGGCACTTCCCAAGGCTTAGCCCGTCCGCTATACTGGGGGGACGGGGGGAGCGTGTGGCAGACTGAAACCCAACCGAACAGTCAGGTGGGAGCGGAGGGGGAGGGGCTCCTGGTGCGCGAAGGGAGAAACCCCGGCAGGGACGCCCCCAGCTGGTTCCGAGCCGGCCGCCGGGCATCCCTGGGCTGCAAGGGCATGTCTGCCCCGTCACTTCACGTGCTTTAGGTAATGCACTTAAATCTAGTGCCTCCAATCGTGCGGTACTAGAAAAACGCACATTCGCCGATTTTCATATGTGATAATAATATACCATACGCCTATTTCAATCTATGAATCTATTAGCTAAGGAGCACGTTGTTGTGATGCTTGAATGCGCGTTCAGATAGGCTAATGCACATTACAATGCAGGTGTAGATGCACCTCCAAGTGTCTAGTGCAGAGCCAGCAGCCTAGCAATCCGGCAGTGGGGCAGAGCCCTGGGTTAGGCAGCAGGAGGCCTAGAGGAGGCAGCTGGGCATGGTCAGGAACACAGGACTGGAAGGAAAAGAGCCTGGGGGGATGACCCCGTGCCTCAGCGACCCAGGCTTAAGTGTAGCCCTAGCTGTGGGAATGAAGAGCTCTAGGGAGCAGGGAGCTGCAGGCCTGACTGGGTGCTCTCATGGGCTAGGAGAGCTAGTAAGCGTGGAAAGGGCTGCAGCAGCTGTATAGTGACTCTGAGGAGGGCTTTCAATCTTATATAAAAGTTACATAAATAACTACAAAAAAAGTGCAGATTACATTTTTTCTGACCTTGGTCTGAGTTTTTTCAAAGGTTGTGGTTTATCAGATTTGGGATTTGGGGTTAAGTCTATGTCTAAAAAGCCTTCCAAACCCAGGCCTTTCTCCTTCACTTATCTGAGCAGGAAATTAAGTCCTGTTGTTGAGATAACAAACTAAAAGCATCACCTACACCTCCTAACTTTGAATGTCTAGTTGTCAAAGTGATGGGACTGGCTGATGACTGTAGGGGTGGTAAGGAGGCCGCACAGGGGTGCCTGAGGGGCATGCCCAGTTTTGAGCCCTGCCAGATGCAGAGGCATGAGATGCAAGCAGGCTGAGGCTACAAGGGCCAGAGCCTGAGCCTGACCCTGCCACAGGCGGCCTGAACTCAGAGGGGGCAAGAAAGGCAGGCTGGGGCTGGTGAGAGGCTAAGACTGAAAGGCTGGGTCAGAGCAAGTGATCCCAGGCTACAAGTCTAGAACCAGAGTACCCTGTAGGCTAAGGTTAATAGGACCAAAGCCCATACACAAAGGTAAGTGATGACAGAATGGCATCCACAGGGGGAGAGGCTGGAGGCCACAATTAAAAGCCCTAAGGTTTAATTGGGGCTGATAGTTTTGGTTAGTGGGCAGAGGGCCCAGAGACCACAAGAGGTCTGTTAAATACCAGGGGCAGCACTCTGGCACTCGGGGGCTGCCTCTCTATCTATCAAAAAAATATCAAGGTGTGGCAGGAGAGATAAAAAGGGGAGGTTATATAGAAGACTGGGAGTATGGGCAGGATTCTGTTGGCCCCTAGGGGATGCCCCAGCAGTCCCAGAGTTTGTCCTGGTGCAAGTGACCAGCAGGGTCCTAGAGCCATATTCAAGCTCCCACATCATTCCCTTCATTTTCACAGAAACAAAGAATTCATGAGTCCCATTGGAGCTGCTGGGTACTTAAAACAGAGGCATAGAGAAACCAGGTGAGGACGGTCCAGCTACCTGCACCAGGCAGGTAAGATTGTCCCTGACATGAGGCACTTAAAAAGTAGATCCTGTAGTTACGTCAGACTAAACATGGATTTAGGAGACAAATGTTACTGGACTGAAAGTTCCCACCTGGATTCCTTGTGACAGCTCTGATTCGCACTGGACTTTTAGGCCCTAAATGGGAAGATCTTCCAAGATCTGCAGTCCTGAGTCATCTATCAGCAGATTGATGCCTCTGCACTGCTTCCTGGACTTGTGTGCCCTCATCTCAGTACTTTCAACCCTCTCCTCTCCTTCCAGTAATACTGGCTGGTTAGGCTTTTTGCAGTGGAGGCATTCCCCATGTGGCTTGTGATGGGGTTACAGTGCAATGACCAACCTCCTGCCAGTATTTGGCATCCAATCTCTGCATTTATTTGCAGAGGAGCTTTGACAAGGTTCGGAATTTTTTCTGTGTCCTCCAGTTCAGATTTGCTTGATGTGGGCCCCTGTAATGTGGAAGTTTAGGGCACAATATGAACTTTGAAAATAAAAGAGGTTAGCTCCAAGTTTCCCTAGAGCTATTACTGCAATGGGGAAAGGACCTTGTGCTGATTATCAAAAACTCCCTGACATTGGCTTTTCATAGTAATCACCTTGAGAACCAGAGCTGAAAGGCACCAGAACGGGCAACATATCATTACAGTGCAGTACAATTTTCAGATTCATAATACTACTAAGTTAATATAATGCATGGCATTAATACAATACCCTCCATCTCAGGCTCCTGCTGTACGCTATAAACTTAATGAATGAAACCCTGGATGAGGGTAGGGAGAGTTGTTATCCCCCTTCAACAAATGAGAGAGCTAAGGCCAGGCTGCCTTACAGAATTACCCCATTATCTTCCAACCCTTGGCCTCTGGGCTGTGGATAAAGACTTATCCACATCAATTTTCATTTCTGTTAGGAAATCCTGAGGTGCTGAAACAATGCCAAGAAGACTCCAAGACTGGCATGAAAAATCTGTTTCTCCCTCCTCTGTTTCTGCAGACTGAAATGAAGAGGCAAGGAGGAGGCACTGACAAATCGTGTATCCCAAACAGCTAAAGGAAGACCTTGGCACTCTTGGTGCTTCTGCCTATGACAGAATCCATCTGCAGCAACTACAATGCTTTGGCAGATACTTGGGCAAGGCTGCCCTGTGCATATGTTTACTAAAACCCTAAAGCACTTCCACTGTAATCTCTGGACCCTAGTTCAGTCTCCCTTATAGTCTAAGGTACCAATCTAATAATATATTCTGTATATTTATACATCTGTTTATTTGAGGCATCAGTTATTTAAAAAAAAGTAACTATGTTACCAAGGTTTAGCAGTCTTGTGGAGCGTAATGGATGTAAACACTTTGTTTTCCTACAGTGTCTTTCATGTGAGGATTTCAGTGGGCTTTACAGGGCTTACAAAGGTCACACCAACACTGTGACAATGCAAATGTTACATTGCTCCTGTGCTGTGAGTAAATGCCAGTACCCTCAACTTAGAAATGAGGAAGCCAAGGCACAAATGAATGGACTGACTTACTCCAGGTAAGAGAAAGTTAATGGCAGAGTTGAGGGCTGACTCACATTTTCTGGTTCTCAGTCCCATGATGTAACTATGAGATAGTGTTTCACATACAGAGCCATAGGTTAAGATCATTGAAACCAAGCAGACCACAGCAGAATAACAAGAAAACTGTGAGGGATAGAGGTTTCATAGAAATTAAGACCAAAAGTCCCTATATGTCACATGCCATTGGGTATCACCCAAACATTAAACAAGCCCAAAGATTCTACTTAGCTATATATTTCAGTCCTCAAAACTCAAATGAGTGCCAAAAGAAACAGAAGAGACTCCAATTCTACCATGCCCTTTCAGCAGTGTGGAATTGCTGCAATTCCTCCAGTTAATTTGGATAAAAGTAATTTTCCACAAGCACTTTTATTCAGTATGCCATCTTACACACTGCCCTGTCTCCTGATGTTGGCAGTTAACTTAGACCAGAGGTGACCAACCTGTGGCATGTGTGCCACAAGTGGCATAGGTAGCTGTGAGTGTGGCATGTGGCAGATGGGGAAGGGAGCAGGCAACACACTTGTAGACTGGGCAGGAAACACAGGGCAGGAGGCAAAAAGCAGAGCAGAAGTTCAGACAGGGAGAACTGGACAGAGAGCAGAAAGCAGGACAGCCAGTTGGGCAGAGAACAAGGCACTGAGCAGCAGATTGAGCAAGGGAAGGGGATCAGAGTGATGCTTGAGGACAGTGCAGGGCTTAATTTGTGGTAAACCTGCCAAAAAAGGTTGGCTCCCACTGATTTAGACAAAGGCAGAGAAACCTTTATAGAAGGTTTCAAAGAGCTGCTGGGAGGTCTGAGATTGCTACCTACCCTTTTACTTTTGTTCTTTTAAAAAGAAAAGATATTTTCATCCCTCCCATTCCCCCCCCCAATATTCAGTCAACTATAGAGCTGGCCTAAATTTTGACACATTTTTCAGATAAGAGGGAAAAAACATTCAACAGACTATTTTCCTGGATTTTTTTATCAGCTATAATTACCACAATTTCTTAAAAACAAGCCAGCAGAAACAGCTTTATCTGCAAAGATGAGTATATGATACAAACTTTTTATTAAGTGCCCAGGGCCAGACTCTGCCATAAATTAGTGTAGCTCTGTTGAATTCCATAGAACTATGCTGAGTTATGCTAGCTGAGGATCTGGCCTCAGATATTCTAAGAAGTGGATTATCAGCAATCATAAGAATGAAGAACCGTGTGAAAACTGGACCGACATCCTGGATGCCTTACCAGCTGGATTGCAGAGGGCTGTGGGAAATCTTATAGTGTGCTAATATAACTAGGAAAAAATCAAAGGAACCTGTGACTTTGGAATGCTTTGAAGAACAAAGAATCATAAATAAATGTTCCTCTCCCTTAAGTATTAATGAATTAGGAACAAATGTTGTTGTGCTATTGGCCCTAGACAACCAGTACCAATGTTCATTGCACAGATTTATAAAGGACACCCCAACATGACTCATAACTCATCTAACTCTTTCTTGCTTTATGCCCTTCCTCTATTTTATTAATGTATTTTATATCTTACCTGCCTCAGTGGATTCTCTAAACACATTTTAGCAAAGGCATAAAGAGCTCAGCAATATAGAGGCCTAATTACCAGTGGACAGACTTGAAATTTTGCTATTGGATATCAAAATGCTGAGAAAAAAATTGATGATGAAATTGTCATGACTTTTCTCCTTCATTTTTCAATCCACTGTAGAGCTGGTCAAAAATTCAATATATTTCTAAAGATAAAGGAAGCTTATTTTTTTAAAAAGTTCTGCCCATCTTTTCCCTCAAAGAGCTCAGAGCTAATTGTTGGTAGAGCTGAACATCTTGTCTTCTCCAATCTCTGACTTGAACTTCAAAGAGCACAGTTGTTCCCTTAGTTAGAAGATATCCCTATCAACTTGCATTAGTAAACTGAAATGGTGGCAGGAGTGACAGCGAGGTGACATTTCAAGGGACACAGGACTAACACTGTTCTGCTGCGTAGGATAGGATGACTGATCAGATGCTCTCTGAGCTGGCAGTGTGTTAGAACCAACATATTCTGCTCCAGGTCATAAAAGCTACACCTAGCTTTCTGGCAATCATTCCCAGTTGTTTTGACAAGTAACATGAACAAGCTCTGAAGCTATACCACTCATTTAGGTCTTGGATTTTCAATATATGCCCCAAGGCATGTTTACAGCGTGGGAAGGAAAGTTGTTGGAAACCTGTTGGTGGACATTCTCGCAGATGTAGCACAGACCTAACAAACATATTCTTTGAAAAGGTTAAATATGTTGGCTTAGCAGTAACTGCCTCCCACGATCTGCCCTGCCCATGATAATAATGGGGTTGTTAAGGCTTGTTCACATCAGATAAAAATACTATAAAATAGGGACAGTACCTGAAGACCCACTTATAATGCAACTTTCCATAAACACAGTTGAGGCACAAGTCAGTTTGATACTGCAGATGGGACAAAAAGTTCTTTTAACTATAACCCCAGAGTGACTGTGCTAAAGCTTTACACAGACGTGGTTCAGAGACAAAGCTGCAGTATAAGACTAAACCCCATTTTGACTGTGTCACAGGGTAAACACCCAGTAATTATAATTATGATATATGTTGCTTCGTGGAATTGTGATTGTACATTGAGAGCTATCTTTTTCCATATTTGAATCCCTGCCTTTCTTTTAATTGCTATGCCCTCTATCATGCTTTCCTATCTTTCATGTTTTATTTTCTCTATCCTTCATCTACTTCCATCAGAAACAATGTTGAAATGTCTCCTCCAGTCCTTGTGTTTCCTGAAGTTGCAGCCTCCTCCAATTCAAATTTTCCATATGCCCATAGTTTAATTTTGTATGCGTGTGTGTAGAGGAGGAAGGGAAGCACATTAGAGAATCTCAAGTGCTCCATCTAAAACAAAACAAAAACACAGGGATAAACCAGAGCTGTAAAAGATCAGAGCTGACTCAACCTAATCCAAAATTTTGCCGAGACCTAAGTGATGTTAGGCTGGGGTGTTGGTCATATCTGGGTTTGGGGTTTGTTCAAGATCTATGCCTGAGCGTGGATCTTGGTCTGAGTTTTTTCAAAGTTTGTGGTTTCTCAGATTTGGGATTTTGGGATAAGTCTATGGCTAAAAATTCCTCCAAACCCAGGCCTTTCTTCTCCAGTTATCTGAGCAGAAAATTAAGTCCTTTTGTCAAAATAACAAGCTAAAAGCATCATGTATGCCTCTTAACTTTTAATGTCTAGCTGTCAAGGTGATAGGCACTTACACAAAAATTACATAAATAAATGAACTCATACAGACCAAAACAACCTTTCTGATTGCAATTACCATCATTTACAGTAGGTCACATTTGGGTTGCATAAGTGAAAGTAATCCATACGTCTCTTGTAATGAAATAAATGCAGTATTACAAAACAGAGAATAATTAAACCAAAAGAAAATGTATTGCATGTGATGCAACAGTCAATGCCATAAGAAATAACTATATATGTATAGATACATAGAGCTATATAATCTACACATACTAACCAGACTTTACACGTTCCAAATTACAAGTGGATATATAAGAAGCTGATCAGGGAGCAAGCAGTGTTTGACAATTCCATACAGGACATTGTTTCTTACTTACTTATCCTAAAGGTTAAAACACTTCATTTTTTGGAAGATATGGTATTGTATTCTGATATTCACTGCAAACCAGGAATGATCAAGACATCCACCCTCCCCAGTGCAAAGTTTCAAAGGCTCATGTGCTATGTGACAGCCCTTTACTGGGCGCAGGTTTGCATTCTGAGATGGTCCTTAATGGTTCCTGAGAAGGATCAACAGCCTTTGCTTTGGCTCTTGGAGCTAGGAAATAGTTCAGATACACTGACTGCCAAGTGGGGAGAGCAGGAGTGTCACTGATAGGCTTAAGAGTCCCATCTCCTGTACTCAGTGTCAGGTCAGCACCACTGGTGTTCACCACACTGGACTGCCTGTTATTGAGGAGTCACTAGATCTAAATGTAATAGTGGTTAAGACACTTGCTCAGAGCAGTAAAAGATGACATGGGAGCCAATCCAATAGTATACATAATGCTGAGACCCATTTATCACCTGCAGCAAGCCTTCTGGCCAAGGTAGAACTGATATAAGGGCTCAATGGCAGCCTTGATGCAAGTCCCTGGTGTAATAGACATGTTGGTGTTTTGGAGTGGCACGGCAAAAATAGAGTAGAGGTGCAGCCTAGTATACAGTGCTAGCAAGGGTTCCCTGGTCTCACACAGAGCAGAATGTAAATCAGGGTCACTCTGGGGTCACTCCCATGTACGCTGTGCAGTAAATCTGCCTCCAAACAGCTCCAGAATACAGGGTCTACATAAAGTAAAACTATGGCTACATTGGCCTCAGCCACATCACTGCTATGCTAGTATAAGAATGGAATAACTGGGAATCAGGGCCATGCTGCTGAAAATGGTAGTGCCAACTGGTCTACCCTAGTGCTCCTAAATTTGCTGAATTTGATGGTGCAGAACTGGGGTTAGCAAAAATAAGAAACATTTGTAAAATTTTCATAGGGTAGAAGACAAGACATAAAAACTGATGAGAAAAGGATGATTTTTTCTTCCTTTAGTGGTAAATTTCTTTTGGTGTATGATCCTTCAGTGAAAGTTCTGGGTGCTCAGCCCAGGAGTAGGATTTTTGTTTATACAAGTGGTCAGTTACCCTTGTGTGGCATACTCATTGTTTCTGACCAAGATATACTTGCTGTAACTCTGAAAGCAAGAAGGACACTTTGATAGGGCAAGACCCAGAACTCCTAGACTCTGTGATGGAAGGAATGAAAAAATGAAAACAACTTGGGAAGCAAAACTGAGAGAAGACCAAAGAAAGATGCCTGGAGAGAGAGAAGAGAAGGAGGAAGCAAAAGAGAAGGAAACTGAAAGAGCTTTGGGAAGGTTAGCCTCATTTGGAGGTTACAGCAAGAGACTAGGAGTCTGCAGCCATGAGTTCTATTTCTGGCTTTGCCATTGACTTCTGCGTGTCCTTTGGCAAAGTCATTTTACTGCCCTGTTCCTCAGCTTCCTACCTTATGAGAGAGTGAGGAAGGTAAATACATCAGTATTTTCAAAATGCTTTAATATCCTGAAATGGTGATTGCTTTAGTGGTTTAAAGTATCTTACCTGAAATGTGAGAGAAAGATGGAGATGGAGATGGAAATGAGAAGGGAAAAATAGAAAGGTGTTGTTTTCTGAGAAGAGAAAAGAAAGGAGAAAATAGAGATACAGACAAAGTGGTAGGGAAATAGAGGGAAGGTAGCCTTTGGACACAAGATACATATTTTCTTGCACTATCAGGGAAGGAATTTAGAATCAGAGGATTGCCTTGTGGAGCTACTATGCAGTGCCTTGATATGTATGTTTTCTTTGTTAGTAGCACCTCTGTCAAACAGAACTAGAGCCATGGAGCTAAGCTAGCCTTAGGGGAGGGAAGCTCTAAAGCCCATAGGGTCCTATCACAGAGAGGTCTCCAGGCAGGATGAGCGTCGAATGTAGAAGTGCCTTCTGTCATGCCCTTCGGGCCTGTGCACAATTAGCACGGGGAAGAAACGGGCATCATGGTAGGTTGGTGGGTTTTCATTGATGGCCAGCTGGCTGGAGTAAGAGCAACATTGTTCATCATGGCAGCCCCGGTCTGCTATACTGCTGCTGCGACTCCTCCAGAGGCCTGTCCTGTGGGAGCCATGGATGCGGCACAAGGAGAAACGGCTGGTGTTGAGGGAGAGCCGGGAGTTCCCACTACAACTGTGGAAGGCATGGCGAGAGAAGATGGAGGAGGTACTGGAGGTATGATGGCACTGCTCACAGCCATGAGCAATTTCACTGTACTGGCATACAGAGTAGCTGTTGTACACAGGGGTCTCTGTCAGATCCATTAGCATGGCCTCTGAGTAGCTGGGGATCAGCTGCCGGTTGGTACAGATATGCCACTCCAGTTCAGTACTGTCCTGAGTGTTGTCTCTGGGCATGCGATACCTGTATAAGGGCTCCTCTGCTGTGGTCGGTGCTGTGTACTCAAGGCCAAGGAGCTTCTCTACATGGTAATGCACATATGCAGTCCGATATTCTATAAGCACTCTCAGTGGCCATGATATCATCAAGATAGCTGCCACCCAGAAAGTATAGTGGGACACGTACCATGGGAGATGGTCTGGATCCCCATACGCCATCATGAGCTCTTTGAAATCTACATTTTTGAGCTGCATACCTTCCCTGACTTCCATGTAGTCATCCAGTCCCTCAATCTCTGTGAAAAAGTGAGCTCTCTGGGTCAAGTAGGAGTTCTCAGACTCTAGACTGGCAAAGCTGAAGCATTTGGTGAACTTCAGCTTGGTGGCTGTGTAGCATTCCAGGCCCAGCAGTTCCTTGGAGATGTCCTTGTATCCACAATGAGAGTAGTCGAACTCGGCTTCAGCCACATGGGTGTTGACTCGCTCATGGTAGACTTGCGTGGTAGTATAAGCATCTCCATTACGGTACCGGGTCACCTGCCGGGTGCGTCGCACAAAGTGGTAGCTGATGGCTTTCCACCAGATACACGGCGTGGCTTGTTGCATGCGATTGATGCATTCATAGACGTTGTCCACATCGGCCTTGTACTGGAGCTCGCTTTTGACATGGCAGTGCCAGCACTCCACCAGGTAGACTGCATACAGCATGGTTAGGAAGGCTAATGGGATATAGACATAGCCATCAGAGCATGGGCTGTCATGGTAGATCATGGACTTGCCTTTGAAGGAGCTATCAAAGTTGAGCTTGGTGACTCGGGCAAGCTGACACCAGGCCACAGCACCCAGGCAGCCGTACATAAGGATGGAGAGGAGGAGGCATTTCCAGTGGGATTCTCTGCACATGCAAGCACTCAAGGACTGCTTGACAGGGCGTTGCTTGGAATCAGGCAGCAAAGGCAGAGGTGGGGGGAGGAGAAAGACAGAGAGAGAGAGAGAGAGAGAGAAATCTGTGTCAGTGACACTGTTTTACATAATGCACACAGCATCCTTGAAAATGTTATTAGTTTAGCCCTTAAAAACCTTGAGGCTAGATTGAGCCCTTAGGCACAGCCCTGAGCAAGGGGTGATATATAAATGCCCAGAAAACAGCACGCACCAGAGAGAAGTCTCTAGGGCACAACTCCTCCCTGTTTCATCCTTGCTCCAGAGACAGTGGTCATTTGCTGCTGTTCCATCCATCAGCAAATTGCTATCCTCCCTGCCCTGACTGCAGGGCTAACCTGTGTGTTGGGATGGGCCTAAGCCAGCCTCCCCTCCCCCCTGCCCTCCTCTCCTTACTTGCTTTCTCAGGGGTTGGGATAGGTAGATGCATTGACTCTGCTTTCTGCTGGATACCTGGACCCAAGTTTCAATAGTCCATGCAGGGAGGTCTATGAGGTTCCTATCCTTCCTTATGCTCCTGTATGAACCAAAGTCCACTTTCATTTACATGCTATGCAGTCCTGCAGAAGGCAATTAGATTAGGCCATATAAGAATGAAGAGGTGATTTGACTGTTTGCTTGACACTATTGTACAAATGATGAATTTTTGTGTACCTACATACTCCTTGGAGGAGCTTTGTGCTTATCTTTGCCACACCCCAACGTGGGCAGGGTAAAGCAGGAGGAATATAAACTAGAGTTAGGGCCCATTTCATCCAGCAGCAGAGAGCTGACTCAGAGGTAAGTTACACCTACCAAATTATCAACACCATGTGCTGCAACATTTTCCTGGAAGTTGCCCATCCGGAAACTGACTAGATTCAATCCTGTTTATTGTCAGACCTGACAGGACCACAGCACCAGGTGGCATGGATACAAGCTGATAATATTAGTTAGCAGCAAGCGAAAAGGTTTAAAGTTTGTAGCTAATAGGGTATCTGTAAATATGTTGAATCCAGCATGCTTGTGGCCTTTAAAGATCCAAAGTCAGGTTGTGCAGCTAAGTTCACACTCTTGTTCCTCTTGGCACAAATTCACCCACTAAAAATAAAATGTTGGAGGTGATTTAATTTACCACAATAACAAATTACTAACACGATCAAACAAAGTGACAATGTGGATCTTCAGATGTGATTAAACTAGCAAAATGGCAATTTCTGTCACGTGGAAACAGGAAAAGCGCAATGTGGACAAGGGCCCTCAAACTCCTACTGTGTTCCCTGAAAGGATGTGATTATAGTCCCCTCGCCCTGATGATGTTAGAATGAATCTGTTGCCTGTGATGTTGTATTACAATAATAACAATTTTAAAAAAAAAAAATCAAGCCAGTCAAGAACAGTAGCAACTGACTTGTCTCTTGACAAAATGCATCACCCGTGTAGGTTAGGGTACTGGCTAGTTGCAGTGTACAGGCTGAAAGTGAGCATTTCAAACTCAATAGCTGATCTTTATTATTGAGGCATATCTGCCTACCTGTTGCTATTTCTACCTCTTGGCTGCACTTTGTAGGAAGAGTATGACAGCAGCAAACAGGCCTCAGGACTTGCTCATTATCACGCTGCTTTTCTACCTTAAGCAAAAATAATTAATCTGAAGAAACCATTTTTAACATACCAAACTTCTCAGCAGTTTCCAAACAATGCCAGGTCTTTAAAGCAATCTACTTGCTTTAAAAAGAAAGAAAAGTTTCCTTTTTCTTCCCTCAAGTATAGAATTTTCCCCCATCACAGCTTACCTGAGGCTCACAAGAGATTAGATTCAATTGTTTCAATAAGGAGTTTAAGTCCCAATGCTCTATGACACTACAAAGCTAGAAATAGGAGCTTTATGCTACAGGGAAGAAAAAGATCAGTTTTTCCAGTGGTAGGACAGTGGCATTTGCTTATTACTTGCAGCTCTGTGAGATCTAACATTGATTACATTATATTTAAAAGCACAGAAAACCTATTTTAAGTCATCAGCTTGGTTTTATAGCTTCCTGTGAGCCCTGCACAGTTATTCAGGGGGTAATTTCTGTTTTCAGATCCAACACTTATAATAAACCTATATTAACTTAATTGATTTCAAGGAGTTACACCAATATAAACCTACAGCAATTGAGAATAGAATATGACCTCTGATGCTTCCAGAAGAAAATCATGAGTAAATATTATTCTTACTCTAATTGTTAGCTATGAGTATATTTGAATGAAGAAGAATAATACTGTGTCAGATTCTCGGCTACACTAAAACCCCTTACTCTATTCTGGAAGAGTCAGGGGACCAAACTGGATATATATGGAATTTTATGCTGACAGAGGTCTTCTGGCCTTAAAGAGGGAAATGAGAGTCAGTCCTATTTTTACTAGTCTCCTTCAGGGAACAGTGAAGGGAGCAGAAAAATGGTTGCAGGCAGTCTCCCAAACACTGAACAATAACTGAACAATAGCTGCTGTCACAAAATACATGCCTGAGTCCAGATGTGATCACTAACTGAATAAAATATTCTGGCAGCACTCCTTTTAAGACCCATCTTTAAACTGTAACTGTTATCATTATGGTAGGTTCCTCTGCACCATCCTACCTTTGGGCCCAGCAAGGCTCTGAAGGGATGAGGGAATGTCTGCCTTTTGTTCTATGTTTGTACAGCACCTAGCACAATGGGGTTCTGGTCCACAGTTAGGACTCCTGGGTGCTACAGTAATACAGGTAATAATAACTGTAGAGACTCAGATCTTTCTTGTCCTTGTGTTTAAAGTTGGTCTCTTGGTTTTTCCTCTGTGAAGAACTGAACAGGGGGTGGGGGGTGCTGCAACAGTAAAACTTCTCTAAATCATTTTCTAGAGTTGGACAGAAGCAGCAGCTGGGCTCTACTTCTACAGCAGAAGGCTGTGGGAGAACTTAAAATCAGCAGTCACATGCTCATGCAGGCTGTAAAATGGGTCACTTACATGTGGGCGATACACCAAAGGATCCTGGCTGAGATTGTCGTCGCACTGCGGGGGACTTAACCGTCAGCTTTAATGTTAAATGTGTGGTTAAATACCTGATAGAGGTGTGGGGTTCTCACACTTTCTCCCAGTAAAGTAGGGCACAGTGTGTGAGGCACTAATTCCTGTTGCCACTTTAGAAGGGAAGCCAGAACAGCAGCCAAAAAAAAAGTTGAAGGGTGCTTGGCACCTGCCTTCCCACCCACTGGACAGTATTCAGAACTCTCCTTTGCCCATGATGCCAAAATTACTACTTAGGCTTCTGCTTTCTCCCTACCCACCCCTAAAGTCTCCAGTCTGGCCCCGAATATAGTGCTCTGAAGGGTGATGGTTGAGGACTGTTTAAAGGTCAGTTCTGATGCTGGTCAGCCAGTTATGCTTCCAGAAATGTTGGGACAATGCTAACCAAATACAACAAGTATTCAGGATTTTCAGCAAGTGTAATATTTAGTTTGCCCATCCTGACAGCCTTTAACCCTCTTTACACTATTGTCCAGGTATGCCATTGCAGAACCTCAGCTGCAGACCCTCACATCATTCCATCTCTTGCCTATACGATGTTGCTTTCCTCTCCTTCTCACATACACCACAAAAGTGCAACCATATTAGTTCTATCCCCAAACAGCTCCAGTGACTCCTCACGTACCCTGTCATCCTCTCTCTCTCTCGCTTTTGGCTCCTTTTGCTACTTCCTCATCCCTCCTACACCAGATATCATGGATGCTAGTGAGTGAGCTTTCTCCTCTGCAGGCTCTGCCATGTGAAAAGCCTTGCCTATACACTATTATTTCTCCCTCCCATTTGGTTATTTTAATTCTTTAATATTGTAATACTATAATCTAACACTGTAAAACATTTTGGCAGAATATGCAGAGGAAAGATGCCAGCAAAAATAAATAATATCAATAATAGTAATAAAGCATCATCTACATTAGAAATCTAATAAACATACCCATCTTTTTCTGTATAACTAATCAATTAAAATACTAGAAAAATGGTTCCCAAACTTTATTGGCTTCTATAGCTTCTTCTTCAAAACTTGAAGACCTTTGAAGTACCCCAAGTCATCATCTCCTCCTGGCATGCATTTGTTTAGGTCATAAAAGGGCATAACTTGCAAATATTTCTGGACCTTAATTCTACTATAAGTGCCCAAGAAATCCTTTAATATATCAATTATAAGTAGGACTGGCCAGAAAGCAAAAATTCCATTAGGTGAAAAATATTGAGGTTTCTAAATTTGTTGCAATATGGAAGAAAACCATAACCTTTTGGAGATTAAGGGCATTAGAAACCACAAACAAAAACGAGAGAGAGAAAGACTAAACCCCAGAATACACAATAGGGCACTGGTCAGGGCATTTACCTGCGAAGTAGGAAAGCCAGGTTCAGCCCCTAGTCTTGATGAGTCAATGTGCTCTCACTGTATATTGGACCCGAGGAAGAGCATCTAATGAACATAAGAACACAAGCCCAAAAGCTTGCCCAACAGCTATCCCAACTATACAGTCAGGTCAATAAAAGGTATCACAAAAAGTTTTCAGCTCTAAATGTCTGTGAAGTTATTTGAAGAACTGGAATTTTCCAGTGAAAAAATGTGTCATCAACCTCTAATGCTATCACTTTTAAGCATCTCAGGTTTTTAGATAGTGTATCAAGAAGAAACACATTAAGGCATCCTTTATTCTTATTTAAGAATGCTGTATTATGCAAATGAAAAATATGCACCACAAATAGCATAGTGTTATACTTTGGCATACCACTGAATTGCAGGCAAGGGCTTGGCTTTTTAATCTTGTTTAATTTAAGTTCAAGTGCAAAGTTTTTATCTGCATTACTGTTGAACATAAGCCAAAGTTTTCTCCATCTCTTTTTTTTTTTTTTTTTACATATAATCAAGAGGAACACAAATATATATTTTATATATAATTGAGAAGAACACAAAACATTTTGAATTGCTCTCACAGAAAGTGAGAAAAGTGCCATTAATGAAAAGAGCAGGGAAAAAGAGGGACCGGGGGGCGGGGTAGGGGGGAGACAGAGAGCTTGTATATGCGCATGTCTGCCTATGTATATTTGTTTGTCTGTCTTAATGGAAAGGTGGGGCCTGTAGATGCATGTGCGTTCATATTTTCGTGTGCACAAAAGTCAGGTAGGCCTCTGTGTCTATGGATGTGCCCCAGAGCAGGCAAGAGCTATGCACGTGTATATGTATAATGAAGTGCAAGGCCTAAGAAGCGAGGAGAAAAGGAGGTAAGAAGGACTTGACTGGAAGAGGGCACAGATTTCCCTGGGGCAACCTGTCCTCCCAAGTAGGGCCTCTAGATGCCTGTACAGTGAGACAAATAGCATGAAGGCTGCTTGTATTAGAAGGAGGCACTCAGTTGGGAGCTGTGCTGTTGAAAAGCCAGATACCTGTGCTTAGACCAGTGATTCTCAAGTAGGGTGCCACAGCACCCTGGAGTGCCTTGAGATCCTTTCAAGGATGCTTCAGGATGCACCAAGTTAGTACTGTTAGGTGCACAAATATGATTCACAAGATAAACCCAGAGATTTCAAATAGCCATCCATAGCTGTGGTCTTTCAGAGTTCTTTGCATCAAAAGAAACTGCTTCATTATTTCTCTGTAGGCAAAAAGGAGTGAAAAATAGGAGCTGGTATTTTCTGAGGGGCCTCAATTCTACCCAGGAGTGTCACAAGTCTATCCAGGGGTGCCTTGAGTCTAAAGAGGTCAAGAACCACTGTATATATTACAGTGCAGTGCTGTGTGCACTCTGGCTCTGGGCTAATCTACCTTGATCATCTACCAGGTCAGAACTAGCACAGGTATCCCTACTTGGCACTACACTGTACAGTGTAAACATGGGAAATGTTATTTAAGTGGTTAGTGGGGTCACTGGAAAAGTCTAGAGAGTCAAAATTGGCAATTCAAAACTGGAATTTATGGAATTTACTTGTACCATCAGGTTTTACCAGGCTGGCTGTAGAACAAAACCCCGAGGTGGGACTGGCGAGTTAATGCACAATTATGTTCGCTTTCTTCTGGAGAGTTCTGTGTGCAACCTTATTTGCAAATGATAAAATCATCAAAGCCCTGACTAAATGGATAGTTGCCTCTACTAGGGAGGTGGCAGGTACCCAGGTTCAAGAGCTAGTATGAAATGCTTTGTTTAAGATATCTTTTGCCCAGGCATACCCAGTGCTTCAAATTATTTACTGAACTACAGTTACAGCATGTTTGGCTGTTGCTGAAGCAAAAGCAATTTCAACCCCCGCTTGATTTTTTAATACTTTGGGTTGTAACAGCTTGGAGTGAGAATTTGGCTTCCACTCCTGCATAGTAATGAGGGATGGAAGAGGAGAAGAGTATGAATACACAAGCTGGTATATACTTCCACCTGCCTATCAAGGATGGAGCCTGCTCTGTTGGCTAGAGAAAGAAGCTGGTACCAGGATGCCTGGATTCTGTTCCTGACTCTTCCATTGATTTTGAGCAAATAACCAGGATTCAGGTGCAGCCAATTAAGTGTGCATCTTTAATTTCCATTCTGCATGTATTTGGAAGACATGGTCTCAGGTGTGCCCATTCAAGTCCGAAGGGTAACTTTTTTTCTTTCATAGATTTCATAGGCATTAGGGCTGGAAGGGACCTTGGAAGATCATCAAGTCCAGCCCCTCGCCCCAAGGGCAGGAAGTCAGCAGGGATCATAGGATCCCAGCAAGGTAAACATCCAGAAGTCTTTTAAAGGAGTTCAGAGTAGGTGGTTGAACCACATCTGGTGGCAATCTATTCCAAACCTTATAGTTCTGGTTATTTTGGGGCAGTTGGGTAGTCCTAGATATCCAATACTTAGATTGCCTTAGTTGGGGGCTCGGACAGTAAAGAAGTTCTTTCTTATGTCCAGCCTGAAACGGTTATGGTGGAGTTTGTGACCATTTGACCTTGCCATCCCTTGGGGCGCTCTGGTGAACAGATGTTCCCCCAGATCCTGGTAAGCACCCCTGATAAACATATAGGTGGCCACCAAATCACCCCTGAGCCTGCACTTTTCCAGGCTGAAGAGTCCCATGGCTCTTAGCCGCTCTTCATAAGGTCTGCTTTCCTGACCTCTGATAGTGTGTGGCTCTCCTCTGCACCCTCTCAAACTTCTCCACATCCTTTTTGAATTGTGGAGCCCAAAACTAGATGCAGTACTCCAGCTGTGGCCTCACCAAAGCCGAGTACAAGGGGAGAATGACGTCGTGGGATTTGCTTGAAAAGCATCTATGGATGCAAGCCAGCGTTTTGCTTGCTTTACTAGCAGCAGTATCACATTGAAGGCTCACGTTCATCTTGTGATCAATTATGACCCCCAAGTCCCTTTCGTCTGTAGCGCTAGCCAGTGTAGCACTGCCTAGCCTATAATGATGCTGCAGGTTTTTCTTCCCAAGGGTGGAGAACCTTGCATTTTTCAGTGTTAAACACCATCCAGTTTCTTGTCCACCCATTTCCTGAGCCTGTCAAGCTCAGCCTGGATCGTCCTCCAGTCCTCAGGTGTGGATGCTTTACCCCAGAGTTTGGTGTCATCGGCAACCTTGGCCAGTCGGCTTCTGACTCCAATCTCCACATGATTAATGAAGATGTTGAACAATATATGTCCAAGGACAGAGCCTTGGGGGACCCCACTGGTCGCAGGACACCATGGCGATTGACTTCTGTCAACACCACCCTCTGGGTCCGACTATGGAGTCAATTCCCCAGCCAGCAGATTGTGGTAGACCCGAGGCCGCAGTTGGCCAGTTTTGCCAAGAGGTGATCACGGGATACCAAATCGAAGGCTTTTTTGAAGTCAAGATATACGACATCAATTTCCTCTCCCTTGTCCAGGTGATAGGTCACTTGGTCATAGAAGGAAATAAGGGCCCTGCTCACTCAGGCCTCCCTGTCCCGTAATGGGCAAGGGTGTTCCACAGGACTGGTGAAAGACTGATACAAAGTACCTATTTAGCAAGTTGGCTTTTTCCTGGGCGTCGGTTGTCAGTTGTCCCATCTGGTTCAGCAGGGGTCCAATGTTGCCCTTGCTTTTCCTCCAGCTCCCCACGTATCTAAAAAAGGACTTTTTATTGTCCTTGATACTTGTAGCTAGTTGGAGTTCTGTCACGGCCTTGGCTTTCCTGGTTCGCTCCCTGCAGGTCTGGACCAGTGCAGAGTATTCCTCCTTGGAGGTGGATCCAGTTCTCCATCCTTTGTAGGTCTTTCTTTTTAGACACAGGAGGTCTGCTAGGTCCCTGCAGAGCCAAGGGGGCTGCTGTGTCTTTTTGCTGCTTTTCCTCCAAGATGGGATAGACTTTGCTTGCACATCCAGGATCATTCCTTTGAGAAGCAACCACTCATCCT
>NW_017729025.1:83720387-83720654 GCF_001723915.1 Gavialis gangeticus | reverse complement strand
AAGTCAGCAGGGATCATAGGATCCCAGCAAGGTAAACATCCAGAAGTCTTTTAAAGGAGTTCAGAGTAGGTGGTTGAACCACATCTGGTGGCAATCTATTCCAAACCTTATAGTTCTGGTTATTTTGGGGCAGTTGGGTAGTCCTAGATATCCAATACTTAGATTGCCTTAGTTGGGGGCTCGGACAGTAAAGAAGTTCTTTCTTATGTCCAGCCTGAAACGGTTATGGTGGAGTTTGTGACCATTTGACCTTGCCATCCCTTGGGG
>NW_017729025.1:83718673-83718909 GCF_001723915.1 Gavialis gangeticus | reverse complement strand
GAGGACTTCTGTATTGCTGACTGACTTGCCAGCTTTACGGCAGATGGTGAAGGTGATCAGCTCATGGTCATTGTCACCCAGCTACCCTTCAATCATTAGGTCATCCCCCATTGCCAGTACCAGGTCAAGCAGTGCTTTACCTCTCATTGACCCATCAACTACTTGTGTCAGATAGAGCTCATCCACGCATGAGAGAAAGCTTTGCGATCACTCAGATTTGGCGGAGCAGTCTTCCC
>NW_017729025.1:83705689-83713673 GCF_001723915.1 Gavialis gangeticus | reverse complement strand
ACAGAGCCTTGGGGGACCCCACTGGTCGCAGGACACCATGGCGATTGACTTCTGTCAACACCACCCTCTGGGTCCGACTATGGAGTCAATTCCCCAGCCAGCAGATTGTGGTAGACCCGAGGCCGCAGTTGGCCAGTTTTGCCAAGAGGTGATCACGGGATACCAAATCGAAGGCTTTTTTGAAGTCAAGATATACGACATCAATTTCCTCTCCCTTGTCCAGGTGATAGGTCACTTGGTCATAGAAGGAAATAAGGGCCCTGCTCACTCAGGCCTCCCTGTCCCGTAATGGGCAAGGGTGTTCCACAGGACTGGTGAAAGACTGATACAAAGTACCTATTTAGCAAGTTGGCTTTTTCCTGGGCGTCGGTTGTCAGTTGTCCCATCTGGTTCAGCAGGGGTCCAATGTTGCCCTTGCTTTTCCTCCAGCTCCCCACGTATCTAAAAAAGGACTTTTTATTGTCCTTGATACTTGTAGCTAGTTGGAGTTCTGTCACGGCCTTGGCTTTCCTGGTTCGCTCCCTGCAGGTCTGGACCAGTGCAGAGTATTCCTCCTTGGAGGTGGATCCAGTTCTCCATCCTTTGTAGGTCTTTCTTTTTAGACACAGGAGGTCTGCTAGGTCCCTGCAGAGCCAAGGGGGCTGCTGTGTCTTTTTGCTGCTTTTCCTCCAAGATGGGATAGACTTTGCTTGCACATCCAGGATCATTCCTTTGAGAAGCAACCACTCATCCTGAACTCCCCTCCCATTTGGGTTGTGGCCCTTTAGGGCCTCCCTGACAAGCCTCCTGAGCTTGACAAAGTCAACTTTCCTGAAGTTGAGGACTTCTGTATTGCTGACTGACTTGCCAGCTTTACGGCAGATGGTGAAGGTGATCAGCTCATGGTCATTGTCACCCAGCTACCCTTCAATCATTAGGTCATCCCCCATTGCCAGTACCAGGTCAAGCAGTGCTTTACCTCTCATTGACCCATCAACTACTTGTGTCAGATAGAGCTCATCCACGCATGAGAGAAAGCTTTGCGATCACTCAGATTTGGCGGAGCAGTCTTCCCATGAGATGTCTGGGTAGTTAAAGTTTCCCATGACAACCATACACTGGGAGCATGTGGCCTCAGCCAATTCCCTGGTGAACTCCTGGTCAAGCTCTTGATCCTGGGTCAGAGGTCTGTAGTAGACTCCTACTATTGTGTCCCCTGTACGGTGTTCCCCACAGATTTTAACCCAGAGGGTCTCTAGTTGTCTACTCTGGGCGCCAATGTCGGCTTGCAGGGACTCGTGGCTTTCCTTGACAGAGAGCTACACCCCCGTCCCTTTTGTCCACTTGTTCTCTCCTATAGCCGTCTATACCCGTGGCCCAGTCATGGGTGGAGTCCCACCAGGTCTCCGTTATCCCTATGACCTTGTAATTATTTGTGTTAAGCAGGAGGACAAGTTCCTCCTGCTTATTCCCCATGCTCCTGGCATTTGTGTACAGGCAGGCAGGTGTCCCCTTGGGGGCCCTTGCCTTGCTCACAGATTGATCCAGGGCTGGGACAAGGGTGGGCTCCCTTAAGTGCCTTGGCCTGCTGGCTTTGCAAGCATTGCTCAGTGGGCCAGCAGTGGCAGTAGTCCTCCCATCCCCCAGCAGGCTCAGTTTAAAGCCTGGTGGAGCAGGTCAACCAGTCTGGCTGAGAATAGCCTCCTCCCCAGGGGAGAGAGGTGACGGCCATCCCTTCCCAGCAGCTCACTGCCTCTCTTGCCAAAGAGCAGACTGTGGTCATGGAAGCCAAATCTTTCCCAGTGACACTAGCACTGCAGTCTTTAGTTCACTACCTAGATCCTCCTCTCCCTCCCCAGCCCACAGCCCGAGACTGGGAAGATCAAAGAAAGCACCACCTGTGCCCACAGACCTTTTAGCCCCACTCCCAAATCCCTGTAGTGCCTCATGACCCAGCTGGGAGCGCTCCGAGCCATGTCATTTGTGCCTACAAGGATAAGGAGCATGGGGTAGTGGTCAGTGGGCTGGAGGAGCTCAGGGATCTTCTCCTCAGTGTCTCAGATATGGGTTCCCAGGAACAAGCAAATTTCCCAGGCTAAGGGGTTGGGGCGGCAAATTGCCCCCTCAGTCCCCCTCAGGATGGAGTCTCCCATGACAAACACTTTGCATTTGGTCTTGGGGAGAGTGGGGGTGGTAGCTACAGTACAGCCTGTGTTGCCTGCAGGAGCTGGCCGCTTGGCAGGCTCAGCTGGGGCTGCAAGAGTTTCATACCTGTTGCAAAGCTCCAGCGGTGGGTGGACCTTGATCACCTTGGTCCAACCCTTTGGCTGGACAGCAAGGGAAGTACTCGCGTCCTCCCTTGTCCTGAAGGGCAACCACGGTCTACCCTCTGCCTCCCAGGGGAGAAGGGCCTGGCAGTGGGAGTCTATCTCCTGCTCACAGTCCCTGATGGCATGCAGTCTCTGGACTGCAGCCTGGAGCATCTCCAGCTGGTGTGCCAGAGATCCCAAAAGGAAGCAGACCCCACAAGGGGAGGTGGCCATGCTCTCGGGCCCCAGAGCCTGAAAAGGTGACAGGCAGCCCCACAGCCAAGAGCCAGGGGCTCCATCTGTGTGGAGCCCAGAACCACAGGCTCCGTCTGGGTGGAGGTCTCTAAGATGCCAGGCAGGGGGGACTGCAGACCCCGAGGGGACCCTCGGGGTGCAGCGCATGCCCATCCACATCATGCCACTGGTAGGCCGGCTATGGCTGGGAATGCCTACCCAAGGGGGTTCACAGGCAGGGCCACAGGCCCCCCTCCCACATGAACTCCCGTGCTAACTCCCGTGCCAGGCCCAGAAGCATGCCTGTTTGTGCGGCCTGTTCGGAAGGCTCTGGTCACGTAGCTCCCTGGGGGGCTGAGCCACGTAGGAGCCAGGGGGGAAGGAGGCGTGACCCTCTCCGCCTCCATTCAGCCTGCTCCCAGCAGGCTACGTCCCTCCCACCATGGGCCCTTTAAAAGGTACATTCAAAAAATTAAGTTAGAGGTTCAAGAAAAATACTTACCTATGATTCAGTCAGGAAGTATATTTATAAACACTTTTCTTCCTGACTATCTCAGGAAAGGCAGAATTTTAAAAGAGCTCATCAGTTGCCTAGAAGAATGTCCTTATTTTCATATACAGTCTGAACTATTAGAAGTAGAAATGTAGGACAACCTTTTCAAAAGCATTCATTGATATTGAGAATTCCAGTGTTCAGCTGGACAATTGAAACAGTTCAGCCCTAATCTTCAGAGGCACTCAGATTTTGCCTTTGTAACTGTTAAATCCACTGCACTTCAGACAAAAAGACTCACTATGTGTCAGGCTGCTAGCAGACCACTGAAAGAATTGGCCCAGTGATCACATGACTGATCCCAGTTAATTATTAGTTAGGAATTTTTTCACACAAATGATGAACAACAAAGTTCTGGTTATTTTTGGGCAGTTGGGTAGTCCTAGATATCCAATACTTAGTGATACTTCTGGCTTTATAGGGATATTATAGACCAAAGAACTTAATCTTCCATTACAATTCAAAGTAGATTTATAGTTTAAGATCTGAAGGGGTCATTAGGTCATCTAGTTTGGCCTTCTGTGCATCATGGGCCATTACATCTTATCCATTTATTCCTGTGTTGAGCCCAGTAATTTGGGTTTGGCTGAAGCATGTCACATAGAAAGGCATCCAGTCTAGATTCAAAGACAACGGGTGCATCTACAGATGCAATTAATGTGATGCAATGAACTCTGGAGCAGTTTGATCTAGAGCGAACTGCTCCCAGACAAAGCCTCTACACGTGTGCCTGGAACAGCAGCAATTTGAGCCAGGGTGGAGCAGGCCCCCAGCTCGGTGGGCTGACTGAGCACAATTTACGCCCACGGTCAGCTTCTATATGGGCATTTCAGTGCAGTAAACTACTCTGCTGTAAGATAGTATTGCCTCTGACAGTACTCTCTTACAGAGGAGTTGATTAATTCACTGTGCCCTAATATCAGCACAAGTGTAGACAGTATGCTTTACTGTGCAGCTAATTAATCTACTCTGCAATAAAGTGCATGTGTAGATGCACCCAATGAGAAAGAGAATCCACATTTTGTCTTGATTGTTTGTTCCAGTAGTTATTCATCTTCACTGTTAAAAATGTGTATCTAATTCATTCTTTTAATTTGTCTGGCTCCAGTTTTGGGTCTTGCCCTGCCTTTCTCCATGAGATTTGACAGACCATTAGCATCCAATTTTTCTCACTGTGATGGTACTTATATGCTGTACAAATTACCACTTGATCTTATTTTGAGAACTTAACCAGATCTCTCATTGTCAGGGATTTTCCCAATTCTCTACTCTTGTTCTTCTGCACTTTTCCCAGTTCCTTCTTAAAACATACACCCAGAAGTGTACATATCATACCAGCTGTGGTTTCACCAGTATCTCATACAGAGGCAAAATGATCTCCTTTTTCCTCCCTACTCGGCCCTTTTTCTGCTAACACATCACACTGGAAGTTCATGTTCAGTTACTTTTCCACTATGAACTTTAATCCTTTCAAGTCACTGTTTTCCAAGATACAGTTCCTTGTTCTTTATGTACAGCTTGCAATCCATGCTCCTACACGTCTGACACTGTATTTGGCTGCATTAAAATGCATTTGGTATGAATGGGCCTGGCTTTCCAAGTCATCCAGATTGCTCTTTGTGATTATCATGTCCTTATCATTATTTTCCACTCTGCCAATCTTTGTGTCATCTGCATATTTAGCAGCAGTTATTTTACACATTTACTTTCAGATCATTGATAAAAATTGCTGAAGTGCCTAGTAATGATTCTTGCCAAACCCCACTAATGTAATTTGTAATTAACTACTCATTTATAGAAATGCTATCGCAAGATTAAGTGTCTGAATTACTTCATCACATGGGCCTTGTTTAGTCATAATAAAGTCTATGCTCCTTTCAGTACCAACCTGCTAGTGAAATGACCATTCTGGATAGTAGCAGCTTTACACAAATCCTTCCTGCAACTTCAGTTGAATAAGCTATACTTTAGTTTCTGTTCTAAACAGCGAATGCTGCTGTATGTTAAACAGTGGCTATAATCTACTCCAGAAGCAGCTTCATTTCAATAGTGGGTGAGGCAATTCCTTTCTGTACAGCATTTTCTAGCCATCCAAGTGTGGATAATAGGCACTTGTTTTAAGCCTTACATTTAATCCACCTCTATCTTTGTCTGGCAAAATAAATTTGACCTGAAAAAACACCATCCTTACTCTGACGTTCAGGATGGATTTTCTGTAAAATTCAAGAGATTGACCAGGTTTTGAGTTACAGGTCATAATCCTGACATGAAATTGACATATATTTACTATTTCTTTGTATTTTTCTAGATAAAAAGGACTTGTTACTCTCCCTTCAAACTTTCACATATTCATGGCACCTTCATTGACTAGATATGCAGCATACCTACAGCGTTGGCTATATGTGCAGAAAATAAGTTGCAATTATATTAAATTATTTTTAAGTTTCTTCTGTTGAGTTTGGGGCCCAGTCCTTGTTATACTATGCCTGGCTCCCAGCTAGGCTCCTTGGTTCCCTATTTTCAACAACATTTAAATTCACAAGTAAAAGAACATTGCAAAAGTATTTCCTGTCCCTTTCAAAGCCACATGCAAACACATTTGCCCTTGATGGCTGCCCTGGAGAGCTGCGGTTTTGCTAAAGCTGAATGTTATCATGTTTAAAGTGAACAAATGAGAGAAAACCGAGGGTAAGCAAGTTGTGCCCTGAATAAAAATAGACAAATGACAGGGAAACAGAGGAGACCATGAATGAGAGAGGGAGGAAGAAAGGATCACCTAGATGTGGTCAGAATGTAAATGGTACAAGGGCAAGGAAACTGAGATGACTGATGGGGTTTGTGTAAATGCCAGAAAAGGAGCACATTATGGAGAGCTCTAGTGGTGCATCACACATACCCTCCACAATCTGCTATACCCTGAAGAGACATCATGTTTGCACCCTTGCTTACTGTTGTGTTAGAGGCTCATGATCCCCAAAATGTAGCTCTTTCAGGAGCCACCTGCAGAGTTCATTGGTGAGGGCACCTCAAAAGAAAATGGGAAAATTCCTTCAAATTCCTTCACAGCAGCCTGGAATGAGTTAGAGAAATGCACATACTGCGATGGTCAGCAATGTATTACACTTTGCAATGCATCAGTAAGAATATACGTGCATTGCAGTGACAATGCCACAATGAAATCTTAATGCGACATCAGAACCTCACCCCACAGTAACTTTATGACTCCACTCCATGACAAAGTGTATTAACAATGCAGGAAGGTTGAGGATTACTCATAGGGGCAATGATTCAGTGTTATTATTTACACGGGCTTTCATTTTCTTTTTTAGCAAAAATTTCCTGCCAGGGGAAAAATGAGTAAAAATTGAGGAAAACCAATGAGGGAATCACAGGTAAAGCAACAGAAGTAGACAGAGAACAAGGAAATAAAGAGAAATATCATTATCTAAATTTCTCACAGGTACAATTCCATTGGCTTTAGTGTCTTTATGACTGGGAAGAACATATTCCAGTGATGTAAGTGAAATAAAAATAGTATTAGAATATCAAGTATTAGACACTTTGCTATGGCGTGGGAAGAGCGCTTGGCTAAACCTGAGCGGTTGCAAAGCTTCCTCTCGTGCGGGGATGAGCTCTATCTGACCCAAGAAGTCTACGGGCCAACGAGAGGTAAAGTGCTGCTCAGCCTAGGACTGGCAATGGGGGATGACCTAATCAGCAACCTAACGATCAATGGGAAGTTGGGCGACAGCAACCACGAGCTGATCACCTTCACCATCCGCCATAAAGCTGACTTCTTCACCAGTCCGCCATAAAGCTGGCAAGTCAGTCAGCAATACAGAAGTCCTTGACTTTAGAAAAGCTGACTTTGACAAGCTTAGGAGGCCTGTTGGTGAGTTCCTAAGGGGCCACGACCCTAAGGGGAGGGGAGTTCAGGAATACTGGTTGCTCCTCAAGGGAGTGATCCTCGATGCACAAGCTCAAGCTATTCCATCTCAGAGGAAAGGCAGCAAAAGGGCTCAGCATCCCCCTTGCCTCTCCAGGGAACTAGCAGACCTCCTGTGGCTAAAAAGAAAGGCCTACAAAGGATGAAGGATGGGATCCACCTCCAAGGAGGAATATTTCACGCTGGTCTGGTCCTGCAGGGAGCGAACCAGGAAAGCCAAGGCTGTGACGGAACACCAGGTAGCTACAAGTATCAAGGAAAATAAAAAGTCCTTTTTCAGTTATGTGGGGAGACAGAGGAAAAGCAAGGGCAACATTGGACCCCTGCTAAACCAGATGGGACAACGGACAACCAACGCCCAAGAAAAAGCCAACCTATTAAATGGGAACTTTGCATTGGTCTTTCATCAGTCCCATGGGACACACATGCCCGTTACGGGACAGGGAGGCCTGGGTGAAGGAGATTCCCTGCCCTCCATCAATGCTGACCTCGTGAAGGAACACCTTGAGAGGCTGGACACCTTCAAGTCAGCAGGCCCTGACAATCTACACCCCAGGGTACTCAGGAAGCTGGCAAGCATCATAGTCCAGTCTCTGGCACAGATCTTCGAGAACTCCTGGTGCTCTGGTGAAGTGCCCGAAGATTGGAAGAAGGCCAATGTGGTGCCTATCTTCAAGAAAGGGAGGAAAGTGGATCTGGCAAGCTACAGGCCCGTCACCCTGACCTCTATCCTGGGCAAGGTCCTGGAAAAGATTACCAGGGAGGCCATCCTGAACAGACTAGCTGACGGCAATATCCTGAGGGATACCCAGGATGGGTTTGTTGCGCATAGATCTTGCTTGACCAATCTCATTTCCTTTTATGACCAGGTGACCTATCACCTGGACAAGGGAGAGGAGATTGATGTCATATATCTTGACTTCAAAAGAGCCTTCGATCTGGTATCCCATGATCACCTCTTGG
>NW_017729025.1:83704656-83705051 GCF_001723915.1 Gavialis gangeticus | reverse complement strand
CAAGAAGTCTACGGGCCAACGAGAGGTAAAGTGCTGCTCAGCCTAGGACTGGCAATGGGGGATGACCTAATCAGCAACCTAACGATCAATGGGAAGTTGGGCGACAGCAACCACGAGCTGATCACCTTCACCATCCGCCATAAAGCTGACTTCTTCACCAGTCCGCCATAAAGCTGGCAAGTCAGTCAGCAATACAGAAGTCCTTGACTTTAGAAAAGCTGACTTTGACAAGCTTAGGAGGCCTGTTGGTGAGTTCCTAAGGGGCCACGACCCTAAGGGGAGGGGAGTTCAGGAATACTGGTTGCTCCTCAAGGGAGTGATCCTCGATGCACAAGCTCAAGCTATTCCATCTCAGAGGAAAGGCAGCAAAAGGGCTCAGCATCCCCCTTGCCTCT
>NW_017729025.1:83694518-83699656 GCF_001723915.1 Gavialis gangeticus | reverse complement strand
GATCCGCTGGCTGGGGAACTGGCTCCGTGGTCAGACCCAGAGGGCAGTGGTTGATGGAAGTCAATCGTCATGGTGCCCTGTGACCAGTGGGGTCCCCTAAGGCTCTGTCCTTGGTCCTGTATTGTTCAACATCTTCATTAATCATGTGGAGACTGGAGTCAGAAGTGGACTGGCCAAGGTTGCCAACGATAGCAAACTCTGCGGTAAAGCATCCACACCTGAGGACAGAAGGGTGATCCAGGCAGACCTTGACAGGCTCAGGAAGTGGGTGGATGAGTACCTGATGGTGTTTAACACTGAAAAATTCAAGGTTCTCCACCTTGGGAGGAAAAACCTGAAGCATTCTTATAGGCTCGGCAGTGCTACACTGACTAGCACTACAAATGAAAGGGACTTGGGGGTCATGATTGACCACAAGATGAACATGAGCCTGCAATGTGATGCTGCAGCTAGTAAAGCGAGCAAAACACTGGCTTGTATCCATAGATGCTTCTCAAGCAAATCCTGGGATGTCATTCTCCCCTTGTACTTGGCCTTAGTGAGGCCGCAGCTGAAGTATTGCATCCAGTTTTGGGCTCCACAATTCAAAAAGGATGTGGAGAAGCTTGAGAGAGTCCAGAGAAGAGCCATGCACATTATCAGCGGTCAGGAAAGCAGACCTTATGAAGAGAGGCTGAGCGCCATGGGGCTCTTTAGCCTGGAAAAGTGCAGGCTCAGGGGTGATCCGGTGGCCACCTGTAAGTTTATTGGGGTGTTCACCAGAGCGCCTCAAGGGATGATAAGTTCAAACAGTTATAAACTCCAGCAAGATCGTTTTTAGGCTGGACATAAGGAAGAACTTCTTTACTGTCCAGGCCCCCAAGGTCCGGAACAGCCTGCCATCGGAGGTGGTTCAAGCACCCACATGGAATGCCTTTAAGAGAAATTTGGATGCTTATCTTGCTGGGATCCTATGACCCCAGCTGACTTCCTGCCCCTTGGGCAGGGGGCTGGACTCATGATCTTCTGAGGTCCCTTCCAGCCCTAATGTCTATCAAATCTATGAAATGGCTGGGTGGACATGGATTTTAGCCATAAGTCTTAAAACTTTTCCATCTTGATCTAGAGATAGCTGTGGAAATAGTGTCACAAAAGAAAAGAAAGCTAACATGAATGATCAATGTATTAATAACATGTTATTGTCCAGCACTGATACAGTATGGGCAGCAGGGTGCTGCAGCATTCCAAAGTCAGATAGAAATGTTCAGTTTGCCTGCAGTGGGATTGTGGAAAATAGAAGATTTCCTAGTTAAGTTGCCAGTGAGAGTTGTACCACAACTCACTTTTCTTCTGACCATTTTGGAGCCTCCAGGCTTGAGATCTCAGGGGCAGTAACTCCACAGAAGTGAGACCTATTTGATCCCTATGCACTGGGGGCTAGAAAACCAAAAAGAATAAAATGGAGACCAACTTATTATGAGGGACAGGTAATGAGAAAGAAGGAACAGGGTTGAAGGTCACAAGCTTGAAACAAGGGTACCAGAAAGGGATGACCACCACTTCTCAAAGGAGTCCCAGGAACCAGTAGATGTTACCTACTGTAGCTCTGCCTGAGATATGTGAACAGAGGAAAAAAGAAATTGTCTCCATCCATCCCCTAAACTTTGGAAGTTGTGGAAAAAGTATGAACCCCAACTTCAACAAGAGGTTCTGGAGGATGCAGAAAAGGGGCTATAACTTGATGCATGCCTGCAAATGCATGCATGGGTAACTCTATACTACTGACAGAACAATGTCAGGGGAGTTTGTAAATCACATCCAAATCATGGTTGTGTGCATGGATCCTTGAAAAAACTGCCAATTTATATCTTGTTGGGCTGTGGGACCAAGATAAAGGCTGTCTTAAAGGTTCTTACCTCTGTAGATGATAAAGTGTTTTACAACCTAGTATTTGAAACATGAAGTGTGTCTACATGGAATGCTAACTGAGCAGTAGCTGAAAAATAGTATGCAGTAGTGCATCACAGCACAGACAGTGCCAATATGCTACTGCACAGGATTATTAGGTAGTAGTCTCACATAAAAGATGTTCATCAGCACTACAAGTACTACATAAATGTGCAGTAACAAGTGCACAGTAGCATCTCATGTAGACACACCCAAAGGGGAGGAAATGAATAATATGGTGCACATACAGATACAGCTGTTCTCATGATGGGACTTCGAGACAGATTGGCTGGGTCTCATTAAGTCAGCTTGGATGGTACGCTGGAGGTTACCTGCAGGCAGGGGCCTGACATCAAGTTGTAGAGCTCCAGGAGGCATAGTGTATATGCACAAGGAGCATATTCCTGTAGACTCCAGTAGTAAATGAAAGGGCAGCTTTCACTTCTAAGACCACAAGTGGAACGGCCATCCCTTGGAGCACCACAGATTCCACCACAGACCCAGGAGGTAATCAAGAAGGTCTCCAGTTTGGGCGATATCAGCCAGGATCAATCTCTGATGCACCCAGGGTCCTATGCTGCCTGCGCATGGATCTCTGAAGATGTGGCTTTTGCAACGTGCGCTCAGCAGGGAGGTTTTTAATTTCAGTGATCTACTTACAGAGGCCAGTTTCCAGGTCCTGGACAATGAAAGTGGCGGTTGGTTCGAAACCACCTTGGGTGGTGATGGTTGGAGACTGCCTTCTGTGCGGGATGGAGGCATCCATATGCCATCCTGACCTATTGTTGGTCTGCAGTTTGCCTAGAGTCTGGATCTGAGATGTTATCGAAGGATTACTGAGACTCATCTGGTCCTCTGACTACTACCCCATGCTGCTCATCCATATGGGTACCAATGTACTGCCAGGGGTAACCCTGAGTAGACCAAAGGTGACTATAGGGCTCTGGATGCAAGGGTGAAAGGGACAGTGGATCAAGTGGTATTCTCCTTGATCCTTTTGGTCAAGAGGAAGGGTCTGGCAGGAGCAGATACATCCTGCAGATCAGTGTATGGCTGCACAGACCACAGGGTGTTGTTCCAAGAAGGAGGATTGCTAGGAAGAGACAGGATTCTCCTGATAAAGAGAGGGAAGAGCATTTTCACAGACAGGCTTGCTAATCTAGTGAGGAAGGCCTTAAACTAGGTTTGCCACGAGATGAAGACCAAAACTCTGAGTGTGGCAGGGGGCCATCTTGAGGCCGGTTCAATCTTTGGCCCGCCCACCTGTGTAGGGCAGTCTGCCCACCTGACTCACCTACCATGCCTTTGATGTAACTCAGAAAAGTTGTTCCTAGGTAGGAGGCTGCCCATTTAATGCCCTGATGCCAAGGGCATAATACACGGCTCCGTATCATCCCTACATGGTGTTCCATGTTTCGTAGATGGCATCACTATATGGCTCCAGCCCCACACTGGGCCTCACTTTGTTTCAGTCTGACATTCTGACCCTACCCTGGATCCCTCCCACTGAGGCAGCCTAACCTCCGCCATCATCTGGGGCTGTAAACCCTGCTAAACTCCTTTCCTGCTTGGCAGTGGCCCCACTCTGGGACCTTTGGCCTTAGAGGGTCTGGCCTCACCTCAGGCCAATTGGGACCTCAGGCAGCTTGTTCTGGCCATCCCTTGTGGTTGGCATTCTGTCCCTTCAGCCCTCATGGTCCTGGCTTCAGACCAGTCAAGCTTCTCTAGGTAGGATCTTGGCAGGTCTGCCTTCTGAGCTTGTGGACCACATAGTTACTCTGGACCCCTCCTGGGCCCACTCTTCCACCCTCCCTGGGCTCACTTTCTCTGCTCCTTACGCGCAGCCTGTGCGTAATCCTTCAGGCTTCCCACAGACCCTACTCTACACAGCCTCCGGCTCTCAATCCGCCCCCTCACTGGGGCTTCTGGGCCTTATGCCCCATGGGCTTCAGGCCCCACTCTATGGGTCTTAGCCTTGTGCTTTTCTGTTGATGAGTGCACCCCTAGCCTTTTCCCTCCACAAGGCAGTGGGGGCCCTGAGGGTTTCTGGTGCCCCCATACTCACCTTTCACTAGAGAGGAACAGGTGTGGCATTTCCTGGAGACTACCTTGCCACAGGCAGTCCCACCACACCATCCTCCCCAGCAAGGTATATTTCATGTCAGGCCTCAGGACCAGAAACCTCCTCCATCCCCATAGTTCCTACCCTTGACCTCCAGGTGTTCTGGAAGCAGCAGTACTCCAGCCAGGAGATGTTCACTTTTCAGCTCCCCAGTTGCAACTGCCCAGCTCTGCTCTCAGGCCCTGTCTTATGACCTGACTGCCCACCTCTACTCCAATCAGGCAGCCTCCTGGGTGCCACATGACCCTCCTAATTGGGTCTGCTCCCACCTGTAGGCTGATCTGCAGCCTGCTTAAGCCCTTCAAGTGGCAGGCAGAACCTGTTCCCTGCCACACTGAGGTGAGTGGGAAAGCAGGTGACCTGGAGGAAGCACAAGCAGGAGGGGACAACAGAGAAGGCCTTCTCATTCTTCCTGAGAAAGTAGGGTAGTTGGCTAGTTACCTCAAGTATCTGTACACGAATGCATGAAGCCTGGGAAACAAGCAGGAAGAACTGCAAGTCTTCACACAATCACAGAACTGTGATGTGATTGGAATAACAGAGACTTAGTGGGATAGTTTGCGTGACTAGAGTACTGTCATGGAAGGGTATAAACTGTTCAGGAAAGACAGGTAGGGGAGAAGAAGAGGAGTTGCACTTTATGTAAAAAAGCCTTATGTTTGCTCAGAGCTCCAGTATGAAACTGGAAATAGGCCTGTTGAAAGTCTCTGGATTAGGGTCAGAGGGAACAGCAACAAGGGTGATGTTATGGTGGGTGTGTGCTGAGGCTTTCTTTAAACAGCTAGCAGAAGTTTCCCCATCACAGGCACCAGTTCTCATGGGCGACTTCAATCACCCTGATATCTGCTGAGAGGGCAATACAGAAGTGCACAGGCAATCCAGGAAGTTTTTGGAGTGTTAGGGGCAACTTCCCTAAGTGTTAGAGAGGCCTACTAGGGGCAGTGCTTTTCTTGACCTGTTGCTCACAAACGGGGAAGAATTGGTGGGGAATGTAGTAGTGGATGGCAAGTTGGGCAGCAGTGACCATGTGATGATTAAGTTCAGGATGTTGAGGAAAGGAAGGAAGAAGAGAATCAGAATAAGGACTCTG
>NW_017729025.1:83677789-83689518 GCF_001723915.1 Gavialis gangeticus | reverse complement strand
TGGGCAGCAGTGACCATGTGATGATTAAGTTCAGGATGTTGAGGAAAGGAAGGAAGAAGAGAATCAGAATAAGGACTCTGGACTTCAGAAAAGCAGACTTTGACTAACTCAGGGAACTAATGGGCAGGATCTCCTGGGAAGCCAGTCTGAGTGAGAAAGGAGTCCAGGAGACCTGGTCATATTTTAAAGAAACCTTACTGAGAGTGCAGGAACAAACCATCCTAATGTTCAGGAAGACTAGAAATTATGGCAGAGACAAGCTTGGCTTAGCAAGGAACTCTTCAGTGAGTTAAAACATAAAAATGAAGCTTACAAGAACTGGAAACTTGGACAAACAACTAGGAAGGAGTATAAGAGTATTGCCTGGGTATGCAAGGATGAAATCAGGATGGCTAAAGCACAATTGAAATTGCAGCTAGCATGGGATGTGAAGGGTAACAAGAAGGGTTTCTACAAGTATGTCAGCATCAAGAGGATTGTGAAATCTCCATCCTCGGAGGTTTTTAAGACCTGGCTAGACAAAGCCTTGGCTGGGATGATCTAGTTGGGGCTGGTCCTGCTTTGAGCAGGGGGTTGGACTAGATGTGACCTCCTGAGGTCCCTTCCAACCCTAACTTGCTAGGATTCTATGAAAGAACTGGTCCTGGTGACAGGCCAAGGTAGTGATGCAAGGTTATCTAGAGAAGCCATGTAACTGACTGAGAACCATTTTGAATCCGTCCATGTTCTCTTTTTGCATGCTTGTGCCAAATTAATTCCTAGGTCAGGTATTCATCTAGCATCTATACAGCCAGGGATGGGCCCAAAATAAAATTCCAGATGCTACCCTCTTGGACTCTAGCAAGCTGACCACTTCTGAATTTCAGAATGTAGGTTTCAGTCAACAGAAAGGGCTGAAAGCATGGCATTAAGGACAATTCAAGGGGAGACTGCAGTAAAAAGAATTTGTTCAGCATTAGAGAGATTTTCCCCACCGCACCTGAACATGTAGCATGTTTTTTACTATGCGTATGTTCCAAATGTGTGTTTGCTCCTTTGGGATGGAACACCTGTCAGAGTGAAAGCTCTGGGCTATAGCCGTTTTTATAGGTTGTTGTGTCAGATGCTGCACAGGAGTGTTCTCTTCTTGGCTCTAAAAAAATCTTGCACTCATGCCATGCCTTTCATCGTATCACAACAACAGAGGTATTTATTCCTGCAAAAGATTTAATCTCTATCACTCCCACCTCCTTCCTGTGAACACGATTCTCATTTTTGCTTTTTAACTCTTTGCAGTGCTTTCTATTTTTCCATCACTACAGATAGAAAAACATGCATAACAATGGAGATCAAATTCTCTCCCCCGTTGAGACCTGTATCAGGATGGCAGGTAAGACTCAGTCTGGGAAAGCAAAGGATGACTCACCTGATGTCAGATTCTAGGACCCTAGAAATGAATCCTAAGCAGTTCATACTGGCAACCATAGCAGGTGGGTCTCTAACTTCAGCCTGGTTTATAAAAAATGTTTGAGCCTATTTCTGAAGAACAGAGAGCTAGAACCAGGAACTGAAGGTGACTTCAGCCTTAAAAGCAATTATTTTTGGAGGGCAGTGTTTGTAAAAATAAAGGAACCCTGAGGAAAGAAGGATGTTTGGATCCTAGCTAGCGTATATGTGGCATATTAGAGGCAGGAAAGGAATGTCGCCTCCTTTAGAACCAAGGGCATGGAGAGAAGTGGGCATAAGTAAGAGAAGAATTGGACCTGAATCCTTTAATGACCAGGAGACATCCAGATTGTACAGGTATAAGCACCACATATGAGACAGCTTTCTAAGCAGAGGAGCCTTACCAATTTTCAAAATTTTCAAAATAAAAAACAAGTCCACTTTTGTGCTAAGTTTTTTTCTGGTTTACAAAACATTCACCCAGAAAAGCCTCCCCTTTAAAAAAAGTGCTGATGTTGCTGCTGCTGGCTTCTGACTCAGCAGAAATACAATGGGCATATTCTAGGCATGGAGGATTTTTTTCCAGTAATTCTGTACTCTGAGTTCATCATGATCCAATGAACATGTGTTATTAACTTTTACTTTGAGTACGGGGGTACCACAGATTGTTAACACATACTTTGAGCCTTTCTCTTCATTCCAAACTCTAGTTAGCAAATTTAACTCTCAATCTATGGGACTGTCTGTTGCTTTGGTAAACACAGAGTAAATTCTACTTTGCAGAGCAATGTGTCTTGAACATACCGTTTGATTTTTTTTTTTTTTTTTTTAAAAAGTTTTGATCACTGCAATGAAAAGTCAGAAAACATCAGGTGTCTTGAAAGAAGTTCCTGACAGGCCAGGGCATGGTATGAAAAGGTAGCACTGTTCTAATAAAATTGGGATGTGTGGTCTGTTTAGTTGTCAGCATCATACAACTCTTTACTCAGTGTTATCACTCTGAAATCTGAAGAAAGTGAAATTCTCCCGTGTGAGCTAATGGTGTTCACAGAGGTGTGAAAAAGCTGCACGAAAGAATCTGTGCCTGACTTTGCAACCCACTCGCTAGTTGCTTTTGGACCAGTCATTTAACTATTTGTCAATATAATAATATTCTTTTACTTCAGAGGGATCCTGTGAGGCTTAAATGGTGAATGCAAAGCTCTCTGAAATCCTCAGAATTTTCTTAGGATTTCAGGCCCAGTGAAGTCAACAGGAAACAAACTATGGATTTCAGCATGGGCTTTAGATCAGGCCTGTAAGAATAATGCATCCTTTTCTGGTTTTCCTTTTAGTGAGTAGATGTGACATGCAAACTGAACAATATAAAGTTCTGGTTAGATTACCCACAGCTCTGCTCTGTCAATCCATTTAAAGTACTAGCAGTGTGAGCTTCCTCATGATAATAACCTGTCAGCAGCAGCCAGGACTCCTGAAAGGGAGTTTTTACTGCTGATACGCTGCCAGTGACAGTTAGGCTCTGGCTGTGCTGGCTTTTGCATAACACGAACCAGTGTATTCCTCACAATAATATCCAGCAAAGCTTTAGAGCTTCAGCAATGCTGTCACAGACAACTGGGATTCTAGGAGTACATTTCCTGAGAGCCACACCTTATCAGACATAGCTATGACACCCAGCTTGTAACAGTGCCCCTGTCACTACTGGCCAAGATCCCAGCTGTCAGTGCTTCTTGGGGAGAGAAGGGGACTGAAGATAAATATTGCTGCTTATAGACTTATCTCTCTCTCTCTCTCTCTCTCTCTCTCTCTCTCTCTCTCAGAGAACTGAATTAGATGCAATACTGCTGATGTCAGAGTTTAATTTAGCCCATTGCATCCAAGGGTTAAAACGGGGACAAGGAGCCAAGACTACAGGGTTTTATTCCCTGATCTGCTGCTGACTCATTTTTTAACCTCAGAAAAGTGATTCTCTTTGTAAAACTCAGTTAACCTTTCTGGCCCTGAATCTGTTCCTCTGTACACTAGAAATAACAGTTATCTACCCTATAGGGATGCTGAAAGAATTATAATTTGTAAAGGTTTAAAGAGTCAGATTAAAAAAAACAAAACATTATCAAAGACAACGTGAAAATGTGATGCAGCAGCTTGTGGAGAGAAGCAGCCTAGGAGCAGTGGCTCCCCCTTCAGTGTGGTTGAACATACACATGTGGTAACAATATTTGAACTCACATCCCTCAAGAAACTAGACCCTGTGGCATAGCCAATGGCCTGCTGGAAGTCATCTCTTGGTGAGGAACATCCAGTAGGTGGTCATTCTTCTGTCCCCCACCCCTGAAAATACCTTCATCAACCTTTCTGCAGGTGTTCCAAACACTAGGGTCTTCCAACGCTGGCCTCTGAAAACATGTTGGTAATGGAGAGAATTCCTTTATTACTAAGGCTGCCAGAAATAAGATGCAGAAACCCTAGGCAAAATTATTTTACACCAGGGGCATCAAACTTAGCCTATGCCCTGGCTCAGGAGACCACAGGGCTCCTCAAGGGCTGGATCAGAAGGCAGCAGCTGCAGTGGGGCCAGTAGCAGCAGTGAAAGCCATGGAGCAAGTGACTGTGGGCCAAACTTTGGCCAACTGGCCAAGAGGCTAAGTAGGGTTGTGTCATAGAGCCCTTTGCTCACCTGCCTGCCACCAAGGGCCATGTCCAGCAGGGCCCTAAGACCCCAGATTCTGTAGCAGGCTCCATCCTTCCTAGCTCTGCCCCCAAATTTCCTGGCCCACTAGTAGCACAGCAGGCCAGATGAAACAGCTCTGTTTGACACCCAGGCTTCATACTAAAACACAAATGTAAGGATTCAGCCTCAGTTCCTAATGCAGTCCTCGGGGTAGTCCAATTCAGGGTTATAAAGGGGCACTTTGCAGGCCTAGTGTCAGGAATAACCCCTGAGGGCCACCCCTTCCCTGTACACAGGCATAGACAGATCTGCAGAACCTTTTGCCAGAGCCTGCCTACCAGTCTGGCACCTGCAGTCTTACTCAGCCCACAAGGTCCTCCTGTTTGCAGCCCACACTTGGCTATCCACCAGCTGCAATACCATTAGCTCCCTTGCAGCAAAGGGTGCTTTCCAGCTTGCCCTCACCCCTTTGTATCATTTCCAAAACTGCCCATCCTCTTCACTGGTCCCAGGCTGCTGCTTCTACCCTGCTGGTCTGGAACCTGGTCTCCTTAGAGGTCTGGTCCTATTTCCCTTTCCTAATGGAGCCCTCTGCTGCCTCAGTGCTGAACTGGAGGTTAGCTCAGACCTGTGATGGATCAGCTAGTGAATAAAAACACTATATTTTTGTGTGAATTACCATATTTCACAGTGTATAAGTCAAGTTTTGAAGCCCAATTTTTGTCTCTTAAAATTCAACCTCGACTTATACACCATGACCTATGAGCAGCGCTGCCTGGACCACCTGGGAGGTCAGGCAGCACAAGGTCTGCTGGCAGCCTGCCTAGCATTGCCACTGTGGAGGGAAGGACCAGGTCCCCCGGCAGCTGAGGCACTGCCCAGTGGCAGCTCACCCCCCCAGCCTCGAAGTAGGCAGGGTGGCTCTGATGAAAGCAGAATCGGGTCCCTTGATGCTTCTGCCTTCAGTAGGTGCGTCTGGCTGGCAGGACACTTGGCTCCACCCAGGAAGGGGCTGGCTTGCCCTAGGGGCAGCGCCAGGCATCCTGCTGGCCTCAGATGCCTTCTGAAGGCAGAAGTGGTGAGGGGCCCAATCCTGCTTTTAGTGGAGCCTCCTTGCCTGCCCCATGGCTGGATGGCAAGGTGCTGCCAGGCTGGGCAGCCCCTGAGCTACGGGGTGGGGGCAGGAGGGGGCAGTCCTTCCCTCCATGGCGGCAGCACCCCTGGAGCCAGTCAGGTGGGCTGCAGTGGGCTATGTGCTGCCTGAGCTCCCAGGGGCTTGATCCAACTTCCTGGGAGCCCACCAACATGCTGCCTCTCCCACAAGCCCACCCAGGCTTCCAGTGCCTTACACACTGAGGCAGGGTCAATTTATACAACAGACATACAAAAATCCTAACTGTTTTTTACAGAAATTTGGGGTTGACTTATATAATGTGTCGACCTATACACTATAACAGTGGTCTCCAAACTTTTTTGATCGCTCACCCCTATCAGTAAAAAATTTTTGAGATGCACCCCCAATATATGTATATTTATAGAAATAGAAATAGAAGTTCTAATATTTTCTTCACACACCCCAATGGATTGTCTTGCGCACCCCCTGGGCTGCATGCACCCCACTTTGGAGACCACTGAACTATAAAGTACAGTATGTAACTTTGTATATCACATACCTAACACAGTACCACAGAAATAGAAGATTAAGATGTCTATCAGTACCTGCCCTCTACTCCTCCCAGAGATGCATATACCCACTGCTAGAACCACCACCATGTATCAGACAACTCGTCACAACCTTAACTCTGCTTCAGGAGGGATGACAGACTTCCAGCACTCCCTACTTAATCCTCTAGCACTATGAAGAACCATACTTCTCCCTGCCCTTCCACCTACCCACTTTTCTGCTCATACCTCTAATATCAAACTCTCATGTTTGGGGAAGGGTGTTGTAACAAGGTGGTCTGTTTCTTTAAGAGGGGAACAGTCAACCTTGCTGAGACAGTCCAGTTGCAGGGCATTTGGATAATGAGGGAATATCCCTCTTGGAGTTTGAAACCCCAAGGGAGAGAGTAGAGGGGGAGCAAATGGTGGGAGAACAGTTTGCAAGCAGGAAGCAAGCAGTGTGCAAAACAAGCATCCTACCAAGAATGGAGGGGGCTACTATGCTGTGGTCAAACCAAAGAGCTCTTTCCTAGTGCCTGGAACAGGGCAGACGTGTTTGATTTTGTTTGTTTGTTTGTTTGCTGGGCAAAGGCTGTGAAGCCAGCAGGGCTGGTTGGGAAGGTCCTTAGGGAACAAAACCCACCTGCAGAAAACAGCAGCTAGGCAACCCCACTTTACAAGCATGCCAGAAGGCTGCTATTCCTGACGGGGTAAACAGAAGACTGTGGCAGGTGTTGTCTATATGGCAACACGATGGTTGTGCTAGTGGTGGGGGCTGCGTCTTAAGGAGCAAGGACAGAAGGTGTATTGTGTTAAGTGACTGGATGTATCTACTTCTTGTTCAGTCTTTTGGTGGATTTGCTTTAGTTCCGTTGGGTACAGAACAACCTCAATCACAGACAGCGTAGTGGGTTTTGGTTTCCCTGCGATTCTAAGATAAAGAACTTCAAACCTAGCAGCGCCTACTTTCACAGGGTGCCCAGCCATGCTGAACCAACAGCTGCTGCCTTCTAGAAGATTGCAGTCATCATAAATTCTGGTCTCTTTCAGCAAACTGCCGCATAAGCTAACAGTTCTGCTGTCATGCCACAATAACTTTTTTTAATAAAAAAACCCAATTCTATCACCGCAAAGACCCCTTCAAGCTCTTACTACGTGAATATTTTGACTTTTTACATTTTGTAACTTTCAAGCTAGATGGAACAGAAAAATCACTGAGAATGTGAACTCTTTTGTGGGCTAATTATTTATTCACCGGTTATCACTTGGGAAGCAATTAACTAAGATTCTTGAAATTCCTCAGAAAATTTAAGCTTTAGGTGAAAAAATGACCATAACTCTGGTGTTACAGTAGTGTTGCCATAATGACTGAATACATCTGAATGTCCATGACTTGTCATCGTGTTAAGACTGCTACACTAACTGTCAGTGGCAGAATACTATCATTTATTAGAAACTTAAAACTTGTACCACACTCTACATGTCCTTCAGAATTTTTCAGTCTTGAGAAACTCTTTTGCAATTTCTCCAGTCCTGGTCAGAAGAAAAATCTTAGCTATTCTCTTTTGAAAGGCACAAAAATGATGACAAGAAAATTCACAGTATCCTGTTTGGGGGTTGAACTAGATGACCTCTCAAGGTCCCTTCTAGCCCTACTTTTTTATGATTCTATGATCCATGCGTCTCAAACCAAACTGGCTAGCAGGGTTCTAGTACAGAAAAGATCAATATACAGCCACTCTAAGAACAAAGTCTTGGTCCCTGCCATTGAAATAGGCAAATGTTGGGAGTGCTGCAGAAGTGTCATGTTCTGCTCCCTGGAAAGATGGATCTTATGACACCCTTTAAGAACAACTTCAGCTGAGCAGAGAAGCCTTGAAAGGCACCAAAGGGAGAAAGGTCTAATTCCTCTTTATTTGATAGAGGGTTGTCAAAGGATGGTGCCTCTGATGTCTCAGAGGAAAGCAAATACAAGGAGGATGCTTGGGAGTCCAAAACTGGCTTGAAGAATCATTTTCCTCCAATGGAACAGAATGGATCCAAAAGGAAGCAGAGATCAGGAGGGCTTAAATACAGTCTTCATTTTTGCCCATTGTGAGACTATTTCAAGGTTGATAAGCCAGGATAATTCATGGCTGGGAAATGAGGCTTTCCACAAAGGTCATACTGATACTGCAATGCTGGATGTGATCCACTCAGATGATTCACTGCTCCTCTGAGTATTGAGTAAATAGCAGTTATTCCTTTCCATTGTCACACAGGAGTTACAATAAATGTAATTCAGTCTGACCCATTTAAAATGACATGCCACCTCCTCAATTGGAATAAGCTGGCATAGATCCCATGAAGTCAGTGTAACCATATCACTGTGATATGTACTTAACAAACCTCATGTATAAGTTCCTTTGAGTCTTATGTTGTAATTTTTTTACTATCTTGTAGTTTTAAAATGACTGCTTTGTTTGGGAGCATTTTGAAAGTCAACTGGAGGGCATGAAGTTTCATTGTTTTATAGTTGATAGGGTTGGAAGGTACCTGAGCAGATCATCAAGTCCAACCCCCTGCCATGGGCAGGAAAGGATGCTGGGGTCAAATGACCCCAGCAAGGTGATTGTCTAGCCTCCTTTTAAAGACCCCCAGGGTAGGAGCAAGCACCACTTCCCTTGGAAGTCGGTTCCAGATCCTAGCTACCCTGACAGTGAAGTAGTGCCTCCTGATGTCTAGCCTGATCAACTTGTGGCCGTTATTCCAAGTTGATTAATCCTAAATGAGTCAAGCTGGTGAAGCAACAAATGTGGTTTATTATGATAGTTACCATATTTTCTCACATGCAACCCACTCCTTTTCCTTCAAAACCTGCTGCAGATGCACATTATATGCAAGGAAAAGGGCTCCCTTTCCTCCAGCAAATCCCTTCCCCAGTCATGTGCCAGATCAGGATGGTATGCTGGGTTGGTCTGCGGCCAGAGCTAGCATGTTGGGTGCAACCCAGCAAGTGGCTCCAAAACCAACTCAGAGCTGGTGTGTGGCCCAGTCCCATGTGGCCAGTGTGCAGAGATGGACCCAACACGCAGCTCCAGCACTGACATGCCAAATTGGGCCCCACCAGCACCAGTGTGCTGGATCAGGCTCCAGTTCTGACCCATGGCCCCAGAGTCTATGTGCCAGATTGGGCCCCAGCCCCAGCATGCAGCCCCGAACCCCAAAAGACCCAGACTTTTGGTACCTACCCATATTGCATGGTGAAATTTTTCTCCCATTGTTGGGGCCTTCCAAAAACAGGGTGCATGTTATATGTGAGAAAATACAGTAGCTTTTCAGGCATCAGAGCAATGCTGATACTGTAGTCCAGTCCACTAGTTTCCAGACCATTTTCTGAGTGAGGTCCTCAGCAAAGCCTCCCCGCCAACCCTCTTTCTGAAAGAAAATCCAAATGGCTGGAACTGAAGAGGCACTAACAGCACACTGCTAAGCAGAAATTTCCTCTGTTGAAGTCTTAGGCCTCTAAGAGAGATTCATTTTAAGGCATGATGGGATCTGACCCCAATCCCAGCAGTTGTGTCTCCTGCCAGGCTACACATGCATGGCAGGACACATGATTCTGGGATTGGGGATTAGATCCCAAACATGACTTGCCAGATGGGGAGGAGCCTAGGATCATGATTCTGGGCTTGTCATATACCAGCAAGTTGAAAGTCAGGTACCCACAATGAGCTGATTGCTAGCTAGGGCTGAGACTAAACTGGGGTCTGGAATCAGCCCCAGTCCAATCCCGGTTTAGCTGTCAGTCAGCTGATTGTCAAAACCCAAGTTGGGCAGCACCCATTCATCCCCATGTACAGGGACCTTGGGACTGGGCTGCTGTGGCACACATGGTTTTATTGGTTATAGTGCATGGGAACCCCTGCTGCAACCTGATCCTGGGAACCCCATGAGCTGGGATGGGTAAAGTGTATTTTTTATCAGTCCTGGCACATGGGGACTGCAGGATCAGGGAGGTTCTCCCTAATCCCAGGTCCTGTTGTATCGGGACCTTTAAGAGCTTTGTGTGCAGCTGGGCTGTACACCCAATTTTCTCACGTCCGTAGTGCATGGGGACCTTGGGATTGGGAAGATGCTCCTCAATCCCAGGGTTTCCAGTCATGAGGATATCAGAAAACCACATGTCCAGGCCAGCTGCACATGCAGTTTTTTAAGGTTTGGGGTGCCGTGACCCTGAGATTGGAGACATACTCCGTGACATGGGGCTCACTGGATCCCTCATCTGCTTCTGATGGTCAAATAGGGGATCCAAAGTCCAGGGATCCCCTATTTGACCATAAGCCTGATTGGGTTGGCCCATGATGGATCCCAATACTTATCTAAGCACTGGGATCTGTCATGGGCCAGCCGTAACTTGCCACACCTTCAATTTAACATGATACAAATGAGCCAGACAGTTGTTACACATGATATCTGGAATAACTGTGAGGCTTGTTTACTGTATTATCACTAGGAACTGGTTTAAATTATGATTTTGCATTTTTTTGTAAAAATCACGAAATTAAGTGATTTTAATTAAAACTGATTTGCAATACAGTGCCAGGATATGGCCACTTGCTGGGGAGTTCCCCAACAACCAACCATATCATGACATTTTGTTGCAACAAGATGGTTGCTGCAGGCTGGGGAAAGCATTCCCCAGCCATCGGCTCAACCCAGGAGAGTGGGAAAGGGGTTGCAAAAGGGACAGGATAGGGAGAGAGCTTTGGTGTGGGTGAAGCTATTGCTGTTGCTACAAAGTCTGAGGTGATCACAACCATAAAAATGGTGCTGGCCCCACATTTCCTACAGCTTGTGAATGCCCAGGAGATTATTGATGATTTTCTACGCAAGGAGTTTCCCAGCTGCATTGAGGAAATGGATGAATGCACATTCCAGTTCTCTATTCCTCTCCACCAGGCCTCAGAGTTCATTAGCGGTAAATGTTTTTTTCCTTCATCATGCCGCAGGGAGAAGGGAAATGGTCCAGAAATGTACATGGTATACAGATTTTCATCAACTCCACCTCAGTTTTGCTGACAAGGAAGGGAAGGTTTGCTAGTACTGCTCTCCACAGTTAAGTGCTACTATTTCCCCTCCATAGGCATTTGATAGCCCTGCCCACCTGTTGCTTCCATGGCCAGTGAAGCCTTTATATTGGGCACCTCGACTGCAGAAAGGAAAAGAGCAGCTGCAGGATGATGGTGCCTATGCCCTTAGGTGGGTCTAGACCAGGCTGTGCACCCATTTGGTGGCTAGCTGGAGACACCATACAGTCCTTTTCCAGAATGTTGATGGCGTGCTGTATTTTGCACAACATTAGCAAGAGCAAAGATGAGGGCCTAACTGAGTTTGTAAGCAACATCTGAAAAATCTGCTTAACAGTTTGAGCAATCAGAGCCATGACCAATTGTCAGCAGCAAACAACAGGAAAATCTCAACTGACAAAGAGTGGCCACTGGCACCTACAATGAGCAGCATGTGTGAACATAACTGTATACTGCTGCAACACATGCATGACCACAGCACTGCTTGCAGCAATTTTTGTCTGGGGAATACCAGTAATAGATGTTTATGTATGTTACTTTTGTGCTCTTTCCACTGCCTATCTTGTAATAGCAAGCCCACTGGCTTGCTTGGACAGAGAGAGCCTGTGGGCACTTAGCTGGTGTGATTCAAGGTAATCATGTTCCCCTGGGGCACTAATGGGACCTCCAGACCACCCCTCACAATCTCATCTTCAAACCACCAAAACAAAATTGGGTTGGGGAACTCCCCTCTTGTCAGCACGGAGGCAGAAAAGGATCTTGGAGTCATCATTGACTCCAAGATGAACATGGGTCGGCGGTGTGGGGAGGCAGTCAGGAAGGCCAACCGTACCTTGTCATGCATCCACAGATGCATTTCAAGCAGGTCCAAAGAGGTGATCCTCCCCCTCTATGCGGCACTG
>NW_017729025.1:83672390-83677376 GCF_001723915.1 Gavialis gangeticus | reverse complement strand
AGGTGGTGCAGGCTCCTACCCTGGGGGGTTTTAAGATGAGGTTAGATGAACACCTTGCTGGGGTTGTTTGACCCCAGTACTCTTTCCTGCCATGGCAGGGGGTCGGACTAGATGATCTGCTAAGGTCCCTTCCGACCCTAGAAACTATGAAACTATGAAAATACAAGCTGAAACATTAGCCCATTAGCTTCAACTTAATACTCCAGTCCATTGCCTGTCTAAAATCTTCTGTCTGAACAGCATCTACTTTGCCGTAAGACATCAGTTCCTTTAAGGACTCTTCCCAGGAAAACAGAACCTCCCTCTGGCTCTCCTTAGCAGGCAAGTCGCTGTAGAGCTCTTCCCTCTTCAGTCTCCAGAGGCAGACTGCCCCCTCTCTGGCTTACGGCCTGCCTTTATACGACTCCCTGGCTTCTCCCCCTACTAGTCACCTGTCTCCCTGAGCTGCTACAAGTCAGTGTTGCCGAGTCCACTTAGAATAGAATTGTATAGCAGAATTGGGCTTTTGTTAAAAGAATTATAGCAGAATTGGGCTTTTGTTAAAAGTTGCTTTAGTTTTTTGAGAGTCATGGGTTGATAAGCACCCCCACTACCCTCTCTTTGAAATGGAATGGGCTTATTTTGGACTTGTTTTTAAAGGCAGTGTTGTTTTTTTTTAATCATGAGACTTGGCAACACTGCTACAAGTGTTTTCTGATTTGGTTTGCTGGAGTAGGGAGGTCCCTTGCTGCTGAGCCCTGTGGTGTTTCTCTGCAAGCCCCCAGCCCCTGATGTTGCTGTCACTGCTGGCTCTGTAGTAAGTGTTCATGTGAGTCTTTTCCATCCTTAAATCTGCACCTGGGGGCTTGTCTGGCTCAGGGTTTGCTTCCCCTTCTAAGTAATGGGTAGGGGCCCCGTTACAGTAACATGAAAAGAACAGCAAACTTTCTGAACTAAAAAAAAAATGTATTTTATTGTCAGAACAAATGCAAAAGCAGAGAGCACAAACTGGAGTAAAACTTCAAATCTTGCGCATAGGGAAAATGAAGTGCAACAGGGCCTTAGGAATGTGAAAGCAGGGAAAGGTGCTAACCCACAGGAGTAGAATGTGAGTGAAAGGTTGGAAACTATGTACATGTTCAAAAGTATTTATAAGTAATGAATAGCATGCAGGCCAAAGGGCCCTTCAAAATGAGGCAACAATCACTGCTGCTGAGGACAGACTGACTGTTGCACTGACTGACTGTTGTAAGGCTGAGGTGCCTGAGAGCTGGACTGACAGGCATTAAAAGCTCACATGGAGGTAGGATACAAAAAGATACCAGAATAAAGTGTTCTCTAGTGGCTGCTCTATATTCAGTGAGTGCAGCTCTGCTGGGGTCATATCAGTTCAGTAGAGGGATAGGTGTTCATTATACCAGAGGAAGCTAAGTGCTGCAGCTGTTTCATTGACTCAAGCAGTGGCACCTTGTAGACTGTATCTTCTATTAAGGAGGATTGTATTTGCATCTCAAACTGGATGTTCCTGCAGATTGTGCCCACTGAAATGGCCTCTGTATCAACTGTGAAGACTGCCAGGCTCTTCCCAACCAGTTTTCATGCCTGCTTTACCACCTCTCCACAGGTGTCAGAGGAATCCACCAGCTCCCCCAGCATCTTCTCTTTCCTTCTATATTTGCTAGGTGCTTGGCTGCTGTCAGCACTTGTGAATGTGAGGTACTTGAGATGCAGGTGCCAAGCCTAGAGGGTGAGAAATACAGTAAATGTTGTCCTTGTTCTCGTCTCAGTTTCACAGATAAAGCCTCAGTGTCCCCACAGTTTCTTGGATACAACCATGACTCTCCTGACATTTTTGGGGAACCATGATCCTGTCCCTGACTAGCTTCAGGTGCCCTGGGTAAGTGCTCAGATGCTTCAGAGTGCGGGGAGGAGAGGAGAGTGGGACTTCTCTCTGTTTCATTACTCCACCCTTGCACGTGCTCCACTCAGTCCCCAGAACCAGCAAGCACCAGCAGTGGGGGTGGCCTGAGATGGAAAACAAGGCACCATGTTGGTGATTATTCTTGTAGTTTCAAAGGCAGTCCAAACTCTGGGGGACACAACCCTAGCCTGTGTGGTGTAAGGACAGCATAAATATTGTTTTGAAAAGGCTAAAGGGAACCCTGCAAGGTATGCCTTCATGCTATTCACTAGGATGGTAACCCAGGGGACCTTCAGGGAAGGGAAGGGATGGCTACTTATCTGGAAACCAGGGACAAGCCAGCCCTCTCTGGCAAAGTTAAAGCTTGGGTGTAATGCTACCTGCATTTCAAGTGCAGTTTATATGATCCAGGTCCATGGAGTACAAATACCAGCTTAGAGTGACTGGACGACAAGCATGCTTTTGCTCTCTGGAAATAGCTTTTTAGGGTTTGAGGAGGTGTTAACAGTATGTATGTATGCAGACACAGGTCTGCATTAGTGAGTCTATGATGGAGTGAAATTCTGTTTCTTGCTGATGTTATTATGCTCATAATCCCATAAAAGCTATTTAACAACCAAAAGTGCATCACTGAATGAATTACTTCTCTGTTTTGAGTCTGGTTCTCCTGGAAGGGGGAGGGCAGCAGCCATGCATTGGAGCCAACTCTCAGGGTGTCTGAAACAACCACAGGTAGCAGCCTACCTAGACCAGTCAGTGCTTTGCCCACAAGCCTCAGCAGTCAGCCTCTTCAGGAGGCAGAAGAAGGGAGAGTTTGTGAGATGGTTGCAGAATGAACATTGCCTGTACCTGACCCGGATGACCCTGCCAAAGGTCAGCAACATAAATAAATGCAGGCTGATCCAAAAAGCATGCACACTTACTACCATTGGCTGCATCTCCACTGCTGATGGGGCTGGATTTGAGGGTGGCAGGCTGGCTTGCAGGACACTGAGCTGAGGTGAGTTGGGTTTTACCAGTTGGAGGGGCCTCCAGTTCCTCCCTGGAACGCAGAGATGAGTAGCTGGGATCCTGGTCTTGGCTTTCTGGGATCACCTTGCTCTCACAGTCTGCCATGTCACTGATGCAGGCCTCATCCAGGTCAGTACCAGACCCAGCCGTAAAGTGTGCCCTGATACTGCTGTCCATAGACAGCATCCTTTCAAAGTCATCATGATAAGGAACTATTGTAAGGTGTCTGAACAGCATCTGGCCTCTGGATTATTTGTATCATTGCTTAATGTTCTGTGCCTTGTAGTGACTTTGCTGACTCTGCTCCGGGGCTCCTTTAAGCCATTTAGACAGCAATGAAGCCATAGATAGCCTGGTTTTGGTGATTCATGTTCAGGGTCTACTATATCTGCCTCTCCCTGGAGCATAAGGAGATTGAAGACCATTGCACAGTTCCAGCTGCTGGTAGAACATGCTGGAGCAGGTATCCTCAAGAATGCACACAAAGTGGTCTTGGATGTTGAAAAGAAGAAAGTATAGGGAAGGTGCCCAGCAAAGGTCCTTGTTGTATTCAGCCCGAGTGTAGTGAGAAACAAGATGACCCAAGTCACTGGTGCAGGTAAGAGTACCACCACCACGCTGGCTGACACAGAATGTCATGTGGACATAAAGTAAAAGTGTAAATCAGTTGGGAACCATAGATTCAAAGACAAAAAGTTCAACCTCAGATTCTCATAAGCACATTCAAGTATCTCACAGACCTTGTCTCTGGAGCCTCCTGTCAGTATTTAAAGGGAGAAGGTTGTGTCTGGTTGGACACTAATCCCAGGGCAAAGGTGACCAGAGCTTTTAAAAGGATGTAAATCAGGGTGGGATAGCACCTGGCTAACAAACTGGCTGCAACAGGAGGACCAAGGACAAACTAAAACCTAAAATAAAACTTATGAAAGTGAGATGGTTTCAGCCCTTAAGTAAAATATGCCACTAAGGGGACAAAGCCAAGTCAGCTTTAGGTGCCGGGTCACAGATCACACCCCTTTTGAGGGGAAGCTGTCTCAGAAAGAAGCTGTGTCTGATTTCCCTCTCCTGAAGTATCCCCCAGGGACACCTCTTTGTCCTTGGCTTCCCTGGCAATCTGTAGCACCTCCACCTGAGAGAGCTCCTTCTTTGCTCCAAGTGGGAGTGCTTTCCTGTTCAAGGAGGAATGTCAAGAGTGCCGGCTTCCCAAAGAGCACAGCAGACCACCCTGCTCCAGACCACTCTGCTTTATTGCTCCCTGTCCTCCCTGAGACCACTCCTTTTTTCCCTCAGCTCTCAGAACCTCTCACCTCTTCAAGCGCAGTCAGCCACACTTGCAACAAAACTGTTGTAAAGCTACTAGCAAACTGCCCGTCAAGAATGATGGGCAGGGACAGAGGTCTTCATTCGCCCCACCACTCCCCACCCCCCAGCCTGGGCTGGGGCCACTCCCCAGCTCCACCCCTGCCGCTTCAGGCCAGGTGCTCCCCCGCTCCCCTCCACCGCTTCGGGTCAAGCTGGGGCTGGGTCAGGCTGGGGCTGGTCCCCTCCTCGCCCCCCGGGGCCATTGGCCACCTCACCTCCACCACTTCAGGCCAGGGCCGGGGCCGGGGCCAGGACTGGGGCAGGAGCCAGTCCCCACCTCCCCTTGCCGCTTTGGACTGGGGCTGGTTTCCCCCCCCACCACTGCTTTGGGTCAGACCAGGCTAAGCCAGGGTCATGCCTGCTCTCCCCCTCCCCCCCTGCTGCTTCAGGTCGGATCTGGGGCCTTGCCCCCCCATCCATCCGTCACCACTGTTGCCTCAGTCTTCAGGGGGGTGAGGCCAGCTGGTGCAGCTCCTGTCTGAACACTCACACTCTCATTGGTTGTTTCAGACAACCAATCAGAGTGCAAATAAAGTGTTACAGACAGACAGACTAAAGCTTTTATAATATTAGAATAATACTAACCCAGGAGCTAACACTCATCCAGTCAAATGGCTCGTTGGGGGAAGGGGAAGGGGAAGACGAGGGTGGAGGAAACATTGGACTGCCAGACGAAGCAACACCCACAAGTACAGCCCAGCCTAGACCAACGA
>NW_017729025.1:83665966-83672379 GCF_001723915.1 Gavialis gangeticus | reverse complement strand
GTCCCTTCCGACCCTAGAAACTGTGAAACTATGAAACACGTTATGGGGAACCAAACAGAGGGGAGTCTCTGTGGCTTGGTGCCAGACTATGACTGCCATCTTCCTTGGGGCAAAAGGGCGTCTAGATGCTCTACTTACGAAAGTATTTACAGCAACTATTTACAACCAACCACGCTGACACTGAGACCCCCAAATGCTGCGCAGCAGAAGTCCAGCCTAGAACTCAGACCACGTAACCTCTTTGGTCAGGGGCTGCAACATGAATCTATGGCTTTCTGGAGGCTGTGCTTACCTCTCTCTTCATGGTTTAAAATTTTTGTTCATTTAAGCCGCTTATCCCTTGACAGCACATCTTCAGGAGAAGGAGCAGGACAGGAAGGTAGCAGGAGAAAAGGTCTCTCTGTGCAGCTAGACAGGGTCTCTGTCACTGCATATTTGGGAAATTGCGTCCCAAGTTACTCTGGAGGTCCCATGAACCTTCCTCTGGCAAGGGAGATCTCACACAAACTCTATGAGGTGACCTTTGTTTAATTTCCTTACCTTCTGGCCACCTTCCCACCTATGAGTATGATCCTGTTCACAGGCAAATCTCAATTTAGGGGGAACCACAAGGATGCCAGATCTAAAAAGTTCTGGGGAAAAAAAGAGTTGACCTTATGCTTAAGTGTTCTGAAAGCAGTGAAAGGATTAACATCAGTGCAATGTTGAAGCGAGGTTGCGAAGCCCACATGTGTCTGGAAAGAAGGTTGTGATATACATAAATAATAAGTAATTAAAAAAGCAGGAGACTGGGATTCTAATAACCCCCCAATGGAGTGTGTTAGGTGGATTGACCGTTTATGTACCATATTTTCTTGCATATAACACATCCTATACACCTTGTTTTTGAAAGGCAGAATGAAGAAAAAAAGATCATTTCTTGTAGTAAGTGAGCAGCAGGAGCTAGAGAGCTGAGCCTGCTTATTGTTCTGCTGCTTGCCCAACACTGGCAGAAACTGCTCTTACTGTTTTTCTCACAGATAATGATCACTCTAATTTCCAAACCATGTTTTTTGGAGGGGGGAGGGAGCGTGTGATGCATGTAAAAAATCAGTATACAAGAGGAAAGTGTCACCCAACATGCTGGTGGACAGTGTGTGGTATATGTGTGTGACAGTGCCTGCAGCTCACAAACAAGCAAAGTTTTTAAATGAAGCTGTCATGACTGTAAATGGCACTTTTTGAAATAAGCTCTGTTCATGTTCCTGCACTGGCAGTGAGAGATGGATGAGGTGACTTAGAAGTCTCTTTTATCTGTAACATCTATGAATGTCACACAGCCTGCTTGCGGCAGATTTCAGTAGCATCCACCAACAGCTTCTTGTAGTTCTCTCTCTTATTTGGACAGCTTAGCTTAAATGTTTTTGCACCCAATTTAAGTTCTCAAATGCAGAAGACAAGTTGAGAACAGCCTTGGACAATCACTTTTTAAAATCAGCAGGCATAGATAAGACAAACAAATATTTCAAAGTGTCAGCTACCTGCTGGTTTCTGCTTTCCTTGGTGATTATGTAGCTTTGGAAGTATAAATGACTAGTTTGTTCATAAAATCTAATTTGCTGAAACAAAATTTCCAATTAAGCTTTTACAAGGAAGATGATATTTAGGACCAGATCCTCAAATGGTGTAAGCCTGTGTGTCTATATGAAAGTCAACTATTTATACCAGGAATGGGCCTGGCTCTCAGCAGAAACATGGCCAGCTAGCACTTCAATGTTATAAGCTAATATAGGGTCCTAGCAGGGAGATGGTCAAGAAATAAGGTAAATCAGAAGGAAAAACATGTTAGATAATCCACATATGTATCAAGTTCCCCCTTGAAATAGCTGTAAAACAATTTCTTCCTCCTTGACTAAACAAGACCATTCACGAGTCACTTCTTAAAAAAAAAATCTGCAATACTTAATGGCATTGTTAATCCTTAAAACAATGCAGTATGTTAGATCCCGGGCATGCTGCTGAAGTTGTCAGTATCTCAGGCAAAATGCAGAATCATGGTCTAATGTTTTTGAGCTTTCCCCTCAACACACTGAAATCAGCAGTGAAGCTCCTGTTGGTCTTCATGCTACAGAATCAGTTCCAGAATTGGTAACCAGAAAATAAACTGATGTTTGTCTGTCTTGTTTTAAAAAGCATGTATTTAGTAGTAGCTGCTCCAAACATCTATTCTGCTACTAGCTTGGGATTTTACAGGTTTCCCTCGCTTTATGCTGTATATGCATTCCTGGAAAATGGTGCAAAAATGGAATTTGCATAAAGGAAACCCACTTTACAATGTAACAATAGGGATGCGTTCCAAGACCTTGACTGTACTGACCCCCAGACCCATTTCTACCACTTTTATGAGACAATTTTGGTACTCGCCAACAGCAGATAGTACACACAAGTACAGGGTGGTGGTGAATGTTTAGTTGGTGTGAAGAGAGGGTGGTGAAGGATCTTCAGTATCAGACTCCACATCACTGGTGGACCAGGGAGAGGGGGAGGAGATAAGATAGCGGGACAGTTAGAAGCCATAATGGGGATGGCAACTACAGAAACACGTCACGGACAATGAGCAAGGACCACAGATCCACACAGGAGACTATATTTTGGTGCGTGTCATTCCCACAATGCACTGCACAAGCAGCTGACTGGGGGCTTCCACCACACTGATTGCATAAGAGTGAATTTACCTCTTATATAACAAATTTTTGGTATAAAAAGAGTCATTGCATAAGAGCAAATTTGCACATACAGAGCTCGCATAAAATAAGAGAAACTTGTACGTTGTTTGTTGAAGGATGGGGGTTAATAAAAAGAATTTCCATTAAGACTTTTCTTGTATGGTTTATAATGATAATGGAACCCATAAATGATATGAATAATAGGAAAACAGCCAGGGAATAGCAGGAGCTTAAGAGGAAGCCTGGGTGCGTCTACACAAGACGCTTTACTGTGCAGTAGAGCTAATTACTGTGCAATAAATGTCCACATCTACACATGCAGATGCTTACTGCACAGTAATTGACTCTAATCACAAGTAAATTTGCTGCCTGCATATGCAAGAAGCAAATTTACTCGAGATTACTTACTGTGCAGTAGTGCCTCACCAGGAGCAAATGTGCTCCAGGTCAGCTGGGCAGCAGGGGGCAGGAGATTGCTCCCTGTTTCCAGGAGCTGCCTGCTTCTGGGGCAGGTTCTGCCACCAGAGCCCCAGTGGGGACAATGTCCCCCTGCCCCGGAAGCAGGGAGCTCCCAGCCCCTGCTCTGTGGTTGCGGGGCTGGTTCTGGGAGATTTGTATTTCCCAGCCAGAGTCCTACAGTTGTGGGGCTCAGGCTGGGAGATCCTTCTCTCCCAGCCTGGGTCCCACACCTGCAGGACTCCCACAACTGCAGGACTTAGGCTGGGAGAGAAGGATCTCCCAGCGCCAGCCTGTCAACTGTGGAGCTGGCTCTGGGAGATAAGGATCCCCCAGCCTAGGTCCCACAATCGCGGGACTCAGGCTGGGAGAGAAGGATCTCCCAGTGTCAGCCCCAAGACTGTGGAGCTACCATTGGGAGACAAGGACCTCCCAGCCTGGGCCCTGCGATCACAAGGTAGGAGCTGAGAGCTCCCTGCTGCTGGGGCAGGGGGACATTGAACCCACCCAGGCTCCAGTGGTGGAGCCCACCCTGGCAGCAGGCAGTTCCCAGGGACAAGGAGCAATGTCTCAGCCCCTGCCAGGAGCCCACTGTCTTCTGGCCCCTGGGCTAGCACCCAGGAAGAACCTAGAGCTCTCCTTGCTGCTGCAGGGGCCTGTTGTTGGGCTACAGGGAGCAGGAGCAGTCTGCTGCTAGGAGCAGCAAATCTGCTCCCACATCCCTGCATGTGTACACATGTGCCTGGAAGAGTTTACTCTCCAGTAGTTCACTTGAGAGTAAACTGCTTCTGGATTATTTGCACATATAGACATGCCCCCTGAGAACTCTACACAGAAACTGTATTTACATGGTGATGGCAGAGGTGAGAGGAAAGAACTAAATTACATGAGATTAAGGCAAGGGGTTATCATCTAAAATTAAACATAGAAACATTTGTATTGAACTAGAAATAAAAGCTAAGAGTGGGGATGAGTCAAGCGTGACATAACTTTCTCAGTTCAGAGATCAACTGCCCTCATCTCCAGAAGTGTTCAAGAATAAGTTAGACATTTTTATGGTGAGATTAATATTTTAGAAAACCTTCTGTGGTTCATGGACATAGGCTAAATAAATCAAAAAGTCCTTTCCAGCCCTGACCATCTACAGATCTTCTGCACAGCCTTAATTACGTCAGGGAGTTCTAGTAATATCAACAAATGTATACTGAAATAAGAGGAGACATATAATGGTAAGCTATGTCACACAGGTTGAAAAGTGATTGACTATGAGGATGAAGTACTTGAAGCCACACATTGAAAACACCGTTGTCCTTTGACACAAAAAGTTTTAGCGTAAGCAGAAATGTCAACCGTATGCTATATATTATTTTAAAGTGTTGGGCTTTTGTTATATTTTACTTTAACAACACTGGAACTTAATTTAGTCTTGGAAAAGGCTTCTGTTTTTGAAGGAGAGGATGACATGACTGTTGACCACTGACATAGCTTCATCAATACTACCAGTAGCCTCTGGAAGTGTGACTGTTAGCTTGTATCCCTCATTTTCATTTTTAGAGTTCCTTTTTTACTCCTGAATACTTATGACCCTGTCCCTGGGAGTGTTTAAAATTGTTTTTAACTTCACACTACTTTAAACCTTTGTTTACCTCCATGATTTGTATCATAGAATGCAGATGGCAAACCTATGAAACAAAAAAGTACAACAAATACTGCACTAAGTGTGGAAAAAGTTTAAATGTCTCAAATATGGGGTTGCTTAGCCCCAAACCTATTGTAACAAAGGATGCTCTGAGACTTCCATTTACAACCCTTGAGAAATACAATTGAATCTGTTTCAACCAATGGCTCTGGAGTTGATATTATGTCAACACTGATGCCATACAAATTAATTAGAAGAGATCATCTGGGAACATCTTTGTAGGCCAAATCTTGAAATTCAGTCAGAATTTTGCCCACCTAACAATTTGGTGAGTTCTGTTAGAGAAAGGACTTCAGGATTCAGACACATATTATATGAATGTATATTTCCACTTAAAGCTAAAATACTTATTTTTTAAGCTTTCTGGTCAGCATTTTACTCACCAAATAAATTATGCCATTGTCACTGTCATGTCCTAACAACAATAACACCAGGGTATAGCGTATGGCTTTGGGTTTTTCTGTCATCTGATTTTAGGAATTTTTTTTATAGATTCTTCACGTTTTTACTGTCTCCCCAGAATCGTATCTGCTGCACTCATGTAGAGCACACCATTACATATACAAGCCTAACACAAGCTGATCAGCAAGCATGAAAGTTGGCAATGCTTGTTCCGCCTGGTATACAGGGTTAAGTCTGATCACAGCAAGAGGTGCTGAAACATTTGCAGGCTGGGTTGTGATTCCGTCTGCAAGCACTGATTTGGTCCATGAAACTGCAGCAGCCAACGGTTAGGAAAGAGATCAATTGTCATGTCCGCCAGACAACTGCAGAGCACTACTTCTGACTTCCTTATATGAGAGCACAGGCTTGCTCCACGGAGCTGAAGAGAATCCCCTGTATCACCGAGCACCTGGATCTAGTCAGTGTCTGCCAAAGAGCACTGGGCAGTGCTGAGTGATCCTGTGTTGCTCTGTTGGGAGGGGACACAGCCCTATCCCCTGCTCCCTGGATCTGTGGGATATGGTGGTGGGTAAATCCTATGCAGTCATAGGGACAGCCTTGCACCCTGGACCTGCTGTGCGTTGATGAGGCTATTGTCTACTGTATAGGGATGGATTAGATTAGATCTCCCTGACCCGACTGGTCCATTTATACCAGGGACTGGTTACTGCCACAGCGATGGGAAGGCAAAACCCCCCCATCTGGGCTGCATCACATTTACTTATTTTATTCCCTCTCCTTTGCATTCACAGTCAGCATCAGACAGATCGAGTTGGGCAGATTTCAGCAGTGCCAGCTAATGACATTCTCTGGGATTGCTTTTTCTGGCTCTGAAATGCACCGAGGGGGCTTGGGTTGGGTTTTGTTTTTTGAGGGGGGGTTGTCAATGTTTTTTTCAGTCTCAAAGACTGCGCTTGTTGGAGCCGGTTCAGCTTAGTAAACACGAATTGCTGCAAGTGATCGAGTCCTGCATACAGTCAGGTTTTCCCCTGCAGAGTTCAATTTAGGAAACCCTAGTGCTCACTGTCCTATTGTGTTTGCACACAGTGAGTATGTGCTTCCATCCACAGAGCTGTCTCTGCACACACACACACACACACACACACACA
>NW_017729025.1:83646200-83665706 GCF_001723915.1 Gavialis gangeticus | reverse complement strand
CCCCCCCCCCCCCCCCCCCCCCCCGCGCAGACAGATATAGACGTGCCCTTGATTGCTCACCTCCTCTCGAGCATCTGCAGATGCAGGTGTTCTTTCCTGGGGGGTATTTGCAGATGTTTCAGCAGCTGGTTCTGTATCCACCTCCGAAGGCATCCTTTGCCATTACAGGGCTCTCAACCCCCCCCCCGCACGCAAAATAAACCCCAGGGGCAACGGGATTTCAAAGTTCCTTCTCCCAGCAAAACAATGGGGTTACTGCCCCTGGAAGGAAGCTTTGGCACCGCAGGCGTCTCCCCATCTTCAGAGCAGTTCTCTGGTCCTGCAGGAGCTACAGGATCTCCCTGTCTGGTCCCCACCGCCGCACTTCACACCCCAGAGGCAAGAGGAGGGCGGGGGGGGCTCAAGTCACTCACTGCCCCTTCATGTTGCAGGTCTACCTTAGCAGCAGAAGCCAGAAGCTGCACTTCGCGAAAGTGCCTCCCAGCTGGTCGGGAATGCGTCCCTGGCAATGACTGAAATCCTGCAGCGGATGGGTAACTTTAGAGATCAAAAAGCAGAGAGAACAAAGGCAGCTCTCAGAGATGAAGGGGCTGCTTTGCCAACAGCACCAGCCCCTCTCCCTCTGCCGGTGCAGCCTCCCTGCCTGCGCTCCCTGTCAATAAATCCTCAGCCTTTGCAGTCCACAACTCTGCAGTGGAGCTGGTGCCTGCCAACTTGGACTCTCCCTATCCACAGCAGCTCACACCTTTCACCCTAAGACCCACCGCAAAATCCGTCCTTGGGACGGGGCGGGGGGGGGGGCCCCTTTTGTGCGGGCTTCTAACAAAGCCCTAAATGCATGCCCAGAAAAAAATAACAAAGAACAAACTTCTTCGTGCGAGTAGCTGTTTCTCATGTCCTGCGGGGCAGCACAGCATCCCTGTGCACGGCGCCTCCCACCCCTTTAGTCCATCCCGGAGCGAGGGGAGGAGAGCCTGGCCCTCTTTGGGAGGTGGAAAACTCAGCCCAAGCCTTTGCGTTGTGTCCTTGCCGTGTGTCTGTGTGAGCTGTTCCAGGCTGCCTCGATGCCCAGGAGATCAGAGGTGAACAAAGCATCTGTTGCTTACAGTGGTTTTAAAATATTTTCCATGAAGAGCCCATGCCTGACTTTGGGGGTCACAAACCTTCCCCCTCCCCCCCAACAATAACCAGACAAGCCCCAGCATGGGTCTTCTGTTCTTCCCAGGGCCAGTGCACTTCGTTCCTTAGCCAACACCACTTAAGTGTCCATCACCTCTCTCTTCACCAATACACCTTCCAAAGGAGACGAAGCCCTTATCAGCTTCTTTCTCTCTTTCCCTTCTCCCTTCCCCCTCTCCAAACCTCCCCAATTCCTTAGCATCTTTTGTTCACATTTGTTTCCAACAGCTCCCCATCCCCATCCCCCTCCACAACTGCAGCCTCCTGCAAACTCTCCACCTTGTTAATATTTCTTCCCCCTCCCTGCATCCTGAGCTCAGTGCATTCATTCATTGCCTGCCCGCATGCTGACCATGAATGTTATGCTGCACCATCTTCTCTCTGCATGTTTGCTTCATGTTTCATTACCCTCTCTGCCTTGCGAGATTCATCTCATTTGATCTGTTTTTCCCCTTATGCTTTGGAGAGATATATTCCTAAATGCTTTTCAAAGTCTTGCAAAGAGGTGAGTGAATGCATACTTCTGCCTTAGCTTCTGAATTCTCAAGTCCAGCCCTCTCATGTCCCTTTTTTTTTGTAACACTGCAACAGGCTCAACAAGAGCCCACACCAGATTAAAGCGGCTGGTTGCTGTCACAGTACATGGCCATGAAGATCCTGGAGCTTAGTGCATGAATATGCTTGCATAACAAAAAGCAGGGAGCCCAGAGCATGCTGGAGTTTTTTAGACTTGTTGGTATCTGACTGAATGAAGTGTTTTAAGGGCATTCATTCAGTCGGGGGCAAGGTCTACCTTCAGGCTACCTCTGCTTGTAAAAAGATGTTGCTGGAAGGACAGATATGAGGTGGAACTGTTTTATCCTTGCTGGACCCTTCGCTCAGGAGGGATTTTCCAAGAGGGGAAGACCTATCTAGAACTAGGTCTGATTAACTCCGTGGAAATCTTTTTTTAACAACTACAGCTTATGGATATGTCCTGCAGTGCATATATGCCTGATCGCTTTATAGTCCCAGGTACCTTTTCCTTCCCTGGCAGGATCTTTGTTTGGCTGGATGTCCAGGTGAAAAGTAGCCTGGTTTTTGCTCATGCCAGTCTGCGCGAGGAGGTGTGAAAAGCACAGCCTTATCAATGGAGGAAACATGTAAGTAGGTGTAGGACAGAAACAGGTATAATGCCATGCTCCCTTCCTGCAGACCATGTGGCAGGAAATGAGAGCTGCCAGCTGCAGGAAATGGTATAGAGCAAGGGTTGACAATCTATGCCCTATGGCCCAGATTTGGCCTGCAGAACTGTCAGAGCTAGCCCATCGAACCAGGGGCTTTGGCAGCATTCCAGTGGTGGGGGCTTCAGTGGCATTTGGCAGCTAGGGGCTTGGCTCTGCTATGGCCAGGGAGCTTCACCTGTGTCATGACCAAGCAGCGGGGGAAGCAGTGGCAGCAGAGGCTGGGTCCTAGTCTGGGCCGGCTTGGCCCTGCGCTGTCATTCCAGCCTGACACCAAAAGATGTTGCTGACCACTTGTGTAGGGGGGTTAAAAACTGGGTTTGGCTGGTGTGTGCGTGGTGTGTGTGTAGACTCTTTCACTGGTTATATATAGTAATATAAAATGATGTATGGAAAATTGCCTGGAGATGTGAGAAGTATTGTGGTTAAAGGAACATGGTAACCATTAGACCTGTGTGTTGAGGTACTTTGAGTGAATTATATGGGACAGCCCAAAAGTTAATTTGCAGAAACTAAATGTACCAGGGTCACTGAAGGAAAAAAGATGAAGTGAGGCAGAAAGTTGCCTGATAGAAGGCAGGAGGAAAGATCAAATCACTCTGAACTGGTCAGGCAAATGGGAATGAGAAACTACTCAAGCAGTGGAGCCCATTACCATGGATATCAGGAATGAGGATGTTCAATGTCCCCCACCCATTCTTTGCCTACAGGTATTGAATATGCACCTATACTAAGCAAGAACCTGCCCATTGTGGCTTGGTGCAGTCTTGCACCGAAACTGCACCAAGTTTCATACCAAAAGTATGAAACTTTTGACTCACTCACAGTTCCACAGATCCTTAGTATTTGTTGTTGAATAGGTGTTGACTGTAAACAGGCTCATTGGAGATGTTTGCAAGCTGACTCCAAAGACTGCTAAGGAGAGGTGAAGTACGAGTTGGGATTTCAAACCTAAGCCCAGTTTGGGGAGAGCATAGGCTTTGGGTACATGGCACATCATTAGGTGCTGTCAGTACTCTAGTTGTTGCACTTGAACCAAAGCATGGGTAAAGCCTAAAGAACAAAGAACAGAACTGAGGTCTAAAAGGAGAAAAGGACGGTTACTGATTTGATAATGAAGCTTGAGGACAGGCAAAGTACCTCCACTTGGTGCTTTGTGTCTGCCTCCCTGGCTGCAGACTGACTGCATTTACTTTAAGTTATCAAGGTTGTCTTCTGACCCAGAAGGGACAGAAAAAATGAAAGCTTAAATTCTAGGCAGTACAGCAAAATCCATGCAAAGAAGCTCATTCTGCAGTTCCATAAATACAGAGGATCAGTGTCATTGGTGCTATCTGCCTGAAGGGGCTATTTTTGTTCTTTATAAGCCTTTCCCTCTTTCCTAACAGACATTAGTTATGAATAATTATAATTATATGTATATATAGAGACAGAGCCAGCGAGAACGCACCTAAAATGTGAGAAACACCACAGGTAGACACCCAGAACTGATGCTTTACCCTAAAGTTCAATTCCTACTGTCTGGGTTCAATGCCTAGTTACCATCTTTTTTTTACAAAACTAGGAAAATAAAATCCAAAATGCATTTTCACTGATGCTCCCTCTTTTCAGACTAATGAGAGATTGGTGCAATCAGTATCCATGGTTAATGTAGGGTTAGAAACAACCCGTTTTTTCTGAGAGCATTAATACAGAGCATGAGTCAATTAAAATGTTCCTCTAAGCATGGGGAGGGCCATTTCACAATGTATCAGGCAGCATATGGTTTTATACCTTAGTTAGTGAGTACTGGGGATACATTTGCAAAGCTGTTGCACTGTTCTAAGTCAATCTGCATGTCGGAGCTTGTGTGACTGTCTTGCAGATGAGACAGAAAACTGGGGTCTTGATGACATGACTACTGGAGTTCCTGCAGCACTTTATCAAAAAAGGATCTTTACTATTCTTTCCGGGAGAAATGCTGACCTGAATAATTACATTATAATCATTTAAAATTATTCCCCCCTGGAATAGCTGTGTGAACTTTCGTGGCACTGTTAAACATCTGCTAATTCTGCCCTTGAGGTGGCTGCATTTCAGCAGTGGGCAGCATAATTCTTATATGGACAGGTGATACAGTTACTTATGTAAATAGGTATGTTGGGATCAGGCTGGATGAGAGATATTGTTGTTAAATATTAAGTAAGTCACATTATCCTAGGATAATTGCTTTATGGTTGTCTGCCATAGGAATTGGTTCATAGCTGCTTAAAGTCAATGAGAGTCTCTCCCTTGACATCAATAGACTTTGGCTCAGGCCCCTAGTGTAGAAATGAATATGCTATTTATTTTCTTAGTTGTTAAAAAAAATCTATTTGCATGATATTGGAGTTTCCTTAACTTATATCTGCTTATGAGACTATAACCCAGAACATGTCACTTACACTTTATAAAGTGTAAAAGGAAAAGGACATAGCTTCAATATTATCACTTAGTGCAGTATTTGTGAATCAAATTGTGGACACAGCCAAAGAGGATCTGTCTGGACCATCTACAAAATGAGCTTTGATATCCTTTTAGGAAGTAAAAAGCTGAAGGGGGACGTAAATAATTTATCAGGACAGGGATTACAGTCTCTGGTTGCTTGTGATTTGCTGCCTTTTTGGAGCAAAAGAGGACAAAGACAGTATTCCCTCTTAGTTTGCAAAGTTTCTATTTTCTAATGGGGTGGCAATGATAAGGGATGCATTGCTGATAAGGGATTTTCCAACCCCAACATTAACTATTCTGAATGGTGAGGAGCTTTATAGTTTAAAGAATAGGGAAAGGCATAAGATCATTGGGTTGTGCACTAACGGTTTTTCAATGACCTGTGTAAAATGAACTTGGAGATTTCAGCTGGGTTGACAGGCAACAAGGTATCTTCCTTGCAAAAGACAGTGACTACAAGTTTTTTGGCTTAGAATTTAATCGTGATTGTAATAAGACACACTATATCTGAGACTTTGAGTGACCGGGCAGCCATTGCCCAGGGAGAACTAAGGTCCATAATGATACTTTCCCTGTCCATTCTGGAGGGTGTTGAATGCCCTCTTTTATCACTTCCAGCATCTGCATTTCTCTTTCCTTTTATCTTTCCCTCTTTACTGGTCATAGAAACTCTACCTTCTCTTTCACCCTGCCATCCCTCTCTCCTTCCCTCATCACCCCCTGCACACTTCTAGTCCATCTCTTCATTCTTCTTTGCCTACCCTTCTTTGGTTCTAACATCTACTTAAACCCTGATTCTCCTTTCACTTCCACCTCTCTGGCCCATGCCTCTCAAAACATATTTTATGAGCACCAAGAACAATTAGAGTAAAACTAAATTGATGCTTCTGGATGTAAAAAATTGAGCAGAGCCAACAGTGCTAGTAACAAATGGGTCTCCTAAGCAAAATGTCTCACCAGAGGAACAGCTTTACAGGCACATTGCTCCTGGCACCAAAACCCAGTGGACCTGTCTGGGAGAGTGAATATTCATCCCCAGTTTTTCATTTTAGGGGGGAGATGCTGATTATGTGGATTATACAGTGTGCTCTAGCTAAAAACAATCCCAAACTAAACATCAGAGGCCAAATTCATCCACTGACCTCAGCAGAGTTACACTAGGGATGACCATGGTTCAAGGTTTCCGATGCAGAAACAGCCATCTGGCCAATACCATCCTGTAGCCAAGTTGGCAGCTTGGAGTGTTCCCAAGACTGTCCCATGGGAAGAAAGCAGGGCAGTGACTGCTGCTTGTATTTCTCTTGAAGGCAATTTGCCAGACTTCAGAGCAGTTCACTGCCAGACTTTTTAAATAGAATATCCCTTAGTAATAAAATGAGATTAAAAGGCACTATTTAATCTTACAGACATCTGAGCATTCAGGGCTCTAACAGAATTACACAGACTAAAGGAACATGTGGTTAGAAGGACTATGTTATCTGCTGCTCCCACCACTGTAACACTATAAGGAAAATGTCTTCCTAATTCTAATTTTGAACCTGCTGGAGTTTCTCTATGACCTTTCTTTTACTTGTCAAGTATAGTGTGTAATGGTAGTTCATTTTTGATGTGAGGAATATGTTGATCATCATGGCTAGGTCTGCATCTAGCAGGAAAGAAGTGTTTCCTGCACACTAGAAAATGGAAAAAGGCATTTACTGTCATTATTTGGGTGGTCATGAGGCAATGAAAAATCCAGCAGCATCCTGAGACAGTGCACTACGTAAAGGAATAGACAGCAGATACCATTTATGGTCATATAGTATAACTTTGGCAGTTTCTTAAACAAATTTCTCGCTTCCTACCAGCCCCTCCATGTTGTCTAGCTTTTGTTTCTAGCCAGTTGTTTTGCATTTAGCTGCTTATCTTTTCTAGTATCAGAAATAAGGTTGATGGCATTATGTGCATGAGTGATACAGATGCACATCACCAATTAACTGTTGTTGGAGTCCACAGTATCACACATTGTCCCTAAGGAGACTAACATGCATGTCAAGCAGAATGGAAGGTGTTTTGGGGCTTGTAAGTCTCCATGGGTGAGTGCCCATGAGGAGGAGACACAGTTGCCCATCACAACTGGGGGGAGTAGTAGATACACTGGAGGGTAGGGCTAGGTTTCAGAGTGACCTAGACAAATTGGAGGACTGGGCCAAAATGAATCTCATGAGGTTCAACAAGGACAAGTGCAAAGTCCTGCACTTAGGATGGAACAATCCCATGCACCAGTACAGGCTGGGGGCTGATTGGCTGGGCAGCAGCTCTGCAGAAAAGGACCTGGGGGTTACAGTGGACAATAAGCTGAATATGAGCCAGCAGTGTGCCCTTGTTGCCAAGAAAGCTAATGGCATACTGGGCTGCACTGGTAGGTGTGTTGTCAGTAGGCCAAGGGAAGTGATTTTTCCCCTTTATTCAGCACTGGTGAAGCCACATTTGGAGTATTGCATTCAGTTTTGGGCCCCCCACTACGGAAAGGATTTGGACAAATTGGAGAGAATCCAGTGGAGAGTGATAAAAAATGGTGAGGGGACTGGGGGACATGACTTATGAAGAAAGACTGAAGGAACTGAGCTTACTTAATCTAGAGAAGAGGAGACTGAGAAGGGATTGAATAACAGCCTTCAACTACCTGAAGGGGTGTTTGAAAGAGGATGGGGCTAGACTGTTCCCGGTGGTGGCAGATCACAAAACAAGGAGCAATGGTCTCAAGTTGCAGGAAGGAAGTTAGGTATTAGGAAGATTTTTCTCACTAGGAGGGTAGTAAAGCACTGGAACAGGTTACCCAGAGAGGTGGTGGAAGTTCCATCCTTGTAGGTTTTCAAAACCCGGCCAGACAAAGTTTTACTTGGAATTATCCAGTTGGGGCTGGTCCTGATTTGAGCGGGGGGTTGGACTAGATGACCTCCTGAGGTCCCTTCCAACCCTAACTTTCTACGATTCTATGATTCTATGAGCCCACTGTATTCTCAAAGATGAACAAGTGTAGTCCACTTTGTGTGATTTTACTCCATTGTAGCAGGTCTCTTAAATCAGCTGTGCCTACTGAGCAACTGAGGCAAAATGTTTAGTAGAGCTGATAACATTAGCAAAGCTATACAGCATTAAATACTAAGTTTTGTGGCTGTCACACTGGGGATCTACGTTTGCTACTGAGCTCCTTGGATTCAGACCACAGCAGGAATTGGCTCCTCTCAGGCCACTCTGGTTTATACTCTGAGTGGTATACTCTGATGGATTATGGAAGGAACAGTGTTGAGGACTCTTAATTACCCCAGTGAGCTCAAGAATTGCTGTGATGCAAGAGAAGATGAGAAGAATCATAGAATCAAAGGACTGGAAGGTACCTGAAAGATCATCAAGTCTGGTCCCCTGCCATGGGCAGGAAGTTATTGGGACAATCTTAACAAGGTGCTTATCCAGCCTCATCTTGACTGCACCACCTCTGCTGGGAGTGTGTTCCAGATTCTGGTAACCCTTACGGAAAAAAAGTTTTTTCTTATGTCCAGCCTAAATTTTCCCTCTTTTAGCTTGTGCCCATTGGTCCTCATCCTCTCTTGAGGTGCCTTCCTGAAAAGTTGTTCCCTTAGATCTTGATGCTCACCCCGATGTACTTGATGGTGGTTATCAAGTCACCTCTTAGTTTTCTCTTACTCAGACTGAACAGGCCCACTTCCCAGAGTCTCTCCTCATAGGGCCTGTTCTCCAGACCCCTAATTATACAAGTGACCCGTCTTTGTACTGTCTCGAGCTTAGCCCTCCTCAGCTTGACTCAGCTGCTGCCCACCGCTGCTTGCTCCTGCCTACCCGCTGTGGTCCCTGCTTACCTCCCAGTTCCATGCTGGTGGGGTCAGGGTCCATCAGAGGGTCTGCCGGGGGTCTTCTGCTCTTGGAGGGTGTAACAGGCTTCTACCCAAGCGTCTCCACAGACAGCCAGTGCAAACTGAAGTGTTTTTTTCAGTTGGGACCCTTTAAAGGCTTTAAATCTCACGGACTCTCAGAGAGAGTCTCAAGAAGAGAATGGGGAGAAATCCTGGAGTGCCTCCAAAATGACTAGTTCTCTGAGAGATCCCCCAAGAGAATAAACTGATATAAAGAGAAAGCCTGAAGCTTGCAACCATTTAAAATCTGTAACATTTCAGACTTAGGCATTTAGCAGGGTTCCTTAAAAATCAGCCACAAAATACCTAACCATGTTTTCTAAATAACCCACAGTTTTGACAGACAGGTCCAAAAACACCAGCAGTGAGGGAAAGCCTCCTAGCCCATGAGAAACTCAACTTCAGAAGCATCTCTAGGGTATTCTGCCAGTCAGTAGCGTGACTTTTAATGGCCAGTTCCCAGATTTCTTCCATTAGTAATTCCGTGCACTGATGTGTATTGCATTTGCCATCTGTGCAAACTGTAAGTTTCACCTGTAATACTCTTCAGATGTAATGCTTGAATTATAATGTATAGAACATAAGAAACCAATATGCTTGACAGCACCTTCTAGTTTCCAAGGGAGTCAACTCTCAGGAATCAAAGCTGCGGGCTGGCATTGGGAATAAAACCTCTTTTCTAACTGGATTTTATTTTCGTGCTGGGTGGCTGGGGAATAGCCATTTTAGTGCAATGAGAATACATGTTATAGACCACTTTAGAAATAATCTCTTTAGCTTTCAAAGGTTTGCATTATTTCCTTGTTGCCTGATAAAACAACAAGAAATCGATAAAAGAAACAACAAAGAGGAAATCCCACACTCATTCTTGGGAGCCAACATAATGCTTGGCAGATGCATTGGTAGAGCTAAGCAAATATTGTGTTTTTTTTTTAAATCCACAAATCCCCATTCATATGTTTAAATGGGCATAGATGTGGGCTTTTTAAAAGCAGAAGGTTGATTTAAAATATCGCTAGCAGACTGTACCAGGGTACAGCTTTGCTCAGCCATTTGCCTGTTAGAGAACCCTGATAGGATGTTCAGGCCCCAACTCCAGACTCACCCACCATGACTTGTTGAACTGGAGAATTCTTGTCCTGGAATCTTCCTATTCTGCCAGGGGTGGTAGTGCTTGTCCACTTGGTTAACTTTAGTACATGGAGTCCACCAACAGAGAAGCATGATGTCGCTGTCTCTATGATGCCTTGTTGGATGAGGGTGTATTTTCTCCCGTTGGACGCAACAACCCACAAGGGAGGACCCAGTCTCTTCAATCCCAAAAAACACTGTCCAGGGCCTAAGGGGCTCAGGGCCTATTAGGGGCTCCTCCACCCCTACACTCCCTCCACAAACCTCCATGTCTTTCTAGTTCTGGAGCCCAAGATCAGGCTGGGAGCACTTCAAGTGGAACTCAATCTCCATGCTGGAGCCAGAGTGCTTCCTGGGAGGCCTAAGAGTCTGTTTAGAACAAATATACAAAAATGTGGGTCACCAGTCCTCAGTGCTCACTCAGCTTCTTCTCCAAGGCTGCTCACTCTCCTGCTCATCTCACTTTTGTAGTTGCCTCTGTGGTGCTCCAGCTGGCCGGGGTCAGGTACTTCTGGTGCTGCTGTGTTCCTGGCTCCTGCAAGTAAGGGGGAACCTGCTAGCTGGGAAAAGTCCTCACTAGAGCCAAACTTCCAGGCCTCCCCCAGGTTCCACCCAGGGCTTCCCCTGAGCTGTCAGTGCAGCCCTGCCCCCACTCTCCAGTGAGTCCAATTATGGGGATGGACCAGTTAGCCCTTTGCCCCAGAAGAGGATGCTCTCCATTCAGAGCCAGCTCAGGCTGAGCCCTGCTGTGACCAAGAGTGTTGGCTTTAGCCCTAGTCCCTTGTGGCAGAGGAGGAAAGGACTTGCTCCTCATTGCCTTGGGCATTGGATCCTGTTCACTGGCAGGCTTCAGGACTTGCTCCAGTAAAGGGTAGGTTGTGAGCAAGTTTGTTTCCTGCTCCTTTTCCCTTACCCTATCACATATCTCCCCCAACTTTAAGCTGCGAACATCTCTTGGACGTTTACTTAGCTGCAGGATTTTTACTCCCTTGGTGTTCTTTCTTTCTCCATCTCTCTCTGGGTTTGACTATAAGTTGTCCATGTGCTGCCGGGAGAGAAAATATACCACAACTTTCTTTTTGCCTGGCCTGTATTCTATTTTGAATCGATAAGGCTGTAAGGAAAATGCCCACCTCGTGATCTGTTCATTATCTGATTTGCTAATCTGTAACCATTTGTGGGGGGCGTGATTGGTTACTAATGTAGACTCCTGACCCAAGAGGTAGTATTGGAACAGTTCTATGCCCCAGTTAATGGCCAAGCATTCCCTCTCAATTGTTGCCTATCACACTTTGTTTCAGTAGTTTTCAGCTCACACAAGCTATAGGTCTAGCCCCTCTGTTGATTCCTTATGTTAACACTGCTCCTAGGGCTGTTCCCAAGGCATCCATTTCCAGGATGAATGGTTGGCTAAAACCTGGCATAAACAAAATGGATTCCCTGCACAAAACCCTCTTGACTTGTTCAAATGACCTTTGTGCTTATGCATCCACCGAATTTCCTTACCCTGTTGACCTTTCGTTAAGTCTGTCAAGGGTGCCATGACTTAGGAGAAGTGAGGGATAAATTTTCTGTAATGATTGGCCAGTCCTATAGAAGATTTGACTTGTTTTCAGGTCCTTGATGGACTATATGACTGCAGGGCCTCCACCTTGTGGATCACTGGCTAGACTCTCCCCTGGCCCACAAAGAAGCCCAAATACTTGGTTTCTTTCTTACCCAACTGACACTTGTTTTAGTTGGCTGTTAAACCTGCTGCCTTCAGGTCTGTTAGTACTGCCTTCAAGTCGTTCAAGTGCTATGGCCAGTCATTCAAGAAGATTATGATAGATATGCTGCCACACTCTGGTGCGGGATCAATATCTTGTCCATCAGCCATTGAAAGGTGGTGGTGGCCCCAGGTAGACTGAAGGGCATTCACTGGAATTCAAAAGACCCCAAGGGGTACCGAACACCTACTTTTTGTGATCTTCCAGAGCCATTGGTCAGAACTGTCCCTCATTCCAGAGGGCTACACAGCCTTCATAGATGTTCTGAAATGCTTTTTCCTCTGTTTGGTCTCTTTCAAATTGGCCACACTCCATTGTCACTGTTTTTGTGGGGTTTCTCATCTCCATGTTCTGCCATTCCCCTTGTGACTTTGGGCTGCTCTTGCTTGATGGATGCCATACTGTCTGTCATTGTCATCTTTTTTAAGATGATCTTAAGGTCAGGCCAATCCTTTCTGCGTATCACGGGGATGGCAGACAATGCGTCAGTCCCACTGGAGTTCATGGGTTTTGCCCAGCACCATCAATTGTAGTTTTCTTCACTGGTATACTTGGTTGTCCCCATGTATGCATATCACCTGTGTCAGGGAGCTTGGTGATACTTGCCTTGCAGTGATCAGGGTGGCTCTGACCAGAGTCTGGGTGCAACCAATGTCTATTATGAACTGGTACACCCAATCTTTGATAATCACCGGAACTGTCAGGCAAGATAGGTGTCACCCAGCCACAGAACCAAAGCTACAATCCATAGGCTCTGATTTAGTTATTTCTTCTCTTACTACAATGGTCTTTCCCATGTACAGTCCCCTTGGGCTCGAGGACATGCTTGGGCCCTATGCCTCGGTTCCCCACAGGTGTAACATTGGTCATCTCTCTGCAGCCCTCTGGGTTGGACTTTGCAGGCTCCTGCTGCTCCCTCTCTGACTCTGTGGCCTATAGGAGACCACATTTTTGGCCGCTTCTCCTTACCCATCATGCTTTCTGCTTCAGTAAAGGCCTCAACAATCTTTAGGTCCTTTTCAAATGACTGTGGTTGATGCCTCTGGACCCATTGTTGAGAGTTGTCATCCAGATTGCTGATAAATTGCTCAAGTACTATGGTATCCAATACTTCAGTTACACATACATGAGCTTTAGAGTACACAGCAGTCTTCGTTCCATCGGACTGGTATTCATGCATAGCCATGTGTTTCCAATACCCAAGTAAGCAAGAAATCTACATTAGGATCTACTAGCCATCTACAGTCCTGTTGGTGGATATCTAAGTCTGTCTGGATATATACATATCCATTGGTCCCATTTGTCTCTTACTGTCTATCACTGGCAACAAAGCTGTCATTGATTTTTTGTGGTCCAGCTGTGCTTTTATGCATATGTATATATAGACAAACAGCATCAGACTCTCCCTATGCCTCAGGAAGGGTGCTTGTGCCTGAAAGCTTGTAAAAAACAATTTTTCCAACTACTCAATTGGTCTAATAAAAATATCACATTTACCCAAGTAACCTTGTCTGCCCATGTCCTAAGATCAACAGCCAACAACCCCCAAATATGTGCATTTGTGTAAATTTCAGCATAGTAGTCCCTGTTGTTTCACTGGGACTGCTCCTGTGTGTTATTTTACATGTGTTAATGTGCTTTACAGGATCGGGTCGGACTTTGCCAAGAACATGATTTATGTATAAGTTGCTTCTGCAAAGTGCTGACCATTTGTGTGAGGTATTGACTTCTGCTGTTCCTGACAACTTCAGCTCACATCACAGGATCATGGGCATAGTGTAGAGGGCAAGTTATTGATGTATCTTGTGACATAAAATTCCACCTCTTTTGCAGGAGAACACAGTAGTGGGAGTAGCTGTTTCCCCAATCATCTTCCTTTCAGGCAGCCCTTTTCACCTTTTTGACCAAGTGACACATCTATGACAGAAAGACTTTGAGTGGACATGCAGCATACCTGCTGCTTTTCCCCTTTGCAAATTTTCTGAGCCCATAACTGTGCAGTCTCTGACATTTTGCTCTTTCCTGTGACACAGAATAGTGGGAAAGCATGTGGCCTTAGGGAAATACTGTCATGTCCATCTCTGGATTGTGAAATGAATTGAATTTAACACCAGAAAAAGGTGTTAAACTGGTGGCTTGTTGTGAGGTACAGCTAGCAATGGAAGTCATCAGGAATCATGACAAGGAGGAAGGAGTCTTTCAGATCTCACATGATGGCTTTCTTTAAATTGAAGTAAAGAATATTTAATTGTTTTACATCTGATGACTACTGCAACTACCCTGCAGGGACACTTTTAAAGCTAGAATTACTTAAAAGAGGCACACAGGTAAGCTGGTACTTAAATTACAGGATAAATATAAAGATGCATGGGTATGATTTATTAATAGACTATGGACTAAATATAGCATATTTGAGTGTATTATTAAAACCAGTCATAAAAATTAATGAGGGGATGAAGCAGGCACATACAACTCTGGCAGCTTTGCTAGGGAATCTTTTTATCTAGGAGTAATTAATAATTAAATACTGAGTATATTTTTGTACCTGACAGAAAGTATTATAGCAGCTGCCCTATTTCATGCCTTCAGTACCTGTCACTTGGTGTAATTCTCAGAATATGTGCAAAAGGAGGAAGAGAAATCAAGAGATGAAAATTACTTATTACTGTTAAGTTACCATGTTCAGTCTGTCAGAAGGTCTCCCTGATTCAACCTAAACCAGCCCCTTTAATCCTGAAACCTGTAATAAAAGGGCCATTTGACCAGATTGCATTAGACATCACTGGGCCATTCCTGATGTGCAGCGCCAGATGCCAATATGTACTAGTCATTGTAGACTATGGAACTCGATTTCCAGAGGCAGTACCTTTATACTTCATACCATCCCTTTTGTTCTCTACAGATTTTTCACTAGTCATGATTCTGCTTCCTTATTTCAGTTGAAGTAGAGGCATAATCTGAAGTCTGTTGAAGTCAATATCAGACTGTGCTTTGGCTACAACATTTTTTAAACAGGCCCTACAGGTTTAATTCCAAGCAACTTAAATAATTATTTTTAAAAAATCTGTGCACCAAAAAAAGAAATGCTCCCCTCCCCATCCCCTTCTCCCTTCTCTCTCCACCATTTTCTCAGCTCCAAAATAGCAGAATCTAGGAATTTACAAAGTAACGGTAAGGGCCTGACTTCTCCAGTTCAGTTCTCAGAAGCATGCTGCTCTCCTTGAATAACGCTCACCTTTCATTTATTTTCATATGCTAAGCACAGCTATACCTGCAGAAAAGCTGCACTCTGACAGGGAAGCATTAGAGAAGCTCCAAGTGGTTTGGGGTTCCTACCTTTTTTACGAATTTACACAAGTAGGAAGAAGCTATTTAATTTATGTCTTACGTAAGGACTAACTACATATATCAGTGTATTATTAATAATTGCTCAAAATGCAAAGGTCAGCAGCCATGATCGTCTTACATCAGAATCAGATGTAAGACCAGAAAATGCACGTGTTCGGACCAAGAGGGTTAAAGTCTCAGAATATCGGGTAAGAATCAAAATTATATGTCCTCTTTTTCTAACTGGTAAGTCTCAGTGGGCTATTTTCTATGGTTTCCACTCTTTAAAAATAAACTAAAACCCCCAAAGAATGATAATGGACCAGTCTTTGCTTTGCCATTCTTAGAGGTAGCATGGCCCCTTGGAAGACTCAAAAGACAGCTCAAAAGGAGGAAGAAGGAAGGTCTGCCCATTCAAAATCTGTTCATCCTGACTTGGGTTCTACGTGAGGAAGTAGCTTATATCTGTGACATGGAGGATCAGCCAGCCTGGCTTCCTGAGAGAAGCTTGATTTTTTTATGTATAAATTTATATGTTTGAAGTAAAAATAAAATTATTCTACCCCACTGCAGTATTTGCTTGTAATATTACCCTTCTTGAGAAATGAAAAGAATAATAACTCGCAAGTGACCTGGACTATACCTTGGAGGGAGAAGGTGATTGTGAGGAGCACAGTGGGGTGCCATTATTTGCATTCACACTTTAGGACACACCCTGAGCATCCCTGATAGAAGCCCTTTAATTTAGACCTATAATCACACCCACATAATAGACCTACTAAGCGAAAAAGCTGAAAGGCTTATAGGCATCAGTACTAATGACAGTGATTATAGCTATGCATTTTGCAGGTAGCAACAGCTGCTCCATCCTTTTTTCATTGCTAATTTTGGGACCTATATGAATAGCCCGTTCCAGTTATATTTTTATAGGCACCCTTTCTCCTTCGGTATTTGCAGCTTGATGCAGGCCAGCATCCCCTGACAACAAAAGGGAAAGCAACAGATTGTAAATTTGCATAATTTTAAAACTAATTTTATAAATTCATCCAGAAACTAAGCTTGTGCCTCCAATCCCTGCTTGGAGAGACTGACTGTATGGGAGAATTGGCATATTCCAAGGCCTGAGAGCACTCAATGGTGCAATGAGTAATATGTGTAGCAGCAGGTGGAACCAGGGGCAGTCTGCAGAGCTGTGATAACTGCGTATTTGGACTAAGACTCCCAGAAACCCCTGGGTAGTGGGGGCTGCGGTAAAAGGAAAAGGAAGCAAGCCTCGGAGAGTAAGTATGAGGCTGGAGTAAGAAGAAGAAAGAGCAGCCTACACATGGAACCTGGTCAGCCCCACACAAGGAGTACACAGTGAACCTGGAGAGCTCATCGGCTTCAGCAGCGAGGACTGTGGGGATGGAAGGAGCTGGACTCAGACTTGGGGGCAGCTGTAGGCTGCTGTCTGAGCACTCTGGGACTAAAGGCTTGTTTGGGGGCACCTCGGGACGTGTGTGGGGGCAGGGGAAAAACAGCACCATACCTAGACTCTTGGTGGCTCAGGGCAGCCCTTTGCTAGAGATAATGATAATAATAATTAAAATTACCATTTTTGGGCCCCCTTTCTGTCAGTTCGCCCATGCCTGTCTGGCCCTGGGGGAGAAATGAAGGTTGTCTATGTTCTTTTATCTTTTACCTGTTCCCTCCCTTTGGACCACTGGCTTGTGACCCCCACCCCTATGATTTTCTATATAGAAGTGGGAACTTCCTCTTGGCTCTTTTGCCAGCTCCTGGGGCTGCAGGGTTGGCTTCATCGTTTTGATGCATCTGACATTATTCTCATAGAATCACAGAGTCAAAGGACTGGAAGGGACATGTAAGATCATCCAGCCCAGGAGATTATTGGGCTCAAACATGTTCAACAAGGTGCTTGTCCAGCTTCCTCTTGTACACCTCCGAGGATGGTGACTTCACTACCCCTGTTGGGAGTGTGTTCCAGATTCTAGACACCCTTATGGAAAAAAGTTTTTCCTAACGTCCAACTTAATCTCTTTCCTTTCCTTGTGCCCATTGGTCTTTGTCCTCCATGAAGGTGCCTTTCTGAAAAGTTGTTCCCCTAGGTCTTGGTGTGTTCACCCTTGACATACTTGTAGGCAGCTATCAAGTCACTGCTTAGTCTTCTCTTGCTCAGACTTAAGAAATCCAGTTCCTGGAGTATCTCCTCATAGGGGAGGCTCTTCTCTTCACCCTTTTGAGTTTATCCACATCTTTCCCGAAGTGCGGTGCCCAGAAATGGCCACAGTACTCCAGCTGTGGTCTCACCAATGCTGAATAGAGGGGGAAAATACACAGGCCCATTCTGTCATGTTTCCATTTAAAAACCTGATTTTTTTTTGACATCAAGAAATGACAGATTTTGAATTGGGCATCTTTATTAAGGACTACCTTAGGCTGTGAAGATACGCCAACAAATCACCTATAGCACTTGCATGGAACTGAACCCAGGCACCCCATATGGCAAGCAGGAATTCTACCACTGAACCACCAATACTTGCATACCTAGCATGAACTCCCTCTCTCCCTGAATTCATGCTCCAGCACCCAAAGCAGCAGCTTGGGTGGGTCCCCTAGTGGGCAAGCAGACAAGGCAGCAGATCAGCTCCAGAAGTTGGTCTGGAAGGATTTTATCCTTGTCTTGCCACTTGCCCTCAGCCAATCCAGCCCAGGGAGCAAGAGTCAGTCCCTCCCAGGGCAGTCAGACATTGTCCTTTGCAGGGGAGGAGCTGCAGGTTCAGTGGCCTTGGAGTCAAGGTTTGCAAAGATCCGTTGTGCTTGGAATCCAAGCGCCAGGGCGGCACCGCGCCCCACTTGTGCTGCAACCTCCCCCCAGCCGACCAGACCACGCAGGGCGCCGCACCCCACGGCCCGGACCCCGCCCCTTGCTCTCCTCTGCGCCGTTCGAAGGTGGGGACACAGAAAGGGGCGTGGCGCCGGCGAGCGAGCGGAAGTGACGTATGCTATGGGCGGAAGCGGTTTCCACGTGGGCTGGCGGAAGCTTGGTGTCGGCGGTACTCAGGTGAGGCGCCGCGGGAGCCGGGTTGGCTCCATCCTGACCCCCCGCGGGGCGGGAGGCGGCAGCTGTCAGCAGGCGCGGGGCTGCCTCGCTGGGGGGTGGCTGGGAGCTGGGTGCAGGGGAAGACTTTCACTGCAGGGGTCGGGGCCGCCCGTGCGGCTCTGGCCGCGGTGCGGAGGGGAGGGCTGCCAAGGGGGCCGCTCTGTGCCCTCGGTGCCGGGCCCCGCCTCCCGTCCACCGGGAAGCTGGAGGGAAACCAGCTCTCCAGATGTTGCACGTGTCTGTCTGGGCATTTTTATGGCGTGATAATTATTTTGCACGGGAGGGCCGGGCCAAACTTCTTGCATGAGGAATCAATTGCATAATATACGCATTGCCTGGCAGCGACCTTGACCACATCATTAAGTACTTGCCCATTTGTTTTTTAAAGAAGAGCTGCGGTAGCTGCAGCATCAGCTGCAGTGATTGCCCCAAGCATTGCTCTGTCACTGTGAAGGCAGTCCCGTGCTTTCCTCCCAGCTGCAGTGTTTAATTCACAGTCGCTTCCCAAACACCTGCCTGTGAGTCTGAGAAGTGAGAGAGTCTTTTGGAGATTTCTTTTATTAGACCCGTTGTATCATTGGGAGGGGTGTTGGAAAAGCACAAAATGCCCTTCAGGTTACACTTTGTGCAGTGTCTCTCAACAAAGCTTGTCCAGTGTCTCTCTCAACAACGCAGTTGGTCCAATAAAAGTTACCACATAAAAACACCTCGCCTCTCGAAACCACCAGTGTGGGTTTTGAAAGTGATCGTTGATTAAGCTGAATCACCAAGAGGAAAGCACATTGGTTCTTACATATTTGATATTCATGGATGGGCTGTAACAGCTACAGCAGTCCAGCCTGTTGTCAGCAGTTCCTCAGTTGGAGGATGATCTCAGCCTTGGCTCATTGATGGGTCTTGAGGTGCCTTAAGAGTCCAGTTAGCTCATTGTTGTAATAATTAACCTTTCTTGCCAAGGAACACTTGCATGCCTTTATTGTAAATATATTTTTATTAGGGATGCATCAATAGAGGTTTTTGGGGCTGATACCGATAGCCAGTTTTTAAGGAGGCATATCAGCTGATACCGATGCAAGTTCCAATACAGTTGCATCCAGCTGGTATATCTGTTGTGGGTGGAAGGGGATGGGGGAGGGAAAGGGCATGGGAGGGGGGGCAGATCATGGCTCCCCATGGTGAGGGAGGGAGTGGGGCTGAGGCTCGGGCAAGTGCTGCCTGGGCGGGGCGAGCGCGGGACGAAGCTGTGGCTCATCCAGGAGGACGGGAGAAATGGCTCTCACTGCTGCATACTGCTCGTGTGGGAGCTGCTCATCTGGCGGCTTGTCTGCCACTTGCTTGGTCATCTGGCAGTTCCTGCTGCTCATCTGGGAGGGTGGTGGGTGGGGGCATGTGCC
>NW_017729025.1:83638809-83641200 GCF_001723915.1 Gavialis gangeticus | reverse complement strand
GGCAGGTGGCGCTGGGAGTGGGCCTATGGGGGGGCTACAGTGAATTATGGGGTAGCTGCAGCCTTCCTTCCCTGCTTCCAGTGCTACCACTGCCCACCATGAGCGCAGCCTGGTGTGGCCCCAGTTCTGCCCTGCGCGGATCCGGGGGCACATGCCTTCCTCCCGAGCCCTCCCAGATGAGTGGTGGGAATGGTGGCAGGAGCCACTGGAGGAACGGGTGAGCTCTGGATGAGCAGCATGCAGTGTCAGGAGCTGCCCCCCCTCACCGGATGAGCCGTGGCTCTGTTGTGCAGGCCTATGGCTCTATCCTGCCTTAGCCTGTCCCAGCCCCACTCCCTCACCGCGGGCGTCCTTAATAACTACTCCCTCACGCCCCTTTCCTTCCCCCTCCCGCGGGCGTCCTTAATAACTACTCCCTCACGCCCCTTTCCTTCCCCCTCCCTTTCTACCACAACATGCTTACCAGCTGGACACTGCTCTTCAAGCTGCCGGGCTGTGCCGCCTACGTGCTGCGCCGTGGCTGCGCATGCATGGGCCATTGATCGGCCAAATTGTCGACCATATCAAGCCCATTTCCGATGCAGACAGTTTTCTGTATATCAGTGCCAATCCGATATCGGAGCAATGTATCTGTGCACCTCTAATTTTTTTTGTTTTTCCCCAAATTCTAACAAAACTGCATTCAAGGTTCTTTGGGTAAATGTGATATCCTTCTACCAGACCAACAAAATCGTTGGAAAAATTGTTCTTTGCAAGCTTTCAGGTACAAACACCCTTCTTCAGGCATAGGGAGAGTCTGCTGTTGTTTTGTGTGCTCTCCTGGATCGAATAGAAGCCAATATGCAAAATGCAGGCCTGTGAAAATGTAAATGTGTGGCAGTGATGATCAGAGACCATGGGGAACAATAGATGTGAGACAGGTGTGGGGGGATGGGATGGATGTTGACCTGGTGATAGAATGTAGCTGGTAAAATGTAGAGAGCTTACCTGGGGTTATAGGTTGTTACGCAGGTTATAATATGCCATAAATCTTATGTCTGTATTTAGTTCATGATTTTTTGTATCTGGTAGATTCATGGAGGGAAGTTCATAGGCATGTCTATGAAAGGTGTTTGGTAAATTCCCTTTGAGGATTAGAGCTGAGAGATTGGAGAGAGAGTGGTTCTCTTGTGAGAAGTGAGCACCCACAGGTAATTGGGTATTTTTGTCTGATACATTTTTGGTGTGTGTTCATTCTGGTACACAGTTGTTTGGTTTCCCCTACGTATTTTCCATCAGGGCATTCAGTGCATTGGATGAGATGTATTACATTTCTGGAGGTGCAGGTATAAGATCCAAGAATGGTGATGGTTCTGTTGTGAGGTGTAGTTATTGTGAGAGTGGTGGAGATGTGTTGGAGGTTTTACATTTCTTGTCTGGGCCTGGTCTGGCTCTTTTCAGTGTGCTTTGGGCTATAGGAAGTTTTCTTCTGGTGATGAGATTTGCCAAGGTTCAGTGCTTGTTTAAAGGCTAGGATGGGTGCTTTAAACAAGCACTGAACCTTGCCAGTCTCATAATTGGAAGCAAAATTCCTATGGCACCAAACACACTGCATGGATCCAGGCCAGGCCTGGAGCTGCTGGGTGGGTAGGGGATGGGCTGCCAGTGCAGGGTTCCCAGGGCAAAGGCAGCAGAGCAGAGAGCCCTGAGCCCACATTGGGCAGTCCACATCTGCCCTCACCCCGGTGAGCTCAGCTCCAGTTAAAAGTGTGTCCACACTTAACAATGGTGGCGACAGCACTTCAGCTAAAGCTCGTTAGACAAGCTTTAGTTCAAGCACCCTGCTGCCATTCTTAAGTGCCAGGACGCAGATCCCCTGGATAAGCTGCCTGTGGCTCTGTCCCACTCCCCACCCTGGTCCCAGGTCCCATTCACCACCTTGGCTGGGCAGCACCCCCTACCTTGTCCCCTCTCACCTTGGGGGCCTCAATCTGCTCTCCCTCCCCCAACATCCCTCCCCTCTCCCACACCTTTTCCCCTCCACAGATTTACCTGTATGGCGCTGCTCTACATGCTATCTGACTGCATTCCTAGCCACATGCGTGCATGCAGCTGCACGCATGCATACGGTGTCCAGGGGCCCTGGCCAGAAGATGTATTTATCAGTGAGCATTATCAGCTACATTGGCCAAAAAAAGCCGATAATGTTAATTTTCCTTTTATTGGTGCCGATCTGATAAGCAACCAATATATTGGTACACCTCTACCTCTATGCACGTTCTTTTGGTTATCCCAGTAGAACAGATAGGGTTGCTGGAGTTGTACACTTGGAAAAGATTAGCCATGGTTTGTTACTAGGGGTGCAATGATAGAGATTTTTGGGATTGATACTGATAGCCAGTTTTTAAGAAG
>NW_017729025.1:83636897-83638762 GCF_001723915.1 Gavialis gangeticus | reverse complement strand
GGGGCATGGGGGGCCAGATTGAGGCCCCTGTGGTGAGGGAGGGAGTGGGGCTGGGGCAGGGCCTGGGGCAGGCGCTACACAGCTGAGGCAGGGCATGGGATGGAGCTGTGGCTCGTCTGCAGGGGCACAGGAAGGGGAGGCGGCTCCTGCCGCTATGCTGTGCACACCTCTGCGTGTGTTCAAGTGCATGTAGGTGCCCATGTTGTTGTCCATCCACACTTAGCCCTTATAGTCATATATGTAAGGGAAAGCATATATCCTAATTTGACAATCTCTGTTCAGGATATTAGTAGGTACAAGGTTAAGCTGTGTCCTGTTGCATTACCTATTCACTTTGTAGTGTGGATGTGGTCAAGCAGGGCGGATTTGATTTAAATCAAATAAATTTAAATCACTGGTCAGGAAGCCTCGGTTTAATCATTGCTTTCTACAAAAAGTCCATTCTTGTTTGATATCCTTTATTCATTTAACTTTTTGAAAATTCACAGCAGTAGAGTGCTTGCTAGGATACCTTTTCTGGCCATGGGGGCCTCTCTTTGAGACAGCCATGCAAGTTATACTGTAAACTAACCCCTTTAAGCAGTTTAGAAGTAAATGGCTATGTCCAGAATAGAGAATAGTGCCTGCCAATCAGACTTATTCATACTACAAACATGTCAGATGGAAAAGCCTGGATGCATCATATTTGTCTCTTGACCCAGTAATAATGTGGATGGAAGTAGGTCTCAAGTAAGTGGGACCACTGGAACAATTAGCCTCCAGTGTCCTCATTGCTGACTTCCCACCCCAGTCAGTGTTCAACGTGATGAAAGCTCCTCTGTCATCCTGTTTATTTTCAGATGATGTGAATAATGGGTAAAGTAGGTAGATGTCATGGACAAATCTGTTTTGAAGGAAGGGTAAGGATGGAGGAGTTGGTGAGAGATTTGTTAGAGGGGAATTAGCAGTCTAGTCTGATTATAAACCCATCAGTTTATTCTGATAAAGCCAGCATCATCATCATTTAGGTTTTGAAACCCTTCCGACAGCATAAAGCACTAGGTTTCTGATGTCGTTTGATGCTGCTTATGCATATCAAAGGGGAGACCAGTCAGTTGAGATGTGATTATTGCAGCCCCGCTGAGGCAGAGAGCTCCAGAAATAAACCTCAAGTAAGTGTGCTTCTGCTGTGAACTACATAAGAAAGGAGCATCTAAAAAAGTTGTAAGTGTTGCAGGTTGTAAGTGTTGCAGGTTGGCTGGAGGGAATCCTCCCTATATGCAGTCTCCCCAGACATTTTGGAGTTATGGACAAGACAGTGCATAGTATAAACTACTGGTGTCAAGAGATTAGAGAATGAATCAATTGAATCCCATGTAGAGGGCCAATGATAGACATGGGGCAAAGTGAGGAGGAATAGGTAAGGGAAGTGACCTTTTTGAGCAAGATGGCGTGTAGACAAGGCACGAAGATACGGGGTATTTTCCATTTTGCAGGAACTGTACAAGTGGCTCTTCTACCAGTGGTGGGGGGATAATGGTGGGATCCTATGAAGATGCTATGAAATGGGTTGAGATAAATGCCTAATGATCCCAAATTGGGGATTTTGCATTTGTTTGTATCTTCTTCATAATCACTTGCCAATTGTAGGGCAGGAAGTAACAGCACCCTCTTGAACTAAATGCTTTTACTTGTTTCCATAAGCAAGACAACATGCAAAGTTGTATTTTAACATCCTGAAAGAGCAATATCAGGCCTGTTGGCTGGCCACATTTGCTGGTGTGATTTTTTTTTTTTTTCTTCTTCTTCCTCGCAGGTGGCTGGTGAGCAGCTGTTGGCTTGTTTAACATGTTGCCTGGTTAAAAAAAAAAAAAAAAAGGGCAAGG
>NW_017729025.1:83633851-83635409 GCF_001723915.1 Gavialis gangeticus | reverse complement strand
GGGATGGATGTTGACCTGGTGATAGAATGTAGCTGGTAAAATGTAGAGAGCTTACCTGGGGTTATAGGTTGTTACGCAGGTTATAATATGCCATAAATCTTATGTCTGTATTTAGTTCATGATTTTTTGTATCTGGTAGATTCATGGAGGGAAGTTCATAGGCATGTCTATGAAAGGTGTTTGGTAAATTCCCTTTGAGGATTAGAGCTGAGAGATTGGAGAGAGAGTGGTTCTCTTGTGAGAAGTGAGCACCCACAGGTAATTGGGTATTTTTGTCTGATACATTTTTGGTGTGTGTTCATTCTGGTACACAGTTGTTTGGTTTCCCCTACGTATTTTCCATCAGGGCATTCAGTGCATTGGATGAGATGTATTACATTTCTGGAGGTGCAGGTATAAGATCCAAGAATGGTGATGGTTCTGTTGTGAGGTGTAGTTATTGTGAGAGTGGTGGAGATGTGTTGGAGGTTTTACATTTCTTGTCTGGGCCTGGTCTGGCTCTTTTCAGTGTGCTTTGGGCTATAGGAAGTTTTCTTCTGGTGATGAGATTTGCCAAGGTTCAGTGCTTGTTTAAAGGCTAGGATGGGTGCTTTAAACAAGCACTGAACCTTGCCAGTCTCATAATTGGAAGCAAAATTCCTATGGCACCAAACACACTGCATGGATCCAGGCCAGGCCTGGAGCTGCTGGGTGGGTAGGGGATGGGCTGCCAGTGCAGGGTTCCCAGGGCAAAGGCAGCAGAGCAGAGAGCCCTGAGCCCACATTGGGCAGTCCACATCTGCCCTCACCCCGGTGAGCTCAGCTCCAGTTAAAAGTGTGTCCACACTTAACAATGGTGGCGACAGCACTTCAGCTAAAGCTCGTTAGACAAGCTTTAGTTCAAGCACCCTGCTGCCATTCTTAAGTGCCAGGACGCAGATCCCCTGGATAAGCTGCCTGTGGCTCTGTCCCACTCCCCACCCTGGTCCCAGGTCCCATTCACCACCTTGGCTGGGCAGCACCCCCTACCTTGTCCCCTCTCACCTTGGGGGCCTCAATCTGCTCTCCCTCCCCCAACATCCCTCCCCTCTCCCACACCTTTTCCCCTCCACAGATTTACCTGTATGGCGCTGCTCTACATGCTATCTGACTGCATTCCTAGCCACATGCGTGCATGCAGCTGCACGCATGCATACGGTGTCCAGGGGCCCTGGCCAGAAGATGTATTTATCAGTGAGCATTATCAGCTACATTGGCCAAAAAAAGCCGATAATGTTAATTTTCCTTTTATTGGTGCCGATCTGATAAGCAACCAATATATTGGTACACCTCTACCTCTATGCACGTTCTTTTGGTTATCCCAGTAGAACAGATAGGGTTGCTGGAGTTGTACACTTGGAAAAGATTAGCCATGGTTTGTTACTAGGGGTGCAATGATAGAGATTTTTGGGATTGATACTGATAGCCAGTTTTTAAGAAGGCATATTGGCTGATACTGATCGGATTTCCGATACACAGCCCAGCAGCTTGAAGAGCAGTGTCCAGATGGTAAGTCTGTTGGGGATGGAGTGGTGGGGGC
>NW_017729025.1:83625102-83633380 GCF_001723915.1 Gavialis gangeticus | reverse complement strand
AAAAAAAAAAAAAAAGGTCAAGGTAAACTATTCATTTGAATTTCTGGTGAGAGGACTGGTACCCAGGGATGATTTCTGAGACCTTGGCTTGGTAGTGCTGGAGTATGTTCAGGAATGTGGGAGAGCCAGGCATGTCAAAAGCAGTTGTTTGTTCCTTTCCTCTCCCCGCACCCCATAATCCAAGTCTCTAATAATCTGAGTGTGTTCCAGGTGCCCTGTGCATGGTATAGAGGAATAAGATGGGGCCTCATAGAGTATAGCCAACAGAGGAAGAGATGGACCTGGGTGTACTGCTTGATCATAGAATGACCATGAGCTACCAGTGGTATTCAGATGTGAGAGAGGCAACACTATGCTAAGATGTATTAGGCAGGGTGTTTTTAGTAGAGGCAAGGAAGTACTGGTACTACTGTACAAGGCAGTAGGCCCCATTTAGAATACAGTGCACTGATCACTGATGTTAAAAATCAATTAATTTAAACTAGAATAGGTCTAAAGAAGGGCTACTAGGAAGGTTAAGAGAATGGAGAACTTACTTTATGGGAGGGGATTAATAGAGTTTAGTTTTAGTACAGCAAAATAGAGCATGAGAAGGGATATAATTCCTCTGTGAATACATTGGTCAGGTGAATGTTGGGAAGGAAGTACTGGTACTAAAGTACCAGTGCAAGGTCAAATGGATAAAAACTGATCACAAACGAATGTAGACTCAAAGCAAAGTGGTCAGGGTAAGAAACCTGAATTGCTTCATGATGGAGCTTGAAGAGTTGATGGAAAGTACAGTACCATAGGATGGGGTATTCCTAGAACAAGAAGTGGCATCAAGTATTTGCTATTCCTAGGATTGGGTTGAAAGGAAACCTTTCTGTGTGGGAGACATCTAGTAAACTCCTATGCTTCATGGCTGCTTCTGGTTGCCTGTTTTGAGGCCAGGAAGAATTTTCCTCCTTCCTTCCCTCCCGCTTTTCCTCACGTCAGGGCATTATTTGGTTACTGCTGTTTATATTCCTTTGAATCATTGGACATTGACCATAGCTGAAGGTGTGAGTTTTACTGGGGTGCATTGGTGCTGTTTACTCATATTTAGAAATCATTTGGGCGTCCAGGGTAGGGGAGGTGTGCATCTTGTTCTTGCACTCAGTATTGAACTGATTTGTCAGACGTGGGGCCAAGAAGGAATTTTCCTTCAAGGCAGATTGGCAAAATTGTATGTGGGTTTTTATTTTTTGTTGCCTCTTCCTGTACTGTGGGGCACAGTCCTCTTGTTAGGTTAATATATACTCAGATGATTCAAAATGGATTCCCTGCCATTCCAAGGGCAAGGCATTGGTACTACCCTTGTGTCCTCTGCTGCTTGTCGGTGGCAGGTTAAGGGGTTTGTGTTTTTTTATAATGCACTTGCAGATGATATGTGAAAGGCATCAGAGCAGATGATTTTATGGACCCTTTTGGTTGCTTGTTAACATAGGGGCTGGACATAGTGTCCCAGGAGGCCTCTCTCATTCCTATAGCCTTATGTTCCTATGTAGGAGTCTTAGGGCAGGCCGAGAGAGCAAGAAAACACGATGTTGTCAAGACCCAAGCCTGGGGAGTCTGAGGCGGACCTGCTGCAGTTCCAGAACCAGTTCCTGGCAGCCAGGGCGTTCCCAGCAGCGAAAGTTGTGAAGAAAGCGGACAAGAGGAGAGGGGATTCAGGCAGTGGAGATGATGGAAGACCCCCACTGCAGGACAGCAAGGATGTGGTGATGCTGGATGGTAACTTTCTTCTTAGTTACATCATATTGTTATAGATGCCTTCCTGAGGATAACCATCATAATCCCCCACCGTGCCGTATGTCAGCACATGACTTGCTTTATCCCTTCACTGCCTTCCTTATCCTAACGGTCCACCTGCTTTCCCCTAGCCTTTCATATCCTCCTAGTAGAACTCTTCATTTATTTTTCCATATCTTCAGGGAAGCACTCTTAAGTGACTTGTCTGATTTCATTTGCCTTTGTGTACAGCCACCGGAGTGGTCTGTGCCCCACTTTGATGTTAAACACAATCCTTTGCTATCTGTCGCATCTCCATATCTATTCTCAATGCAGCAGGCCTTTTTTTTGGCTTGTATTCATTGTAACTACATCAGTGGTCTCATTAGCATAACACCAGCTGTTTTATCCTTATTCAGACCCTTTCCTCAGTACCGCTGAGGTTTAGGTCTGTATGCAGTCCTAGCCAGCATCCAGCTTGTTATTCATTCCCTTCTGTAATACCATTAGCTTGTACCAATAACAGTTATACCGATTCACAGATTCATAGATGCTAGGGTCGGAAGGGACCTTAACAGGTAATTGAGTCCGACCCCCTGCCTAGGCAGGAAAAAGTCCTGGGGTCAGATGACCCAAGCCATAGATTCATAGAGACTGTTTAATTCTACAGACTGTTTAACAATTTAAGAAGCTCAAGGTGATTTCTTAACAGCACTGATTAAATCTTATAACCCTTGGTAGGGTAGGGAAATATTGTCCCCATTTTATAGATGGAGAAGCTGAGGCATTGACTTGCTTAGTGTTCAGGAGCTGTAACAAGGAGCTCCGTCTGGTCTGATTGGCCAGCTGAGTTTTGTCAGGCTCTGTATGCCTGCACACCATCCCGTTGGTTGACGGTGGCAGCAAAACCCCTATGTAAGCCCAGTTGTGGCGATGGGTTACAAGCTGCTCAACACTTGTGTTTCAGTGTGTTTTCAGCTTTTTCTCCTGATTTTTGCTTTATGTCTTGGGTTTCTGTCTATTGGTGGGTAACCCTGACCACTACTCTCTGGCTCAGGATAGATTCTGATTTTGGCCCTTGCAGTTGAGTCAGACCACTTGTATGTCAGTGGAGTAACACTCGGGGTCACAGAGAAAGTCACTAGCAGAGCTGGGAATAGAACCTTGGCCTTCATAATCCTACGCTTGTGCTGCTGCCTGAAGAACAGAGCTCCTTCAGTATCTTGCCTCATCTCATGTGAACATTGCTCTAGCGCCCGTATCCTTCCCTTGTTCCCCCAGTGCCTGTCTGTCCTTACACAGCTCTGAAAAAGTCTTGATGCCTCTAATAAAATCCTTGAGCGCACAAATTCATACCTTCTGTTACCCAGAGTGACTGGATCTTCTTTATCCATTATCTTATTCAGACATATTAAAATACCTGAATGACATTCCTTGTTTTGCATGCCAACTCCCCTGTGAAGAAAGTTGCTGTGGATTATGCATAGCTTGGAACTGTACATAGGGTTTCTTTAGTTTGTTTTTGTTGTTTTTGCCTTAGATTTTCCTGATGAACCCCCAGCCTTAATGCCAGCCCCTCCAAAGAAGACCAGGTTAAAAAATGCCTCTGTCCACTTTGGTGAGGATTCAGCAGATATACTGGAGAGCCATGATCGACACATCACAGTAGTCTTCAGCAAAATCATTGTGCGTCTTACTCTCATCCTATGTTCTATGTTTTTTTTTTTTTTAAAGCCGAGAAAGGAGGTGGGGTTAAAGGGTGTTGTCCCTGTGCTAGAGTCTGTCCTGAGGCTTGTTGTCCCTAACGTTCAGATATTAAATAGTTGAAATATTCTTGTGCATGTTTGTATGGTTTCTCTAGTTCCCTGTGTTGTTTTTGCTCAGGAACGAGACACAAGCACAGCAGCTGTGACCATGCCAGTGCCCACTGGAGACCCATTTCCTAGGACATTTCATCGCTCTGAAGTAAAAAGCGAGGTAAAAAAATGAACTCAGGTTTGGCCAGCCTGTGACATGGATGCCACAGGTAGCATGGGCAGTCTCTGTGTGTGGCATGTGGTTGACTGGGGAGGGAGCAGGCAGCACAACAGCAGATAAGGCAGGGAGCAGAAAGCAGAGCATCAAAGTAGGGAGGGAGCACAGGACAGGAAGCAGATTGGGCAGGGGTGGGGAATCGGAGTGGCATTTGGGAAGAGTGCCACAACATGTCTACCCAAAAGGTTTGTCCCCACTGACAACCTATCTGTTCCTCACCATCCTTGTTAAGTGCTATGTGAAGCTTCACCATGTGCTGGGGACTGGGAACTGACTCTGCATGACTATGGAATTTCTTCCTCAGTACAGGACAGTGCTGTCCTGCCAAACTGGAGTCAGGAAGGTGCTTTATATCCTACAATTAAATGTGATTGAATTCCCCTCCATTGAAAAAGAGGGAGCTCGCTTGGAGCTGTTTGTTGTGAAAGTGAAGGGAAACCAGATCTTTATCTCTAACCACAAGAGAACCTGTTTTGTCTTGCTCTTTAATCAGAAAAAGAACCATGTCAGGTTAATTAGACTTGAATACCTATAGGGTTTGTACCCAGTTCCCCAGGGGCTGACACTTGCTCTCAGAGGTGTCCTGGATGCACTTCCATTGGTGTGTGTTGCAGTTTTATGGAGTTTTGATTTGTTTATACCTAGACCTTGTTTTAAAAATGAGAACCTGGAGGTATGGCAGGTTCTGTCAGCCTAATGTTTACAATATCAGGAGCTGCTGGCTAAGGGAACAACACTGAGTGAGAGCAGGATTCATTACCCTGGGAAATGACATGATTGATTGAACTGGTGCATCTGAAGAGATGGCATATTTTCAAGAAGGCTGTTAAAAAGGAGCAAATTGAATAAACGACCACATTTGTTTCTATACATATGGCACTGAATGGAAACAGATGTTTACAGTTTTTTTTAAATATTCTGGCTGCCATTTTTTAGACACTCTTCTTCCACCACTAGGCAGGAGACGTGGGCATTTTCAGTGCATTGCAAGCATGGATTCCTTGTGTATCACTTAGAAGTACAGAGCCTTGCCCTTGTTTAGCATGAGCAGTGCATTAATTTATCCAGGATTATTTTAGCATCCCTCACCCACTTCATACTGTGTAAATCTTTTCACCAGTCCGGTAATCTTGTGAGAAGCCTGTTTGGAGCCTGTGGTGAGAACAGCCCTATTTATTCTGACTTATACAAAACATTCAGATAAGCAGGGTTTTGGATTTGCAGGAGAGCTTGAGCTATTGTTTGCATAGCTGCTTAGGTGTATCTGCTTTTTGGTTAGCTATAATTCACCTATAATTAAACCCTCTGGCCTCTCTAGGCAGCAAGTAACATATACGTTTTGTCCTAACTTAGCAATAAAATAGAAAACCATCTTACTTGTACCAAAGAGGGAGGGTTAGTTCCAGTGCTTTTCTCCATAAAGGTCACAGCCCAAAACTCTGTTTTGAGGTTTTTTCTTTTTGAAATATGCATTGCCTATAATGGGAATGTGGGGGAGTCTGGAGAAGAAGTAGTGCTGAATGTGGCATCTTATCTCATCCTTTAGGTGAGGTTGGGATCTGGAAGGAAAAGTATCTTTGCACAGAAAATAGCAGCTAGGAGAGCTGCTGAAGAGGCTGTGACAGCTCCACCTGCTGTTGAGATGAGACATATGCACACAGAATTAATAGTTCCTAGTGCCATGCAGCAGATGGGTGGATCTGTAAAGGAGGGGCCACTACACAGTGCAGAGAAACGTGAGTCATAGGGCTTCTGTCTGTCCCAGGTATGATGCTTACTGAAATTCCAGTTTGCACTTTTGGAGATGTTTTAAGAGACTTCATGGAGCAGATGAAAAAGGTTAAATCCTTGAAAGTTGTTTGCAGAGTGGCCCATGGACCAGTGTGAGGACCTAATTAAATGCCTACTTAAAATGAGAATTTTGTACTGCTGCAAGGGTGAAGTAGAATGAACCTTTCTTTATAAAAGATCCTGTGGAGGCAGTCAGAGAGGAGACTTGGTTTCCTGTGAGCCATCTGATGGAGTCCTTTGACACATTTACCTTGTCTGTCTAGGAACAGGAAGTAACTGGATCAGCAGCCCCTAAACTTTAAAGACAATTGCATCTCTTTAGCAGACTTGCATCTGTTAGTGCCTGATACCAGCTTTTAAAAATGTGCTCTGTAACCTGTGTATGTTCAGTAGAGCAGGTGCTGGAACCTGGGTTTCCTGGGTAAGCGTGCTGACTATCAGGCTACAGAGTTATTTTCATTCTGTTGGACCAACAAAATTTAATTACTTCATCCAGTGTAGAACAGCTTTAACATGAGGGCCTGAGAAGAACCCCACTCCTGGATGCCCTATAGCTCAGTGGTTAGTTAAGTGGGTTCAGGTTGTTTTTGGCAGAAGAAATGAACCCAGATCTCTCCTGTCCCAGGCAAGTGCCTCTGCTAAAGGGCTATTGAGTTAGAGGACACTACTTTCAGTCCACATCTCCTACAGCTCCTGTTTTTTCTGAATGGTGCCCATGTCTAACCCTTCATTTTCATTGCTTTGCTTTTTGCTTTGGGACAAAATGGAAGACCAGAATTTTTTCATGTTTGGTTGAATTTGAAATGAAAAAAAAAATTCTCTTTTGGTTGGGCCACTTAACCAAACAAAGAATCATTCCTGAGGTCCTAACTGAAGAGAGAGGCTCTATGAATGAATAATGCTGGAGACATTTACATCACTAATAGTTCTAATTTCTGAATCTTCTAGATAAACCTGGTAATTTTGTGAGCACTCAGCGACCTTGTATTATAACTGGAGAGGGTCTTAGAAGCTTCAAGAGTGAGCAGGAAGCACAGACCATCCACCAGGAGAACCTAGCCAGGTTACAGTCCATGTCCCAGGAAGAGATTCTGCAGGAACAGAAGAAGCTGCTGGCTCAGCTAGGTATGTACACTATGGGCTAAATGCACAAAGGGACTTCGGTACTGCACCATCTTCCAGGTGTCCCTGCCACCTCGTTGAATTCATAGCTCCAAGGTAGGTGTCCACAGTTCCCTTAAATGTGCGGGAAAATTTTGTGAAAAAGAGAAGCAGAAACATAAGTGGACAGGTGCTCAAGTGAAGTGATAGAAAATGCGGGGGACGGGTGGGCTAAAGTCCACAAAGATAATGAGGTGTTTAGCTCTTTGCGCAGTTTCACCAGCAGAGGCTGAGAGACTCAGCCGAAACAACCCAGGAGCTTGGAGGTTAGAGGACATGTCTGGGATTTGGGAGTTTTGGATTCAAGTCCTTGCTATGAACTGGGCAAGGTAGGGATTTGAAAAGAGGTTTCTTGCCTGCCAGATGGGCTGTTGAAATGTGTGCACATGAGCTAGTATCTCATCCTGGGCTGTCTTTTGGCTAGGGCTCTGAAAGTGTCTGTTGGATCCAGCAGTGCATGTGAACTGGCTGTAGAACATCTAGTCTAAGAATTCTGCTAGGGCTCTGAGTAGCTTGATGGTGAAAAATGATACGATCTTGTATGTGCCCCTCAGCAGAAACTTGGGATGCAGGTGCCTACCAGGTTAGGTGTCAGCTTAGACTGGGTTTTGAGGAATTTACTGCTGCTTGAATGTTGGATTTAGGCCTCTAACTGGTTCTTGAGGTTCCTAGGTCAGCATGGATTTAGCCTAAGGAATTCTACATGTGAGCATGTACGTGTGGCTCTTCCATACTGGTGGTTGTTAGTAGTGCTGGACAGACTACAGAGGGGCAAGTAATAATTGCAGCCAAAATTGCTGGAAGCACCATCGACTCAGGGAGCTGAGCTGTTCAAATTTCAGGCAATTAAAATCTGTTTTTAACAAAGGCATATGAAAGAAAATGCTTTCTTTGTGTGACTGATATGGTAAACTCCCACCTCAGAACCCTTCTGATTTTTATGGAGGCAAAAGACTTGCAATGTTTTAAAAAGGATTGCTCAGTTCTGGAATAAAAATAGTATCTGCCTATGCACCATGTAGGATAAAATCACCAGAGCTTTTAATTCTGGAATTAAGGGAACAAAACTGGAAGAATTCATAGATTGATTTTTGCACTAAAATTATGCTTGATGTTTATGAAGAACCTGGATATGTGGGCTCTCTGCGGGGCAGACAAAAGGGATAGTTTCATAGTTTCTAGGGTCGAAAGGGACCTGAGTAGATCATCTAGTCCGACCCTCTGCCATAGCAGGAAAGAGTACTGGGGTCAAACGACCCCAGCAAGGTGTTCATCTAACCTCCTCTTAAAGACCCCCAGGGTAGGAGCCTGCACCACTGCTCTTGGAAGTTTGTTCCAGATCCTAGCCGCCCTGATGTCGCGCCTCCTGATGTCTAGCCTAAATCTACCCTCTGCTAGCTTGTGACCGTTATTCCTGGTCACTCCTGGCAGTGCTCGGGGGAACAGGGACTCCCCCAATGCCTGCTGATCCCCCCTGACTAGTTTATAACAGGCCACTAGATCCCCCCTCAGCCTTCTCTTTTGGAGGCTGAACAGGTTC
>NW_017729025.1:83618188-83620102 GCF_001723915.1 Gavialis gangeticus | reverse complement strand
ATGCATCCGTGGATGCATGACAAGGTACGGTTGGCCTTCCTAACTGCCTCCCCACAGTGCCGACCCATGTTCATCTTGGAGTCAATGATGACTCCAAGATCCTTTTCTGCCTCCGTGCTGACAAGAGGGGAGTTCCCCAACCTGTAGGTTTGGTGCCGGTTGTTCCTCCCCAGGTGCATCACTTTTCACTTGTCTGTGTTGAATCCCATCCTATTCTCATCCGCCCACCCCTGTAACCTGTCTAGGTCCGATTGTAGCCTGCTGCTTCCTTCTAGTGTGCCCACATCCCCCCACATCTTAGTGTCATCAGCAAATTTGAACAGGGTGCTTTTCACCCCCTCGTCCAAGTCACTGATGAAGATGTTGAACAGTGCGGGCCCGAGGACTGAGCCCTGCGGAACCCCACTGCCCACGTCCTTCCAGGTTGAGAAGGACCCATCCACTACCACCCTCTGGGTGCAGCCCTCCAGCCAGTTGGCAACCCATTTGACTGTGTGGGTGTCGACACCACAGTCCCCCAGTTTCTTAATGAGAAAGAATTGGGGTGAGAAAGAAATGGGATGAAGTAAATGTGAACATTGCAAGGCTTCCAAGCCCAACCATGCTGTGCAGCCTTTCTGGGTTTGGAAAACCTTTGCAGTTATCTGTACTGAATCCACCTGTGGGGATTCTGAAGAGGCATAACCCAGTTATGACTTGCTGCCTCCAGGTTGGCATAATCGGTGTCTTGTGAATAATATTTATGCAAGTGACTCTCAGTGACTAATGCAGCCTCGTCTTTGTGTACAGGGAAGTGCTTAAAGCATGACTTGGCTTACACTCAGGAAAAGCATGGGGGTTGTAATAAGTGTTGGCCTGGAGTGATCTCTCACTGACAGAGATTTCAGACTCTGTGTGTGTATGTGTATAAGAGAGGTTGTGGTAACTATGGGTGTGGGGTAGCTCACAATAACCCAGCTTTTATTTCTTTCTTTTTACTGGAACCAAAGCATGGAGTACATTTATCTGTTTAGTGATCTATCTCCAGATTACAGAGAATTTCCAGATAACTTGTGATATCTTCCTTCATAGAAAAATATCATAATTACTTGAACCCAAGACAAAGTTTTTCCCCCTTGTCTTGGATGCAAGACTAGTGGGGGTGGCAGGAGCTGTGGCTTCAACTCTGATTCTGACCCTGACCTGGGGTTGGGGTCAGTCAGAGCCACAGCCTGTCCTGTTGCCCCTTTCCTCCCCCACCCCATTCCTACCTTCTCTCCCCACTGCCTGCCCACCTGCAGCCTCTGCTTACTCTCTGGCTTCAGCCTAGGGCACAGAGCACATGGTTGCTCCTGCATGGTAGGAGTGGAAGCAGTCTGACCTGGGCTCTAGTACTGGGATGGAGCTGCTGCCACCACAATGGCTGCTGCATGGCCTAATTAGGGCCAGAGCTACCTTGCCCTCTGTGTGTGAGGCTGGAGCCCTGCCACAGCTGGAGCTGGAAGGTAAGTGGTGGAGGGCAGAGGCAGTGGGGGACAAGGCACTTGGGTGAAGGGGTGGGGTGGGCAGGTGCCAGGGTGGAGGTATGGTGGGGGGCAAGTGGCAGGGGAAGAAGGGAGGGCAGGTGGTGGGGTGCATAGACCTGGGGGACAGGGAGCAGGGGGGCAAGTGATGGAGGGGACAGGCTGCAGGGGAAAAGGTGTGGGGAGGGGTCCAGGGGCAGGGGTCAGGCCATTTAACCCCCAATTACTGTTTCCCCCACCAGCTGCTCCATGCCACTGTTTCCATTCTGCAGTGGTGGGGGGTACACATTTGGCACCCTTCAATAATTTGATTTTATACATGGAGAACTAAAACAAATTTTCCATGTATAGAATCTAGTTATTGGGGAGTCATCTTCATAGTTTCATAGTTAGTAGGGTCGGAAGGGACCTG
>NW_017729025.1:83614469-83617243 GCF_001723915.1 Gavialis gangeticus | reverse complement strand
CATTCCCGAAGCTGCCAGTTGGTCTCTGCGATGCATGTCTTATGCTGTCTTCCACGTCCGCTCACTGGTAGAAAAGAAGAGAATACCACCTGTAAGAAGAGAATACCACCCGTATCTTAAATTCAGTCATCTTTGATTTGGCCAAGTACAGTAACTAGTGTCATGGCTGTTTTCTAATAATGAATTCTTTCATCTCTGCTACCTTCTATGGGCCAATCTCTGCACTTACAAGCATACAGGGAGTTGAATCTTGCCACACTCCTAAAAGGAACATGACTGTCACAGTCCCCATTTTACAGAGGTGAGAGGCCTTGCAAAAGCCTACATGGTGGGTCCATAGCAGAGATTGGAATAGAGCTGGGATCTCTTGACTGACCTCTATTTAAGCCACAAAAGGTTCTGTCCTCCAGACACCTTCCTGCTACTCCAAATCATGAAGAGAGCATCCATTTTTATTCTCTGGGAGCTGAGTGAACCATAGTTAAGAGGGATAATCAGCTAGTCCAAACAGAATAAGAAGTCCCCTGAATTAGGACTCAGAATTTGAACTGAAGTTTGATTGTGGCTCATTCATTAGAAGATGGGTAATTCTTATTATGATGCTCTGTTCTTTGTATTCATGTAATGCTCATAACGATGTGCTGGGAAGGGGGTAGAAAGTCAGATCTGAGGTTGCCTCATGGACAAGATAGCAGAATTTTCTCCATAATGTATAACCCCCTTTTTAGTAACAAAGGGGAAAAATGGCAGTTTACATTTGCATTTTGGGAAAATAAACAGTTTAGGTTGTTGCTTTGCCTTGACATTTATCAATTCTGTCCATTTATCACCTCTGCACCAAGTTTTGCCAAACTTACATGATCAGGAAGTTATAAAGCTGTGAGTATCTCAGTTTGAGAAGATTTGGCAAGTGATTTGGCAAATAGCGAAAGAAATAAGGGTGTTTGGACCTGGGAAGAACAATAGGAGCTGGACTGAACAAGTAATGTGAGAGTTAATGTCACTGTTCTGCTGTCTCATTTTTCACAGATCCCAATTTAGTTGCTTTCTTAAAATCAAAACATGTAGCTGATGGAGGTGAGAAGACAGAATTAATCACAGAACAGGAGGGACTGGAGGATCCTGAATGCCAAGAATCTGGGCCTGAGTCCCAGCGTGGTGGAGAGGAAACTGTGGAAACGTCTTCCATGGAGAGGTCAGGCATGGAGGAGACCACAAGGGTTGAAAAGGACACAGGAACGGGAATCACAGGTAGCAAAATGTGTCCTTGATGACCAAATTCTGTGGCAAGGCTTGCCTGGCGTCTGAATCATGCTGGCATGGAGTTCTGTAGTAGTGTGTTAATTGCCCAAATTCGAGTTTGGCTGGAGGTTCTTAAGTGTGTCAAATTTGGGGTTGAAAAGAAACAGCTAAGCTTTATTAAAAGGGTGGTATTCTACATAAACTGTGCTGTTATAAAGACCCCGATGAAATGTCAGAAGTCGGTCTGAAATTTGAGAGAAGAAAAGCATTTTATTCCATGAGCTTCTTCACTCTTCTGTGATGTGAATGAGGTAAGAGAAGCATGCTTTTCCCAGTTTGCTTTATTTTGCATTACAAAGGCTGGTTCTTGAAGATCAAATGAAGTGGTGAAGCTCCTGGGGCAGGGATGCAGTTTCTTGGTGTAAATGATTATCCTGGCAATATGAGATTCTGTAACACATCGAAGTCACAGGGGTGGCCACCCCTAGGGAACTCCACTCTCTGGCCTACCATACCTTGATGGATAATAAATTAAGAGGGAGGCTGCCCCCAGACCTTTGCTAAGCCTCCATCTCACTGGTCTTATTACAGAGGCTCAGCCAGGGGCCTCTCAAGTGCCCCATGGGACACCAATGAGGTCCCTGCCTCCCCTACAGCCTCTTCCACAGATTCCCACTGAGATGTTTACCCCTCTAGGTCAGCGGATATTTTGGAATTAGGTTATTTTGGCCCACTGCTGTGGGCTTCTCTTTAAGCGGTGCTTTAAGGGGCATCCCATAATGCTACCTTAACTTTTATTCCTGATTCCCCACCATCCAGTGTATCCATTTCTTTCTTCTGTCCATACCCCACAAAAGATCCTTTACCTTTTCTCTTCTGTGTGGTGATAAGGGCATTTGTAAAGTCTCGGTTTTCCTTCCTTTCACAGAAAGGAAGGGGGGCAAGTCTCCTTTTCTTCCTTTTCCCTGTAGAAAGGAGACATGGAACTGGAGGTTGGAGTCAATCTCTGTCTTGTCTACTCCTAGTCATTTCTCACTATTACGTGTAAAACGCAGTGAGCGGCCACCAAGGTCAGGAGGAAGTTGATGGTGCCTGGAGCTGCCGGACTGCCAGCACAGAATAGGTACCCTGAACTTAGTCTTAACCCAGGACAGCCTTAACCTCAGCAGAGGTGGTGTGCAGGCCCATTGTGCTGTTATGGGATTTGTGAGCCGACCAGTCGCCTTTGGTTCTAATATTTCTCTTGAGTTGGTGGGTCTCTGCTGAGGTTATGGTGGACAGGCAAAAGATTAGCATGTTGTCCCATTATGTCCAGCCATACTGCAAGAAGACATGAATGAGCGTGGAGACTGAAATACCTGCTTGCCATAGGTTAATGTTACAATATTGTGGGGAAGCTTGTGCAGCTGCTGCATGTTATCCCTGTCATCTTGATAAAGAGGCATTTCCAGGACCCTTATATTAGTGTTGCTTTCACTTAGACAATAGCAGCTCTTTTCCCTTGGGCTTCTATTCCCAGCCCCCTCCTCCTC
>NW_017729025.1:83598635-83609469 GCF_001723915.1 Gavialis gangeticus | reverse complement strand
TTGGCATCTCGAGACTGCACCTTTTGAGGATTTTGATTATGCATTAGAAGGAAAGCTTCCATTAACTTCACAGGGAGAAGAATGAGGCCAACACTTAACATCAGAAAACTGCAATCAATTACTGAGCTTTAGATTAAGAAGGAAAAGATGGAGTCCTTTGCTCATGCTTCCTCTTTTACTTTTCTCCATCACATTGCCAGTGTTTTCTCCTTTCCCTCAGCTCTAGTTGTTTATCTCTCCCTTGCTAGCCTACTTTTCCCATTTTGTGTTCTCCCCTTGCTGTCTCCATCTCTTGATCTTCTCTTCTGATGTGTTCTTTGTGCTCCCATGCAGCGTGCAGGCTGCCTAATGAGATCTTTGAATCGCTCCTGGATTTCAGCAGTGTGTTTTGGTGAGATAACAACAGCATTTGCCATTTCCTTGAAGAGAGAGGTGTGTGCGTGTGTGGGGAGGAAGGTTGGGGGAAGGAAAACTGATTAGTTTCTGCTGAAGGAAAACCCTCACCCTGCAGTTCTTCAGCTTGTTTTTCTGTAACAGTTTTATTTCTCTCCGGTCCTTGACTTCCATCAGCCATAATCAAAAAGGCTATTTTTAGCTCTTCAATTTCAGAATAATTGAGTGCATAGGAGCATCCTGTTATGTAGCCCAGGTTTTTTTCCCACCTTCATGCCAAGCACTAGCAGAAATTGGGTGTTCAGTATTGGGATCTTTAAAGGTTAGCCAAGATTGTAATGAAGCTCTTGGGATTAGTATGATATCCAGGAGTTCACATCTTGGAAGGGGTGTAGGAGGGGGAAATCCTGTGTTCTTCTTAGAAGACCAAATTGGAATAGAAAAAGGAGTTTCTGTAGAAGACTTGATACAGCAAAGAGAGGAAGAGCAGGAGAACAATTATAAAAATCAGTGAGGCATTCCCAGCTGCCTGGGGTTATGCATGCAGCATGTCATGCTTAGCAGGGGATGTAAAGTATTAATTTTGCATTAGCACTTAGTATTAGGAAGTTGCTACTGCTGATGCCATAAAGTAAATTCATTGCGAGTAAAGCAGTGGGAGTGCTAAGTCTGAATTCCACAGGGGAGAGGACAGTTGGGTTCCATTCTAAAGTAGGGTGAAAACCTCCTCCTCCATTAGGTAAAAGGCTTCAGTTTCTAACCAAGTTGATGCTGAGCTGTTTGCCCAGCCCTTTGTAATCCCATCAGACAAAAATCTACCTCTTGGCTCTGTAAAGGGGAGCTGGGAGGGGATGAAGGGAGAGAAAGAGAGAGCTTTGTAACCCTTAATGTATTGTAAGGCTGGAAAAGTTATGTACATATGCTGCATTCAAACTGCCAGCTTGTGTTTTCTGTAAAGGGATTTCTCAGTAATTGAACAATCTGCTGATGCCTTGGAATATATATTCAGCTTTTCCTGTTGACAAGATTGTAATGTTAGAGTCTGTCAGTAGCATTCGTAATTCTATTCATAGTGTGATTAAATCAACCCTATCAACTTAGTGATTAATGGAGAGGGAGAAAACAAATTGTTGAATTAGAAATGTCAATAGATTTCAGTTTTCTGCTGATTTTACTTCCTCTTGTTTCACACCCTGCCCACAAACAATCCCCTCTTACATTTCAGATGCTTTTTTCTTCAATTAGAATTCACGCTGAGCCTTTGGCTGGAGTTGTGTGGAACAGTTTTCTGGCTGGGGTAGATAGCTCTATGCTTGGTTTGTTGCCTGAGTCAGTTCTACATTGATCATGAGTGTGTGGCTGCATCCTAGAAAATATGGAAGCTCTTTTTGAAGGTTAATAAGCCAGAAAAGGAACATGTTAGGTTTCAGGTCAAATCCGCAGGAAATGGGATTTCCGTGTGACCTATTGTTGCTTGAGCTCCAGGGTATCAGGTTTAGCAGCAACCTTGTAAACAACATCTTCAAGTCCCAACTTTGTTTTGTTCTCACAGGAACCGTATTCCTTCTCTTTTGGTAAGCCCTCAGTCTTCTTGTCAAAGTGCTTGCTCCAGCTGAGTAGCCATAATGTATGAGCGTGTATGGCTTCTCTGATAGAATCTAGGGATGGCAAAGACTTATCTCATCTGTTCCCAGCCAGCATGTGATAGCTTTCTCTCATACCTTTGTCTGCAGTTAATTCAGGATCCAATTACATTCGGACATAGACACAGCTTTAAATGTTTTTTCTACGTATCTGAAGGTAGCAGGTGGCTCGTGAATGCTGCGATGCTGGGGCGGATAGAGCGTCCCACAAGAGTGCGGGAGGGTCCCCAGCACAGACCCAGAAGTGGACCAGAAGCACTTCCAGTTCACTACCGGGTCTGCTGGGGAGCACGCAGGACCCCACCCACCCCTGCGTCTTGGTGACTGGTGCCTCCTGGGTCTGGGGGAAACATGCTGAGTTGGGGGGGGCCCTCCATGCACTCCCCGGTGGACCCAGAAGTGGACCGGAAGTACTTCTGGTCCACTTCTGGGTTCGCCACTGAGCACATGGACCCCCCTGCGCTCCTGCGAGCTGCTCCATCTGCCCCCACATTGCAGTGTTCATGAGCCATGCCTGGTACCTCGAGGTATGTAGAAAAAACCTTTAAGGCTGTCTATGGCTGAATCACTGATTCTTCTAATCAGCAGAGAATCTTCAGATTTGGATTTGGCTGAATTGAACCCAAGGACAGTGATCTGAATCAACAAATCAAATCACTATCCCTGATTCAGGCCGAATCCGAATCAAATACCGCCTGTTTTACACACCCCTACTTCCAAGCAATCTACTGAGTTGCTGATGAGCCAAACCATGTGTGTTTCTAAACCTTGTAATCTTTCCTCAAAAGTAGATCATTTCAGCCTTTAATGTAGTGTCCGGAACTGCACACAGTGTTTCAGTTGTTGCAGTTGTATCAGGTAGGGAGCCATTACTTCTCTGCCCTGTGGCATGGTGCCTTTATACATGCAGTCCAAAACCGTGCTGACCACCTTATTTACTACATTTCATGGCAGGCCAATAACTTGCTCTCCAGTCTCATCTCTTTGCCCCGTTAGCATCACTGCTTTCTAGCTTTTACCTGCTTATTTCAGATTTCCCCCCCAGTTGATGTTGGCTTGCATTTTTTTTAAAGCTTCATTTGACTTTCTGTCCTTGTTTCTAGTCACTCTGTCTTTTCTGTCCTGCCTGATGTTCAACTCCTCCCAAATTAGCATAATCTGTGAATACCATTACAATGCTGTTTATTTCCTTTCTTATATCTTGTGAAAGATTAAATCTTTTGACAAACAAGGTTTTTTGGGTAAATCTGATCTCTCTTCTGGATAGATGTTTCTTTTTTATAAAAGAGATAGGCAGACAAGGTTCTTTGGGTAAATCCAATGTGCTTACACCTACATGGCTACAATCTACGCCCCTGTAAATCTTTTGATGTTTATGCACCAAAACAAAGAGTCAATTTGTAGATGGTTGCTTCTTACTGTATATGAAACCTGTATTTTAAATACTCTCAGAACCAAGTATGTTGCAACAGTGTTTGCCTTTATGCCAAGGAAGGGTAATGCTTCTGTTTTTTTCTTACCTTTCAAAAGATGATCTTCCTGTGAAGCCCAAGAAGGAATGGGTCCACATGGATAATGTGGAGTTTGAGAAGTTGGAGTGGATGAAGGATCTGCCCCATCCCCGTCAGAGGAGAACTAAAAAGGTTCAGAAAATAGAAAGTGTTATTTTTCTTATTTTGGTTGTTTGTGGGATGTGTGGTTCGTGTTTGTGAAGTCTCCAAAGACTAATATTGTTGAGAAGTGAGTCTTCTCTTCTTCAAGCTAAGTGATGCCAACAGTGGCATTTCTCCAAATCTTTCATGGGGGAGACTAATTTGTTTCATGTAACATGAGAATCTGGTTACTGTGTTCATCCTGTTTTAGCTCTTCCACAGTACTGTGTACAGATAAACGGGGATTAATCTGGAGTTGAGGCAGGAATTCAGTTTTTAATGATTTTGAGATGTCTGGGAAATGAAAATTTATAGGAACTGGAATATTTGGGGGAAAACTCTGAAAGTTAAGAAAGAAGGTTAAGTAGGATCAAGAGAAGTAACTTTGAACTTTGTGGGTACTGACAGGTGAGGGGACCCCCCCCCCAAGTGCTTTACTGAAAGAGGCAGCATGTTAGTTTGACCCAGTTTCACAGCGTCTGTATAGATTGGGCCCTTCACCAGGGCTTTTTAGCACTTTTTTATGTAATAGCTGATTCAATCAGCTATTAGATGGAAGTGCCAACAAGCTCTGTTGAAGGAGCTGATCTATACAGATTGTTGGACAAGCCAGGTCTAACTAATGCGGTGCCTCTTCTGGGCATGTTCTGTGCTCGATGCAGGGGTGTACCGATCTTAAGGTGCTGTTTTGTTTTGTGTGTGGTATTTTTTTTCCATGTTTGTAAGCAACCTATGAGTTTAGGTTTTGGGAAGTTTGTGAGCCAAGAGCTTATAACTGTTTTGAGGAAGTAGGATTTAGGAGGTGGATGGGAGTGGAAGGCAGTAAAAGTAATCTTTCTCTCTCTCTCGGCTCTCTCCTCTCTCAGGGAATGCTAGCCAGGTTTAGTTTGAAGGGAGACTTGATTCCTCCAGATATAGACTTACCTACTCATTTGGGTCTACATCATCATGGAGAAGAAGCAGAAGTAAGTACAGACCAGAATAAAGAGGAAATGTCAAGACAAGAATATTACTTGAATTTCCATGTTTAATTCTTGAGATTCTTTTCATGTCAAGGCTTTCTAGTGTGGACACTTAAGAGTTCATAGGCAAATGACTCTCTGTTCAGTAAGGACTCCAGAGGAGAAGTCATAACAGATTGGCTCAACTTGTTGGTTTTTGAAGATGCAAAAGTTTTTTTCTTAAACTTCATTAATGCTTTCACCTTTTGACAGTATAGCTAGTTGCAAAAGAAAATGAACATCTTCACCTGTACACTGTTTTACCTATAAAGATATAGACTGTCTGTAACTGGTTACATGAGGTAGAATCTCTTCAGTAATTTGCATAAAGCATTACTCACAACTTTGCAGTGCAGTTAGTCCCACATGCTACATAACATTTTTGGAATGAGCTGTGCTTTAAATAGCTTATTTTATCTGTTGTTGGTTTTCCTGTGTTTGTTTGTTTTTCTTTTTCCCTTGTTTAGAGGGCTGGCTACTCCCTCCAAGAGCTCTTCCATTTGTCCCGCAGTCAGGTCATTCAGCAGAGGACGTTGGCACTGCAGGTACTGGGCTGTATTGTTCAAAAGGTGAGCAAACAGTGTGTGGAAATTTCCCCCTTTATACTCCTGGTAGTATCAAGGCACAGAGTCCTGGGTATGATATACTTGTTCTCCTCTGTGCGGGCAGCACAAAGCATATAGACGTTAGCGAGGCATCTTCAGCAGAGGATTCCCCTTAGGAAGGGGAGCTCGTTAGTAGTGCCTAGTTGGCAGGACCAATTCCTGGCTCAGTTTTCCTTCCTACCTGACTGGGTAGCTGTGGATGTGTGGCTGCTCTAATCACCGTGGGGACTGGACCAGACCTGAAGCTCAGGAGAGCTTGACTATGGGAGAACTGAGCATCAAGTATCATCAGAAGCTGTTCAAAAGGGCTGTTTAGTAGGGTCATATTTCCTACTTGGGGGAAGGGAGGTGGGTCCAGGGCTTCATCTGCATTAAGCTGTTTTGTTGTCAGTGTGTGACAAACCTGTCGTTGATGCACTGACCCTTTCACTTCTGTTGCCTGAGCCAAGTCGGTGACATGCTTGTTCTGTGGGAGGTGAGAATGAACCATCCTACTTGTAAAGCAACATTGCCAGCACCAGAAGGCGAAATGAATGTCTGCTTTAATGGAAAGCAGCACACCTGCCTACCTGATTTCTAGGGAAAGTGCTCATGTTTCCTCCTACAGTGCATGACACATACAAGTTATAATATAATGATGTTGGGCTGGTTGGGTCAGGAGATGGTAGGTCCAGAATTTGCATGATTTGTGAATGTCATGATGCTATTTGCTTCCTCTTCTAGAGCTTATGAAAGATTTAACATGACTGTAAATCCCTTGATGCTCATGTACCAGCAGAGAGTCAATTTAAAGATAGTATTCCCCTTATTTACACTCAATCAAAAGATTTTTTCTTTGGGGTGAGGAAAAAGGAGTTGTTCACCTACCAAAATGAAGGGAAAGGAATAAGAAATAGAAGATGAAGCATTTTCTTGCTCTTTCTGTCAGAGCCATCCCTGGGGGGGCATGAAGCAGGGCGACCTCTCCAGGCCCCACGCTTTGGGGGGCCCCATGGAGCTGGGCGGAGTGGTGGTGGCACATCCAGCTGATTGGTCATCCGTGTCTCGCCACCCCCCCGCCCCCGTGCTGGGCAACAACAACTTCTTTGGGTCCAGGATTGGAGTGGAGGCAGGGCCCCGCATGGGCTGATTTGCCACAGGCTCCGCACCCTGCTCAGATTGTGTCTGCTTCCTGTACTTTCAATATAAGTAGCAATTTAAGATGTGTTTCCACATACCTTACATGTTGTCTTATCCTTGACACTGAGGAGGTGGATGGCATGTCTTTCAGGCCAAGGCAGGGGAGTTTGTCTCCTCCCTGAAAGGTAGTGTTCTGCGCTTGCTGCTTGATGCTGGATTCCTCTTCTTGCTGCGCTTCTCCTTGGATGACCCAGTAGATAATGTAATTGCAGCCTCCATCCATGCCCTCCATGCACTGCTGGTGTCTCCTGATGATGAGGTGAGAGAAAAAGAGATTTCCATGCTGGATTGATTCTGACTTGGGTGTGGGAGTTGCAAAGAAAAGACGCAAGTAAGTCACTTGGACCACGTTTTGGTGGTCAACCAAGCATTAACACCAGCACAGTACTGTTCTCATACTTCGTTCAGCCTAACTGTAAGCAGTAGAGCTTCTGCTGTCCCATGGGAGCCTTGTTCTCTATCTAATAGATTTCTTTGGACAACATGTTTTCCTAGTGTTCAAACTATTTCTACCTTTCCTTACATTTAGCTCAGGACTACTGAGAGTCTCCATTCTTGGCAATTGCATAGTCCATATAGTTCATGCCCCCTATTTAGCCAGATTATTTGAATTAATTTTATTTAATTTGACTTGTGAATTCAGTGGCATCCAGCTTTTTATTGTGGTGCTACTGTTCCAGCCTGAGGATTGGCAGCCGTATGCCTTCCCCATTGTGCCTTATCCCAACACAGTTGGCATACTAGATCCTTCCCTCCCTCCATTTTCTCTTGTTCCCTCTTCATGCTTTTGGGTCAGTTTGTTGTCCTTACACACATTTTTTCTGGGGTCTTGGTAATGTTTTCCTTTATCTAGAACTTTTTGACTCCTAAATGTAAGAATGGAATACCAATTTCCTGAAGTCCTAGCCCACTCTCCAAACCTCCTCTCATTTGTAACCATGTCACCGAGTTGCCTTCAACTTTACCCTTTTCCACATTACTTTTTTGTGCCTGTAAATAGTTTGAGCTATTGTGACTTTCAACCAAGATTTTTCAAGTACTTACAAACAAGTACTCAGCTCAGTCATCACCTTGTAAGACCAGTAACTAATGTCATTTGACTGACTGACTGACAAACCAAGTCATAGAGATCAAAAGGGTAGAAATCATCAAGTAGTACAAGCCTCAAACTCAGTTTTCATTTGGAAAAAAAAAAACAATTTCTGGTATAGATGTAACACTTTCCCTGCAGTGCTGGAAGACCGAATATAGCAGTGTTGTTTAGAACCTGAGATGAAAACTCTCTAGTGTTTTTATTGCCCACATTGAGAGGTTCAAAAATTCAACAAAAAACTTTAAAGAGCCAGTTTAGTAATGATTATTAACAGTGTTCTTTTAGGTCACCTACCAATGGTCAATACTGTGACAGAGACAAGAATAGGACCAAGAAAACTGACTTCCTGTGTTCAATCACTAGACAAGCAATTAATCACTCTCTTGCTCCCTATTTAAAATGCTTTTATTTCAGTGGGTGGCATCACTAGGTGCTCTCATCTGAGATGTGAGCTTTATAAACATGCCATAATTCCTTGTTCCTATTTTTGGGTGAGTTGGTTTGTATTTCAAAGCACTTTTAAAAATATTTCCCTTTTCCAGCCTTTCTTTGTCAAAATATATTACACCTCCTTTTCTTTTCTTAACAGAAGTACCTTGACTGGACTTTCTCATGGTACCAGGGGATGGCTGTGTTTCCCTTCATCCCTAATGAGGAGGAGGAGGAGGAAGAAGAAGAAATGATGGAAAAGAGTCCAGGAAAAAAGTCAAAGGATGAAATCAGACCAGATCCAGATGTGGCCCAGTATGACATCATAAAGGTAAAGTCAAAGCTCTGGCCAGAATCTCTGTACAGTAAGGCTATGTATCCTGCTAAAGCTTTTACCAAGTAGTACATTAAGTAGGATATTTTTAACAAGTGGTCATAACTCTTGCTGGCTTTTTGGTGTTGTGTTGCTGCCATCCGTTATTGGAGAAGTAGTTTTTCCAGTTATGGTTGTGGTTTGATTGATGACGAATATGTCATACAATGTTCTTGAACCAGAGTGTGGGAAATGGAGACAAGTGCATCTCTTACTTTTATTTTCCTTTTCTCTTCAGATTTTCTAAAATGTTGCAAACAGACTTGAGTGGGTTAAGCTCTTTCACTTTGTATTCAGAATGTCAGTATACGCATCCTCTAATGGTTAGAGATCTCCACAAGAGTGGGTTTATATGTATATGCAGGGAATTGAAGCTAGAGTGAGCTCTACATAGCTGGATTGGTACAGTGCATTCCAGTGGGTGTTTCTGCAGCATCAGTGACCAAGGTGTCATCTTTACTGATGCTGCATATCACCTAAGTTGAAACCACCCACTTTCCTTTTTATAGTTGCATTTTGCAGTTAAATCCCTACAACTTCCAAGGGAGGTGGTGCAGGCTGCTACCCTGGGGGGTTTTAAGAAGAGGTTAGATGAACACCTTGCTGGGGTCGTTTGACCCCAGTACTCTTTCCTGCCATGGCAGGGGGTCGGACTAAATGATCTTCTCAGGTCCCTTCCAACCCTAGAAACTATGAAACTATTATTACTGTATTTCAGGGGTGGGCAATTATTTGGGCCCACAGGCTACATACAGAGTTTTGTTGGGCTAGGTCAGCACCTCATTTTCCCCCTGCAACAGCTCACCAAAACTTCCTATGTGGGATGGGGCCATGGGTGGACAGGGAGCGGTGTTCAGGAGCGGGATGAGTGGGCAAGGCCAGCACCACGAGGTAGAGTCGCAGGGTGATGACAGCGCAGGCAGAGCTGTAATCCACTGCCTGCACACTCCTGCGACAAGTGCAGGTTCCATGGGCAGGGTCATGCAGGGAGCGGATCATGGTTTTGCCCTGGCCCCTCACTGTCAACACCCCAAGATCCCAGCCCCAGATGCAGCTCCCTGCCTGACCTGCTCCCCACCTGGATGTGCACCCTACCTGCACGAGTCCAGGCCAGTGCTGCAATCTGCTCCTTGCAAGTCCCTGCCTACAGAACCAGAGTTCTACCCAAGCCTTGGCCCCACAATGTCACCGTGTATTGCCATTTGATTTGCTTTATCTCCAAGTTGAGACCTAAGAATACAGTCAGTTTTGTCATTTTAAAGTGATCTGTCCAGGTGGTAATAGCACAACCACTTTTGTCTGCTGTGGTCACATAGGTTCCTAATTGCAGCATAACCCAAATGTTTACCATATTTACTTGAATCCAAGATGAGGGCCCCTCTTGTGCACAACATGGGGTACAAAAGCTTGTCTTGGATTCAAGTACAGGCTCAAGGCAGGTGGGATGGCTTGTGTGGGTGGGAGGGCATGTAGAGGTGACCTGCCTGTGTGGCTTGGGCAGAGCACAGAGGAAACCGTGCTCGCTGTCCCTGTCCTTCCTCCCCTATGTATTTTCTGCTCCAGCTCCAGCTTTGGCCCCTCCAGCCTTGACCTGCCTGGGCCCAGAGCTGCTGCTGCTGCTGCTTCTGCCCAACTGGGCTAGGCCAGGGCAACTGCTGCTAACTGCCCTGGAACCAGAGCAGAGAAGTGGAAGGTAAGTAGCAGGAGTGGGGGGTGCAGGAAGTAGGGGTCAGGCACAGGTGGGAACAAGTGGCAAAGGTCAGGCACAGGCAAGTGGGGGGAAAGACAGGTGGTAAGGCAAGGTAGGGGGTTGGGGGCAGGCGCAACCATGGGGGGCAGGCACTGGGGAAGAGCAGGCAGTAGAGATCAGGGTCAGGTATGGGGGGTCAGAGGGCATGTAGGGGGCAAGTGGTACGGGATAGATATGGAGGTGCAGGAGGCAGGTAGCAGGGGAGCAACGTGGTGGGGAACAAAAGGCAGAGAGGGCAGGCAATGCGGGAGGCACCCTGGCCCATCTGCCCTGCACCCAGCACTGGGGAGGGAGCCCACGTGGGTGGAACCCTCAGCTGGGTGGCTGGGATAGGGTTGCAAATGGCCAGGGAGCAGCATCTAGGACCGAGATGAAAGGTACCAGGGAGACCCTGGGATTTTGGGGCAATGGAAGTGTGGAGATGGGGCCTGGGGCAGAGCTGCGATCCACTGCCCATGTGCCCCTGTGATGGGCACAAGTTCTGTGGGTAGGGGTGTGCAAGGAGCAGATCATGACTTTGCCCTGGCCCTGGTGCTGTGCTGTTACCATCCCAAGATTGGGGCTCTGGCCCTGGACACAGCTCCCTGCCCACCTGTGGCCCTATCCCATCTGCCTTGGCATATCTGCCCACAAAGCTCCCAGCCTATGGGTGGATAACACCCCTGGGATTGCAGGGCGGTGACATTGTGGGGCCAAGGCTTGGGTAGAACTCTGGT
>NW_017729025.1:83590215-83598226 GCF_001723915.1 Gavialis gangeticus | reverse complement strand
GGTGCGTCCTCCTTGGTCGTACCACCCTGCAGGGAAAGAAATAGCTGAGGAGAAATCGTCTTCTGGTTGAGAATTCAGGAAGCTAAACTTATAGGTCAGTATAATAGCCAGATCCCCCAAATACATTTTTTTTTTGGTTTTGAATCTTACATTGCAAGTAGCCTGAGGTCAGGGGAGACTTAGGATAAAGTTCTCTAACGTCCTGCAGTGTAAACATCTAGGCAGCGCCTGTTTTTTGGCTGATACAAGTGGATAACCAAGGGTGCTTGGCAGGGGGGAAATTTAAACCGAAGCAATTTTTTAAAAACATGCTGAACTCAGCCAAGCCTGGGATTGTGGCACTGACTGGCAGGGGCTTTTGAGAAAAGATCTGCATTAGGCAGTTCTGATCTTTAATGAGCTAGATGCCCATTTCACAGGCTGCTGAATTGCAACATGTAATGGCACATTTGATTTGTGAAACCTCTTTCTGAATACTTTGATGTATCTAAAATGCACATTAATTCTTAGAACAGCTCTGGTGCTGCTGTGATCCTGGCCATCTGTGTAAGATAGCACCAGGTCTCCTGCTTCAATTACAGAGTGTTTAATGGTTTAGCAGGTCTGTAAACAAACAAAACAATCCAAACCCTAAGGGCTGTATTCCTGTGTGAGGAGAAAGCAAAAGATACTGCTTCATGTGGAAATTAAGGGGCTCTTTGTTAACTCTTTAATATTTAGAAGTTGGATCTTCATATTCTTATTGTAAGTGTGTTTTTATTAAATGAAAGAACAAACTACTGTACCAAGATTTTAACACACTCCAAGAAATAAAAAGGACATTCCTAATACCAGTATCCAGAAATGAATGAACCTATTCCTGTAAATTGAATTTTGCTTCCTGGCTTTGCCACTGACTGACTTCCTACTGTTCATCCCTGAAAAAGGCACCTCATCTCTGTCTGTGTCCCCATTTTTGTACCTACAAAAAGGAGGTAATTGTCCATTCTCCGCTTCTTTCATTTGCCTCTGACATCTGATACCAGCCACTGATAGACACCATTTACTGGGCTAGCTGGACCAGTTACTGGTCCTTTCTGGTTCAGGAAGAGATGCTAGAACCTTTTTGGGCACATCATTTCATATCTGCCTGTTATGGGGAAAGTTTTTTCCTATTTCTCATTGCTCAGTGGTGTCCTGAAGCAGGAGGGTTTGGTTTTCCTTTAAACTGATCAGAACCAGAATGGAAGATTGGAGTCTGCCAAATAGTACATATATTACACAATTCACTGGTTAATTACACAATAAATTTAGACCAGTGACATGTGCAAAGTAATTATCATGCTATAAAAATGTCCATCCAGTTATAAAAAGAGGCAACTAGCTACAGAGTTAGTGCTTGAAAACATGCAACAACTGTATACCTGATTTATAATCACCTTTAATTTGAACATGTGGCAGGGCCCTTAGCCAGTTTTTTTCACTTGTTTGCCTCCATGCTGGTGACTCTTAACAATATTCTCCTTTTGCTCTAAAAAGTGATTTAAAACTCTTTTCCTCAAAAATGAAAAATGAAAAAGGATTTCCCCCCACCTCCCAATGGCTTCAGGAGAAATAGTTTGTCCAGAGTAAGTGTCAGGAGTATAAAGAGGCTTTTTCTTTCCCTTTGTCTTCCAGGGACTTTTGAAGACCCGAATCCTTCACCGGCTGAGGTACATCCTTGAGGTAGTGCGACCTGTCCCCTCAGTGGTGCTGGACGTTCTGGATATTCTTACCCGGGTAGCAAGGCATTCCTCTGAAGCATGCATTCAGGTAACAGTCCAGCTGTGCAAGGGCTCATAGAGGAAGGAGCAAGAAATGGAGAGAGGAGAGGGAGACTCTCAGTATACTTGTGATATGTTTGCTTCTGCTAACCATCTGATTGCTTGAATTGCTTCCTCTACTGAGTGGTTGTCTCTGCTACTGGCTGTTTTCTGCAGCTTCTGGACTGTCCTCGGCTGATTGAGACCATTGTTAGAGAGTTTCTCCCTACCCGGTGGGATCCCCAGGTGGCTGAACCAGGGCAGCTGCTTAACAGCCTTCATGGAGTAGCTTGTGCCACTGCCATGAAGTTCATTAGAGTCCTGGCATCTGGAGGCAGGAATGCAGCAGCCAGACTGGTAAGTAATTGTGACTTGGCATTGCTTTTGTGACCACAAGGGGCACAGGCAGAAGTCCTGGTTCTTTGTGCCTGCTTTTCTGCACAAAGGTAGAGGAAGAATTAACCATGGATCTAAACTTCACCAAAGCTTGGGGGTAGGTAGAGAGAGTTGTTTCTAGCAGGCTAATTTAGATCCAACTTCACAATGAAGAGGAATAATGCCTCTAGGAACCTAGGACTGAAAAGGTCCTCACGGGCCATTGAATCCAGTTCCCTGTGATCACAGGTGATGACTTATCCCAAGAGGCTAAAAAATTGGCCTTTTCAGCTCCACAGCTATGTTGTAAGAACAGACCACAGAAAAGCAGGGGAGACACAGACAATATCACTACCATGTTACTGCAGTGACAGAAAAGCTTTTCAAATAGGAGCAGAGTAAGACTCCATCTCTGTGTCCTCCAACTGTTTTGAATGTAGCATTTTTAATAGTACCTAATAAATTGCCATCGAGCAAATTTCCCTTTTCAGCAAGAGAACTCTAACCTCTGTGCAATAAAATGAGGTATTATGTATGTGAGTAATGGACTGATAATGGACAGTGTGTGTGTATGTATATCCATGTGTTCTCAAGCATGTACAAATCTAAACTCTGCAGGCTAGCTCTTCTCAGAGCTCTCAGTGTATCCCATGCCCATCTACCCTGGTGTGAGTCTTCTTACTTGGAGCATCCTAGTGTGGCATGTTGCAAGCGTTTAGGTGTCAGACCATCAAGCCATGGAAACAGCATGAAAAGTCTTGACATTTTGAATGCTATGCTTTGTCCTATGATCTGCAGGGGTCACTTAAAAATCTGGCTTGATACATTAGTACATTCATTTTCATATTGCTCTGTATGAACTTGAATTTAAATGCTCTACAGCATGTCCATGTATTGCAACGAAATAGTCACGATATAAAGAATATAACATGTCCTTCCCCTAGAAGATTTGTTTCCTTTTTCCCACACCCTAGACCTTTTCTGTTTGAGGACAAATATCCAGTAGTTAAAGGGTGTGACTTATATTCAGAGTCTGTGAAGGCTGAGGAACCTTACTATTCGCTAAACCAGAACATTTCCAAAGAAAGTGAAATTCCATCATTCAGTAAAGTAGTACAATGGATGTGAAGCATTCCATTTCCTGGCTAGAGGGCCTTGCTTATGGTCAGATTGATTACCACATTTGAAATCGGGAAGGAATTTTACCCCATGGTCAGATCAGCATGGACTGTGGATGGTTTTTGCCTACTCTTGTAACAGGGGATATCAGCCTATTCCTTGTATGTCTTGAGCATGTTTTAACAAGCTACTTCCTTCTTCCAGTGGCAGGTTATTGATAGTGCCCTCATCCCCTTGCTTTATCTATGGCAAGTAAAAGGTGATTTTGATATTTTCAACACTCTGTCTGGTAGTTGTATGTGTGAGGGTTGTTCCTGACATTTTTAAGAAAGGGGTAGAGACAACACATGCCTAAGCAGGCTTAGATACAGATGGTTTTCGTCAAGCAGGGGATTGAAATAGATGACCTCCTGAGATGCCTTCCAGAGCTACTTTTCTATGGTTAAAAAACAACTAAAATGTACTGACAGCCACTCAGTTAAAAAAAAAAAAAAATAGTTCACTTTGTATTCAAGGTTAACTTATGAACAGGTTAAAAAAAATTAAAAAAATAGAAGAATAACCAGTTGCTATGGACCAATAGTCACCAGTCAGTGGATTTTGGAATGCTTGTGGTAGTTCTCGGAGCCTCTTGGAGTTGATCCAAGGCTGGGGTGTGGGACTGAGTGCCCTCATGCGTACGTGTGCATGCTTCAGCCTAGCAGATCAGTCTGTGGGGGAGGGAATGGACAGGGGCGAGATGGAGGCCCCCGTGGTGAGAGACAGTGCTGCAGAGGCAGGAGCAGGGGCAAGTTGAGTGGGGCTCTGGCCAGGTGGGACTTACCTGCTGGGGAGGTGCGTCCCCAAATAATTTTTTCTCTCTGCCTTGATCTGCCCCCCCTTCCCTCCCCACAGGCTTACCTGCTGGGTTGGGGAGGAGGGGGCGGTGCATGGTAGATCTTGGGTTGCTTTTAAATGCCAAAGGTGATCTACTTAAAAAGGTTGGAGACCACTGCTATAGACTGTTAGAGTCTGACAGGAGGTTGCTTCCAGTTACCCCATGACATGATCCTAGCATCCATTTATCATGTATTGATTCTTTGGAAATAGAACTTTAATATTGAACAAAAGAAGGATTTAGATATGAATGTTACAGCAATTTTGAGGGAAGTTTAGACTGGGCTGAATAGGACTATGAGGCTCTTGTGATCCAATCCTCAAGAATTCAGTTTACTTCATTGTCTGCTTATTCTTTGCAGCTTAATAAATTTGAGCTAAAAAGTCGTCTGAGCCGGTTTATAGCTGAGGATCCTCAAGACCTTCCTCTGCAGAGAGAAGAAGCCATCAGGCTAAGCACTGAGGCTTTTCGGCTATGGGCAGTGGCTGCTGGATATGGTCAGGCTTGTGATCTCTACAGGTATGGGCCAAACCCAAATGGGGTGTCTTTTTAACGAAGACAGTGAACTTCCTTTTTCTGAGGGGTAAAAGCAGGGATTTCTGGAGTTTCCCTTCCTTATGATCCAGTGAAACCTCAGCATCCAGAGACCTGCATGTTGTGTCCTTAACTTTTTCTGACCCTCTGTGATATTCCTTATTTAATTACTAGCATCCTGTTACTGCTTTTCTAGGTGTGAATACAAGTACATTTGAAACTTTCAAAAAGAGCTGCAGCTTCTAATTTTTGTGTGTGAATGAGCTAAGAATGAAGCTGCTCCACCTTTAACACTGCTTTATCCAGGTTTACACTTGAAGGGTTTTGTTACATTTGAATTGTTCTTGGCTCATTCACATTTAACAATTAGAACATACTATCTGCTGCTCTGACAGGCATGTCAGATTTTCCTGTCTAGTGCTTAATTGGTATTGGTTGTGATTCTGCAATAGCCACATTTTAAAGTCTCCAGATTATTCCTTGAGTTTTCCCTGTTTAGTTTCCTTTTTCATTGCTGGATGCAGATTCTTTCTGTAATCTGAGTGATCCATGCATTCATGACATCTGGCAGCACGGTTTTTGTAACGCACCCAGGTAAAAGCCTCTGCAGCTTTGAGAGAGAGCTTGCAGTTGTCCATCAAGCAGCAGCATGCACACTAAAAGCAGTGCAGACAGAATGCACCCTCCCCAGCCGCTGGGAGCACTGAGTTCATGAACGCAGTGCCTTATTCGCGGATTTCACCATTATCAGGGGATACGAGAGCATATGTCCCGTGAATGGCGAGGGTCGTCTGTACTAATTAGCTCCTTAAATACCAAAGCAATGCAAGTGATGCAAAAACTTTGTTTTTTTAAGACACCATCCACGTCAGTCTTGGAAGTGCTTTGAGCTAATAGAGGGGTCTCAATCTGCAGAGCTTGGGACAACATTCCACTTTGTTCTGTTGTTCCCCTGTTTACCCTTTCATTTCTTCCTTCACCACCTGCAGGGATCTCTACCCCGTGTTGGTGAGGATTCTCCAGTCCCTACCTCACCTACAAAGCAGTTCCCAGGAAAACAGCCCCATGTTTCAGCTTTCCATCCAGCGAGCAGCAGCTGTGATCACTCTGCTTACCCATGTGACTCAGACAGCAAGCTGCACAGCAGAGCTGCAGGCCCAGCTCAGCAGGTAGACCCCACCATTTCTGTCATCCTCTTGCATTGTCTCAGTATCCTCTTGGAAACACTGATGTTATTTCTTCTTTATTCTATCTCTCCTTTCTTTTGTCCTCTTTCATTTTGTATAGTTTATGTTCAAACAGTGACAGCGTCCTCTTAGCAATCATATTTCATAGGGATTTTCTTCAGCATCTTGTCAGTGCGAAATACAAAGGAGACAACAGGATCTCTGGCCATAAGGGTGTCTTCAGCTGATATGGTAATTCTGCTGAGGAGCTCATGGTTTTCTGTGTATGTGTACATGCACATGCATGAGATCACCCTTCCAAGAGAATAGGCTTAAGCAGGTTAGCCAGAGCATTTGACGTGACATGGAAAAAGAGAGAGACAGTAATTTGTGATGGGGAATGTATGTCCAGTTTAGCAATGAAGCAAATATATCTTCTGTCTGATGCTTCTGTGTTTAAGCCAACTGAATATAAAAAAATGCATCACTAAAGTAGTTTCCCAGTGCGGACCAGGATACTGTCCCTTGCTTCTCCATCTTGAAGGTCACCTTGTACAGAAATAAATTTCCACTGGCAATCAACAATTACAGTTTTAAAAATAACAAATGCGAGAGGGAGGGGTGAGGGGAAACAGGTGTAGCTAATAAAAGACCTTTGCACCACATCATAAAAACTCAGTGCAAATAGTCCTTTTTCCATGGTGATTTTTATGTGGATGAAAAGCTGGTGTGAGGGCCTTTATTAGGTTTAATCATTCCCTTTAAACAGTGGAGACTCGAATAAAACAATGCTGAACCAGGAACCCAGGATGCAGGAACAGAGTGAAACTTCCTTGCCTTGTTTCATTGTCTGAACTGAGCAAGGCACCGAAAGGACCTGGCATGAATGGTGGAAAGCAAAATATATTTTGGATATCTCTTCACTATTCAGTCTTTCAGCAACAGAGGGAAGCACATCTAGCAGCTGAAGTAATCGGGTATACAGAGCTAATTTGACAATGTCACTTTAAAGTATTCTCGTTTGCAAATGTTTTGGGTATAAAACACCTTTAAGACACATTCAAGTTCCACAACACGAATAAAACAAGCCTGTTAGCACTATCCCATCTGCTGTGATTCATCTCCCACCTGAGACTTTTCAGTAAGGTTTATTGTGTAAGTTTAATGTTTCTTCCCCACTCCTGTGCATTCTTTACCACACTCACTTATTGTAGTAAGTATCAGACTCTTGCTGTCTATCTCCCCTTCTTTTCTATAAGGCAGAGTGGGAGTAAGTAGCTAATTCTCATACTGGAACAAAATTAAAAACGTGTTTCCCAAGGGATCAATATTAAGTCCAGTATCTTAATCTTTATCACTCCTGGGAGGATGAAGTAGACAATGGAATTTGCTGAAGACACAATTATTTTTGTTGCAAAAAAGTGAGGAGCTCCACTCTGATCTATGCAAACTGGGGGATGGCAGGTGAGATGCAGTAGGTTAAGTGCAGGTTAATGGGTTACAACCTTTGAAATGCACTGCCAGGTTTTGAATTAGTTAGAGAGAATTCTTAGAAACTGTTGTGGATGTTTCCATAAAAGCATCTGCTCAGTGTGCAGAAGCAGTTAAAAAAGCTGTGACTAAAGGGACAGGCTCATATAATGACTGTGTATGTCCAGACATCAATTTGGCTGGACTGTCTTAAAGTAGCTTGGTGAGTTGATGTTTTTCCCTAGTGGCTGTCCTTCTGTGCCCTTTCTTTGTGAGACTGAATGCAGTGGAAACATGCATTTTTAATCATGATGTTTGGAGAATCCAACTCTTGCAGAGAAATTCCCCTTCGCTATTTCACCTTCTGTTATGTTGCAACAGTAGCCCAGAAGATGGGGAGTACGTTCTGCCTCCACCAGTGACCTGGAGTCATGTGTCAGGCCTGCGACCTTTCCTTGAGACCAGTCTGAGGAGATCTTTCCAGGAAATATCCCAACTAGAAACTTGGCAGGCTTTCCAGCCTCTTACAACAGCATATGTCATCTACTTAGGAGTTTATTATAGTGTTTGCAGCCAACAGGTAAGGCCTTTGAACTCCCTCCCTCCCCCCGCCCCGAAACAAAAACAAAAACCCAAAAAACAAAAACACCTTCTTAATTCCTAAATGAGAGCTTCATTGATTTCATAGA
>NW_017729025.1:83579336-83585215 GCF_001723915.1 Gavialis gangeticus | reverse complement strand
CCCTAGGCTATAATAAAAATCCAAGCCGCCCAGCTAAAACAAAAACCCAAAAAACAAAAACACCTTCTTAATTCCTAAATGAGAGCTTCATTGATTTCATAGACATTTGGGCTGGAAGGGACCCCGGAAGATCATTGAGTTCAGCCCTCTGCCCCATGGGCAGGAAGTCAGCAGGGATCATAGGATCCCAGCAAGATAAGCATTCAAATGTGTCTTGAAGGCATTCAAAGTGCTTGAACTGCCTCCGGTGGCAGTCTATTCCAAACCTTGGGAGCTCAGACAGTGAAGAAGTTCTTCCTTATGTCTACCCTGAATCAGTTGAAACGAGAAGATAGAACTCTAACCAACAGGGCACTGAGAGCTGGATTCTGATTACTAGCCCTGAAATCGAGACCGGACAGCATCTAAAATGCAGGCAATTAGCATGCTGAATACTTAGTATCCCTTGCAGATTGTAGTGACCACATATAGTTGTTGAATATTTTCCTGTCTGACTTGGAAGTGTCTGCACAGTGAAAATGTGTGTGTTTGTCTTATCAGGACTCTGTATAGCAGATAGAGATAGGAACCCAATTATTAGCACGGTATATGGCCATGTTTAAGCAGAATTTTCTGAAGGTGAAAAGTGTCAGGCTTATGAAAGTGAAGGCTGACATGTTAAATCTATCCCCAGAATCGATGTATCATTGGCACCCAAACCTAAGCTTTCTTGCGCTACCCTGCCAACATGTCTCAGCCCTGACCGGGAAGAACCATCTCTGAGGGTGGGGGATAATTTTGTGCGTCTGACAATTGAGACCTTTCTACCTCTTCTGAGACTTCCCAAAATAAGCACACGTTAGCGCTAGTTGTGGTGATGTAGAAGCTGGCCCACGAGGAGCTCCATGGAGATTGCTGGCTCTTGTCAAGTAGACCCCAAAGAGCCAAGAGAGAGAAACAACTTTGATCTAGTGCTACTTGGGTGCTGGGTTTGAACTAGTGACTCTAGCAGCTTATAGCCTAATATTTATTACTGGATTTCTGTGAATATCCAAGGAAGACTGGATGATGCCAATAACTTTTTAGATTTTTGAATTCTAAATTCAAGAAAGCAAAATATTGTGAGAGGGGGTGTGCTGATACAAAGGTGGTTTTACCTCAATAGCATACTACTAATATGTTAAAAATATTTACAAAGTGTGTGAATTAGAAGGTAAAAAAAAATCTACCCATGTAGTAACCCTAGGATAATGGTTATCCAGAATTCCTCAGGCCATTCTTACCCTAAAATCCAGAACTGAGGATGGCAGCATGTCCACTTAACTTGAAATTATAAGTCGAGCCTCTTTCTGGAGAGGGTTTTCACTCGCTTCCTGTGGGCTGAATCAGATTGCATTCTGGCAAAATAAAAAGCTATGTTCTCATAATGTTTGAACATGTCTTAGTGAGGGAAGGATCCACTAAAACCTTAGATTTACTGTATGAAGTTCTCCATGCAGTGCTCCTACATGGTATTTTTTAGTTGCGTCTCAGTGGCTTAGCTGATCTTGCTGTGTGCTGCTGATTCTGCTGACATCCTGGATAACACTGTGTTGAAAATTCCCAGAGCAGTTATTAGCCCTTTGTTGTGTTTTAATCCCGGCCTTTGTTTATGAACCCAGGTAGCCTTGCTTAGTTTCTTTGTGGTTAATGGACAGGCCAATATGTGGGGATGTCTCTGGAGCTAGGGGAGGTTTATTTATCTGTAGACACCTACTCTAAGCTATAGTATTATCACTGTGCAAAATGTGTGTGCAGGAAAAGGGCTGTTTAAACAAAAGGGAAGAAAGGCAAGTGAAGCAGTCTATTCCCTGAGGAGAGATTGTTCAAAGAGACTGTTCACTTTTTTTCTGACTGCCTCCATACATACCTTTTTTTAATCCCCTCCCCCACCCCATGTTTTCTGCAGCCATCACTAAATCCAATCGATTGCTTGGAGGAACTGGAGCATTTGACATCTGAGGTGCTGCTGCCTCTCCTTAGCCAGCCAGCCTTGCACAGCATGTGGGATCTGCTCAGGTAAAAACCATACCAGGACAGGGAACTAAGCAGGTTGACAAGCTACCTGCAGTCTTATTTCTGAACTATGTGACATGCTCAGAAATGGGGGGTGAGGGGAACCTAACAAAATGACCCCTCTAACATGTGTCAGACTGCAGCTGCACTGCATGCTTAGGTGGTTTATTTTGGTGTGTTTACTCACCAGACATGATATAGACATATTGTTCCTGACAGAGCCCTGTCCATTAGATTGGTGGAAGGTCCCTCCATGTGCATGCAGCTTAGTGCTTTTCTCTTGGCCTCTTCCCAGCAAGAGACTGGAGACTGACATATCCACAGTAGACTCAAAGCACTCGCTCTTTGTTTCAAGTGTCCTGATTGTGGATCACCAAAGTGAAATGCATGCAGGCAACCCTTTAAAGAAAGAACAGTTACTCTGTAGTAACTGTGTGGCCCTTTGCTGTCCACGTAAACCATGACCTGCCCTCCTTCCCCATTACTTATTTAAATAGAGGAGCTAGAGAGCAGTTTTGATTGCCCTGACTTTTGTGTTCTTGGCTATAGCATAGTGAAGGACATGTCCTAGTATCTGCTTTTAATTTAAAAGACTGTGATCTTGTTGTGCCTGAGGCACCTGCAGAGGTGCAACTAGCAAGGTTTGTGCCCTGGACAAAACTCTGTTGGAGATTGGAAGGAGAGGGGTTGGTAGTGAGTGGGGGGAAATCTTATTTGCGTCAGGGACTCCAAAATTCCTGGCTTGTACTGCCATGGTACAGCCTGCCCACCTTGACTCTTGCTGTTGCTGGTAGACCAGTTGTGCCCCCTCTAAATTGGTGCCCAATGCTGGTACCCTGCTCACTCATCCCTTGTTACACTACTGGGTACCTATACACCAGACCCATGGTTACTGAAGGTTAGGTGACTGGCTGCTCTTTTTTATTGTACTGGAAGCACAAAGCTTAGCCATTCCTTTTGAGTATATCTTTCAGTGTACTCATGACCTGTCAGTCTGGCATGGTTGGCAATGTACAAAGAGCCTTTCTTAATAGTCCTACAGGCAGAGATCTATTTTAAAAGTGTGAGAATCCTGAATTTCAACACTTCTTGCACAACATGGATGTATAAGAGGACACTGAAAACTCCTATGTTTTAATACACTCTAGTCTTTTAGATACAAGGTTGGCTTCTTACTCTTTACATAGGTATTTTCATTTTAAATGTTCTTATTGGCCACTGCTGGTGATTTGGATTAGGTCTGTGTGTGGAAAAGCTGTGGTTTCTTTGGTTATCTGTGGTCCAGTAGTTTTGAATAAGAGCACAGGATAAGAGTAGCACAGTATAAGAGCTTGGTCTCCTTTATGTTCCTGAAATTTGTGACCAGTTAATCAAAAAACTGAAATTTGTTAGAGCCAACATGTGTTAATTTGTATTGAAATGATGGCTAACTGCTCTACTGAGGAGCTTGTGATGCTAGAGACTGTGTACACACAAACCTTGAAAGACTGTGGCTACAGTTGATTGTACAAACGTTTCTGAGATTGGAGCTTTTAATCTGTAATTTGCCATGAAAGCTGTCAGTGAAATGAGTGCTGTTGATCTGATCTGTCTTTATTCACACAGGCCGTGTTCTGCTCTATGCAATCCCTCGTCTTGTTCCCCCGCACCAGAATCTGTCTGCAGCATTGTATCTTTGAGTTGCACTGGAGGCAAACCCCCTATGAGTTTAGCTGGCTCAAAGTCACCTTTTCCCTTCATTACTGCTCTTCTTTTCCTCATCAACAGTATCACCCAAATCCACAAAAGCCTGGTCAGCAAGGTTAGTATTGGCTTGTTACTAGGAACTCTACTTGAATATGAGCTTGGTTGGGGGGGAGGAGAGGGCCTGTATCTAAATGCTGTATGGGTGACATTAGTAGGATTGTTTATACTCAACAGTTGGGGGTTTTGGCTAAAGATAAAACAAAGTGGTAAGGAGAACCCTCTAAATTCAGAAGTAGCAAGATCTTGCTTCTGATATACTTAGTCCTGGGATGTACACTATACAAACAAAAATGAGCAGCTGAAAGTAGCTTGACAATGTAAGAAAAACAGTTACATTGCTCAAGGGACTGATTTGTAGGGAAAGGCTAGAAGAGGGAAATATTTATTGATTTCCTTAACAATGACTAAGATGTGGAACATAGCTAAGTGTCTGAAAGGTTAAAGATTGTGGAGGAAGAGAGGGGTTGCTGAAGGAGGTATAATGTGAAGAATATCCCAGTGAAATTTAAATAAGCATTTAGGTTGAGTACTGGACAAAGTTTCCTGTTCAGAGAGCCGTTATATTGGTGAATACTAATTGGCTGTGAGTTTCTGTTCATATACAAAGGCACTTAGCGTAAGACTTAAGCACAAGAGAATACGATGTTCAGATATTTGTTTTGTGTTGGGGCCTTGGAGATAAAGTTAGGAAACCAAGGCTTTCTGTGACTAGATGCAGTGACAGTGAGTGAACACAAATATGTGTGAAGTGAGCAATACCAAAACTACCAAAACAGTTCTTTGAGAGGGAGAGCTGGTACAAGCTCTTCTCAAGGCTGCTGTCTGGTTTTATGCTGAAATTATTTTGCTCAGCTCCTTGGAGCTACATTTTCTTGGAGAATAGCACTGGTGCCTCCTTTTGAAGCAGTGGACACATGCACAAATGATGCATGAAAAGAGGCCTATCTGTGAGTGGATACTGCATATAGCATGGTGGAGAAAGAGCCCTTCTCATTGCCCTGGGGAAGGAGAGTTTTTTTCAGGTCACCTTTGGATTATAAACATGCTTGTCTGGAAGAGCTTGCAGCTATTCTTTGAGGAAGGAAGGGGATGCAAGGTGGAAGATATTGGTAAGAATCATATTTCCCCTGAATGGGATGATGATAATTGTATTTGCCTCTGTTTCTGGTTCTCCTACAGTACTTCTGTGTGCTGAATTTCAAAGGTCTGAAGGATTATCTGTGCCACAGCTGGGCCAAAGGACCACCCTCTGTAACTCCCTCATCTGCCTGGGTCTTGCGGCATGAATACCATCTGCAGTACTTTGTGTTAGCATTGGCTCAGAAAATGGTAACCCTTTTAACACTTTATTCATTCTCATCCCTTTGATTAGTCTAACCCTAATTCCCTTTCCAGTTAACAAGTTCAGCAGACACCTGACCCTTTGAATCAAGTGGTCTTTGTCTTTCCTGATGTTCATTTCCTGACTCCCCAGCTCACATACCCATCATCATCCTGCACTTAGTAATTGTAGAATAATAGAAAATAGGGCTAGAAAGCCACCTCAAGAGGTCATTTACTCTAATCCCCTGCTAAAGGCAGGATCAGCCATGACTAAATCACTCCAGGCAAGTATCTTCCTAACCTGTTCTTGAAAATTTCCAAGGATGAAGATTCTACAGCCTCTCTGGTTAGTCTGTTCTAATTTTTAACTGCCCTCATAGTGAGAGAGCTCTTAATCTCCAACCTAAATTTCCCCTGCTCAATTTGAGACCTTTTTTTCTAGCCTTGTCTCTTACAGTTACAGAGAATAGTTTAGCCATCCTCTTTATAACTACCTTTTAGGTATTTGAAGACTGTTGTTAACACCTCCCCCTGCCCTTACCAAGTCTTCTCTTCTTTAGACTTAAGTAGTCTTAGTTTTTTCAGCCTTTCCTTAGAAGTCATACTTCCCAAGCATCTAATCATTGTTGCTCTCTGCTGGACTCTTTCTCAATTGTCCACATCCTTTATGAGGCCTCACGAGTACTGAATAGAGTAGAAGGATCACTTCCCTTGATTTGCAAGTGACTCTCCTGTTGCTGCTGACAACCCAATATGCTGTTGGCTTTTTTTTTTTT
>NW_017729025.1:83576101-83579183 GCF_001723915.1 Gavialis gangeticus | reverse complement strand
TTTTTTTTTTTTTTGTAACAAGAGCTCACTGTTGGCTTCTATTAAGCTGCTGATCTACTGTAACCTCCAGGTCATTCTCTGCAGTGCTGCAGCCTAGCCAATTGTCCCTTAGTCTGTATTTGTGTCTGCAGTTGTTTTGTCCCAAGTGCAGGATTTTGCTCAATTGATTTTGGACCACTAATGCAGAGTTTAGACCTCAAAATGCTTTACAAACTTTGATAGAATCTTTTTATATACTTCTAACACCGCCCCCCAGCCACCTCTGAGCTAGAACACAGCAGCCTATTTAGCAATGCACAGAATGGTTTATGACCAGAAGTGGAAGGGAAATATATCCAGGTGAGAACCTCATTCTGACTTTACATCTGATATCCACAGAGAGATCCCCATTCCAGCTGTCTTCTCTCTGACTTCCTGTGACTGTCTTGCTAAGAATTGTCACCATGTTCTCACTTGTTGGGTTTTTGTTTCCTGTGCAGGCAGGCACTTGTCCGGATTATGCCCAGCATGCCTCGCTCCATCACTGCGTTGCCATGGCGTTGTTAAGCTGTTTGTTGCCAGGGAGTGAGCATGTGGCTCATGAGCTCCTCTTGGGTCTTGCGTTTAATCCAGAATTTATTCCGTAAGCTTTGCATTTTTTTCTTTAAGAATCTAATTTCTTTCTAGTCTGGTATATGGAGAAATTTGTTTGGGAAAGAAGGAAGCTTGTACTTTGCTACAAGTTTACTTTGCTAGTCAGATTTTCAGCCTTTAATATAAGGCCTGTGCTAAAAGTGTGCACCATCTATGCCCCTGCTGCAGGATCTTTGGTGAGGGCCAGGGGCATGACCTGACCTGCAGACTTGTCTCTGGCATAGGGATGAGAGAAATAAGATCAGTTGCTTGTTGTCTCCTGTCAGTAGCAGGTGTCCTGGTATGCCAACAACCTCAACAGGAAATCAGTCATGGGTCTTCATTCTTAAGAGCAATGTGGCATCAATGCTGAGTCAAGATTTTGTAATATCTAGGAAACAGATGAAAATCTGTCCTAATTGTAACTTGCCTTAGACCACCCAGGGTACTTCCCTGGAGGAGGCTGGACAAATCCAACATGAAAATATGTCAGACATCTTCATTTTTTTTCTTGCTCAGTGTGTTACACTGGCACTACTGCTTCTCACAGAAGCCTTCTCAGTTAGCTTCACCCAGCAGAAAAGGTATCCGAGCCTGTAGAAGGAGTCAGTCTCTGTGCTGAGATCAGAGCTGGTGGGGTGGGGAGGCGGGGAGAAGGGTTGTTTTTCCCAGACCTATATTCTAGTCACTAGGCCATACCTTTTTAATGATTTATTGTTGGTGTCAGCTGAAAAGTCATATAGCTAGTATTGTCCAGCCAGTGCACATAGGTGTCTTGTAGTGTGTTTTGTCTCTCATTGAGCTCCTGACAGCCTGTGGGTAAGTGCGGCATCTCCCTAACCAAAGGGTAACAGCAGGTACCCCAGCACTGAGTTTCCAAGCTGCATTGGCTCCCACTTGCAGTGTTCTGCCATTACTAGCTAAGAAAAATAGCCATGGGAACTTCGTGCTGGCGGCATCTGGGCTGCCAACAAGATTAGCTTCCTGGCAGCATTGCTGTGTTGTTCCAACTTGAAAGCATAGGTGGGGTCAGTGGTGCTGTGCAGTCTAATGCTCCTTATCCTGGGATAACATAGGCAACTGGGAGGGAGCTAATAGAAGCACAACATCTGATTTTTATGTTGGTTTATGTACCAGTGTTTGCTACATTTGTGTGTCTTTTGCAGAGAAGGGAAAGCTGGAGGGCCAGTGGCTGCTGATTTCTCCGATATCCTTCATCTGGGTGCAAGAGCAAGGCTGGTGCAGCCTGGCTCAGCAGCAGCATTTTTTCCCAAGCCCAGCCGTGGTGTTCTGCTGGGAGAATCATACCAGCATCTGCCTTTCATCCGAACCTGCTACCTCTCTCATTTTGTTCACTTGGAGCCTTCTCTTGTCCGTTCCCAGGCTGCTTACCGAGGTCGGACTTGCCTTATCCAATCCATGCTGCTTCCTCAGGTCAGAGGACCCATTCTACCCTCTGACTGGCCATTTTTTCCCCTTATCAGCCTCTACAACAAAGTGACTAGTGCAGAGACGCAGGGGGCTGTACTCAACACTCTTCCACCTGATTTAGTGAACACTGTGACCCGGAATCTGCAGTGGGTCCTGCTTCTGGAAACCTGGCGTGCCAGGATACTTGAAAGTATACCAGCTGCTGCCAAACTTGCACGGCTTATGTGCATCTTCCTAACAGGAGGAGATTTGTTCCTAGAAGGACCTGTCCATTGTTATACTGCTGCCCTTCTCTCTCTCTACTGCCAACCAAAGGCCCTGGATTCTCTGCAACTGGATGCTCCTCTCCCTGGCTTGGCTTCCTTCCATGACCTCTATATCAGCCTCTTGGAGCAATTTGAAGGTGTCTCCTTTGGTGATCCCCTTTTTGGAGCCTTTGTTCTTCTCCCTCTTCAGAGGCGCTTCAGTGTACAGCTCCGGCTGGCTGTTTTTGGGGAGCATGTGAGCATCCTGAGGGCACTGGGAGTGTCATTCCAACAGGTAACTCTTGGATTGTAGGCTGCTTGGCATGTCACTTTATTCCAGTGAATGGAATACTATAGCCTTTATTACTGTTTCGTAAAGGTGCACCGATACACTGGTCCGATATCAGATCGGCACCAATATAAAAAAAATTGGCTGCATTGGAAATCAGCCCAATGCAGCCAATAATTTGGCTGATAAATGCCTGTGTGTGTACACAGCCGCAGTGCAGCACATAGGTGGTGAGGGGCAGAGCCTGGCAGTATGGAGAGCCGTGTGCAGCTGGTAAGTCTGTTGTGGAAGAGGAGGGGGGAGGGAAGGGGTGTGGGGGGGCAGATCAATGCCCCCCATGGTGAGGGAGGGAGGAAGTGGACAGGGGCTAGTACTGTCCAGGTGGGGCAGGGTGTGGATTGGAGCCACAGCTCGTGTGTGGGGGGGTGGCTCTTGCTGCTGCTTGCACCCCAGGGGGGCAGTGGTGTGCCCCAGATCTGTAGGGCGGACAGGCTGCAGCTGTGGG
>NW_017729025.1:83570855-83571101 GCF_001723915.1 Gavialis gangeticus | reverse complement strand
CTGTCGCCCCCCCCGGCGCCACTGCCACTGCCTGCCCCAAGCCCAGCCCCCACTGAGAAAAGCCAAGCACAGTCCTGGCTCCAGCCTGCAGCTGCAGCCCGCCCTGCACAGATATAGGGGCACATGCCCTCTCCCCCCTATGTCCTCCCAGGGTGCAAGCAGTGGCAGTAGCCTCCCCCCTACGCCACCCCCTAGACAAACCACAGCTTTGTCCTGTGTCCTGCTCTGCCCCAGCTGGGCAGCGTC
>NW_017729025.1:83570158-83570403 GCF_001723915.1 Gavialis gangeticus | reverse complement strand
GTGGAAGAGGAGGGGGGAGGGAAGGGGTGTGGGGGGGCAGATCAATGCCCCCCATGGTGAGGGAGGGAGGAAGTGGACAGGGGCTAGTACTGTCCAGGTGGGGCAGGGTGTGGATTGGAGCCACAGCTCGTGTGTGGGGGGGTGGCTCTTGCTGCTGCTTGCACCCCAGGGGGGCAGTGGTGTGCCCCAGATCTGTAGGGCGGACAGGCTGCAGCTGTGGGCTGGAGCTGGGGCTGTGCCTGGCT